>NC_064931.1:829697350-830330207 GCF_023897955.1 Schistocerca gregaria
TAGAAATATCACGAGCATAGAATGATTTAACTTAAAATAACTTTGTAAATACACGGTGTTTCATTTACCTGATTACCAGCCGGCCGCGGTGGTCTCGCGGTTCTAGGCGCGCAGTCCGGAACCGTGCGACTGCTACGGTCGCAGGTTCGAATCCTACCTCGGGCATGGATGTGTGTGATGTTCGTAGGTTAGTTAGGTTTAAGTTGTTCTAAGTTCTAGGGGACTAATGACCACACAGTTGAGTCCCATAGTGCTCAGAGCCATTTGAACCATTTGAACCTGTGCAGTAGATGGCGGGCAGCGAGTACTCCGTTACCCGGCGAATCAGATGTCGTGTCGCCCGTCTACTACAGCAGTACTAAATTTAAAGTATATGAAAATAAATTTTGTTCTCACCCATATCCTGCAGAGTGATGCTGGAACTGCCTGCCATTGTTGTCAACGCATTTCTGACGTCGACCCAAGAAATTATTCATCGCAGGATGTAATTCTCTGTGAGGAACTGCGCTGACTCGCTAACAGCCTATTATCCTTGAGTTCTTTTAACGTGTGCAGATTTGTAGTGTATAGTTTATCCTTTAGTGCTCCACACAAATAGAAATCACTCGGTTGGCGGTGAATTCGAGCGCGCCAGATGTTGCTGATGACTATCATGAAAAACACCGTGAATTACGCGAAAAGAAACATACGCCGTATGCGCCCTTGGCGAATTCTGTTGCAAAAACGCGAACCTTCGTTCTCTTTCACTCAGTTCGTTAAACAAACGTTTGCAAATAGGTTAGCACATATCTTCCACTGTTAACTGTCTCAGGAAAAAAATTGTTCCCATTATTCTGAAACAAACTGCGCACCACACCCCAGTTTTCTGATCGTGAAGTGATTCCTAACAGCACACCACACTCCTATTTTGTGATCGTGAAGGTATTCCTCATATAGCAGAAAAGTCCTATAGGTGCTCCAATGTTGACAGTTTCGGGAGTTGACATACCCATGTAAACTGAACCAAGCCTCGTCTGAAAACAGAATGAGATAAGGACTCATTTCACCGTCATGCACTTGTTTCAAAAGTCATTCGCAAAACCAAACCCAGTGCGCGGTATCACCAAGTTTAAGTTCTTGCACTACTATTACGTTATAGGGCCTTAACCCAAATAAGTTACAAACTCTTTGCACAGAGCTGCAAAAAATTTGCGTTTGCTGTGAAAGGCCTTTATGAGAATTTTGCAAGCGGTATGCAGTGTCATGGAGATGAGCTTCTGTGAGCACTGTACGTCGTCGTTTACGCTTCTTGTCATGAACACTTCCAGTTGACGAAATTTATTTGCTGATTTGTGAATTTTATCACGATTAGGAACGTGAACACCTGGAAACCTCTGTTCAAACGATCTCCGGATAATACTAATGTACTCTACGCACATACGAATTGTAAATAAAAAGTCGTTGTGGAATGGAATAAATCTGTCTTGCCGTTGTTGCGTTCTCAGACTTCAGTGTTACACTTGTGATGTTTGTTTCAACTTTTAAATGACACTAGCCGTAACGGTGCAGGATCCATTCCATTCGACCGGTCTGCGCGGCTCCTGTGGCCGGAAACACAACCCCACTCGTGCGGCCATCAGATAAATGGAACACCCTGTACTTACAGTTATTTTCTTTCGTTTCTAACGATCGAGGCGGTTAAGGCGATGAACTCAGTGGACTGGCATTCGTGGGGGAGAGGGCGGAGGTTTCAAATCCCCCCTACCGTCATCCAGATTTAGGTTTCCCTAAATCGGTAAGGGTTGAAGGTGAGATGGTTCTTTTAAAAGGCCACGGATTACCTTCGTTATCCTCCCAAAAGAGCCTGTGTTTCTAGCGGCGCTGCCGAAGGGAAGTGAAACCCTAGTCTTACTTCATCTCACTGCGCATCAGTACGTTTCTTCCTCCAGCACCTTTTGAATATTTTTTTGCTAGTCACAAACGTC
Organism: Schistocerca gregaria; assembly: GCF_023897955.1. Classification (NCBI taxonomy): domain Eukaryota; kingdom Metazoa; phylum Arthropoda; class Insecta; order Orthoptera; family Acrididae; genus Schistocerca; species Schistocerca gregaria. The sequence goes on from NC_064931.1 coordinate 829,699,315, forward strand.
AGCAACGAGATTGGCTGACCCTTGCTCAGTTATTCGACTCCATATGAATGGAGAGCCTCAGAGCCTACATGAGTCCAAAAAACTTACGGTTTGCACTTTTGACGGGTGGTTTGCCTTTCTTAGTTCTATTTGCTATCAGATGCATGCTGCCAGAAGTTGCAGCACTTAACTGCTATATAAGTGAAATACCGTCTAGTACTTCTCTTTACAGAAGTGTTCCAATGTGTGCTAGAGTACATACCGTAACTACGACGAACGCATCACATGTAAGTTGTGCCCTTTTTTTATGAATGGGAGTATTAACGCCAAATTTCGCATCACTGTCCTAACGGATACATTCATGGTACATTACTTATTGATTTCTGCTGTTATTTCACTCAATGTTGTTTGTCTGTTAGCAGTGGCAACTGCACGCAAAATTCACTGCTCTCAGTTAAGTGAAGGCGTTCGGCCACAACATGGTCCGCGGTGAGAGGTAATACCCGAAATTTGGTATTTTCTGCACTGTGAATCTCGGAATATGGATTTCCCTAATGATTTCCGAAATGCCTCATGCATCTAGCTCCAACTACAATTCCACGGTCGCGCGGGGTAGCGGTGCGGTCTTAGGCGCCTTGCCATAGTTCGCGCGGCTCCCCCCGTCGGAGGTTCGAGTCCTCTCTGGTGTGTGTAAGTTAGTTTAAGTTAGATTGAGTACTGTGTAAGCCTAGGGGCCGATGACCTTAGCAGTTTGGTCCCATAGGAATTTCCAAAATTCCGCGTTCAAACTCCATTAAATCGCGTAGTGCCACCGTAATGACGTCGGCAACCTTTTCACGTGAATCACCTGTATGCAAATGACAACTCCGCCAATTCACTGCCCTTTTATACCTTGTGTACGCGATCTACTGCCATTTGTATATGTGCATATCGCTATCCCACGACTTTTGTCACCTCAGTTTATATGGACCGCAACTGAAATCGATAAAATTATTAAATGCAGTAACAGACCATTGTTTTTTTTTCTTCTATGTTTATTGTTAACCGGATGCACAGTTGTATCGGCACAACGATAAAAATAATCCATAACTGTGGACGTAATAATGCTGATCCTGAAATCTTCCTTTTTTGATGTATGATTCAGTGATGTTGATAATGAGAAATGCCTTTCCCGTGTCTTTGTATATTTTCTTTTCCCCACGTTTTATCACGCCATTTTGATTTGATCTTTTCGTAGTTGTAAACTGTATTTACTAACAAAAATGGGCGCTAGTGAAATTCAGTAATGGAAAATTTCTTCAGTAATCGAGTATATCTGTTCAAAACATAAACTGCTCGATAAATTTATAAGAAACTAGAATGCTTGTGCCATGTATATAAAGGTTTGTCCACAATGCCAGGAGTACTAAGTGGAGACAAAGTGCGATGGAAATGCAGCTAGTCGACTCGGACAGGAAGTATACGTGCCTGAGCAAGCAACAACTGGCCTCTGAGGCACGTCTTCTGTTCAGGCTTAACGTTAGTGGCCGGAGATGTTCTGTCAGTTGGAGAGCTCACCTGTGGCGCTTTTCCCTGCCATTCACACAATTCTTTCATCTCTTTCTACTCGGCTATCTGCGACGTATGAATTTCAGTGTGCCGTTAAGTCGTGCTTTCTTTTGGGGCGGACGACCGTAGTTTGTTGTTCTAAGGATATCTGCCCTTTTCGGTTCATTAAGTACTTACCTCCTGAGGTGGTATGCTGGCGACAGCCAAGTGCTCGGCATACACGCATAGAGTTTCAGTGAACTGCTGGCACAGTAAACGGACCGAAATCCATTTAGCTATGGCAGAGTCAGCGGAAGAGCCTGACATTTGCAGTGGGTTTGGCGCGGCTGCTTCGCCCATCTTTCTCATCCAAAAATGTAATGCTATTTTTAACACTCCCTATGGCAACGCCTCAGGGTTGTCACAGCTCTATAGACGACGACTGTTTTCGCTTGCAGCTGTTACGGCTTCGCAGTTGAAAGTTGACAACACCACTGCCAGCCTCCGGGGATCTCTCACCGAATCCACTATAACGTTTGAAAAATTAACTCCGGAACTCAGCTGTCTAACACCAACATGCTAAGAACGTTTGCATGTCGTATTTTTAATTTCTCCGCTCTTCCTTTCCATTTTAATTTTTCCTGATTTTTCCTCTTGCTTTTCTTTGCCATTTTTCCTCTTGGGAGAGGAGGGGGGAGCATAACCAGGTTTGTCCCAGCCTAGTTACGCCCCCGAACTACTGTACTTCGTTAGGAATCGCAAAGAAAGTTTCCTCGTGAGCGAGTAGTATGTATGCTGCAGAAATACTAGCAGTAATCTTTTGCTACAAACTATTGCAGTAAAATTCAAGTTTTGACTCCAGATGCATCTTTCAACAACTAGAACATATTAAATGAAGCTTGTGCAAGTACAAGTATATTTTTGACATGACTGAAGCAGTCCTGTCAGATAGAAATGAAGATTAAACGTTCCTTTGGTGTGAATAAGGCATCATTCTGAAATAAGTCGCAATGAGAAATGGACTAATGAGTGAAAGAGAATTCTACAAGATACGAGACTATGGATACAGCTTCCACGCACAAATTTCTTGCATAAAGTAAACGAAGACTTCGAAGAAAATGGTCTATACAGTGAAACGTATCAAGGCGAAACAATGTCATTCAACATTGGACACCTTGAAAGCTGGTACAGTCACACTAAGCGTAGAATCAGACACCCAGTTACCATTATCAGTATTCTGTTAGGTCACTTATGTCGACAGCTCCTGAATACAACCAAAGTTGTCGACTTACCCAGCTGTTAATGCCATCTTGAAGCAGACCTAAACCATATTATTCTGAACTGTACGAATTATCCAGTCGAAAAGCATCAACATCTTGCTGGACACATAACATCCAGGAGTTTACTGCACAAGAGCCGTATACACCGTCCGTCCAGAAATTCCGAGACGGATTTTATTCCTGACGTATAGGCGACGTCAGCACAGTAACTGCTGTGGCAGCTTGACTAACAATTTAAGACAATGGATGTGCATTCTGCTAGTCAGTTGTGAGTTGGCAGTTTTAAGAAGTCCACGTACAAACAGTGTGTCAACGTTGTTGTTACAAATCATAATGGAGCAACATCTCTAAATCAAGTGTTCAAGGCATCCTCTAGAATGTTTTGAAGAAGAGAAAAGTGTGTGCAGACTTTTCTGTTCTTTATTTATATACACGTGAAGTCCTGTAGGACCAAATTGAGGAGCAAATTGAGGAGCAAATCTCCAAGGTCATGGAACGTGTCAGTACATGAAATTACAACGTAAAAGTAATAAAAAATAAAAATAAAATGTTTATGAACCATAAAAAAGTCAGTCCATAAGTTTAAGTAAACGCAGTCAACAATATAACAAGGATCAGCTTAATTTTTCAAGGAACTCCTCGATAGAATAGGAGTGAACCATGAGGAAACTTCAGTTTCTATTTGAAAGCGCATGGATTACTGCTAAGATTTTTGGATTTGAGTGGTAGCTTATTGAAAATGGATGTAGCGGTATACGGCAACCCTTTCTGCACAGGAGTTATGGAAGTCCGATCCAGTTGTAGGTTTGATTTCTGCCGAGTATTAACTGAGTGAAAGCTGTTTATTTTTGGGAATAAGCTAATATTGTTAACAAGAAATGTCAGTGAGGAATGTACCTGTATATAATGAGGTCAATTTGAAAGTACCCAGACTCGTGAACAGGGGTCGACAAGAGGTTCGTGAGCTTACCTCACTTATTGCCCGAACCGCCCGTTTCCGAGCCAAAAATATCATTTTAGAATGGGAAGAGTTCCCCCAAAATATAATACCATACGACATGATCGAATGAAACTAAGCAAAGTAGACTAATTTTCGTGTCGAACATAACTCACTTCAGATACCGTTCGAATAGTAAAAAAAGCAGCATTAAGTCTTTGAACAAGATTCTGAACGTGGGCTTTCCACGACAGTTTACTATCTGAACACCCAGAAATTTGAGCTGTTCAGTTTCACTAATCGTATGCTCATTCTGTGAAATTAAAACGTCAGGTTTTGTTGAATTGTGTGTTAGAAACTTTAAAAACTGAGATTTACTGTGATTTACCGTTAGTTTATTTTAGAGTTACCCATAATACTGAAGGACATATCATTTATACAAATAAGGAACAGGAGTCACCCGCCTCCCCCACCCCACACTTGACCATACGTCACTCAGACCCCACATCACAGACATTCTCAACATTGTGAATAGTGACCTTTTGCTGTCTGTTACTAAAGTAAGAGGTGAACCAGTTGTGAGCTACTCCCTGTATTCCGTAATGATCCAGCTTCCGGAGCAATATTTTGCTATCAACACACACAAAAGCCTTAGTTGAATCCAAAAATTTGCCTAGCGTTCGAACCCTTTTGTTTAACCCATCCACTACCTCACACAGAAAATACAATCTAGCACTTTCAGTTGTTAAACGACTTCTAAAGCCGAACTGTACATTTGGTAGCAAATCGTGTGATATAAAATGATCAATTTTCCTTACATACACAGCCTTTTCAATAAATTAGCAACCACTGGTGGCATAGAAATAGGTCTAAATTATCTACATTCTCCATTTCTCCCTTTTTATAAAGCGGCTTTACTACTGTGTATTTTAATCGTTCAGGAAACTGACCATCCCTAAAGGAAAAATTACACATATGGCTAAATACAAGGGTTAAATGTGCAGCACAATACTTTAATATTCTGCTAGACACTCCATCATATCCATGAGAGTCCTGTCTTCAGTGATTTAATTATTGACTATCTCCCTCTTGTCTGTATCACAGAGGAGTATTTCAGACATCAATCTCGGAAAGGCATTTGCCAAGAAAGTTACATGATTTCCTGTAGAAACTAAATTTTTATTTAATTCATCAGCAAGCCTTGAAGGTCCTGGCAATCGCAGAGGGTGGGCTTATTGGTAGTTGGGAGCTCCAATGTTAGGCGCGTAATGGGGCCCCTTAGGGATACGGCGGCTAAGGAGGGGAAGAAATCCAGTGTGCACTCCGTGTGCATTCCGGGAGGAGTCATTCCTGATGTGGAAAGGGTCCTTCCGGATGCTATGAAGAGCACAGGGTGCAGCCAGCTGCAGGTGGTGGCACATGTCGGCACTAATGACGTGTGTCGCTTTGGATCTGAGGAAATTTTCTCTGGATTCCAGCGGCTATCTGATTTGCTGAAGGCTGCCGGTCTTGCTTACGAGATGAAGGCAGAGCTCATCATCTGCAGCATCGTCGACAGAACCGACTGCGGACCTTTGGTGCAGAGCCGGGTGGAGGGTCTGAATCAGAGGCTCAGACGGTTTTGCGACAGTGTTGGCTGCAGATTCCTTGACTTGCGCCATAGGGTGGTGGCGTTTCGGGTTCCTCTGAATAGATCAGGAGTTCACTACACTCAGCTGGCGGCTACACGGGTAGCGGAGGCTGTGTGGCGTGGACTGGGCGGTTTTTTAGGTTAGAAGGCCTCGGGGAAGTACGGGGTGAGCTGCAATCTCAAAGGGTGCATGGTAAATACAGGCCGTGCTTGGATCAAGGAACAGTCGGAATTGTAGTTGTAAATTTTTGTAGTTGTGCTGGGAAAGTCCCTGAGCTTCAAGCGCTAATAGAAAGCACAGAAGCTGAAATCGTTATAGGTACAGAAAGCTGGCTAAAGCCTGAAATAAGTTCTGCAGAATTTTTTTACGAAGTCTCAGACGGTGTTCAGGAAAGATAGATTAGCCAGAATTGGTGGTGGAGTGTTTGTGTCTGTCAGTAGTGGTTTATCTTGTAGTGAAGTAGAAGTAGATACTCCGTGCGAGTTGGTATGGGTGGAGGTTATACTTAACAGCCGAACTAAGTTAATAATTGGCTCCTTCTACCGACCCCCAGACTTCGATGATATAGTTGCGGAATAGTTCAGAGAAAATTTGAGTCTTGTAACAAATAAATACCCCACTAATACGGTTATAGTTGGTGGGGACTTCAACCTTCTCTCGATATGTTGGCAAAAATACTTGTTCATAACCGGTGGTAGGCAGAAAACATCTTCCGAGATTGTCCTAAATGCTTTCTCCGAAAATTATTTCGAGCAGTTAGTCCACGAACCCACGCGAATTGTAAATGGTTGCGAAAACATACTTGACCTCTTAGCCACAAACAATCCTGAGCTGATAGAGAGCATCATGACTGATACAGGGATTAGTGATCACAAGGTCGTTGTAGCTAGGCTCAATACCGTTTCTTCCAAATCCACCAGAAAAAAGGCAAAATAATTTTATTAAAAAAAGTGGATAAAATGTCACTAGAAGCCTTCCTAAAAGACAATCTCCATTCCTACCGAACTGACTATGCAAATGTAGACGAGATGCGGCTCAAATTCAAAGATATAGTAGCAACAGCAATTGAGAGATTCATACATCATAAATTGGTAAGAGATGGAACGTATCCCCCGTGGTACACAAAACAGATCCGAACGCTGTTGCAGAGGCAACGGAAAAAGCATGCGAAGTTCAGAAGAACGCGAAATCCCGAAGATTGGCTACAATTTATAAACGCGCGAAATTTGGCACGGACTTCAATGCGAGATGCCTTTAATAGGTTCCACAACGAAACATTGTCTCGAAATTTGGTAGAAAATGCGAAGAAATTCTGGTCGTATGTAAAATACACAAGCGGCAAAACGCAGTCAATATCTTCGCTGCGCAGTGCCGATGGTACTGTTACCGACGACTGTGCCGCTAAAGCGGAGTTATTGAACGCAGTTTTCCGAAATTCCTTCACCAAGGAAGACGAATGGAATATTCCAGAATTTGAAACACGAACAGCTGTAGTATGAGTTTCTCAGAAGTAGATACCTTAGGGATTGCGAAGCAACTCAAATCGCTTGATACGGACAAGTCTTCAGGTCCAGATTGTATAACGATTAGGTTCCTTTCAGATTACGCTGATATAATAGCTCCCTACTTAGCACTCATATACAACCGCTCGCTCACCGATAGATCTGTACCTACAGATTGGAAAATTGCGCAGGTCGCACCAGTGTTTAAGAAGGGTAGTAGGAGTAATCCATCTAACTACAGACCTATATCATTGACGTCGGTTTGCACTAGGGTTTTGGAGCATATACTGTATTCAAACATTATGAATCGCCTCGAAGGAAACGATCTATTGATACGTAATCAGCATGGTTTCAGAAAACATCGCTCTTGTGCAACGCAGCTAGCTCTTTATTCGCATGGCCGCTATCGACAGGGGATCTCAAGTTAATTCCGTATTTCTAGATTTCCGGAAAGCTTTTGACACCGTTCCTCACAAGCGACTTCTAATCAAGCTGCGGGCCTATGGGGTATCGTCTCAGTTGTGCGACTGGATTCGTGATTTCCTGTAGGGAGGTTCGCAGTTCGTAGTAATAGACGGCAAATCATCGAGTAAAACTGAAGTGATATCAGGTGTTCCCCAGGGAAGCGTCCTGGGACCTCTGCTGTTCCTGATCAATATAAATGACCTGGGTGACAATCTGAGCAGTTCTCTTATTAGGTTGTTCGCAGATGATGCTGTAATTTACCGTCTAGTAAGGTCATCTGAAGACCAGTATCAGTTGCAAAGCAATTTAGAAAAGATTGCTGTATGGTGTGGCAGGTGGCAGTTGACGCTAAATAACGAAAAGTGCGAGGTGGTCCACATGAGTTCCAAAAGAAATCCGTTGGAATTCGATTACTCAATAAGTAGTACAATTCTCAAGGCTGTCAATTCAACTAAGTACCTGGGTGTTAAAATTACGAACAACTTCAGTTGGAAAGACCACATAGATAATATTGTGGGGAAGGCGAGCCAAAGGTTGCGTTTCATTGGCAGGACGCTTAGAAGATGCAACAAGTCCACTAAAGAGACAGCTTACACTACACTCGTTCGTCCTCTGTTAGAATATTGCTGTGCGGTGTGGGATCCTTACCATGTGGGATTGACGGAGGACATCGAAAGGGTGCAAAAAATGGCAGCTCGTTTTGTATTATCACGTAATGGGGGGGAGAGTGTGGCAGATATGATACGCGAATTGGGATGGAAGTCATTACAGCAAAGACGTTTTTCGTCGCGGCGAGATCTTTTTACGAAATTTCAGTCACCAACTTTCTCTTTCGAATGCAAAAATATTTTGTTGAGGCCAACCTAAATAGGTAGGAATGATCATCAAAATAAAATACGAGAAATCAGAACTCGAACAGAAAGGTTTAGGTGTTCGTTTTTCCCGCGCGCTGTTAGGGAGTGGAATGGTAGAGAGATAGTATGATTGTGTTTCGATGAACCCTCTGCCAAGCACTTAAATGTGAATTGCAGAGTCGTCATGTAGATGTAGATGAATGCTCAGAAAATGAGTATAAAATACTGTACATATATCTGATTTATCAGTAAAAGATATACTTCTACTACGTACTGACTTTATATCGTCGACCTTGTGCTGCTGACCAGACACTTCCTTCGCGACTTACGATATGGTTTTAATTTTATCCTGGGAATTAGCTATTTTATTTGCATATCACATACTCTTTGCCTTCCTAATAACATTTTAAGCGCCTCACAATACTGTTTGTAATGGGCTACTGTAGCTTGATTGGGACTACTAACATTTCCCACTTTGTTCTACATGATATGCTTATTCCACTTGTCAGCCACGCGTGCTGCGTATTACTGCTAGTACCCCGTTTAGAACGTTCTAATGGAAAGCAACTCTCAAAGAGCATGGGAAACGTGTTAAGGAAAGCATTTTATTTATCATCTATGTTATTAGCACTATAAACATCTTGCCAGTCTTGGACCTTGACAAGATTTAAAAAACTCTATTGCTGTTGGATTAACTGTCCTACATAGTTTGTAATTATATGTGACATTTGTTTGGATACAAAAGCCTTTTAGTGTTAAAATTTGTGCATCATGGTCTGAAAGGCCATTCACTTTTTTAGTAACAGAATGCCCATCTAGTAATGAAGAATGAATAAAAACATTGTCTATGGCTGCCCTACTGTTCTCCTGCACCCTAGTTGAAAAAAAATCAGTCTGCGTCAGATCATATTAATTTAAGAGATCTACCAACATCTTTTTTCTTGCACCATCATATACAAAATTTGTATTGAAGTCACCACATGTAAGTAATTTCTGGTAGTTCCTACAAAGTGAATCAAGAACCTTCTCTGGTTTGAGCAGAAATGCTCTGAAGTCAGAGTTAGGGGACCTACGTATAAACAACAACAATTAGAAGCTTAGTTTCACTAAATTCAACTGCCCCTGCACAACATTCAAATATCTGTTCAGTGCAGTGGTGTGATACATGTATGGACTCAAATGGAATACTGTTTTTTTACGTACATAGCCGTTCCCCCACCCCGCAAGGAACTCTTTGAAAACCAGCCAGCTAATCTGTATCCTGCTAGAGTAAGCCTCTGAATTGTAAAATTATGTAGGTGGTGCTCCGACACACCACTAATTTTATAGTCAACATCTATGAGCAGTTCACTAACTTTATCTCTAATACCTCTTATATTTTGATGAAATATGCTAATTCACTGCCTGCGTGGAAACATGACATTCTCTGAAGGTGAGCCCTTAGTTAGAGGGACTTCCTTTAAGCAGGTATACGTATCAATTGACTTCAATCTAAAAAAGGTGCAACTCTTAACACCAACAACTACAGGAATTTTTCCATGAGTGATACCACCACCACCCACTACACTGTCATCTATGAGCTTTGCCACCTATTTAGGTGCAAGCCATGCCTAGTGAAACCCGATCTACTCATAAACCCAACGGGCCCATATGAAATATGTGCCATCAGTGCCCTCCCCAGCCCGATGTTAACGCGCCTAACAGCCGCATTTAGATGAGGCCGATCATGACGCTGAAACAGTTGCACGAAATGCACCTAAGTGCCATCAGTGTCAGTAGCTATCTTTATCAGGTCACCACCTAGATCACATTCCCCATCCTTATCAAGACTGTTCTCTGCTCCACCCACTATCATAACCTGATCCTCCTTTGTAAAATTCCTACGTAACTCCCCTATGTTGTCAGTCACCTGAGCCAACCCTGCAAACTTCTTGACTCCCAAACAAAAAACAAAGCTTGGTTGCCTGTTGTGACTTGATTGAGATGTTAAGCATGGACAATCCTTTTCTGGAAAAAATCATCACGGATGACGAAATTTTGGTGTTTTGTGGTAGGTTAGCATTGATAACAGCAAGTGCAGAAACTTACATGAAGGGTCAACGCTTTGACGATGTAACCGACGTTCAAGTCAAGGTGAGAGATGTGTGTATGTACGCTAGACTCGAAAGTGCAACTTTAAAGTTTGGCTTTAATGTGAAACACTCAGGCACGGTAGCTAGTTAGATATTACTACAGTTCATCTTATATCCTCCTTTCAAGACACTGTCCATTCCATTCAACTGCTCTTCCAAGTCCTTTGCTGTCTCTGACAAAATTACAATGTCATCGGCGAACCTCAAAGTTTTCATTTCTTCTCCATGGATTTTAATACCTACTCCAAATTTTTCTTTTGTTTCCTTTACCGCTTGCTCAATATACAGATTGAATAACATCGGGGAGAGGCTACAACCCTGTCTTACTACCTTCCCAACCACTGCTTCCCTTTCATGTCCCTCGACTCTTATAACTGCCATCTGGTTTCTGTACAAATTGTAAATAGCCTTTCGCTCCCTGTATTTTACCCCTGCCACCTTTAGAATTTGAAAGAGAGTATTCCAGTCAACATTGTCAAAAGCTTTCTCTAAGTCTACAAATGCTAGGAACGTAGGTTTGAATTTGATTAATCTTTCCTCTAAGATAAGTCGTAAGGTCAGTGTTGCCTCACGTATCCAGTATTTCTACGGAATCCAAACTGATCTTCCCCGAGGTCGACTTCTACTAGTTTTTCCATTAGTCTGTAAAGAATTCGTGTTAATATTTTGCAGCTGTGACTTATTAAACTGATAGTTCGGTAATTTTCGCATCTGTCAACACCTGCTTTCTTTGGGATTGGAATTATTATATTCTTCTTGAAGTCTGAGGGTATTTCGCCTGTCTCATACATCGTGCTCACCAGATGGTAGAGTTTTGTCAGGACTGGCTCTCCCAAGGCCGTCAGTAGTTCTAATGGAATGTTGTCTACTCCGGGGGCCTTGTTTCGACTTAGGTCTTTCAGTGCTATGTCAAACTCTTCACGCAATATCGTATCGCCCATTTCATCTTCATCTGCATCCTCTTCAATTGCCATAATATTGTCCTCAAGTACATCACCCTTGTATAGGCCCTCTATATACTCCTTCCACCTTTCTGCTTTCCATTCTTTGCTTAGAACTGGGTTTCCATCTGAGCTCTTGATGTTCATACAAGTAGTTCTCCTATCTCCAAAGGTCTCTTTAATTTTCCTGTAGGCAGTATCTATCTTACCCCTAGTGAGATAAGCTTCTACATCCTTACATTTGTCCTCTAGCCATCCCTGCTTAGCCATTTTGCACTTCCTGTCGATCTCATTTTTGAGACGTTTGTATTCCTTTTTGCCTGCTTCATTTACTGCATTTTTGTATTTTCTCCTTTCATCAATTAAATTCAATATTTCTTCTGTAATCCAAAGATTTCTACTAGCCCTCGTCTTTTTACCTACTTGATCCTCTGCTGCCTTCACTACTTCATCCCTCAAAGCTACCCATTCTTCTTCTACTGTATTTCTTTCCCCCATTCCTGTCAATTGTTCCCTTATGCTCTCCCTGAAACTCTGTACAACCACTGGTTCTTTCAGTTTGTCCAGGTCCCATCTCCTTAAATTCCCACCTTTTTGCAGTTTCTTCAGTTTTAATCTACAGGTCATAACCAACAGATTGTGGTCAGAGTCCACATCTGCCCCTGGAAATGTCTTACAATTTAAAACCTGGTTCCTGAATCTCTGTCTTACCATTATATAATCTATCTGATACCTTTTAGTATCTCCAGGGTTCTTCCATGTATACAACCTTCTTTTATAATTCTTGAACCAAGTGTTAGCTATGATTAAGTTGTACTCTGTGCAAAATTCTACCAGACGGCTTCCTCTTTCATTTCTTAGCCCCAATCCATATTCACCTACTACGTTTCCTTCTCTCTACCAAATTCCAGTCACCCATCACTATTAAGTTTTCGTCTCCCTTCACTATCTGAATAATTTCTTTTATTTCATCATACATTTCTTCAATTTCTTCGTCATCTGCAGAGCTAGTTGGCATATAAACTTGTACTACTGTAGTAGGTGTGGGCTTCGTATCTATCTTGGCCACAATAATGCGTTCACTATGCTTGTAGTAGCTTACCCGCATTCCTATTTTCCTATTCTTTATTAAACCTACTCCTGCATTACCCCTATTTGATTTTGTGTTTATAACCCTGTATTCACCTGATCAAAATTCTTGTTCCTCCTGCCACCGAGCTTCACTAATTTCCACTATATCTAACTTTAACCTATCCATTTCCCTTTTCAAATTTTCTAACCTACCTGCCCGATTAAGGGATCTGACATTCCACGCTCCGATCCGTAGCACGCCAGTTTTCTTTCTCCTGATATCGACATCCTCTTGAGTAGACCCCGCCCGGAGATCCGAATGGGGGACTATTTTACCTCCGGAATGTTTTACCCAAGAGGACGCCATCATCATTTTATCATACAGTAAAGCTGCATGCCCTCGGGAAAAATTACGGCCGTAGTTTCCCCTTGCTTTCAGCCGTTCGCAGTACCAACACAGCAAGGCCGTTTTGGTTATTGTTACAAGGCCAGATCAGTCAATCTTCCAGACTGTTGCCCTTGCAACTACTGAAAAGGCTGCTGCCCCTCTTCAGGAACCACACGTTTGTCTGGCCTCTCAACAGATACCCCTCCGTTGTGGTTGTACCTACGGTTACGACTATCTGTATCGCTGAGGCACGCAAGGTCCTTGGTTCGTGGGAGGGCTCCCCAGAATACCATGCACAAAACTTATGCATGAGATTCAGCCACGATGCATGCATCAGAATGAGAGGAAACGTGTTTAAGGTGGAGTTCACCACAAATCATCATCAGTTACAGACATTTATGTAAAGTGTTGGTGTCTTTGTTATTTGTAAATTAACCAAAACTGTGCTGTGAATGGCACTGAATTAAACAAATTTCAATAATGAGGAATCATAATTAGTAAAAATTACAAAATGGTAGTAATACTAATAACCATCGTTCTACAACAAATTGTTTTAGCTCACTTAATTTTGAATTTTTGTGTTTTATGAGAAAATTAAAAACTTGTTATTAAAAAAAACTTGTTATTAAACAAAAACTTGTTATTAAAAAGTGAATATCTCCTTTCTTGCAAAAGAAATACTTCGCTATATATTTTCTTCACATAAAAAATAAGTGATATTGCTTAGACATATATATGAGAAGAAAATATATAGAAAAGCACTTACCTTACAAGCAACAGTGTTCACTCAGAACACACTTATGTTTCACAAGCCTTAAAAACACTGAAATAATAATTTTTATCGCATTAATTGTAATGACAGCAATAATTAAAAATAACAACATTACATTGATTTTATCCCAAGTTTCCTTTTTTTCTTTTGCTTACATACCTGTGCTCGTTATGATCATTCCCTAAGTTATTGGTTTCATCATTTGGTCGACTGTTTTACCACCAGAAACGCATACGGTTCGTAGTCTGTATTTTCTGTAAGCATGCACAGTAATCTCAATATCCGGTTACAATCACGGCAAACACTGAATAAAAAAGTCAAAACAGCTATGGTCAAGCAACGACAGGGTTGCAAGTACAAAAAAATATATGATGAGTGATAAAGTAAAGATTTAACACTAAACATTTCACTTATCATTATGAACGAGTACTGAAGCAGAAGAAACATAACATTTAATTCAAATAATTAATAAGTTAGTATATACAGTAATTGTGTAAGAGCTTGTAGTTATGTAGATCTATGGGTGCTGGGAAGAAGCGTATTTGAGATGTTAAACCTCATTACACATATCAACATGAAAGTAACAGAATTCTTGCAAATATCTATAACACAAGTAAATTCACGCAAATTTTAGCACTACTGTCACGATCACAGAACTGCAAAACTTTCTTTGAACAAGATAAAATCAGGTTCATACATAATTTATTATTCCCCCCCCCCCCCCAAAAAAAAAAATCATTCATCAGCTGCACAGAATGTTTTAATTCCACGTTACTGGTTTCAGCAGATTTACTTGTCATCTTCAGAAGTTTAAGATGATAGATTAATCTGTGAAACCTCGTAAATAAAATTAAAAATTATGTGCAGTTGAAGACTGACTTTTATTTTGATGAAAAGAGGAGGAGGAGGAGGAGGAGGAGGAGGAGGAGGAGGAGGAGGAGGTTAGTGTTTATCGTCCCGTCGACAACGAGGTCATTAGAGACAGAGCACAAGCTCAGATCAGGAAAATATGGAGAAGGAAAGTGGCCGTGTCCTTCCAAACGAACCATCCCGGCACTTTCCTTAAGCGATTTAGGGAAATCAGGGAAAACCTAAATCAGGATGACCGGACACAGGTTTCAACTGACATCATCCTGAATGCGAGTCCAGTGTGCCATTGTCCACTGCGCCATCCCGCCCGGAGACTGTAATGGAAAGAATAAATACAGGGTGATTATCTGATGGCAACGGTCTTGCAGCAGTGGATACACCGGTTTCCGTGAGATCACCGAAATTAAGCGCTGTCGGGCGTGGTCGGCACTTGGACGGGTGACCATCCAGCCACCATGCGCTGTTGCCATTTTTCGGGGTGCACTCAGCCTCGTGATGCCAAATGAGCTACTCGACCGAATAGTAGCGGCTCCGGTCAAAGAAAACCATCATAACGACCGGGAGAGCGTGTGCTGGCCACATTCCCCTCCTATCCGAATCCTCAACTAAGGATGACACGGCGGTCGGATGGACCCGATGGGCCACTTGTGGCCTGACGACGGAGTGCCTGCCTGCCACTATGTGATGATGTCACAAACTTTCATTTATGATGGAGAAGGGTAAATGTATCTGTCTATAAGGGGCCCTTGTCCGGAAAAGACTGAGTCAAAATTTATAAAAGGAATTCTACTCAAGTTCCATCTTAGTCTTGCGCAGCGTTCAGAGTAAGAGCCCCAACTTCCAAACCCTGATCATGGCGTGTACAGTCACAGCTCTGCACTGTTGTACTCTGATTGTCGCGCTGTTAATACTGCTGCATGAAAATGGCTGCTTCCTGTTCCGTAGTGAAACACGCGTGTGGAACATCGTTAAAAAGTGTCGACAAATAGGCTGTTCGTAATGTTTGTCATAAATTTACAGAGATAATCGGCTTTGGAGTTTTCAAAGGGGCTGTATCAGATACAGTTATTCGGAGCTGCACATTAGATTTCTAGCGGATTCGATAACGTTGTAGCCGGCCGGTGTGGCCGTGCGGTTCTAGGCGCTGCAGTCTGGAACCGAGCGACCGCAAAGATCGCAGGTTCGAATCCTGCCTCGGTGATGGGTGTGTGTGATGTCCTTAGGTTAGTTAGGTTTAATTAGTTCTAAGTTCTAGGCGACTTATTACCTCAGAACTTAAGTCGCATAGTGCTCAGAGCCATTTGAACCATTTTTGATAACGTTGTAATTTGGCATTACATGGTTCACTGGTTCAAGCTTCGCTTGTTTCATATTTTTTCTCGTTCAACTTGAAAGACCTACATCTCGTAACTATAAAATTCATCATCATTTTTGTGAGTAATGCACGACTTCTTGTTTTAAATTACATATCACATACGAAATTCCTGATTTCACTTCAAAAATAAATTCTCAGTTATCGACATTTTATGAAAGACTGTTAGTAAAGGTTGCTTAAATTAATAAAACACAACAATTTAATTTTTGAAGCAAAAATGAAATACCAAATACTCTCTATTTCGAGTATGTCCATTGTTTTACGCCACAGATGTAGTAGATATGTGTCGTAGGAACATGAAAAACAATCATTTTCACAGCATCAAGCACACCATACAAATGCTGCGTTTTGACATTTGCCTCTGTACCATTAAAATATGAATCTAACAGAACTGATCTGGAGTCGAGTTAAGGGATTTGGCCCGAATAACAACACCGTTAAGCTTCCAGACGTACTGGAACTAAGGCACGCAGATTTTTCACACGTCACTGCCCAACGTCGGCGGTATATAGAGCGGCACGTTGTTGTTGATCGACTAGTTATCACCGTAGCAGATGGCAGTTCCGTAACTGAAATGTATTTCTCGGATTCGGATAAGAAAAGAGCTAAGAGATTTCCAGACGACTGACTGCAATTAATGCCTTCAGTGGCTTCAGTATTCAACAGTACGGTGAATGCTACTGCATCACACACAGCTCGCTCAGAAAAATTACTCTCTGTTTAAGTTTGGACATTTGATTACTCTTGTTCGTAATTAGAATACTATGTCAGAAAAGAACGAGAGCATTTTATGCTTTCCGTCGGGTCATCTAAGAAGCGCGCGGTAGTGCTGGAGTTTTGCCGAATATTATTTTATTCTCTTTAAAAATGAAATGACGTTCGAAGCTATATTGTTTCTTTGCCCGTCTCTTTTTACTTCTGAACTGCAACTGATGACATCATTGAAGGTTAAGTGGACTGCTGGTTGGCCAGTGCTGTCCAAGTTTAATGAGCTGGTAAAGCGGTTGACACGCACATTATCGCTCAAAAATGGCTCTGAGCACTATGGGACTTAACTTCTGATGTCATCAGCCCCCAATAACTTAGAACTACTTAAACCTAACTAACCTAAGGACATCACACACATCCATGCCCGAGGCAGGATTCGAATCTACGACTGTAGCGGTCGCGCGGTTCCAGACTGTAGCGCCTAGAACCGCTCGGCCACAAAGGCTGGTCATTATCGCTCAGTCTCTGTGCGTGTAACACAGCATAAAATTTATCCTTATGATCGTACTTGACTGTACTGGTCAAAGCCTAGCTTCCTCTAAACGTGAAAGGAAATCCGATGATATTAAAGCAAATGCGAAAGAATACATGGCGTAATGTTTATATCAGGTTTATTCTTATGATGATCAGAGTATAGTAATAGCGCACGGAACTTGATGTCAAAGAGATTGGAAATCTGAAGACTAAGGTACAGTAATAATGAATTCCGTCTACCTGTACAAGTTTCACAAGCCTGTGCATTTGCAACTACTGTTAAAAATTTCGTCCCCCAAGTTCAGCGCATACATGGTATCGTAGAACGAAGTTCTCTTGTACCCATTCTAATATCCCCAGTATCGTTTGAACAGGGTCTCAGGCAGCAACAATATTCTCGTCAGTCTCGTCAGGCGTCTCGTACACAAGGCTTTCCACATGACCTCACAAGGAGAAAGCAAGTGGGGTCAGATCAGATGAACCTGCAAGACACTAAACAGGACCCCTTCCGCCTATCCACTTTTCGGGGAGTGTCTGATCCAGGTGTTCACGAACCACCAGTTGAAAGCAAGGTGGGGCTCCATCATGTTGGAATCACATCCGTTGACGAGTAACAAGTGGGACGCGTGCCAGAAACCAGGGTACTATGTCTTTGATAAACACTGTGTACACTGGTACATGTAAGAGGGGAGGAACAAGAAAGGGGCCTAGTACGTAATCAGTGACTATGTCTGCCCATATGCTGACTAATAATTTTGTCATTTATGTCTCTTCAAAACTGTAACGTGGGGATTCTTATCGTCTCAAACATGACTCTTGAGACTTGTTAGCATTCAGTCTCTGGTGAAACAGGTTTCATCCGTAAAATCTACACACGCAGGAAAGTGAGGATCGACGGTAAGGCGCTGCAAGAACCATTGGCTGAAGGCGACATGAGGTCGGAAGTCGGCAGGAGTCAAACCACGCACATTCTGTGGGTGTTAGAAGTGTAGATGCATTTCCCGTAATACTCGGCAGAGTGCTGATTGCAGGCACCTCATCCATACGAGCAAGCACTGCATCTTCGAAGTCGGGGGTCTGTGAAGTTCATCGTCCTCCTCGGTCGTTATACTGCGAGGCAAATTGCCCAGTTTCACTGAACTATTGGAACAATCTTGGAAACATGATGGAGTCGGATGTCCTCTACGCGGATATTTGGCTGTGTGCAACCTTTCTGCTTCTCTACTGCTTACATTTGCTTGCCCAGCCACGAAAATCATATCTGCAAGTTCTGTCACCGGGTACAACTCCACTTTGATGGTGTTGATCGTCGTTAGTACTTAGACTTGTAAAAGCAGCCTGCGGTCAACTACAGTACAGGCATTATACACCAAGACTACTCATGTCAGTGTACAGTACGGTGTCTGCATTGGATTAGTTGAGATATTATTCAAACTTCTACATCTAAGAGCACATCGGGATTGCCTACCCTACAACAGCAGTATAGATACATGTATTCCCCTATCAGAGGTATCAGAACGATTTTCTCTTATATCTGTCGACTCGGCCGTTTCCAGGCCAGGATCCCTTATCCCAAAGTGATACATTTACCCGTCTCCATTATCGCTGAAAGCATGTAACAATATTGTCCTGTATAAGATTTACAACGTGAATTGTAAAACAATGATAAAAGTTTTCTGGAAGTAAAATTCGATTAACACAAGATCTGAGTATTTCGAAGTTTTGCATGACATTAATATGTTTGTGAATGTTCGTTGCTTGTACAAATGACATGTCACATTGGGTAACATAATGCTGTGTGAAATTCAGCTGGAGACTTAAGTATACCATTTTCGTCAGCACTAGTAGAGAACCAATACAGAAGGAGATTTTGATGTGCTATTTAACAACAATAAACTTCAGCTTTCATTTGACTTGTAAATAATGTATAACTATTGACAGAACAAGCACAAAAATGGTACAGAGTTTGAGTACAAAGTCGTGTCTTGACTTTACTAAATATGATTATGAGATAGGTATTAGCATACCACAGGAACAACTAATATTAGCGGGTGATAAGTTATTACATGCAGTATGTATATTACATACAGCTTTATACGTTATTTGAAATCAGTAGGAAAATGTATTTGCGAAGGACTCTACAATTGATTATTGGAATATGTAGCTAAACCAGCAAAACTAATACAGTAATGGTGCATATGCACTGTAACTGACCAGGTGTGACACGACAACCAGAAAATGCCATAATTATCGATTTTCATCCGATGACAGCATATTCCACCTGGTGATAGTAAATTTACAGATAATGGTCTCTCTCGTCCACCAACAGATAGTTTAGCGGTATAGCTACCAGACCGCCATCTGTGTCTACCCATTAATAGGGAATGCTCACAGCCGGAAGCCTCAGTGTGGAGCAAACGTGTGAAGCAAGCAAGCAAACATGCCAAGGAGACACACTCGTGCTTCCTACAGCCAACCGAGCGTGTTTGAAATGGATCAAATTGTGGCCTTCCGAGTGCAGGATGGTCCTTTTGGAAAACTGCCACACAAGGTGGACATGCTGTGTCAGTTGTGCAACGATGTTCGTATAAATGATCAGCCGACCGTAGTAGCCGAGCGGTTCTAGGCGTTAGTCTGAGCCGCGCGACCGCTGCGGTCGCACGTTCGAATCCTGCCTCGGGCGTGGATGTGTGTGGTGTCCTTAGGTTAGTTAGGTTTAGGTAGTTTTAAGTTCTAGGAGACTGATGACCTAAGAAGTTAAGTCCCATAGTGCTCAGAGCCATTTGAACCATAAATGGTCACGTGAACATTCTCGTACCCGTAGCCGAGGTTCTGGACGTCCGTAAAGCACAAACGCCCGCCAGGATAGTCTTACTGTATGGGCAGCAGTGGCAGATAATACAGCTACCACAGTGTAGAGAAGAGGGCCTGTGAGCCAAGATTTGTCAAGATATACTGTTGCGAACCAGTTATTAACTATGGTACTAAAGGCACACAAACCTCTAGTCCGTCTTCCACCCGCGCATAGCATCCACGTGCACTGCTCAACTGGTACCGTCAGAGGATCACTTGGAAGATGGAATGGTGCGCCGTGGTTTTCAGCGATGAAAGCAGTTTCTGCCTGCACGCAAGTGATGGCCGTTTGCACGAACGACATGGAGCTGATGAGTGCCGTCTCGCAGAGTGCATTCGTCCAAGATACACTGGACCCACCCAGGACTTATGGTCTGGGGTGCGATAAGCTATAACTCTCTTTCACCTTTGGTGTTTCTGGATGGGACGCTGACCATCGCTCGGTACGTGCAGAATGTTGTTAGACCCGTTCTTTTGCCGTTCTTGCAACAGGAAGGCGATGTGTTGCTCCAAAAGGATAATGCTCGCCCACACACTCTGCAAGATGTGCAGCACTTTCCCTTGCCAGCTCGATCTCCGGACTCGTCTCCAGTCGAGCACGTGTGGCATATGATGGAACGAAAAGTGAGTTACGCAACTCGTCAGCCAACAACTATTACAGGACTACGTGAAAAGGTTGATCAGGCGTGGAATAACGTATCCCAAGGCAACACTCCCAATCTGTACGGTCGACTGGATGCCAGAGTCACTGCTAGCATTGCCGCCCGTGGAGGCTACTTCACTTACTAATTTGGGTGTTTCAGCATGGGCCAGAACCTGGTACCTCAGAACAGCTTGTCCTGTTGATCTATAAATGTAATCATTTCATGTACTCCATTTGCACTGTTGCAACAATACATCCTGAGTGAATTGGAAAAATCTCAAAGAATGTACTATTTTTCTTCCAGCACTGTATATGTGTAGCGATTAAACAACTGGCCATTAAAATTGCTACACCACGAAGATGACGTGCTACATACGCGAAATTTAACCGACAGGAAGATGCTGTGAAATGCAAATGATTAGTTTTTCAGAGTATTCACACAAGTTTGACGCCGGTGGCGACACCTACAACGTGCTGACATGAGGAAAGTTTGCAACCTATTTCTCATACACAAACAGCAGTTGACCGGCGTTGCCTGGTGGAACGTCGTTGTGATGCTTCGTGTGAGGAGGAGAAATGCGTACCATCACGTTTCCGACTTTGATAAAGGTCAGATTGTAGCATATCGCGATTGCTGTTTATCGTATCGCTACATTGCTGCTCGCGTTGGTCGAGATCCAATGACTGTTAGCAGAATATGGAATTGGTGGGTTCAGGAGGGTAATACGGAACGCCGTGCTGGATCCCAACGGCCTCGTATCACTAGCAGTCGAGATGACGGGCATCTTATCCGCATGGCTGTAACGGATCATGCAGCAACGTCTCGCTCCCTGAGTCAACAGATGGGGACTTCTGCAAGACAACAACCATCTGCACTATCAGCTGGGAGACCATGGCTGCGGTTACCCTTGACGATGCATCACAGACAGGAGCGCCTGCGATGGTGTACTCAACAACGAACCTCGGTGCGCTAATGGCGAAACGTTATTTTTTCGGATGAATCCAGGTTCTGTTTACGACATCATGATGGTGAACGCACAGTGGAAGCGTGTATCCGTCATTGCCATACTGGCGTATCACCCGGCGTGATGGTATGGGGTGCCACTGGTCTCGGTCACCTCTTGTTCGCATTGACGGCACTTTGAACAGTGGACGTTACATTTCAGATCTGTTACGATCCATGGCTCTACCCTTCATTGGATCCCTGAGAAACCCTACTTCTCAGCAGGATAATGCACGACCGCATGTTGCAGGTCCTGTACGGGCCTTTCTGGATACAGAAAATGTTCGACTGCTGCCCTGGCCAGCGCATTCTCCAAATCTCTCACCAATTGAAAACGTCTGGTCAATGGCGACCGAGGAACTGGCTCGTCACAATACGCCAGTCACTACTCTTGATGGACTGTGGTATCGTGTTGAAGCTGCATGGGCAGCTGCACCTGTACACGCCACCCCAGGCGTATCAAGGCCGTTATTACGGCCAGAGGTGGTGGTTCTGGATACTGATTTCTCAAGATCTATGCACCCAAATTGCATGAAAATGTAATCACATGTCAGTTCTAGTATAATACATTTGTCCAATGAATACCCGTTTATCATCTACATTTATTCTTGGTGTAGCAATTTTAATGGCCAGTAGTGTAGAAATAAATAATAAAACTTTGCTGAAAGGTACAAGACAAACATTAATTACTTTCAAACAGATTGAATGAGTACATGACAGTTTAAATAATGTATGGCTCGACTAAAACTTTAATTCTTACACTATTATGTCAGGTCTGAACATCATTTCGTAACACATCGATACTAACGGGCATGAAACAATTAAAGTTTATGTAATTAGTTCATCTTAAGTCAAAAGAGAAAGCAAAACGGCAACAGAACAGAATTATTGACAATAGCATACAGAGATCATTAAAAACCGTTGGATCACGGAAGATAAGGTATACATTACTGAAGGCGAAATTAAATAAATAAATAAATAAATGGGATAAACTCAAAAGGTGGGAGCAGTAAGATCGTTGCGAGTCTCGGCAAATGCCCAAATAAGTTTGTACACATCAGATGTTTTCTCAGGACATGATAATTAAACATCCCAAAGATTAAGGTCACTGTACAAATTTTGTTACTTTCTACATTTTAGATGTGTAAATGGTGACGTTTATCCCCACACAAGAGATTAATATAAACTCAGGTGCAGTAAGGGATAAGAGGGGTATATGTTGACATGTTCTATATGATTTAAGTTCAGTTGTAGCGTAAATGTCAAAACGAAAGATCGGGTACACACCTCGCATTTTAAGTGGACTAGACTGCGCACTGCACACAGTAGGACGTCGCAGGATGGGAAACAACTTATTTCTAATTTGATGTGGATGCATTTAAAAAGATAAGGCACAAATTCTGACAAACACAGTCCAGTTCCTTAAGCTCCATGGCATTCCCTAAGCCCAAAGGCGTTACAGAAAACGCGACTTCTGAAGAATTCTTTGTGGCCTTGAAAAAATTATAAGGCATATTTTATACACCTTTTGAGGAGACTGCCAATCTTACAACTGTTTTTGAGACCATTTGCCGTTACCGTTGAAAGCGCCCCTGTGCCTATGTGCAAATGTAATTGACTGATCTGCAGTGTAATTCCCCATTTAAACACAAATCCTTTTATGTTAAAACTGCCCATGACGTCTAAACTGGTTTTTCTCAGAGTTTTCATTCTCCATAATGAGGTTGCTAAAGTGCTACATTCTTTCAATCAGTGTGTGTGTGTGTGTGAAAGATCTTTTTTCGATTATGAAACAAAATAAGTCTTCGTCTGTCATGCCGACAGCTTGTACCAGATAAAAATTGTCTTCAGTGCACCAAAAATAAAGAATATTGAATACCTGTTTCGTTTGTTATCTGTGTTGTTGAGAAATGTGAAGTATGAAACTAAGTCGTATGCAGTGCGACTGCATTGCCATTTAAATGCGGTGCTTTTGCAGTTTCCCCCTCTTCCCTCTCCTCGCGCTCAGGTAGCGTATAGCATGATTCAAATGGCTCTGTGCACTATGGGACTTAAACATCTATGGCAATCAGTCCCCTAGAACTCAGAACTACTTAAACCTAACTAACCTAAGGACATCACACAACATCCACTCATCACGAGGCAGAGAAAATCCCTGACCCCGCCAGGAATCGAACCCGGACTCGTAGAGCATGCTGTGGCAGTGTGGGAAATAGGCAGCCAGGCTGAGCTCTGTCGCAGCCGTTTTCCCCATTACTATAAAAGAATGTTTAGTAGCTCAAGCTGTGGCTGAAGAGAAACCCGCTAGAGACACACCGCATTTTTGTGTTTTCATAACTTAGGACTACTGTCGACATGAGCAGCCGCAGGCTGTGTGGCTGGTGGCACCTAAATCTTTACCTAAATGATAAGCAGTAGCATTTTTAATGTAACAGGACTTTTAATATGTTACCGCAGTTTCGTTTATTTAGAAAATACAGGCATGAGAGTGTGATATTTACAATCATAGTTTACTTTAGAAGCCAGTTGGGATTCAACGGATTTGATGGAATATATCGTTGCTGGTACCCGTTCTTGTACTGCACTGTTACTGAGTCTATTAACAGCCACTGCTAGCATGTGAACAGACCTGGAGTATTTCCAAGAAACTCACGTAAACAGTGGGCCGGTGGCGGCAATATGTAGGTTAGTTTTTGCATTATGAAATTTCATTTTTATGGTTAGATTTCTTATTATTTTTATCATTCCTTAGTATTACTCTTTGTTTCTTTTCTTTTATAGTTGCTGGTGGCTACAAATATTTCAAATACACTGTATGTAATGAAACTCCATTTCACATAAAAGCTAACGTATTTAATAAATACCGAAATAAATAAATGAATCCAATACTACTGTAACTGATAGTGTCTGATGAGAAAACCAATGAATTGTAGAAATGGTTCTCGGGCAAGAGTTTGATGTTATGCTATGCCCACAATATTTCATCGTCGCACGGGATCGACATCTTCAGATGTGACGAGAATACTGCTGACGAGGCGTAAATGTGGCCAGCATCGAAGATTTTCTTATCCGTAGCGGAAAATACAGCGACGCCACCTGTCGGACGATGAACCGCGACCCCAGGGGAGGCGCCGCAGGCGATGTCGTGCTTTTAGCAAAGGCCGTCTCCTGCCATAGCCTATTATCGCCAAATTTCGCTTCACTGTCCTAACGGATACATTCGTCGTACGACCCGCATTGACTTCTGCGGTGTGTGTTAGCATTGACAACTGTAGGCCAACGCCGTTGCTCTCGGTCGTTAGTGAAAGCTGTTGGCCACTGCGTTGTACGTGGTGAGAGGTAATGCCAGAAATTTGGTATTCTCTTCACACTCCTGACACTATAAATCTCGGATTGTTGCATTCTCTAACGATTTCCGAAATGGAATGTGCCATGCTTCTAACTCCAACTACTGCTAGCTCTCATCGCGCGGCCTTAATCACTTGGGAAACGTTTCCTCGTCAGTCACTTGAGTACGGATGACAGTTCAGTCAGTGCAGCGCCCTTTTATCTCTCGTGTACGTGACACTACCGCCATCTGTGTATGAGCCTATCGCTATCACATTACTTTTTGTCACTTCAGTGTATAGCCCGTAGGGAAACAGGAAGAAGTGGAATGAAGCAGATATGACCAAGGTGAGTCGTGCAGTCAGAGGTAAAACTATGGGGACAGTGAAGGCTGCTAATGTATTTAATGTGCCACGATCGACATTATACGCATTTTGAAGTTCTCCTTCAAAATTAATTTCACAGAAAATTGGAAGACTATCTGTATTAGGCGCAGAACTGGAAAATGCGCTAGTGTCTTAGCTACTTCACGTAAAAGAGATGTTTTATGGCTTCACACTTGGTGACCTAAAACTAATGGCTTACCATTCAGCGACAGGGAATGGTCGAAAACATCCATTTAAGAATGCAGAAGCAGGAAAAGCTTGGGTGGATCTATTTTTGCTTTGTAATAATAAGATTGTCTCATTACGTAAGCCCTGTAGAACTTCTTTTTCTCGTTTTATAGGATTTAATAAAGTCTATGTTGAAATTTTCTGTAATGTATTTTAGGAGGCTTACCTAAAACACAATTTTCCGGCTGACCGGATCTGCAATGTAAATGAGACGGGATTAACAGTTGTACAAAGTGGAAACCCTCTTATTACAGGACGGAAGCAAAAGCGACAGATTGCTTCCCTTACCTCCGCTGAGCGAGGTGCAATTACGGTGATTGCATGTATGAGTGGTTCTGAACACTGTGCCCTTCCTTGACCATATTCCCTCGTAAGAACATAAAAAACTAGCTAATGAGAGGGGCTCCTCCATTGACAATTGGTGTTTCACATCCGTCAGACTGGGAGCATACCAACATCTTCCGTACATAGCTGAACAATTTTGTAGAAAAATCATATTCCCGTACCAGAGACACATTTTACTTGACAAGTCGTTTACCTGGTGTCGGTAGATAAATACGATATCGCAGAGCCTGTGGAATTCCGATACAAAGTTCCCTCGGATATGCATGCATGTTCGAGTACAGGTTGGAGACACGTGGCTGACGGCATATACAAGTTTGGGTCTGGCCGTGAACCATGCTCGCATAGTCAAATGGTAACGCGACCGCTCGCGAAAGCGGGAAATCTGGCTTCGAATCCCGGTTCAGTACAAATTTGCAGTGTAGCCATTCCATTAAGCAGAAGGTCCATAATCGCAACTGCGAATACATTTCATGAATTTCATAACGGCTGTCTGTCGCCGCAGTACCTGTTCCTTCGGACATGGATGCACCTCTGAAGGAAGTTCGCGTCGTAATTCGGAATAACACAGGCGTTGCAATATCGGAAGTGATTGCGTTCGGCTACTTGGAGAGCATTTGCAGCCATTCATGGACATCATATTCCCAAAAAACGATGAAATTTTTACAGATTACGGTGCGCCATGTCACCGGGACGCAATTGTTCGCGATTGGTTTGAAGAACATTCTGGACAATTCGAGCGAAAGATTCGGCCATCCAGATCGCCCGACATTAATCGCATCGAACATTTACGGGACATAATCGAGAGGTCAGTTCGTGCACAAAATCCTACACCGGCAACACTTTAGCAATTATGTACGACTACTGAGGCGACATGGCTCAGTATTTCTGCAGGGGACATCCAACGACTTGCTGAGTCCATGCTACGTCAACCTGCTGCCCTGCGCCTGGCAAAAGGCGTCCGACACGATATTAAGAGGTTTCCCATGACTTTTGTCACCTCAATGTGATTTGCTCTTGTCGTGAGTTCAGTTTTTTATTTACTTATATCTTGCGATAGTTCGTGTAGTCGTAACTGCCGTCTGCTTCACGTCTGCTGTTCAGCGAGCTACGTTAATTTAAGTATTAGCTGTATTTTTCTTACTTGTCACTTCTTCCGTGTGTTTTTGCTATTAGGAAGTTTTAATTGTCGAGTGCTAGTAATAGTGTTCCATATATTTCGTGTTTGTTTTGAATACAGTCAGAGAGAGTCCCTTTAGTCAACCATAGTGCGAGTGTGTTTTCAATACAGTCCAGAGACAGGTAGTGCTATTTTCATTGTTTTCTACAAGAAATGTCTAGCAACCACAGTTTAGTCAACAATCAGCCGCCTTTAGTGAATTAGCAGTCTAGTTAAAAATTGAATAACTCTCTACAGTAAATTGATTTCTTAGGATTGATAGAATGTGTGACTGCTACGTACGGACGCAGGAGGGGCTGGCCACCGTTCGCGAACAGCTAAACGTGTTGATGGCCGCGGCCAGCCGTCTTCAGGATGCCGTCTCGGAGTGTAGCGGCAGTGGGGAGTCTGGTGCGTCGCATGGTGCACCCCAGGTGTTAGATGCTTCACCCACTGTCCCTGCTGTCGAGACATCTTCGCGGGTACCGGGCGCGGTTGGGCCACCCTCCCCCCAAGGGGAGTGGCGGGTTCAGCGGCGTTCGCGGCGCACGAGGCGGAGGGTCAATGTGGAGGCTGGCCGTGTGGCATCGCCCGCTCTGCCTGTGAGTGGACATGTGGCCGCTCCTTCAGCAAGGTCCGAGCAGGCACTCGGGAGGGGAGGGGTTTATTAGTTATTGGAAGCTCCAACGTTAGGCGGGTGATGGAGCCCCTTAGGAAAATAGCGGAAAGGTCGGGGAAGAAGGCCAGTGTTCACTCTGCTTGCCGGGGGGTCTCATCCGAGATGTGGAGGAGGCCCTGCCGGCGGCGATAGAGAGCACTGGGTGCACCTCACTGCATATTGTTGCTCATGTCGGCACCAATGACTGCCGTCTGGGTTCAGAGGTCATCCTCATTTCGTACAGGCGGTTGGCGGAATTGGTGAAGGCGGTAAGCCTCGCTCGCAGGGTGGAATCTGAGCTAACTATTTGTAGTATCGTTCCCAGAACGATCGCGGCCCTCTGGTTTGGAGCCGAGTAGAAGGCTTAAACCAGAGGCTCAGACGATTCTGCGGAGAGCTGGGGTGCAAATTTCTCGACCTCTGCTATCGGGTAGAGAAATGTAGGGTCCCCCTGAATAGGTCAGGCGTGCACTACACGCCGGAAGCGGCTACAAGGGTAGCGGAGTACGTGTGGAGTGCACATGTGAGTTTTTTAGGTTAGAGAATTCCCTCCCTATGCCCGACAAGACGCCTCCTGTGACGCAGGAAGGTAGGAGTAGGCAAAATGCAACAGGGAATAACAATATTAATGTGCTAATAGTAAACTGCAGGAGCGTCTATAGAAAGGTCCCAGAACTTCTCTAATGAACGGTCACAGTGCCCATATAGTACTAGTTACAGAAAGTTGGCTGAAACCAGGCAGAAACAGTAATGAAAGCCTAAACTCAGATTGGAATGTATACCGCAGAGACAGGCTGGACAGTGAAGGGGGAGGCGTGTTTATAGCGATAAGAAGTGCAATAGTGTCGAAGGAAATTGACGGAGATCCTAAATGTGAAATAATTTGGGTGAAGGTCACTGTTAAAGCAGGCTCAGATATGGTAATTGGATGTCTCTATAGGCCCCTGGTTCAGCAGCTGTTGTGGCTGAGCACCTGAAGGATAATTTGGATAATATTTCGAGTAGATTTCCCACATGTTATTGTTCTGGGTGGAGATTTTAATTTGCCGGATATAGACTGGGAGACTCAAACGTTCATAACGGGTGTCAGGGACAAAGACCCAAGTGAAATTTTTTTAAGTGGTTTATCTGAAAACTACCTTGAGCAGTTAAACAGAGAACCGACTTGTGGCGATAACATATTAGACCTTCTGGTGACAAACATACCCAAACTATTTGAAACAGTTACCGCAAAACAGGGAATCAGCGATCATAAAGCGGTTACTGCATCGATGATTTCAGCCGTAAATAGAAATATTAAAAAAGGTAGGAAAATTTTACTGTTTAGCAAAAGTGACAAAAAGCAGATTACAGAGTACGTGACGGCTCAACACAAAAGTTGTGTCTCAAGTACAGATAGTGTTGAGGATCAGTGGACAAAGTTCAAAATCATCGTACAAAATGCGTTAGATGAGTATGTGCCAAGCAAGATCGTAAGAGATGGAAAAGAGCCACCGTGGTACAACAACCGAGTTAGGAAACTGCTGCGGAAGCAAAGGGAACTTCATAGCAAACATAAACATAGCCAAAGCCTTGGAGACAAACAAAAATCACGCGAAGCGAAATGTAGTGTGGGGAGGGCTATGCGAGAGGCGTTCAATGAATTCGAAAGTAAAGTTCTATGTACTGACTTGGCAGAAAATCGTAAGAAATTTTGGTCTTATGTGAAAGTGGTAGGTGGGTCAAAACCAAATGTCCAGACACACTGTGACCAAAATGGTACTGAAACAGAGGATGACAGACTAAAGGCCGAAATGCTAAATGTCTCTTTCCAAAGCTGTTTCACAGAGGAAGACTGCACTGTAGTTCATTCTCTAGATTGTCGCACAGATGACAAAATGGTAGATATCGAAATAGACGACATAGGGATAGAGAAACAACTAAAATCGCTCAAAAGAGGAAAGGCTGCTGGATCTGATGGGATACCAGTTCGATTTTACACAGAGTACGTGAAGGAACTTGCCCCTTTTTGCAGCGGTGTACCGTAGGTCTCCGAAAGAGCGTGACGTTCCAAAGGATTGGAAAAGGGCACAGGTCATCCCCGTTTTCAAGAAGGGACGTCGAACAGATGTGCAGAACTATAGACCTAAATCTCTAACCTCGATCAGTTTTAGAATTTTAGAACACGTATTATGTTCGAGTATAACGACTTTTCTGGAGACTAGAAATCTACTCTGTAGGAACCAGCATGAATTTCGAAAAAGACGGTCGTGTGAAACCCAGCTCGCGCTATTCGTCCACGAGACTCAGAGGGCCATAGACACGGGTTAGCAGGTAGATGCCGCGTTTCTTGACTTCCGCAAGGCGTTCGATACAGTCCCCCACAGTCGTTTAATGAACGAAGAGCATATGGACTGTCAGACCAATTGTCTGATTGGATCGAAGAGTGCCCAGATAACAGAGCGCAGCATGTCACTCTCAATGGAGAGAAGTCTTCCGAAGTAAGAGTGATTTCAGGCGTGCCGCAGGGGAGTGTCGTAGGACCGTTGCTATTCACAATATACATAAATGACCTTGTGGATGACATCGGAAGTTCACTGAGGCTTTTTGCGGATGATGCTGTGGTGTATCGAGAGGTTGTAACAATGGAAAATTGTACTGAAATGCAGGAGGATCTGCAGCGAATTGACGCATGGTGCAGGAAATGGCAATTGAATCTCAATGTAGACTAGTGTAATGTGCTGCCAATACATAGAAAGATAGATCCCTTATCATTTAGCTACAAAATAGCAGGTCAGCAACTGGAAGCAGTTAATTCCGTAAATTATCTGGGAATACGCATTAGGAGTGATTTAAAATGGAATGATCATATAAAGTTGATCGTTGGTAAAGCAGATGCCAGACATATTCGTTGGAAGAATCCTAAGGAAATGCAATCCGAAAACAAAGGAAGTCGGTCACAGTACGCTTGTTCGCCCACTGCTTGAATACTGCTCAGCGGTGTGGGATCCGTACCAGATAGGGTAGATAGAAGAGATAGAGAAGATCCAACGGAGAGCAGCGCGCTTCGTTACAGGATCATTTAGTAATCGCAAAAGCATTACGGAGATGATAGATAAACTCCAGTGGAAGACTCTGCAGGAGAGACGCTCAGTAGCTCGGTACGGGCTTTTGTTGAAGTTTCGAGAACGTACCTTCACCGAAGAGTCAAGCGGTATATTGCTCCCTCCTACGTGTATCTCGCTAAAAGACCATGAGGATAAAATCAGAGAGATTAGAGCCCATGCAGAAGCATACCGACAATCCTTCTTTCTACGAACAATACCAGACTGGAATAGAAGAGAGAGCCGATAGAGGTACTCAAGCAGCCCTCCACCACACACCGTCAGGTGTCTTGCGGAGTATGGAGGTAGATGTAGAACGCATTGCGTCATTTTTGTCAACTTTGAGAGTTTGTGTAGTACCATCAGATTCTCAATAGAGCATAATCGTAAAAGTTGGCTTTAATGGTTTGTAAGTTATTTATGTTTAATTTGAGTAAAAGCAGCCTGTGCACGCTTTCTTGCGTTACTTGACTTTCGCTGGTGCCTTCCAGTCTGCGTCTACTCACTGGTTCCTATATGTCCGTGACACCTAAACTTCTGCCCAGCCATGGAAAGGCGTATTTTTGCTTGTTTTATTAACTGGATACAGTGTCATCCCTTTAAATTGCTTTTAGAACAATAATGTGTGAAGTAAGCGTGCTGTGCTGAGGATGGGAGATAGTGATAAACGTCGAAGCGACGAAAAGATATTCCTGGACACGTATAACGCAAATACAAATCGTGTATAACCTTAAGTATAACACTTCATTGCAACTAGCGTTATCCTCTGTGAGGAATTTTGCATAGTTTGACCGTGTTGACCTAGTGGACAGTGGTATCAAACTATCACCTCGTACCAATTGCAATTAGTAGAAAAACTGAAAGATTTTATTTTAGGAAGTTAAGAAAGTAATTCAATCCACGTAAAAGAATGAATATACGGTCGCCAGCCTAATTAGGCATAATAATTTAGAATATTAAGTTAAAATAATTTAACTATAATTTTACGAAAGGAAACTTTGGATACTACTTTCTTTGCAAACTGCAATCAACACACACAACTACCAAACGAACTGAACAGTAGATATCACTAGTTATCATTCGCCAACTTGGCAATCACAGAAAGACAAATGGTCATATACATCTGTTAGTAATAATTATCATCTCAACCATTAACCGATTCAGTACCAAATGTTATCAAAGGCATCACAAGAGCAAATTTGAGCATGAACAGAGTCCTGATTTAACTAACGCCCAAATATCACAAATTCAATTAAATGACACTGTACACACACTTTTATGTTCACTCTACTGTGGAAATGTTTTATATTTCTTTAGCAAAACTACTTTTTAGATTAAAGTGGGGATCCACAAACAGCCACTTCCTTTATAAGCAAACTATGCTCACATTTCATAAACAATTTGCATCACACTAATACTGATTTCCAACCCCACTTGAGATTATCTTTCAATGCTTTATAGCAATTTACACTATCAGTATTCTTAATTAAATTCAGAAATAAGTTCAAGGTAAAGTTAAGTTTCAAGTAGATTCAAAATTGTGTGCCTCTTTCATTACTTGTGAAGCGAGCAATTTTAACTAACAACATTTATGCCCTTTAGCACCAAGACTTTGGCACATTCAAAGTAGAAACAATGCAAACCAAATAATTTTTTTTTGTAAGTTCCAAATTATGTGCCTCTCTCTTTACCTGTGAAATAAGTAATTTAACTAGTAATGTTTATATGCTTTAATACTGAAACTTAAGCACATTCAAATAGAAACAAGTTAGTGGTTCTTCATAAACAGAATACTCGGTCGTTAGCACGTTTAGCATAGGACCCTGTATGGATTCATGAACAGAACCGTTTCAAAGTTCAAACATGAATTTTTATAATTGAAATTATTATTGAAAAACACTCACACACAAGCATACTGGTTCACACGGGTATACATATCTGATTCCCAAAGTTGGTGAAGCAGTGGCGCGGTAGTGGTGGCAAGCACGTGGTGGCTATCTGGTCTCACCTGTGGCGGTTTAATGCTCTATTCAAATCTTCGACGAAGTATTAATCATTTTAGAGCCATTCCAAAACGTGAGAGCGCCATTTTACAGCAATTCCATCATAAATCGGTTTCTGAATGCCTCACTTGACACCCGCAGTGTTGACAATACAAGTGCGGGCCACTGACTGCGTACTGTGCTCTCTCTCTCTCTCTTGCCGCCCACATTAACCGCCACGTTCATCTTTTCCCGCGCCAAGCCACGTCTGTAGCGGAGGGGGTTGCCTACACGTTTTCCTTCCTTATAATACAACTTCCCTAACGAGGGAACCTCCCCATCGCACCCACCTCAGATTTAGTTAAAGTTGGCACAGTGGATAGGGCTTGAAAAACTGAACACAGATCAATCGAGAAAACAGGAGGGAGTAGTGTGGAACTATGAAAAAAATAAGCAAAGTATACAAACTGAGTAGTGCATGCGCATGATAGGCAACATTAAGGATAGTACGACCCGAGCAGCGCTATGGTCCGTTGGTCAGGAGCGTCGTGGTCGCGTGGTTAGCGTGAGCAGCTGGAGAACGAGAGGTCCTTGGTTCAATTCTTCCCTCGAGTGAAAACTTTAATTTTGCCGGGCACGGTAGCTCAGCGTGTTCGGTCAGAGGGTTAGCTGCCCTCTGCAATAAAAAAAAAAAAAAAAAAAAAAAAAACTGAGTTAATCGATCAACAACGAACTTTAACGGATGTATTACAACGTCCGCCCAGAGCAGATGAAACGAACAAAAAACGTGCTTGGGTAGCTCAGTTGGTAGAGCACTTGCCCTCGAAAGGGAAAGGTCCCGAGTTCGAGTCTCGGTCCGGCATACTGTTTTAATCTGCCAAGAAGTTTCTAACGGAATTTTAACGCCGGCACGGTAGCTCAGCGTGTTCAGTCAGAGGGTTAGCTGCCCTCTGTAACAAAAAAAAAACTGAGTTAATCGATCAACGACGAACTGAAACGGGTGTCTCACGACGTCCGCCCCGAGCAGATGCAACGAACGTAAACGAAAAAAAAAAAAAAAAAAAAAAAGGTTAGCGTGAGCAGCTGCGGAATAAGAGGTTCTTGGTTCAAATCTTCCCTCGAGTGAAAAATTTACTTTATTTTCGCAAAGTTATGATCTGTCCATTCGTTCATTGACGTCTCTGTTCACTGTAATACGTTTAGTGTCTGTGTTTTGCGACCGCACCTCAAAACTGTGCGATTAGTAGACGAAAGGACGTGCCTCTTCTATGGGAACTGAAAACATTTGATCGCAATTTCATAGGTCAACCGATTCCTCCACAGGAAAACGCGTCTGATATATTCTATACGACACTGGTGACGGCATGTGCGTCACATGACAGGAATATCTTGTGGACCCACCTAATTTGTACACTTGGCGAATGGGTAAAAAGTTTCTTCTACCTTGCCCGATTTAGGTTTTCTTGTGGATGTGATAATCACTCCCAAAAAAAGTGATGAAAACATAAGAGTTTGGCACATGAACTGCAACAAATGAATGCAACAGTTTCACAGTCGCACAGTTTTTCCTGTGCTCTGTCAAAACATTTGTTTTTAACGTTTTCAAATTTTTCCGTGTGTAGACCGTCAAATCCTGCATATGTCCAAGCATATCTGAACATGTCCTGGAATTTTGGAGAGCGAAGTTGATTATGTGTGAGTGCCTGAACTTTGAAAATTGTCTGAAAATAAAACTCTTCACTCGAGGGAAGACTTGAACCAAGGATCTCTCATTTCACAGCTGCTCACGCTAACCACGGGACCACGGAGCTTCTGAGCTCTTATTGTCCTTGATGTTGCTTATGTTGCGCATGGACTCCTCAGTATGTATATTTTGCTTATTTTTCTCATAGTTCCACACAACTTCTTCCTGTTTTCTCGATTGATCTGTGTTCAGTTTTTCAAGGCCTATCCACTGTGCCAACTTATAACTGAATCTGAGGGGGGTGCGATGGGAAGGTTCCTTTGTAAGTATCAACCACTTTTCTACATACAATTTCTCTTTGATAAACACCCATACTTTATAAAGTTTCACTATTTAAACACACTGTTAAGTTTTTTTTTTAAATATCCATCACAAATTTTCACTTCCCTCTGGCAATTCAAAGACATTAATCAGTAAAGACCGAACATTTCATAGTTACATACACATAATTACGTTGTATAAACTACTTAAATCGGTAACGGTGTTACACACGGATGGTAAAAGAAGCCTTTTTTGCTCTTTGCGAAGGAAGCATTTCATCTTTCTCCTTATTTACGAAATGCACTACTTCCGCGATCCCAACCTGAGGATCACGCGATGTGACCAGCCGCTCAGCCATCATGTGTCAGTGACGTCATTCGGGTGAGCATGGGGGCCACATGTCGCTCTCGCAGCTGTTGCTAGCTATTTTTCATTGGAGTAGTTCCTCATCTTGCATCGGTAACTGAGTGTACCACGTTCCAGTTCCGCCACCGAACGAAAATTTTTGACACCAACGTGAACTGAACACGAGTCTTCCACATTCAGACACGGTGCCCAGTCTTCTACTGAGGCGGACATTTAGAAATCCACGGAAAATCTCTATTAAAATGTCCTGACGAGAATCTGAATCCCGGTCCTCCAGCAAGCTACTAGACTACTTCGCTCTCTGGACGTGCCGAGTAACAGAAGATTACTCTTTCCACGATCCGTAAAAGATTTTGTTCCGAAGGAGGTATTTAGCCGCAACGAAAGTCAACACATTTGAATGGAAAATGCATTAAAAATACACTGAAAAGCTTATGTAAGCGATAAGGATCTGTTATTTTTACACGTCGTCCATGAGACCTATTTTATCAGCGGAACTGTATTCCAATTTCGTGGTATGTAGGCCACAGCCGATGCCTTCCTCCAGGTTTCTGTATCCTAGCCAGTGTTCCGTCTAATAAATTCCGTGTAGACGGGACGTTAAACTCCGGCCTCCTTTTCTCTTCTAGCCGCAAGGGACACGCCGCCGCTTCGGCAGTCAAGGACAAACGGCTGCTAGAACGGAACGGCCCCTTGTATTATGTATTCAGTATAGAACGTAAGGAGAGATCGATTGTGACCGCGTGTTGCTGTATGTATCAGTCTTAATGGCTTTTCGATACGGCTAACGCTTATCTCTACATCTTCCACGTTTGAATCTGCGCGACGCTCTATCAGAGGACTTGTCCCTCTACCTCTACGATGTAGTTTCTGAAAACAATGTTCAAAATCCCGTCCTTTAGTTTACCTTCTGTTTCTAAAGACATTAGATTTTTCTATTCGTAATGTGATTTATATATGTGAATGGAACCCGTTGTTGTTTTATGAAATTCGTTGTAGAATTCGCCAAAGTGCCTGACAGAAAGCTTTAATTATAGTTCGTCAGCATTGGTACGAATCTTCCATTGCGTACTTTTGGTAATACCGGGTGGTTATAAAGTGCAGCTACTCACAAAGGTCTAGTGTGGGCTATAATTGAACCAATCGTATAAACGGCGCTTAATAATAAAATCAACATTATCCCTTTCTCACTTGTTTGACCTTTTCTGCGCACGTCCCGTTTCTAATTCATTACATATGGGAACATTTCTATACGCCTTTCTTGCATTCAGAGTGTCAGATTTCCACCTGGCGGCCAAAATTGAAACTAATGTTTTTTTTTCAGCGCAAATCGATTCCGCATTCCCGCATTACAATATCTACCAAGTTTCGTTGGGATACGATAATTAACAGACCACACTGGACCTGTGTGAGGAACGGAACTTTCATTATGACCACACGCTATGTATAACCAGAGACACGACGAAGTAAACGAGGTTTGCTATTTGGACAGCAACATCTTATGGTGACAGAACTAAACAAAATGTAAATTGGGAATTTGCAATATCAAGAGAAGCTTTTCTGAGAATGAGAAAATTATGAACTTCTGCAATACAAATATAAATGTTGAGAAGTCTTTCTTAAAGGTATTTACCTTGAGTGCAGCCTTGTATGCGACCGAAACGTAGACGATAAACATTTCTGACAAGGAAAGAATAGAATCTTTTGATGTAGTGTTACAGAAGAATACTGAAGATCGGTTTGATGGACCAGGTAACTAAGGAGGTACCAATTCGAACTGAGAAGAAAAAAAGTAACATAACTTGACTAAAAGAAGGGAATCGGTTGATAGGACACATCTTGAGTCATAAGTGATTTGCCTGTTTGGTAATGGAGGTAGGCGTGATTTGCTTTAAACTACTGTCTGTTCCTTGTCCTTTTTACCTTCAATATATGGGTGCCTGGAATGAAATACCAATTTGAATGGTGTTGAACTTTCTAAATAATTGTACATTCTTTGATAGTAGGAGACTATCACTTTCTAAAACACATATTTATATCTCAAAACATTTGTTTTACATGTTTATATCGTAGCATTAAATGTCTTTACTTTAAACTACTCCCTGCTAATATGAATTTAAAATGTTAACATAAAAAGGTGTTTAAAAATTTACTGAAAAGTTTTTAAATACATTATTCGGCAAAATAATTTAAACTTAGGATACTTTAGGAGAAAATCTTTTATACTTTCTGTTACTTCTTTGTTATGTCATACTTTTTTGGATAACGTCATTTATTCGAGCTATTGTGGGCATTGTAGTAGTTTCGTGATGATTTTCTTAGAAATTGGACTGGGTATTACTCGTCCAATTTTAACATGGTTTTTCGCTATCACCCGAAACACTTCGCTGACTCAACTGTACCCACATTATGTTGTTAGTGTATTCACAACAGCTTGCTGTTGTTTCTGTCTATTTTACAACCTGATGTGATGAAAGTTCAGCTCAGTTTTGATGTCATATCTCTTTGAACATTCAATAATCTGTTAATTAACTACCGCGACAGTTACACAACATGACAGATTCACTTTTATAATAATTAACTTTATTTTTGTGTCTTTTATATCTAATTGTTTTAGTTTTTTATGTTTAGTCACAAAGCGGTTGCTGGTGAACGTGCGGTACGACTTTTGTGGATGAATATTTTTTAAAAATTCAAGGGCTTTTTTTTACTTCTTATATTCATTTGTCTTTCCTGCAAAATAATTTCTGATTACAATCAATAGCATTTTATTTCCATTACTAATGTACGATTTTTTTGTTTCAGATCCCCTCAAGGACCCGAAAGTGTGTGGAAGACCGACATGTACAGGTAACGTAAATAACCCGTCCTCCCGCAGAGGATATATTTCTGATTATGTACTAAAAAATTATCTCGTGATCTGAAATTGCGTTAATCTTCGACAAGGAGGCAAGAGCTTTTTCGCCATATTTACTCGAAACTATACGATTCAACGTATGCCCTCGCGTGTGACTGTCTCACGAATGAATGACAGTTTATCTACTGTAACCAAATTAGACGTCCTTTTTCATTCTGCGGTAACTTCGTCTTAACTCTATCAGTTATTCTGACCGATATTTGTAGTTTTTGCTTTAGGTGTTCATTCACTTCACGATCCTGTCGTCTGTGTTTCACGTTTGCTTCTACGCTAGTGTTCTGGAAGAAACTGCTTACCGAATTGTGAAGGCCATATCATAGGGCTTAAAGTGCCCTCTTCTTTCACTGTTTATGATAAGAGGCCGTTGAGAGTGAGCATGGATATGGCCGTGACCGGGCCGTGACCGGGCCAAATATCTCACGAAATAAGCGTCAAACGAAAAAGCTACAAAGAACGAAACTTGTCTAGCTTGAAGGGGGAAACCAGATGGCGCTATGGTTGGCCCGCTAGATGGCGCTACTATAGGTCAAACGGATATCAACTGCGTTTTTTTTAATAGGAACCCCCATTTTTATTACATATTCGTGTAGTACGTAAAGAAATATGAATGTTTCAGTTGGACCACTTTTTTCGCTTTGTGATAGATGGCACTGTAATAGTCACAGACATATGGCTCACAATTTTAGACGAACAGTTGGTAACAGGTAGGTTTTTTAAATTAAAATACAGAACGTAGGTACGTCTGAACATTTTATTTAGGTTGTTCCAATGTGATACATGTTCCTTTGTGAACTTATCATTTCTGAGGATGCATGCTGTTACAGCATGATTACTTCTAAATACCACATTAATGCAATTAATGCAATAAATGCTCAAAATGATGTCCGACAACCTCAATGCATTTGGCAATACGTGTAACGATATTCCTCTCAACAGCGAGTAGTTCGCCTTCCGCAATGTTCGCACATGCATTGACAATGCGCTGACGCATATTGTCAGGCGTTGTCGGTGGATCACGATAGCTAACATCCTTCAACTTTCCCCACAGAAAGATATCCGGGCCATGGTGCTTCGACGACCAATCCACCTGTGATGAAATATGCTATTCAATACCGCTTCAACTGCATGCGAGCTATGTACCGGACATCCATCATGTTGGAAGTACATCGCCATTCCGTCATGCAGTGAAACATCTTGTAGTAACATCGGTAGAATATTACGTAGGAAATCAGCATACATTGCACCATTTAGATTGTCATCGATAAAATGGGGGCCACTTATCCTTCCTCCCATAATGCCGCATCATATATTAACCAGCCAAGGTCGCTGATGTTCCACTTGTCGCAGTCATCGTGGATTTTCCGTTGCCCAATAGTGCATATTATGCCGGTTTACGTTACCGCTGTTGGTGAATGACCCTTCGTCGCTAAATAGAACGCGTGCAGAATATCTGTCATCGTCCCGTAATTTCTCTTGTGCCCAGTGGCAGGACTGTACACGACGTTCAGAGTCGTCGCGATGCAATTCCTGGTGCATAGAAATATGGTACGGGTGCAATCGATGTTGATGTAGCATTCTCAACACCGACGTTTTTGAGATTCCCGATTCTCGCGCAATTTGTCTGCTACTGATGTGCGGATTAGCCGTGACAGCAGCTAAAACACCTTCTTGGGCATAATCATTGTTGTTCACGTTTCACATGTGGCTGAACACTTCCTGTTTCCTTAAATAACGTAACTATCCGGCGAACGGTCCGGACACTTGGACGATGTCGTCCAGGATACCGAGCAGCATACATAGCACACGGCCGTTGGACATTTTGATCACAATAACCACATATCAACACGATATCGACCTTTTCCGCAATTGTTAAACGGTCCATTTTAACACGGGTAATTTATCACGAAGTAAATACCGTCCGCACTGGCGGAATGTTACCTGATACCACGTACTTATACGTTTGTGACTATTACAGGTCCATCTATCACAAAGCGAAAAAAGTGGTCCATCTAAAACATTCATATTTCTTTACGTACTACACGAATACGTAATAAAAATGGGGGTTTCTATGTAAAAAAAACGCACGTGATATCCGTTTGACCTATAGCAGCGCCATCTAGCGGGCCAACCGTAGCGCCATCTGGTTTCACCCTTCAAGCTAGACAAGTTTCGTTCTTTGTAGTTTTTTCGTTTGATGCTTATTTCGTGAGCTATTTGGCGCGGTCACTATGAATGGACCACCCTGTAAACACCTTTGGGCGCGCCACAGTTCTGGCACAGCGTCCACGTTAGGGAGTGTAGTACTCGACCACTAGGTTTGTAGTACGTGCAGAGTCTGAGACATGTCTGAATGTCAGTGGAGGCCGAAACGAGAGAAGATAGTAATCGACGTTGGGGTCTGGAGCAAAGTCGACGTTGTGACTCATCCTAAAGGTGTTCCAGTGTGTTCAGGTCGGAACTCTGTGCAGATTCCTCCACTTCAGGAACTTTTTGTCAACAAATCATTGTCTCACAGATTCTCATTTATGATAAGATGCACTGCCGTGCTGATGCAAAGAGTCTTCGCTTCCGATCTGTTCCTCTCCAGCATGCAGTTCACGATGCTGCAAAAATGGTTCATATCCGTTCATTTAGCGATTTCTCTGGCGTAATAAGATGACCACACCCAAAAAACCCACATACCGCTGCACCACAC
Source organism: Schistocerca gregaria (assembly GCF_023897955.1). Lineage (NCBI taxonomy): Eukaryota > Metazoa > Arthropoda > Insecta > Orthoptera > Acrididae > Schistocerca > Schistocerca gregaria. The sequence goes on from NC_064931.1 coordinate 829,739,928, forward strand.
ATGATGGTAGGTAACGTTCTCAAGGCAGTCGCCAAAATCAAATCCTCCCATCGCAACGATGGGAGGATTTGATTTTGGCGACTGCCTTGAGAACGTTACCTACCATCATGTGTGGTGCAGCGGTACAGCGTGGGTCATCACTCATTTCCAGCGTCGCTCTTTACGCGACATCGAGCGTCGCTTAGCAGCGACTGCAGAAACGCGTGGCTCGTAAGGAGGTGCCCGACCGCTGTACCCCAGTTTTTATAAATTCCCGAAGCGCAGGTGTTGTGATAACTGGACTGTTCGTAATTCTTTTGAACTCGTAAATGATTCCTTCCGTTGATTTCGTGCTACCGTGTACAACCTACCTCCGCATTGCCCGAGACTCCCTGTCCATCGGTACGTGAGGCCTGCCTGGTCTCCATCTCCCTTTATTCTTCCATCGCCAACAGTCGACTGGAGCAGCCTTAGATGGATCGAAATGTCACTGAGGGATTTCTCATTTAAGTGACCTGCAGTGACTAGTTCACGTTCAAAATCAATGGGCTCTCCTGACCGACCTATTCTTCTGTTACTGCTATTCTACTAATAACACAAAACACCCCACCTCCTTTTGTACTAGCGGGTCCGTCTCTCGTGACATCTAGTGCATCAATACGCATTACATAGGGGTGTCCAAATACGTTTGATCAGGTAACGTATTCTCGTGACACCATATCCCCGTCATTTGTTTAGAAAAATTGAACGTTTGCTGCTGTAATAATACTATAATCATCGCCAATGCCGTAGACGCTTCCCCAGATAGTTCGTATATAACAATTAAATTATGATTTCCAATATTAATAATAAAAGGTAATGAAGTGTGACACCCGTTCTCTGGGTGATCTCCGACCTCCATTTTTGCTTGAAACTCATTTCCACACAATGAGCCACCCCTCATGTCACTGACACACTGTATCAGCATATTTTCAATGTTTTATTTACTGAATTATTTAAGTTGATATGATTAGTGCCATCACGCCCTCTGTTATATTTAACCAAGCCGTCTACCTATTCCGCATCACCCGTGTTCCGGTAAGCGTGTTATATTACATTTCGAAACTACAAATTACTCTAGTACAAATAAAAATAACGCACACACACACACACACACACACACACACACACACACACACACACACACACACACACACACACACACACACATACACACTTTATATTGCTACATACAGTGAAGAGCCAAAGAAACTGGTACACTTGCCTAATACCATGTATGGCCCCCGCGAGCACGCAGAAGTGCCGCAACACGACGTGGCATGGACTCCACTAATGTCTGAATTAATACTGGAGGGAACTGACATCATGAATCCTGTAGGGCTGTCCATAAAACCGTAGGAGTACGAGGGGCTGGAGATCTCTTCTGAACAGCACGTTGCAAGGCATCCCAGATATGCTCAATAATGCTCATGTCTGGGGAGTTTGGTGGCCAGCGGAAATGTTATACTCGGAAGAGTGTTCCTGGAGCCAGTCTGTAGCAGTTCTGGACGTTTAGGGTGTCCTGCTGGAATTGCTCAAGTCGGTCGGAATGCACAATGGACATGAATGGAAGCAGGTGATCGGACAGGATGCTAACGTTCGCGTCATCTGTCAGAGTCGTCTCTAGACGTATCAGGCGTTCCATTCCACTTCAGCTGCGCACGCCCCACACCATTACAGGGGCTCCAGAAGTTTGAACAGTCCCCTGCTGACATGCAGGGCCCATGGATTCATGAGGTTGTCTCCATAGCCGTACACGTCCATCCGCCCGACACACTTTGAAACGAGACTCGTCCGACTGGGCAACATGTTGCCAGTCAACAACAGTCCAATGTCAGTGTCGACGGGCCCAGGTGAGGCGTAAAGCGTTGTGTCGTGCAGTCATCAAGGGTACACAAGTGGACTTTCGCCTCTGAAAACCCATATCGATGATGTTCCGTTGAATGGTTCGCACGCTGACACTTGTTGATGGCCCAGCATCGAAATCCACAACAGTTTGCGGAAGGGTTGCACTTCTGTCACGCTAAACGATTCTCTTCAGTCGTCGTTGGTCTCGTTCTTGCAGGATCTTTTTCCGATGTTTTACCGGATTCCTGATATTCACGGTACACTCGTGAATGGTCGTACAGGAAGATCCCCCTTTCGTCGCTACCTCTGAGATGCTGTGTCCCATCGCCCGTGCGCCGACTATAACATCACGTTCAAACTACTTTAAGTCTTGATAACTTGCTATTGTAGCAGCAGTAACCGACCTAACAGCTGCGCCAGACGCTTGTTGTCTTTTATAGGCGTTGCTGACGGCAGCGCCGTACTCTGCCTATTTGCATATCTCTGTATTTGAAAACGCATGGCTATACCAGCTTCTTTGGCTCTTCAGTGTACAATAATTAGCAATTACGGGAAGACAGGTTTTAATTGTGAGAACCAGCAACAACGGGCATGGGAGAAAGGATTTGAACAGGGAGAAAAAAAGGAACGTGGTAACTGACAGCTACTGGAAGTCAGGGAAAAGAAAGAAGTGTAACTGGAAGATACGAGCATTGGCTTATTGTTTGACAGGGGTAAACTTGGCCATAGACGCTAATTTTTGGGTTAACGTTATGAGGATGACAGAAAGAAGAGCTTTAGGTTCTCTTTAAAAGCAACAGGAAATAGAACTGTGCGAATAGCAGCCCGTTCCAGAGGCGGAAAGCAGCAACATGGAATAATTTGGCGAATATTTTGTTTCATGAAGAGGCACAGATAAGACACTAGATAAGTGTGGATCACGATGAAATGAGGTATTTAATGTCTGATGCGAGATACTGTGACTTTTTTCGCATTAATTCCCTAGTTTCTCGCCCATGTTACCACCGAACAGTCATCATTCATCTGGACTATCCCAATAGTGATATCTTCAGGTCTGTCACTTAGGTAAAGCGTGAAGTTGTCGGTATAAAAATTGTGTTTACAGGAGGATAGAACCGACGAAATATCATTGACATACAATGAAAGCAAAAGTGAGCCTAGGACCGACCCATATGGCGTCCTTCAGAGAATATGCGTCCAGGATAATTTTTAATGCCCAAAGTCAACAAATTACTGCCTGCTTTGCAACCAATCCCGCGCACTTTCTGAAAAATTTAGCTGTCGCATTTTTCTTAGCAGTATGACAAAGCTGACAGTACCATAAACTTTGCTAAAGCCTTGTATTGTCGAAACTGTGGGCTCACTGTTGTCCATGGCACATTTCAGGTCATACTTATCGTAATTAGTACAGTCTGTGTGCTATGGTGTTTACGAATCAAGAATGATATTTGTCATATAAATTGAATTCGCGTAAATAATCAGTAATTTGTTCATGAACAATATATTCCGAACTTTTGGATACAGTAGATAATATGCTGTTTGGTCGGTAATCACAAGGCGATTGCGGATTTTCGGTGTTAAGGATAAGTCGGACTACTCTTTTTTTTCAAGGAGTGGGATATGTTCCATTCACTAGAGAAAAATTAAGTATGTCTGTTCAGACCAGATACTAAACTGTCGGGAGCATTCTTTATCATGGTTATACTGATACCGTCGCTCCCTGTTGCATCAAGAGAGATTTTCATGGGCGATTGGTTTTTGCCATATGAGGATTGACTCGCGCTGAGAAAAATTCATTCACTTCATCGGCCGGGACCTGAAAGGAAATTTCTGAATGCATAAAAAGGAACGGCCGTGCCTGATTCTAGCTTTCCGACACTGTTTTTGAAAAATACCTAGAAATATAGTTCACAACCACATCCGTGATGAAAATACGTCTAATGGTAACAAACAAGCTTAACCTCTTTGAGGAAGTCCACATACAAACTGGTATAAGTGACCATGAGGCAGTTATAGCACCAATGAGTACAGAAGTTCAAAGGGTAACTAAATCCAGCAGAAAGATTTATATGTTCAGCCAGGTAATCCTTGGCAGAAATGCGACCTTCCAGAGGACCCATGGGGCCTATAGAATAGCACGATGTGGCAGCCCGACTCCCTGGAATGTTTCACTCTTGGCAAAAATACGAGCCCCCCCCCCCCCCCCCCCCCCCCGCCCCGAGTATGGGACCATACTAGAGACTGATTCGAGACTTCCTTACAGACAGAACTCAACACGTCGCTCTTAAAAAAAAGTCGACAGATGTAAAGGTAATTGCCGGAGTATCCCAAGGAAATGTGATTCGACCATTACTGATTACAGTGTATATCAGTGATATAGTAAAAAGTGTCGGAAGCTCCGAGACTGTTTACAGATGATGCGGTTGTCTATAAGAAAGTAACAACGCAAGAAGATAGTATCGATTTCCGAAATCACCCACAGAGGATTGACGAATGGTGCAGGCTCTGGCAGTTGATCCTCAACGTAAATAAGTGTCCCTAAGTAAACGTAAAACATGCAGCAGTAAAAGCAGATGCCAGACTGAGATTCATACGAAGAATCCTGAGGAAATGTAACTATCCACGAGAAGTGGCTTACAAAGCGCTCGTCCGACCGATTCTTGAGAAGAAGATTTAGAGAAGATCCAACGAAGAGGGGTGAGTCTCGTCATGGGATCATGTACTCTGCGCGACAGGTTCACAGATATGCTCAACGAAGTCCAGTGGCAGAGACGTTGTGCATCACAGAGACGTTTACTATTGAAATTTCGGGAGTGTACTGTCCGGGAAGAGTCATACAACATATTACGTCCTCCCACATCTTGCGAAATGACCACGAAGAAAAAATTCGAGACGTTAGAGTTAATACGGAGGCCTACCGACAGTCATTCTTCCCACTCGACATTCGCAAATGGGATTAGGAAGGCGGAGTCAGTTAGTGGTACCAGAAGTACCCTCTGCCCCACGTTGTCAGGTGGCTTGGGGAATATTGGTGTAGATGTAGGTGTAAACTCGGGCAGAAGTTGTAAACACAGAGAAACAACACTCATCCGACCAGCTGAATTGCTTCCATTTTTATGGCTTCGGCGCCACATTTTCCTGTTACAAGCACTGGCATCACTGATGACTGGTTTTGGAATTTCAGTTCACCTTGCAAATCCCATCGTATGGAGCTTTCTTCGTGTTACCTACAGGGTTCATGAGTGCGTCACTCTGTTCTGCAGTGACTTTTCCAGCTGTCGTCCTCTTATTTTTCGTCACAATCCTCTTGAATCTCCGTCTGTAACGATCATTCAACACATACTTTCGTCCGCTTTTTGATGTAGCGGATGATGTTTCTCCGCCTTCTGTGTATGCGGTATAAATCTGCGATACGGTGCCTCTTGAAACACCAAACACTTCGGCTATCTTGCTTACTGAAGCACCCATCATACGAACAACAACAATTTGCTCACGTTAGAATGAACTTGGCTCCGACGTAATGCGCTCACAGCTACATAAATCTCTGTCCTGACCTCGACAGGCACCTGCGACGTGTTGAGGACATTGCGCAGACGAGTGGTCGCGCCTGTGCGGCAGCGGCGTCCCGTGGTCTTTTTTGAGTACCTCTTAGTTGGTGCGCAACATATACCTGCTGCATATACATATGTATCCCTGTTGTGTGCACTAATTCGCAGGGCAATTTCCCGCGCTGCCGTAAACTGATCACGGGCGGACCGTCTAAGCTCAAAATGATCTTCGAGGTATGTTGACCGACTGATCAGTTTTCTCAAGCCACATTGTCCCGTTCACAGTTAGAGACACAGCACTCTCCACTGAACTACGCTTAGAACGCAGATTTACTTTTACTCCGATTACACAGGTGGCTGTGTATAGTGATTCAAAATACACCGCCCAACAAAATTAAAGGATCACTTTTTCGGAACCCCGTAACTGTCTCCCATTGCAACACGAAGTTTGAAATTTGGCTCAAAGGTACCCACAACCTTTCTCGGTAATCGTGCAAAAGCTTGGCGCTCTGCGACGCTTCAGACAGCAACGTGTCGATACATGGAAAGAAAGGCTACACCTCAGACGTTCGTGTGAGTTTTGAGGGTGGGTTAATGATGTCACATTGTCAACAGAGCTTCACCATAATTCTGCTCAACTCCACGATGGGAAGGTCGCCTCACTTCGTCTTACCCACATTTCACTACTTTGTTTGACGCCTCTGGGATGAGGTCAGAACCACGGCACCCAGCATTGATATCACGTGTTTTTCTCTCCGGTGGTCGAGGAAAACATTTCAGTCACACCGGCGCTCAGAATCGACGGAAAAGGCTTCATGGAGTGGCATAAAGGGCGTCAACAAAAGCACCCTTTCTTTGGTGTGTTGATTCCCACACACGTATATTCGCTGTCGAAAACGATAGTTCGCAGTAAGATGGGAAATAGGACGACGTTCTTGACAAATTTGACCACTGCTGCTACTTCCTGGGCATTTAAACCCTACTCTTTGGACTTTATGGGGCTGGAATTCCACCGAACGTTATCTCAGCTATTTAGAATGTAGCGGGACAACAGGTTTTGCTTGAACAACTAGGGATTCTTAAAACAAAAATCGACGAAATTTGAACGTAATCTGAGACAGAAAAATGTTTTTATACTTTTTCAACCCTCCTTTTTCGCACCCTTCTGTTTCCTAAGCACAGGAAGATTCGACATTGACACAGGCGTGAATAAAACGGCAAAGTGTCCCTCTAAGATCACACAGACCGACAACGCCGTCTGTACCACCCAAGGACTTTTCATGAGCACGCTAAAAATGTGCCTGTCAGAAACTGCGACACCAACTCGGCCTTACTGCTTCTATAGCGCCTGAGAGATAGACAACCCCTTTGACACGTTTAGATTACGTTTGCCTACGATCAGGCGCTACAGGAAGAGGAAAAAAGATATCTGAAAGAGAAAAAAATGAATGATCACTGTAAATTACCGCTATGTTTTACCCTAAATCTGGAATTGTTCAGTTTCTATAAAATGAGCAGGGAGGAGGGGGGTGGCATACTTGAAGGAGCTCAGTTTAAACAGCAGAGATTGGTTTTGCAGAACCCGGCAGTCCGTAGCGGCGGCTGATAAACACCTCTAGGCCTCTATAGCTGTAAGTTCTCGGCATGCTCCAGCGATGATCCTTAGGCATGACTGCGGAACTTGGTGGACATCAGCTTAATAGCCCGTTTCGAGCTGCACTACGTGCAACGATGCTGCGGATAGTCGTCATCTGGTACCGTCTGGGAACCCCTGCCCAAGTATGTGGGAGAACCGACGGCGTACGGGATGTTGAAGAGATGTTTCCGGCGTTATGCCGGAACCGGTGGCAGGGAAGTGGGCTCCGTTCACGTGTATCGGTTGTGACAAAATTTGGCTCGGTAAGAGCGGCCTTGGAAAGAAGTCCGACGAACTTCGAGTGTTATTTAGTAAAAATTTTGGAAATTTGTGGTAAGGCTTTATGGCACCAAACTGCTGAGGTCATCGGTCTCTAAGCTTACACACTACTTAAACTACCTTACACTAAGGACGACACACACCCGTGCCCGAGGGAGGACTCGTACCTCCGTCGAGGGGGGTGGGCGTGGGGGTGGGGGGGTGTGGGGCATTTAGTACTTCAGTCTGATGTGGCACAAAGCTGTGCACACACTCAAACAGAAACCTATCAAAATAACGGTAGTGCATTGAATGACTAATTCAGATGCCTTTGGTCGATTTCAGTACTGCAACTGGCTATTGTAAATAACTTGTTACCGGCCGTGGTGGCCGAGCGGTTCTGGGCGCTTCATTCCGAAACCGGCGACTGCTACGGTCGCAAGTTCGAATCCTGCCTCGAGCATGGATGTGTGTGATGTTCTTAGGTTAGTTAGGTTTAAGTAGTTCTAAGTTCTATGGGACTGATGACCTCAGATGTTAAGTCCCATAGTGCTCAGAGCCATTTGAACCATTTTTGAGATAACTTGTCAACAAAAACACCTCGTAATGCTGTCGCAGACCAATTGGCGCTGGTTGTTCTCGCGATTTCTGCACAGAAAGAGGAAAATACATAAGCAGAATTCGACACGCGCGCATGGGAACGCACTTGCGAATGCGTAGTAAGTTTCTGTACTGGAAGTAATCTCGTCGATGACGGAGGGCCACTGACTCCACAACACCAGCCGCCCGGAGGCACACGACTGGCTGCTTCAACCGCACCAGGGCTCCCGGTCGAGCTCCAAACTGTGCATGCAATTATTTAACATTCAGAGCTTTCAGACTCAGTGGCTGCATCCATGTAGTTTCACTGGTCATTTCCATGTCGAGGTAATAACGCTTCCTCCTAGGGCTTTTGGAACTTTCGCTGCGAACTTTGGAGAACACAAGCCGTCGCGGAAACCGTCCTTGCTAGGAGCCTAATCCTCCGTGACTTCTACTCGTTTAGGAGAATTAGGGAAAAACCTCCTATCCCCCTGCACCGACTACAAAAGCGAACAGTGCCAGGAAGTGACAAGTTACAAACATTTTCATTGAAGAGCGCCCATATCATGGAAGAGCACTGCTAATGCACTAAACCTATATTATCGATAATACTGCTTTACAAAAATGTATTGATTCTCCTCAGAGTTGAAAAGCTTCACTCACCCTCTCCAGTATTTGTAGGTGTAGTGCACAAGGCAGAGTTCTTAAAAACCTTATTTAATTCGCAAACACGGAGAAACGCCAACACGAGCTGCTAACCTAAGCAAGATGATTATCGAGCGAACTGTTGTCATAAGTCTCCATGTTTCGGAAAAAGTTGTTTCATATCGTTTTCAATTAAGACTTTACCAAGTGTGGTCGCATCACTCATGATTAGAAAGTCTTGTCATCTGTAGATAACTCCTAGTTGTATTTAGACCTTCCTTCTCATAAAATCTACATCTACATGACTACTCTGCAATTCACATTTAAGTGCTTGGCAGAGGGTTCATCGAACCACAATCATACTATCTCTCTACTATTCCACTCCCGAACAGCGAGCGGGAAAAACTAACACCTAAACCTTTCTGTTCGAGCTCTGATTTCTCTTATTTTATTTTGATGATCATTCCTACCTATGTAGGTTGGGCTCAACAAAATATTTTCGCATTCGGAAGAGAAAGTTGGTGACTGAAATTTCGTAAAAAGGTCTCGCCGCGACGAAAAACGTCTATCCTGTAATGACTTCCATCCCAACTCGTGTATCATATCTGCCACACTCTCTCCCCTATAACGTGATAATAGAAAACGAGCTGCCCTTTTTTTTGCACCCTTTCGATGTCCTCCGTCAATCCCACCTGGTAAGGATCCCACACCGCGCAGCAATATTCTAACAGAGGACGAACGAGTGTAGTGTAAGCTGTCTCTTTAGTGGACTTGTTGCATCTTCTAAGTGTCCTGCCAATGAAACGCAACCTTTGGCTCGCCTTCCTGACAATATTATCTATGTGGTCCTTCCAACTGAAGTTGTTCGTAATTTTAACACCCAGGTACTTAGTTGAATTGACAGCCTTGAGAATTGTACTATTTATCGAGTAATCGAATTCCAACGGATTTCTTTTGGAACTCATGTGGATCATCTCACACTTTTCGTTATTTAGCGTCAACTGCGACCTGACACACCATACAGCAATCTTTTCTAAATCGCTTTGCAACTGATACTGGTCTTCGGATGACCTTACTAGACGGTAAATGTGTGTGTTTTCATTGTCTGTGCGATCAGTTGAACAATTAGTTGTCTTTCGTATGGTATTTCGCAACGCTCCCACTCACCATGAAAAAAGGATACTGCATAGTTGAAATTTATAAATAATTTTTTTTCCCCTGTACTTGGTATGCTAGTGTATCGCATACTTGTTTCGCTGTGCCAGCTAACCGGTAGAGCCTGTAGTTGCTCCAGTTCCAAAACACCACCAGACATTATAATTAACACCAACACAATTTCTGAACATAGCAGTTGATAAAATATATTACAAACAACATCGCTTCTAAGACACGAACTGCATTAACACAACGCCTACTTTACCAGTTGCCTCTGTAGCGAAGTGGTCAGCTCGATTGACTGCCATGTGGATGACCAGATATATGCTTAAAATAAAATAAAATTCGATTCCCGGTACTACCAGGGATTTTTCGTGGGTGGGAGGGCTGGTATGAGGTGCACCTAGCCTCGTCAGGCAAACTGAGGAGGCACTCGACCGATTAGTGGCGGATTCACTGCGTCTAACAACTGCCTTTGCACTCCGTTCGTCCGCAGGTCGTTCATCCATCCCTGCATAGACCATCATTTCTAGAAAATACCGGGTGTGTGCATCTGATAACATCCTAATTAATATACCATACTTCCCAGGCTTGTCTTTCATAAAGACCTTAAAAGGACATCTTCCTCGAAATAGGGAGAGCATTTCATCGATCGTTAGATCTGCACTTGGTGTGTAGTATTTCACAAACAATTCGTCAATTTTGTCGAAAACTTCACGAAGGAGACAAAACTTATCCTGCTTTCGTTCTTGTTTCTTTACCATCAAATCTAATCAGAGACAGAAGTTCTCTACATCGAATACGACTCACTGTAGCTATGTAGATATTCTTTCCCAGTACTTTCCCCCATAAGTCCTCAAGAGGCAGCCTAGTATCATTATTTGTGCCCATGAGTATCAAAATACCAATGAAGGCGTACATTTCTTCTGTGGTTGTGAGTTTTAAGTTCTTATTACGAGCTTCTTGGTTTGTATAGTTCGCGATAATCTTCATCATTTCGGGAGCTAAAAACTTTTTGAAAGATTCTGACACAATAGAGGTCAAGCCTTCATGAGTCAAACCTTCACGAAAATTCACTATATTTTGTACTGACCTGCTTACTTGCCTTGGAGGCGCAGTGATATATTCCGTACCGCTTTTTGCTGTAACAGTGATGCTGGAAGCAGCTGCATGCTGTTCATCAGGGGATGAACTCCGTGAACTTGACTCATTTTCGATTGCTGTGTCACTATCGTATGTCACAAATGTATCACCTTCTTCTGGATCACTTTAATCACCTTCACTTGCTTCATTTATTATAGCTGACGCCTCTTCATCTGTGAGGAACCCCTGATACTGATGAGACATTTTATTAGAACTGTGAGTAATGTACAACTGCTAGAACAACAAAGGAGATTTATTTCAAAACAACAATGGCAACACAATACAGCGGTACAACAGTCATAAACAGCATTTCTTTCTGCCATATTGAGAAAGATTTTAATGAGAAAGGTTGTCTCACCGATGTCTAAGGGGGAGGGAAACTGCCCGTGCTTAAATTAAATTTAAATATAATAGGCAGATTTAGATAATTCACAAAAATTATAAAACCATGGGAGCACATACTCTAGATATTTTCTACAACTAACTAAATTCTTGCTTTTTCATTCCAAGAAATAGATATATTACACAAATAAAACAAATACTGCGGGCAATTCCCCCCTTAGTGGTGCTAGGGTTAAACGTCGCACAACAGAAACGTCTTACTAAATCATAATTAATAGAAGTGGCCCAATCAAGCATGATAATACGGATTCCAAACCATGAACATAGATATATTAATGAGAGAAAAAAATCATCTAATCTATAACAGAAACAAGTGTTCACTATAACAACGAGGTTTGTTATCGAAAATCAAAACACATGAGTTACCCAATAACTGAACTGTTAATACTTAGATAAAGGAATTCTAATGTACTCTAACCATGGCACAAATGGGTGGGCATGATAAAAGCAAAGCAATGCCAGTGGCACATGAATACGATCAGTGAGTGTAAGCATGATTAGTAAATTAAAGGAAGAACATGGAAAAATAGGTTCGAACACCAGTAAGACAGCGAAAATGACTATCGGAAGAAAAATAGATGTCTGCAAAGCATTAAAACGGAATAACTAGCTAGTGAAGGGATTTAACTAATATTGTGTCCCCACTGAATCAGTGATCGCAGTGCTGGCCCATTTTACCAAAATTTCGGTGTCATATTTACTCCATCATTTCCTAGCAGCATCTGCCTTTACTCTTCTCTCTCCTAGCAGCAAGTGTAGGCCTACTCATGTGGGGCGCCCTGAAACTTTACTGCCTGGAACTGGGAACTCGCTGGCCAGTCGTGGCAGACATTGCGAGTTCCTGCCAGTAAGACTAAACTATTTTTTTTCCCTTTATTGTTATTTTAAACACCTGTACATCAGGCGGGCTTGCAGCAGCATCCCACGCTGCTCTTCAGCCTCAATATTAACAATGAAAAATATGAACAAGACACATAGACTGAACAAAATGGTGGGCAAAAACAGTAGACACAGAATACAAAAAACACGGAGCCATTCACACTCGACGAGAAACACACGAAAAACTGTCGGCACAGTGCGCAAACACTGACGACTTCGACGGCACAGGTGAACGTTGGAGTGTGACGGCGAACACTAAACACAAACACGGTGGCACACACACGAGAAACTGATGGCGATGATCTCTGGCGCGCAAATGTCCACGTAACGTGTGCGAGTCCGGGGAAGAAGAGGGTGAGGGAGGGAGAGGAGAGTGCAAAGATGCCAATGGCAGAGGAGATGGTAGGAAGAGTGGAGGAATGGGGTAGGGGAAGCCTGGGGGAGGAGTGGGGAGAAAAGGTAGAAGGGAGGGAAGGGGGAGAGAAGGGAGAGAGAGGTGCCCATAGGAACAAACACAGGAAGAGGGAGGGGGGATCAGAGTTGGTAGGAGGGCTAGATGGAAGGGAGGAGAGCATCATCAGGGAGGGGGAGCTGGCGGAAGCCACATTGGGAGAGGGTATGAGAGTGGAGAGATGGAGAGCAGGTGGGACGTGGGAACACAGGCACAGCAGTGGACAGGGGTGGGAGAGGATGGGAGAGACAAGCGGGTGAGGAGGATCGAGTTTACGGGAGGTGTAGAGGGTCCGTATCGGTTCGAGGAGAAGGAGGAGGTGGGGGAAGGGAATAAGGTCGTACAGGATCCGTGTGGGGGAGGGGAGACGGATGCGATAGGCGAGGCGCAGAGCATGGCGTTCCAGGATCTGAAGGGATTTCTAAAAGGTAGGGGAAGCGGAGATCCAGGCAGGGTGGGCATAGAAAAGGATAGGGCGAATGAGGGATTTCTAGGTATGGACGATGGTGGAGGGGTCGAGACCCCACGTACGGCCGGAAAGGAGCTCGAGGAGACAGAGTCGGGAGGTGGGGGTTCCAGGAGTAGCGACGGTAGAGGCTGACGCCAAGGTACTTAAGAGTGGGGGCGAGGGCGATAGGACGGCCATAGATGGTGATGTAGAAATCGAGGAGGCGGAAGGAAGGCGGGTTTTGCCTACAGTGATCGCCTGGGTTTTGGAAGGAGACTAAACTAAAGATGCTAAACAAGACTTACGCTACGTTTAACCAATACAGCCATTGGGTACGAAGGCAGACAGAAAATCACTCTCACTCCTTGGTACAATTTCGAAACAGACCTAACACACGGTCAACATGTGCCACCAACGAAAAATTGTATGATCCACAGAAAATAACAATAACAACCAACTGGAAGGCTGGATACTGAAATTTAAATCTAACATAACGTTATTTTGTGACATCGCATCTGAGGTAACGTAAATTCACACGCTAGCCTAGGGAGAGCGACACCTGGCTAGTTTCTTTATCTCCCTAAAAGGCTTCCTTGAACAATGCTGTTTTTTGCTCCGCGAGATAGCAGTCCAGTCCACCACCTGGAGTACGGTGTTGGGGGAAATGAATGCCGCTCTGGTCGCCTGAGATGAGACCAAGTTTTGTACTCTGAACATTTTGTGGTAGCCAGCTCCTTTTAAACCCCTTGTCTTTTGCCATCTAGCTGATAAGCTCTCGACTGTGCAGTCGTTTCACTGTACTAAAAATACACTCCTGGAAATGGAAAAAAGAACACATTGACACCGGTGTGTCAGACCCACCATACTTGCTCCGGACACTGCGAGAGGGCTGTACAAGCAATGATCACACGCACAGCACAGCGGACACACCAGGAACCGCGGTGTTGGCCGTCGAATGGCGCTAGCTGCGCAGCATTTGTGCACCGCCGCCGTCAGTGTCAGCCAGTTTGCCGTGGCATACGGAGCTCCATCGCAGTCTTTAACACTGGTAGCATGCAGCGACAGCGTGGACGTGAACCGTATGTGCAGTTGACGGACTTTGAGCGAGGGTGTATAGTGGGCATGTGGGAGGCCGGGTGGACGTACCGCCGAATTGCTCAACATGTGGGGCGTGAGGTCTCCACAGTACATCGATGTTGTCGCCAGTGGTCGGCGGAAGGTGCACATGCCCGTCGACCTGGGACCAGACCGCAGCGACGCACGTATGCACGCCAAGACCGTAGGATCCTACGCAGTGCCGTAGGGGACCGCACCGCCACTTCCCAGCAAATTAGGGACACTGTTGCTCCTGGGGTATCGGCGAGGACCATTCGCAACCGTCTCCATGAAGCTGGGCTACGGTCACGCACACCGTTAGGCCGTCTTCCGCTCACGCCCCAACATCGTGCAGCCCGCCTCCAGTGGTGTCGCGACAGGCGTGAATGGAGGGACGAATGGAGACGTGTCGTCTTCAGCGATGAGAGTCGCTTCTGCCTTGGTGCCAATGATGGTTGTATGCGTGTTTGGCCCCGTGCAGGTGAGCGCCACAATCAGGACTGCATATGACCGAGTCACACAGGGCCAACACCCGGCATCATGGTGTGGGGAGCAATCTCCTCCACTGGCCGTACACCTCTGGTGATCGTCGAGGGGACACTGAATAGTGTACAGTACATCCAAACCGTCATCGAACCCATCGTTGTACCATTCCTAGACCGGCAAGGGAACTTGCTGTTCCAACAGGACAATGCACGTCCGCATGTATCCCGTGCCACCCAACGTGCTCTAGAAGGTGTAAGTCAACTACCCTGGCCAGCAAGATCTCTGGATCTGTCCCCCATTGAGCATGTTTCGGACTGGATGAAGCGTCGTCTCACGCGGTCTGCACGTCCAGCACGAACGCTGGTCCAACTGAGGCGCCAGATGGAAATGGCATGGCAAGCCGTTCCACAGGACCACATCCAGCATCTCTACGATCGTCTCCATGGGAGAATGGCAGCCTGCATTGCTGCGAAAGGTGGATATACACTGTACTAGTGGCGACATTGTGCATGCTCTGTTGCCTGTGTCTATGTGCCTGTGGTTCTGTCAGTGTGCTCATGTGACGTATCTGACACCAGGAATGTGTCAATAAAGTTTCCCCTTCCTGGGACAATGAATTCACGGTGTTCTTTTTTCAATTTCCATTAGTATAGAAGCGGGTCTAAGGCAATGAAAGCGACAGCCTCTGGTGGTACTAAATGTTGAGCAATTTCACGCAGCGTCAGGAGTCGACTACATTGATCAAGGGAATGAGCACAGCATATTGTGAAATATGTTGCATGACAGTTTCAGAGAAAAACTGACCACATAACACTTCAATAGAATGCTCATTGCAGCTAAGTCTGTGAAAAAAAAAGGTTTTTCGTAGTAGGTACTTCTAACTCTTAACGTTTAACAGTCTCAGGACCACCTTCCCTCCCTGCCTCAATGACATAAAAGACAGTCTACATGTACATGTCAGTCCATATTCTGCAAATCTCTGTTAAGTGTATGGCGGAGAGTACATCCCATTGTACCAGTTATTACGGCTTTTTCCCGTTTCATTCCCATCTGGAGCACGGGAATAATGATTTCTTAAATGGATGCGTGCGCATTCTAATCAGTTTAATATCATCTTCGTGATCCCTATGGGTGAAGCATGTAGGAAGTTGTAATATATTTATAGATTCATCAGTTAAAGTTTGTTCCAGAAAGTGGCGACAAAGCTTGGTTGTTTCCTCATCCAGTTTCTCACCAATCTGAAGTCGACGTTCTTTTTATTCAATGACAAATATTTTGAACAGACTGACGAAGTGGCTATGGGGAGCCCATTGTCCTCAATAGTCGCCAATCTTTTTATGGAGGATTTTGAGGACATGGCGCTGAAGACAGCGTCTTTAAAACCAACCTGTTTCTGGAGGTACGTTGACGATACGTTTATGGTGTGGCCTCATGGGAGAAAAGCTCTTGACCGCCTCCTAGATCATTTTAATTCCCTGCATCCTTGCATCAAGTTAAGTTTACCATGGAGGTGTAAAGCGATGGAAAGCTTCCATTTCTGGATGTTCTGGTGTACAGAATGGATGATGGGTCGCAGGGACACAGTGTTTATCGTTACCTGCATGCTTCTAGCTGTCATCCATCGTTCCAACGTACGGGGGTCCTGCAGACGTTGACGAGAAGAGCTTATGCCATTTCAGACGGAGAAAGCTTGACACAAGAAGTGGACAATCTCAAGGTTGTGTTCAAGTAGAATGGCTGTACAGAGAAGTAGATCCGTCGTGCTTTCCAGTTTGGACCTTCGTCTGAACCACCAGAAGATACCTGCAAATCGGTGGCTTTTCTACCTTTCGTTGGAAGCATTTCCTCGAAAATAGGGAGAATACTAAAAAGATATCATATCAAAAATATTTTTCGTCCGCCAGCCAAGATTAGAGGGCTTCTTGGCTTAGTTAAGGATGACTTCTTAGTTAAGGATGACTTGGATTTGAGGAAGCCCGGTGTGTACAGGATATTGGTCAGACAATCTGGACCATTTAGGACCGATGTGTTGAGCACCAGCGGAACACACGGTTGCTTCAACCTAAGAAATCTGCAGTGGCGGAGCACTGTCTCACCGAGGGACATAGAATTCTGTATGACACAAATAGTTGCCCCTGCATCTCGCTATTGGGACTGTGTTTTAAAAGAATTCATAGATATTCGATTATCTGATAATCTTATTAATAGAGACAAGGGTTACCTTTCAAGTAAGACTTGGAACCCGGTGTTATCAGACATTAAAAAACAACGGTCTATGTTTCGATCGTCGGAATAATTTTAATTTTTGAAAGAGATATCTCGATTTCGCCTGTTTCCGCCACTGGGGCGCTGTATGTTTACTTGCGCTAAAGGGCAGTTACGGCACCTTCTCGCGCACGCGTTGCGGTCCTTCTGCTGCCTATTTAGGGGCCGCCGCTTGCGCTGAGAAGTCAAGCTCCAAACCTTCGACCTTCCTATTAACTGATCTTCTCCTTCCTTTCCCACCGTCCTTCGTACGTCACCATCCAAACACGGATTCCTACACCTTCTACCCCTCCCTTGGTGTGCTCCAAGGTTCCGTACTCTCCCCTCTTCTGTACCATCTTTACACGGCGGACATGCCGCCACCTTCACCCTCCTTACACCTTCTCCATTACGCCGATGACACCGCCTTCCTTGTCCTCCCTCCCACCCTGCAACTCTCCTAGCACCTTCTCCAATCCCATCTTGACCAGTTCACCACTTGATGTAACCATTGGTTGCTCAAGGTCAATCCTTCCAAGACCCAGGCGATCATTGTAGGCAAAGCCACTCCTTCCTTCCGCCTTCTTCATTTTTATGTTACCATCTACGGCCGTCCTATCAACCTCATCCCCGCCCTCAAGTACCTTGGCGTCACCCTTGACTGTCGCCTCTCCTGGATAGATCTCTCATCTCTGGACGATCCAAGCCAAGGCACGTTCCCGACTACGCCTCCTCACTGGCCGTGCATCCTCCACACTTATAAATCCTTCATCCACCCCGTCCTTTGCTATGCCCATTCCACCTGGGCCTCCACCCCTCCAAATCCTTGAATGCCATCTGCTCTGCCTCGCCTATCTCATCCATCTCCCATCCCCCACACGGATTCTATATGACTTGATTTCCTCCCTGCACCTTCTCCTTTTCCTTGAACAGATACAGATTCTTTACACTTCCTGCAAGCTTGGTCTCCCACACCAACTTGTCTCTACCATCCTCACCCATCCCAGTCTGCTGCCGTGCCTGTATTCTTGCATCCCACCTGCCCTCCATCTTCCCACCCTCCATACCTTCTCCCAAGGTGGCTTACGCCATCTCACCCCCCCCCCCCCCCCCTGATGAAGTCCTTGTCCCGTCCATCTACCCCTCCTACCAGCTCTGACTCTTCCCTCCATTTCCCCACTTTTCCCCCATGGCTGCCTCTATCCCTCCTCACCTTCCATTATCCCTCCTCCTCTCTCCCACATCTCCTACTTCCACCCCCCTCCCAGGGCTTTCAAGCTCTACCCTTTCTCCTCCCGCGTGCTCGCCCTTCTTTCTCCCACTGGCTCCAACCCCCTCCTACCCGCCCCCTATATCTCCCTTTAATGTGGAGGCAGCCTCCCCCCCCCCAACCCCCTCCCCTTTGTCAGTGTGAGTGCTTCAACGATGATCGTCGCCAGTGTTTCTATGCATCAGTGTGTCTCCGTTTGTGTACAGTGTTTTCATCAGTGTTCTACTACGTTCTCGCCTCCACCTGGATGTCTTCGTGTGCTCAGCTGATACCACCCTTCATATACAGTGCCTTCCATCAAGCAACTTCTAATTTATTGTGCAGTGTTCATCATGTGTTTACCATGTTTTATATTTTCTCTGTCTTCTGGGAAGGCTATGTCAAAGTAATATTAGTATGTTCCCTGAATGTTATTAAACATTCAATTTACATCTGTTTCATTGAACAATTCATCTCATGTTTCATGGCTTAATAGTTGGCAAAAGTTTACTATATTAACATCACTGAGATCCCTGCACTCAATCATTTTAATGGGCGATACTTTCTCTGTACAAAACTGCAGTGTTAGCAACAGAATCTCATGATCACTGCAGCCCATATTTACTGCTTTATTGTTGTATGGATAGTGGGTGACTCACTGATGTCATACTCATAGGTTGCTAAGTTACTTTGTTTTGTGAGGTGGACAATTTACATTTCTGTACATTTAAAGAAAGTTGCTAATCTTTGCATCATTTTGAAATCTTATCAAAGTATGATTGAATATTTGTACAGTTTCGTTCAGACTGAACTGTGCTATAGCTAACTGCATCATCTGCAAAAGTCTGAAGTTACTGGTAACATTGTCAGCAAGAATATTGATTTACAGTAGGATCAGCAAGGGACCCAACACACTTCCATGGGGAGGTGCCTCATTATGTTTAGCTCAGGATTTGTTCTAAGAGTCATCAACAAATGGATGTCAAGGATATTAGACAGTTGCTTTGTGGATCATGTCTGCTGCTTGTCCTGTACATGGGCATGATCTGTGCTTTCTTCCAATTACTGGCTAAGGTTCTTTGTATGACAGATCTGCAGTAAATTTCAGTTAACAGTTTTTGCAAAAAAAAGACATAATATCTGATAGGATAGCCATAATCAGTAATTTTACAATGTAACTTTTAATCTGTCTTGACTGCAAAATGTTTATTCATATGACCAGTTTTGGTTCCTCTAGAACCTTCTTCAGAACTGATATTTTGGTTATAGGGGTTACCTGTCCAAATACAGCAACTTTCAAATGCTGTGATGCAGTGAAAGTTGCTGTATTTGGATGGGTTATTCCTATAACCTGAATAGCAGATCTGAAGGTGGTTACATTGTAATTACAGTTAAAAGAGGAGCTAACTCAGCTTCAAATTGAGTATAGGATCTAACAGGGATTCCTTCAGGCCCTTGAGTTTTGTTCAGTTTTAATGATTTCAGCTGTTTCTGATTGCCTCTAACACTGATACTTATTTCACCCACCTTTTCAGCAATATGATAATTAAATTGGGGAAATATTCCTGGCTTTGATTTGTAAAGAAACATTTGAAAATGGTGTTAACCATTTTCGCTTTTTTTGTTTTGCTACCTTCAATTTCAGTTCCTGTATCATCTGTGACTGTGTGGACACTAATTTTGGTGACCCTAATGGACTTTACATACAACGATATTTTCTTTGGGTTTTGTAAAATTCCTTTTGACAGTATTTTGCTATGGTAGTCATTGAAGGCTTCACATATTGCACTCTTCACAGCCAAACACATTTCATTCAGTATTGCCCTATCTATCTATAGCTCTAGGCTTTGTTTTAAAATCATTATGCAGTTGTCTTTGTTTCTTTAGAAGTTTCTTTGCAGTGCCTGTATACCATGAAGGGTCACTTCCATCATGAACTGTTCTACTGGGTACATACCTATTGAGTGCATGGTCAGCTACACTTTTAAGCTTGAGCCATATTTCCTCTACCTGCTCATGTACTGAGCTAAAAATTTCAAGTTATTCATTGACATGTGACACTGCTGCTACTTTATCTAGTTTACCGAACATATAAATATTTCTACTTGTTTTAGTGCGCTTCGTATTTTGGTAATCATTGTTGCTACAAATTTCTCATGTCGCTGAAACCAGTTTCAATATGGACATGCTCTAAGAAGTCAAGTCTATTTTCTGTCATTAGATCTAATGAGCAGGGTGTAATGGGTCAATAGAGATGTCAGCAATTACGCAGGAATGATCTGCAGAATAGGAAAAAGTTACTCTCATTGGCTGATATTTTTATGCACCAGGCCCATAAAAAACATATGGGTAGAGACAAAATAGACAATGTTCAGCTGTGGCTAGTTCAAATTTTATTTCAGCCTATTTTTGTATTCTCCTGTGTTCACTTTGCCAAATAGCATGTCTTGTGAATGTACTTCAATAATCTATTTATTGCAGAGATGCTTAGCAGAGTTTGAAGATAGGTGACTTTATTATGTGAGAAACAATTATTTTAAGGTTTGTTTTCATTGGTTCCCAAAGTGTGTTGTGGAGACTTCCTTGTGCAATAACACTGTAAAATTACTGTGCAAGTGCAATAAACATATTTATTCAAGAACACGGGCTGCAGAATAAGATAACATAACTTTTCAATCCTCATGATAAGTTTTGTGGAGAATTACATCTTATTCTTTGTGTCAAACTGTGTGAATATGTTAATCATGTCTGTCTTTCTCTCAACAGGTGGTGGAAAATTTAAGTATTTACCAAATGCTAGGTATGAATATGATTATTCCATTGATGTAAAAACACTGTTTGCTGGAACAAGTAGAAATGAATCTACACTACACATCAGCGCTGAGCTGTCTATAGAGTTCATATCAGAATGTGATGGAATGCTGAAGGTATGAGAAATTATGTGTTGATTAAACACAAAGTTCAGTATGTGTATAACAATGTGCTAATAACATGGGTTTCAACAGATTGAAGGTATTTCATTGAGGGATGATGGTAATAATGATCCTGATGCAGCCATAGCATTTTCAGTTGCTGCGACAGCGCATCCATTAAGGTAAGGACAATTATTCAAATATTAAGGGTGTGTACTAAACTCACAAAACAAAAAATCAATTCCTGTCACACTGTTAAGTTACAATGTTGTTTTAAGAATTAGATCTCTATACCATTGAAAATTTTTGCCCCACAATATGTGCCTGTAAACCAGACTTGAACAGTTTTTAGAATTCAAAGTCTTGTGCCGCCATGCATGCACCCAAGGCCCCCCCCCCCCCCAATCCCCCTCCCCCAACCCTCCCTCCCTCACACACACACACACACACACACAACACACACACACACACACACACACACACACACACACACACACACACACACACACACACACTCATAGTGTGGCATTTGCTTTTGCTGCTCTTGGTTTTATGTGGTCATTCCACTTAAGGTCACTATATAGTTACTCCTAGATATTTTGTGGTATATACTGTTTCTAGCAACTTGTCATCACTAGCATAGTTGTGCAGTAATAGATTTATTTTCCTATTTATGCACATTTATCAATCCTCAGCTAATCACTTTGTAAATCTATACTTTATTCTGGTGTTTCTACTTTCTTGTAGACTGTCACATCATCTGTGAACAGTCTTAAAGAGCTTCTGATGCCCTCCATATCCACATCATTTTTATATAGTGGGATACTCTGGAAATTATCTTCACATTTGTTGATTTTATTCCCTCAAGAGCAACGAGTGAGTTCTATTTGCAAGGAAGTATAGTATTCAGTCATAAATCTGATCCAATACTTGGTAGCTCATTTTTTTTTCACTAATGGCAGTGTGGGATGGTGTCAAATGTCTTGCTGAAGTCAGGAAAATGGAATCAACCTTAGTACCATTGTTTACAGTGCTATGAATATCATGTACTCAAGATCTCTATTTTTGGAATCCATGTTGATTTTTATAGAGGAGATTATAGTTGCTTTTCTGTTCCATGATCAGCTATCTCAAAATCTACAATATTGATGCTCATACAGTGATTGAGAGGAGGAACCAAATTAAATCTTGAATTCAGTTTCCATTCCATGATCAACTATCTCAAAATCTATCATATTGACACTCATACAATGATTGAAAGGAGGGACCAAATTACAATCTTCCAGGGTGCAACAATTTTGAAACACTGAATTCAGTACAGAAGACTGATTTCAGTATTCTGTTACTTTCCATTTTGGAGCCAGTAAAGTCACTGACTGACTGAGTAGATAATTTCAAACCACTTACTAATTTTACCACTTACTGATGTTACAAGCGACCAAAACCTATTAGAATTTTTAGTCAAATCAGTTGACAAAAGTTTTCTTTCAAAATCATTGAATGCTTCTCTCATTGCTCTCCTTATGCTCATCTTTGCTTTGTTCAGCTTCTGTTTGTTATCTAGGTTTTGTCTTCTCTTGAATATGTTATGAAGCTCTTTTTGTTTACTTAGCAGTTTTTTAAACCAGCTATTAAACCACGGTGGGTTTTTCCCACCTAGCTTGGAAGTCCTAGCTTGGAACATATTTGTCCAAGGCATAATGAACGATGCTCTCCCAGCCATATGTCAGATTCTGAGACTGAAGCCACTACTTCACAATCAAGTAGCTCCTCAGTTTGCCTCACAATGGCTGAGTGCACCCTGCTTGCCAACAGCACTCGACAGACCAGATGATCACCCATGAAAGTACTAGCCCAGCCTGACAGTGCTTAACTTCGGTGATCTAATAGGAACCAGTGCTACCACTGTGGCAAGGCCGTTGGCCAGTTATGATAGCATGTCTTTCTCAATCTATACCTGGCAGGTTGAAGTAACCCCCTATTACAACAGCATGATCAGTGAAGTTATCGTTGATATTCTGCAAGTTTCCTTTGAACTGCTCCACTACCTCCTGACCTAGTTAGCCTATATAAAAAAAAGCATATGACTCCTTTTTTGATTGACCTTTGATACTGAACTTCAGCGAGATTAATTTACTTTTGGAATCTGTGATAACCCCATTAAACATTATCAAGTTGTTTATTGCAATAAATATACTGCCGCCATTGGTGACTAATGTGTCCTTATGATGAGTATTCCAATCTGAACTTAGGAGTTCATTGCTACTCACTTTCAGTTTCAACCAACTTCCTGTTCCTAAACAATGTGGGCATTATAAGCTTGGGTGCTCCTTTCGTTGGGTGCTCCTGCAGTTTACTGATATCTTATTAACCTTTTCTATATCTGATCTACAAAGATGAGCATTCTCTGAGAACATTGTGACTGATATAGCTTCAATTTTGGCAGGCAGTTTGTGCCTGATCCCAATAGGGGTTCCTCTAACCGAAAAACCCAGGATAATTTCTTAATGAAATAAGAAAAAAGAACACATTACATTTATAACATATTACATTTGTTAGTCTTGAGCAATCCAGTCCCATGCATCTTTATCTGCTATTTTTTCAGGAGCCTTTTCTGTCACGTGTGAGGAAATTTGTACTGTGTGGGTGGTGGTGGTAATGATTGAATTTATTTATTCTTTGTGTAAGTCCACCTCCACAACCACTCTTCTCTTCCTATATTTCAACATTTCCTACATATGTATTTCCATTTTCAGTATTAGTGTACCCTGGATTTTTGACAATATCCATCTCTAAGAAATATCAGTGTGTTTGTTTCTTTTGCTATTTCTCTTCAACTGCAGAATTACTACACATCATTTACTTTGGTTTGGAGTCAGAGAACTGTTAACCACATTTTAGCACTGCTTTGAAAGTAAACCATACCAAAATTATTAATTTTGTCTTCATTAGTGCACACTTGGCTGTTCATAAACCAGTTGTCAGTGGTGGCACATGACACTTAAGAGATTCTGGAAGTGATTAAGCGGCTTATGTGGTCATTCTATCTATTATATCAATAAGATATGGTTAATATTCATACAAAATATAGGGCAGTTTCTGAATATACATTATTTAAAATGTATATCATGTAAGAAAAAAGGGTTGTTGAAGGTTAAGCATGTTGTTATAGATGAACATAAGTGAATAGTATACTTATAAAAACTGTAGCTCATTTTGGAGTAGTCACTTTTCTTAAGAGCTGATTAACAATGGCAAGAGCCACTGACAAATAAAATAAGTTCTGTGTATTTAATATCAGTTATTTATTAATGTAGTCCACATAAACATTTCAATGTAGCTTCATCTCTATAATTGTATAACATCATACATTAGTGCTTGAATGGATAAATGTATCCATTTACCAAGTTTATTGTAATGTGATTGTCTAGACTCCTAGGGAGAACAGATAATTAATTTTCAGGCTCAGTAAACATGTGTTTGGTATGTATCATTTGGAGCTAGCAATTATACACATACTGCACATAATAGTTTGCATGACTTACAATGGAACATTCAAAAATAATCTGTAAAAATGCTTGGAAACTGATTCTGTTAAAGGTTTTCATTTCAAGATGGAACAATTTCTGAAGTTTGCCCACATCCAGAAGAGACAGCATGGGTACTTAATTTTAAAAATGGGATACTGTCAGCTTTGCAGAACTCTATGAAACGATTTGATGTAGATCATGAAACTGAAGAGGTGAGTCATTCTGTAATTTAATGTGTCTTAAATATGTTAATAAAAACTCCATTCTGTGTCTGTGTGGTTTATCTGTAAGTGCTAGTTGTAAGTTTCTTCTGCACATAGGCCCTACATGTAATACTGAAAACATTTCCCAGAAAATGAGGACAACTTTTTACTTTTGTTGTCTTCCCTTTCAGTCTATATAAGGCAAGAAAGAGAGATGGAATGCATACTATAACTGTCCTTCAGTCTTTCTTAAAGTAGTCAAAAATTGCAGCAACACAAAGAGAAAGTTTTCTTATATTTCTGAAAATCAGCTTGGTTTTCAAAGAAGAAAAGGCATTGTAAATGCCATCGGATAATTCACAGGAAAAATAAGCATCTCATTAGACCAGGGTACAAATGTCTAACAAAAGACTTTGATTCAGTGAACCATTCAATACTACTTTAAAAACTCAAGAGCTATGGGATGAAGAATGCTGCATTACAGCGGTTCAGCTCTTATTTGATAGAAAGGAAACAAAGAGTTATTTTATGACCAGATTCAGTTTACTACTCCAAATGGAAAACAATTCCCCAAGGGATTCTGCAGGGTCCATGTACCATTTATTGTAGTATGTAAATGATTGACCTTTAAATATTGATGCACACTCAGTTGTATTCACAGAATGCACCTCAGTCTGACAGAAAATGAGACTATAGAAAAAATTCCAGATAATTTACAAAATGTTACAGAAAAACTTAAATCCTGCTTCCATAAAAACAGACTAAAACTGAATGTCACAAAGACTCAGATACTGCAGTTTTGTCTCTAAAACAGCAGTATGTCCTGTAAAAATAATTCATTGTGATTAAGTGAAGACAGAAGTAAATCATGTCATGTTCTGGCCCTAAACCTTGACAAAACTTTTAACTGGAACACCTATATAGACTTCTTGGCAAATAAATTAAACATCCTACCTTTTGCAATGTTTATTTTGTCTGTGTAAATTTGTTGATTGTATTGCTTGTAATTTTTTTTAAAAACGTAGTCATAGATATCACTTTCACTGGTATAAAAATTGACTTGTTTACTGTTTGATACATAATTTGCTTTTCTAGACAACAGGACCAATAAAATACAATACAGTACCCTGCACTCTTCAAATTAAATTCCATAAACAACCATATATGAAATGCTTGGAAATTTAAATTTCAAATAGTTACATACTTTTCAACGCCATTGTTTAGAAATTGTTATAGAAAATGCATCTGTCATAAATAGTCATACAAGTATTTCCAGCAATAAAATATGAACTCTGCATAGTTATGCTAGGCTTCTCTTTTTCTATCTAACTTTCAAGTATTAAGTAAATGTAAATGTTCATAAGCAGAAAACACACATCTAAATCTTCATTTCAGTGTTAATCTAATTAATTGCCCTATTTTGTTTGGAGACAGTATAATTACTTGATATCCGCACATAGCTGCATGGTAATCAATAGTAATATAACTCATATACATGCTCTTATATTATGTGACTCTATATTTAGTAAAAAAAATTTCTATTCATAGAGAAGAAAATATATGAATCTTTTGCCCAATGTTACATGTAAATTATCAAATAAAAACTTCATCAGTTTACTTTGACATTAAATTCTGTTGTGTGTCAATCATTCTACATTTTTATGAAAGTTATCAAATATTTTGGTAAACACTTTACTCAGACCTTTTGAAACTAAAATCAATTTTCAGGAAAGGTGAACACTGTGATGTGTTTCTGCTGTTTTTCTTAATTTATGAAATTCCACAACATTATGATTTATTGTACAAAATGCTCCATTGAACATAAAATTAACTAACTAAATTGATAATAACAAAACGTAAGTCAATGTATAGCAGAAACTGGAGTATCATGTCAAATTTTCTTCATATTTAGAAATTATTTTGAAAGGAAATGAATTTCTGCCAGGAAAATTTGACTTTTGGTATGTATTTTGTGTGTTATAAAAGAAAACTGCATGATAATGAATATTTTAAACTACTTCAAAGAATTATCATTACAACCAAATTTTTCACATAAAGTTAGACTGCAAAACATTTTGGTCTAACATTTAAAATGAAAGTGATATAAATATCATTTATTTTCCAACATATTCTCAATGGGCTGTGAAACTAATTCATCATAGGTTTCTCATGTGTAATTTCTTATTTAAAAATGTCCTGAACATATTCCTTTGGAAGTTTTAGATGTAGTGCAGTTTGAATTATGAGTGTTTCAGCTCTGCACATTTGTGATAATTGCTGCTGGTGTTACACTTCTTAGACACTCTTTTGGATTATTATTAGGCTGTATGCCAACATATAAGCTCAACAGTCCATTCCTAAATAGTGAAAAATGATGGATAAGGGTCCTCTCACATTTTCATCAACTTCAAATGAATTAAATTTAGTGTTAATTCCTCCTTAATGAACTTGACAGTCACACAATGCCCAGTTTTGTCCAATGTTGTGGATGTTGAAAACTTTGATACTTGTAACAACTGTAAAAACATAAACTACTACACTTAATGACTTAAATTTTTAGATTTCTGTTTCAGTAGAATGTTCCAAATTGTGAGAACAAAGTTGATGTCACAATGTTTGGTTGCATCCAAGATCCTTGCAGACTACTCTCATATACTGACTGTGTAGCAATCCATATGCCTGCCAAAATGTGAATAATGAGGTTTTTCTGGTGCGATGAGTAGTTACTTATTCAAAGAGATTTTGGACATATAGTAAATGTAGTTTACTTACTGTACTGATATATGGGCTGCACACACACACTCATGAGTTGAAGAGTATCACTGGAGTGAGAATGGCGGCAGTTGTTAACAGCAGATGACGAGAAATGCGTCTAACCAGAAATAAGTGAATAACAATAACAATAACAAAGATGCACTGTTTTGTCTGAATTATATCCACCTGTGATACATAGGCATAAAAGGATGATGACCTGTTGCTCTCTAGGAGAAATAACAGAACATGGTACTTGTTATACGAACTCAGATCAGACTTTTAGAGCTTAACAAAAAATACTCTAACCTATCAGGAGGGAAAAAATTGTTACATAATTGTTTCAGTCCATAAATGGTTGTGAACATTGGACCATCATCAGATAATCACCTGCATTCTGTTGTGGTGTCCTAAAGTAAACTGACACAGAGTAGCATTGTGAATGTTGCAAAGCTTGCCAATGAAGGCAAATCAAATGATGATGAATAAAATTAATAAGATACCTTCATTACTGTATTGTTGTAGGATGAAATGTCTGTTGTATAGAAAAGGTCATATGACTTCATTCATTCATACACTTTTAAATTTTGATGGGGTAAGTGGCCAAGTTACTAGAGTGATTGCAGTTCAAATATGTAAAAAAGAGAAAAACTTCAAACTGCCAGAATGTCATGAAATTTAAGAAGAATGAAGTAATAGATGTTGCTATTTGATTTTCAGTATGAGTAATGTTAATTTCAGTCATAATAGGTTTCCTATAGTTTCGTTATTTCTACTTTATGCTTTAATAAACAGGTACTTTTGTATGCTTGTGGCCATAAGCAGGTTTGATCCATTATCATTATGGTCATATTTATAATGCCGTTCACACATGTGCAAAATGCATATATTCATTTTAAGTTAAATTATTGCTGCTGGATAAGGGATGCATAAATAACTGTCAAATAAGGGACATTACAAGACTCATCATAATTATATTATCCATATTATCAAGTGATGTCTTAGAAAAGAACAATGCACTTGAGAAGAATGGTACATATTCAAGAGCCAAACCTGGGTTATGACAGGAGTGACATTTATCAAGAAAGGCATGATTCTTCACAAATGTGGCAGATAGAAACAATGATAAGAGTGTGAAATAAAATATACATAATTTCTATTGACATTATTCAGCAAAACTGAAAATTTCACCTTTTTATATCTGGATTTCTAATTTTTTTAAATAAGCAGAAATTATAAAATTGTCTTATGGACATAGGTAATTAAAGTAATAGTCAAGCGACATATGATGATTAGTCACTGTATATTGTTTTCCAATTTCAGCAGTTTGTGACATTACAAAAAGCAGCCACACTGAAAAACATTACTTGAAAAAAAAAAATTTAAGAATTCAAAGTCACTTGGAATAGTTATACTGGAATGGAATGTAGTTAAGACTCAGAAACTGTTTTTGGATTTTATAATGCCTGATTGAGTTAGGTGACAGACTACAAATTTAGAAGTAATTCCCACTTTTTTCCCAAGTCAATTATTGCCTGTTTCACCCCAAGGAATATTTTGTTACTGTGAAAAATGCCAAGTTTCACTGTGATTTAAGGTCCACATTAAACTGTTTCTTCCCTTATAACTGCCAGGGTGAATCAGTTCAAAGGCAGGAGAAATGCAAAGGCATACCACCTATAATGTGGCTATGCCTGGTAAAGTACTGTGATGTTCAAACAAATCTTCAGATAGAGGACAGTGTTACTGTACTAAGTACATGTCGTACAAAATAGAAAGTGAATATGGGAGTTAAAAACAAAAGAAAGCTTGTAATGTATTTAACTCAGTTATCTTTCATAGTTATTACTTATAATCGTGTCTAGGGCACATTTGGGTAGGGTATTGTGCAATATAGTTCTAATATGTTTTTATTTTTTTAAATTATATTCTGCCCTTTAATGACCCAGTATGCAACTGCCCTTTTTTCAGATGGATGTGAATGGAAATTGTCCGACACACTACAGCCTTGTTGGTGCAGAAAAAACTACACTGATTATTAAGAAGGTTAAAGAAATTGGATCTTGTAACAACAGATATCAGCATCAGTCAGTGATTCAGACAACACCATATTCATTTAGATCGGTTAGTATCACAAAATTTCAATATAAATGACAGCTTAATTAGACACCCACATACTTTTCTTAAATAATCATGATTCATAGACAGATGAGTGAAGGTAAACATTCAACTTTATAGCACTAAAAGTAGTAGATGATGAATTTTGGTACTTGGGCAACAAATTAACTGATTATGGCTTAAGTAAATGGAAAATAAACTGCAGAAAGATTTAATATCTACATTAATCTAAGTGTTAGGAAGTCTTTTCTGAAGGAATGTGTCTAGATTATACTCTATACAGAAGGACTATGTGAGTGGTAACTAAAAAGAGAACAGAAGCTTTAGAAATGTGGTGCGGTAGGAGAATGCTGAAAATTAGATGGGCAGACTGAATAACTAATGAGGAAGGTACTGAATCAAACTGGGGGAAAAACTTATGCTACAAACTATCAAAAGAAAAAACTAGTTGATGGGACGCATCATGAGGAATCAAGAAATAGTCATTTTTGTAATGGGAGGAAGTATGTAGGGTAAAAATTATAGAATCAAACTGGGAGAATAAAGAAATTTATGGCACAAACTGCCTAAAAGAAGGGACTAGTTGATGGGACACATCCTGAAGCATCAAGAAATTCTGTTGATTCACCATTGACCACTTACAGTGGAATAGGTTTGTAGATTAAATATGCAACTAAGAATAATTTTTACGGTAATTTTTTTACAATTTACTTCCATATCTGTTGGAAATATCCTTAAGTACCAATATAAATCTTGTTTATTTCAAATAGTTCAACTATCTTGTAAAATTAGTGCTTCAGTTACGAGTCATCTTTATTTTGTAGGACAATGTCCAAGCAGATATTATAAGTTTATTAAAAACTTCTGAACCTGTTATTTTGTGTGATTTTGCAGTCTTTGAGAGTTTGTATCATGGTATATTGAGGTTTAGTTTGCCACTGGTATTTTAAGGGTGTGTATTCTTTCAGGTGGAGAACTCATTTAAGTTACTTTTGATGTAAAGCATTGCAGTTAATACCTGGAGCTTTGAAAAGAGGGTACAACAGTGTACTTTAGGTGTAACTGTGCTCAGTGTTCTGATCACCCCCCCCCCCTCCACCCCCCCACACTCACCTTTTTTCAGAATTTCACTCTGGAGGCAGGAATGTCCCCATAGCAGATGCCGCAGTAAATGTGTGACTGAAATAGGCCAAAAATAGGCCAATATATGCAACCTTCAGAGACTTACCAGTGACTGATGAAGGCTGAGGCCAGAAGCATTACAGCAATGTAGGATATATTTCAGGGAGAGTTCCCACCCTTGCATTTCAGAAAAGCAGGAATCATTGGGAATGATCCAGATGGCACAGGCTGTTAAGCAGTCATTGAAATGAAGAACATTATGTTGTGCAGCGTACCCAGCAATTGGGTGGTTTATCTGTTTCTTGGCCACAGACATCTGCAGCCATTCATGTGGACAGACAGCTTGTTGGTTGTCATGCCTACATAGAATGTGGCACATTGGTTGCAGGTATATTTTTGTGAATTTTTTCAGATGTACTTCTACGTTATTTATGTATTTTTATGTGTTTCTATCCTCCAGCATGGATCTTTCCTCCTTCCATCTTCATCAGTACAGAAAAGTTTTCTTATCCCTAGGCAGTACCCTGTTCCTGCTACATTTACTGGCTCATAGAATCCCCCCAAATGCCCTTACCATCAAATCATCCATCTCCATCTGCCACACTTCCTTCCTCAATGACCTCCATCTGTTCAGATTCCGCCAGTCCTTAACCCTCATCAACATAGTCCTGCAAAACCATATCAATCAATCCTTGAAATACCTGTTTCCATCTGTAAAATCACTATCCACCACCTCTACAACAATCTCCAAACCTCCCCCCCCCCCCCCCATAGCTACCTACTATATTTACCTCACCTTCAAACACTCCCTCCCATCACCATACAGAAATCAGAACCTAAACAGACCCTAAACAGAAGCTTGAACCTTTCCTCCAACCGCAGACGTATCAGTCCTTTTCAAAACTTCACCTTTTGCCTGGCGCCAAATTCAGTCATGCAGGACTTGTTAAAGACCTTCTGTCCTTATCCCAGTGCATACAATTAACAAATTTCCACCATCAATCCTACCAGACTCAACCAATGACCAATGCGGAATCCTACCTGACTCAGTCCACTCCTCCATCTTAACCTCGAACCTTGCCTCTACGTCATTCCCCAAATCCCTCAACATGCAAACTATCCTTACATCTACAGAAAGAACTACAATCCACCACCTAAAAACTGATCCTGACCTTATAATCCTACATGCTGACAGGCTCCACCACTGTTGTTTTGAACTGTAAGGATTAACTGACAGAAAGATTCCTCCAACTGACAGATTCATCCACCTACAAACCCTGCCACAGTGACCCCATTTCAGAAATCCAGCAGAATATCCAGTCTCTCCACAAATCGTTAGGACCATCCCAGAACCTCTCCCCAGAGTTGATCTCTCTCCTCATCACTACCACTGCACTCCTACCTTCTACATGCTTCTTAAAGTCTATAAACCCAACCACTCAGGACACCCCAATGTGGCCAGCTACTGTGCCTCCACTGAGAGAATCTCTGCTCTCATAGACCAACACCTTCCGCCTACTGCCCGCACCCTACCCTCCTACTTAAAAGATACCAACCATTTCCTCCATCAACTCCAGAAATTTAATATCCCATGTCATTTGTACTTATCGTGAACAGTAACAGTTCTACTGCATTTCTGTAAGGTAAATAAGATGATACTATTGATTCTGATTATTTCTCTCCATTAGGAATGTTATACTGATATTGGTGGAGTCTTCAATCCATTTGCATTCCTCTTCATATATTCCATAAGTATGTGTTTTTTCACTGAGTTACAGTACCAAACTCTATCAAAGGCTTTCCAGAAGTCATAAAACATGTGATAGATATAGTCTATATTATCTACTACCTTCTGTAACTAGTAAACAAACACAGCAAGCAGAGTTTCACATGATTATTGCTAGTAGACTACACGTTGATTTTTACAAAGGACCTGTTCAATGTTCATATTAACTCTGTGCAGCTGATCCTGTCAAAATTATGTCACCTTAAATTTGTGGATTGTTTTGTTTGTAAATGCATTAAGAATGAATTATTCAAAAACTAAAATCTAAATTATGTTTCTTTCCCATAGAATTTCCAGCCTCTTCCAATTATGAAGTCAAACAGTTCATGTCAACTGCATGTGGACCACAATATATACAGCAAAATTGATTGTGAAGAAGTTCACTTATTCCAACCATTTTCATATAAGCAAAGTGGAGCGAAAACTATAATTCATCAAGTTTTGACTCTTACCTCTGAGTCAAATGTAACAATTGATGATATAGGTATGAAAATTTGAAGCTAATGATGTTCAAATTTTAATTTCAGAAGTAAAAATTTTAAAAAAGGAACAAATTTAAAAAATGAAAAATAAAATTAAAGTTACATGTTTGTTTTCAGATACAATCACTAGAAGAACATCCCTTTCATTTGACCATATACAAACTCCAAAGCCTATGTCTGCTGATCTTGGAACATCAAGAGACCTTCTGATGTTAATGTGTGAACTGAATGATGTAAGTTGTGTACTTAAGTATCATTTGCATCTCATGTTGCAGAACTCTTTTAGAGGGGAAGACAACCATTATCAATATATTTTTCACAAGTAAGGTCTATTACAGTGTTTTCTGTGTAATATAGTATAACATATAAACCGCATTCAAATAAATTTGAATGTAAAATATAATATCTTAGCAACACAAAAGATACAGTGCAATATAAATACATACTTAATATTGAACGTTTCCTACTTATCATTACAAATCAAATCACAGTACCTCTACACACACACTTATGGGCCTCAATAATCATTTCACTCGATTATCATAGCTGCAAATAGACCACAATATTAAGAGACATAACAGGATTATGACATTATATTGTAATATGACCTAGGGGTCATAATATGACCGTATGTGAAACCTTCCTTATCCCATAATATTGTGAGTTATTTGCATCTACCAAAAATGCACTCTAGGACAAACAAAGACATGCCACAAAGGAATTATCTGAGTGGGATGGAAATTGGTAGATGTGAAGAACCTTTTTATTTTCTGATTTTTTCCCCCCCATCAGTCTTCTGACTGGTTTGAAGCAGCCTGTCATGAATTAATTATTAAATCTTTTTCTCATGGTAACCTCCCCCTTGGAGGTCCCCTCCCGGAGATCCGAATGGGGGACTATTCCAGAATTTTTTGCCGTTGGAGAGATCATCATGACACTTCTTCAATTGCAGGCCACATGTCCTGAAGATACACATTATGTGTCTTTAATTCAGTGGTTTCCATTGCCTTCTCCATCCTCATGCTGTTGATCACTGCTGATTCTTCCGCCTTGAGGGGCAGTTTCCCACCCCTAGGACAAGAGAGTGCCCTGAACCTCTGTTCACTCCTCCACTCTTTTTCACAAGGCCATTGTCAGAATGAGGGTGACTTCTTATGTGGAAAATCTTTGGCCACCAATGCTGATTATTAATCAAAATTTAAGCAGCAGCAGGATTTGAACCCAGTACCAAAAACGTTTTTATTATGAATCAAAGATGCTACCCCTAGACCACAGGTCTAGGTCACATCAGGACATCAGAATCGTTTGCTGGTTGGAGGGCCCTGACGATAATGCTCCAAAATCCAAATATTATCAATTGAGGAGAGACCCAGTGACCTTGCTGACCAAGGTAGAATTTGGCAAGCACAAAGACAAGCAGTAGAAACTCTTGCTATATGTGGGCAGACATTATCTTGTTGAAATGTAAGCACAGGATAGCTTGCCATGAAGGGCAACAAAACTATGCTGCTGTGATATAAGGGTGCCACAGATGACAACCAAAGGGGTCATGCTATAAAATGAAATGGTGCCCCAGACTGTTACTCCTGGTTGTCAGACAGGATAGTGGGTGACATTCAAATTGGTATCCCACCGCTGTGCATAGTCTCTCCAGACATGTCTTCAGGGCTCAGTTTGAAGTGGGACTCATCACTGAAGAGGGACTCATCAGTGGAAATAATTCTACTCTTGTCAGTAAAATTCCAGGCTGGATGTGCCCAATACCACTTCAAAAGGGCTTGTTGGTGTACAGAGGACAATGGTAGTCAGCGGAAGGGGTGCCATGATCTCAGCCCCTTTCTGTGAGCCACCTATTAATGGGCCTGTGGTCACTGAAGCACAAGTTGCATGTTTAATCAATGATGATGAAGGAACCCAGGGTTCTGAGTGCCTCTCTGATGATTGCTTGGTCATCAAATTCTGTCATCTCCCTAGGTCGAGCACTTCCATCTTGACACTCTGTTTGGCTGTGGTTCACACATTCCTTCCAACATTGTCAAATAGTGGCATCACTCCTATTCAGATGTCAAACAATTTTTTGATTTCTATAATCAGCTTCTTTGAGCCCAACTGCATGTCCTCTCTCAAATGATGAAATCTGCGTATATTTTTTACGCACCTGTTTTGCATGGCATAGTTACTGTCCAACTGAGTACATGGAATGAAATTTAGAAAAAATTTAAGCCCTTGTATTGACATGTCCGCATTTACTATTTTTGCCATCTTTGTGTGAAATTGTGGTGCAGCATTACACTTTCAGCCATCAGCCACCGAAGTTTACAGTTTTCCATTTTCCATTGATATCCATATGAATATTGATTTGTGGCCAATTTGCTTAACTCCTTCATGGTGCATCTTTTTTTTTAAGTGTGTTGTTGAATGTTATGAGCCAAATAATGTCATACAGACAAATTTCTTAAAGCAAGGGAAACTGAAACTGCACCCCAATGAAGATGGAAGAAAACTAACTTTGGGGACTGCAGGATCCTACATGTGAAGAAAGAAAGGAAAATGTTACCTGTAATGGAACCACTGATACATCATGCAGAAAGTTATTTAGTAGTGTGGCTGAAGGGGAACACAATAGTACAAGACCAGAATCAAATGAACAATGAAATGACAGCAAATGAAAAACAAAAAAAAAGAAGCAGTTAGTGGAGATAAATAAAAATAGAAATAAAAACATATGCCAGAAAATGTAAAGGCTGAAAAATGAATGGTGATATTTGAAGGAGTGGCAAAGGTTAAATGGAGGAAAGGAGGAATTTCAAAGTTACTAGAGCAGAGTAATTTCTGATACTATCAGAACCACAAATTTTAAGCAGTCTACTTTCAGGGGAGGCATTATGAGAATGAAAAAATCTTCAGATCATCCAAAAACTGGTTCCACTGTTTACATTTTTACTGTTTAATTTAGCTTTAAATTTTAAAAAATAATTATGAGACATGGGAAGAATGACTGCTTAAATACCTCTGTGCCTGCTGAAATTAATGTAGCCTCATTTTCATGGTCACTGTGGGGATGATACATAGTGGGCTGTAGTATGTTCTTAGCTTACACACCTAAAACTAGTCATCATAACTACGTAAGTAGGCTTCAACAGGATAAGTACCTTCCAGAATTTGTCATCTGTTGTTTTTCAGCGTTTTGTGATGCTCTTCTGTAAATTAAGCAGACCTGTGATTATCTGTACTGCACTTTGTATGTGTTCAGTATCTTCTGTTAATCACATCTGTTATGGATTTCTCACATTTCAGCAATATTCTAGCATGGGTCACACAAGTGTTTTGTGAACAATCTTCTTTGTAGACTGACTGTATTTTCCCTGTATTCTATTAATCAACAAAAGTCTTAAACACACTTTATTTACTATCGAGCCCTTGTGATCATTACAATTCATAGCACACCAAATTTTTATGCCAAGGCATATGCAAGAATTAAATGAATATCAGTTCTCCAGATTTTGATGACAGTATTGCAATAGGTGACTGAATTACAGGACATCAATTAAATTTAATGGTTTAAAGATAGCCAGAACATAATCTCACAGAAGTTCCCAGAAACAGGCAGCAGAAAAATTACTGAACTAAAATTCATAGGTTGCATGATTTAAGAACATCTACAATTAAAAAATCTAAATATACAAATTTAAAGCATTACATTACAGCTTATAAAGGAGATTTTGTTATTGTATTTGATTGTTTAACATTGCATTTTAAATGGGATTAAATAGATACAGTAGAAAGAAAAATTTAAATAATAATAATAGAAATGTATGCAGTACAAAGAAAAGTTGAAAATTAAAACAGTCCAGCATGAGTAAAAATTAAGTATCAAAATTATGTTATGACTGAGGATGCCATAATGTTTTGGTACATACCTTTCTAAAAGCTAAGAAGTTCAATAATTCCAACAAAATAAATCAACACTGACTTGGATCAGAGCCAAATAAGATCAGTAAGAAAGCAATTATCAGGAATTATAAATGGCAGAAAGGGGCTGTTTCAGACTAAAATACTAAATTTAGAGAGATACAAAGGCAAAGATGTAAGAAATTAGGAATTTCATAGCCACAATGAGGAAATAAGAGAAGGAGATAAAATAATTAAAAACAAAACAGAGAGAGAGAGAGAGAGAGAGAGAAAATGAAGTTATAATATGATCCCAGTTTGTAAAGAAATTTGAAAGAAATTACAGATAGAAAGATGGATTACATAGACTGTAACCTAGTGAGGTAGGGATGGAGTTGGAGAAGAGGATGAGAAAGGAAATAGAAAGTGAAGGAATAAAGTTACTGATCAGAAATGTTACAATTAAGAGAGAAAAGATATGAGAGGTTGTGTGAGAAGTCAGACTTCTTGGGGCATATTTGTGGGAAATACATTCATCACTGTCTTGGTACACATACACTGGCACATGCAAGACTTGGTCAGCAGAATGACATAATTAGACACAGAAATGTTCCCTTATTAGAACTGGACACAACTACATATAACATATAGTAAGATTACATAGGATAATGTACTAACTTAATCTGTACCAGAAAAAACACTGGTTCTCTCCTTATGGACATTACTGTTTGCACACACTTGGTTCTTGTGTATGTACCAAAGCAAACATAAAAACTAACGTACTAACTTGAAGGTATCTGTGTCACTTAACATAATACCGTTTGGTTTATGCTTGATTAGAGGGGGGCTGTCTGTATTTGACTTAGAGGCAGCAGAAACAAATTGTAAATAAGTTGTGGTGGGTGACACACAGTGGGTTCCCATAGTTTGAAGTGTGGACACCATTTATCACACATGACCCCATCAAAAATGTACCAAGCAATCTATAACTTGCGAACATGCTTGTGTGCCATGATGGCAGGTAGAGCAACGAGGATAGCTGGTGCTGCTCCACAGAGAGCCCAGTGCAAGGGTGACATGATGCCGCACTGCCAGCCAGGACAAGGGGTGGTGTCGCACCACAGTCAATTGTGCTGGTATTTGAGCAGGTAATGCATGGTTGGGTGGTAGAAAATGCACCCTGCATTGATGGTGCAGTGTGCACTGTCCTGTGCCAGTGCTGTGGGTATCCACTGCTGGT
The DNA here is from genome assembly GCF_023897955.1 of Schistocerca gregaria. Classification (NCBI taxonomy): domain Eukaryota; kingdom Metazoa; phylum Arthropoda; class Insecta; order Orthoptera; family Acrididae; genus Schistocerca; species Schistocerca gregaria. The sequence goes on from NC_064931.1 coordinate 829,778,050, forward strand.
GCCCTTCTTTGCTAGGCCAGGTCACATGTCACTGCAGGGGTGTACACTGGTGTTGTGATGACAGTGACCAGTCCCTTTGTGCCAGAAGTGCAGTGTTACTGCCTAATCATTTGGATGTGGTGGCCAGGAACATGTTCAGCAGCAGGGGTGGTGTGGTGGACCTCTTGTATGGTTCTGACAGGGCATGAGGTGTCACAAATGGCAGGGCAGCTCTGGACACAAGGTCCCATGGGCCACCATTTGGATCAGGAATGTTTGCTGAGACACCTTCATCATTGTTCGATGCCACCTCAATCTCGATGGACAGCAATATATATGTGCTCATGGTGTTGAGTGCGTACACCAGCTGCAGATGATAATTGCAAACATTAGTGATGGTGCCTTGGAGCTGCATGGAGAACTTCTTGGTGACACACGAGGGGACGTGGTGTGGACCCAAGTATTGTGGTGGAGTGGTGACTGACTGGCATTTACCTGGAGCATTATGTGTGTGTACATTCCAAGATCGCAGTGCATGGTAGGCTGGCCCTCATCATGCCATTCAGGGAGAGAGATGGGGGGGTGGCGCGGGGGGGGGGGGGGGGCGGGGGATGGGTCCAGGTGTGCCAGTGAGTTGTGCAGTTGCTGCACAAAAGCTGGGACACAGGTCGTGAGAGGCAGGGTGGTGGCTCAGTAAGGTCACCCGAGATGAAGAGCAGCTGCCAATGCATGAGCTTGGCAGTGGACCTAAGAGGACTAAAGGGAGTTGGCATACCAAGTTGGGGTGGCATGTAAGGGCAGCTTTTAAAGACCTATGAAAATGGTCCATCATGAAACTGGAGGTAGGGTTTAGCTTGTTGTAAAGCACACGAGCATACCATAAGTTTACATGAGAGCCTTAAATAAACAAGACATTAACTACCATCTGCAGTCCATGGTGACATTGTGGGGGCACCCAACACACAAGACCCCAATGTTTATAAATGCCTAGGCCACTGTGTCTGTTGTTATGTTATTATGTCTGACAGCAGCTTTTGGCTACCAGGTGAATCTGTCAGTTGCAGTAAGGGAATATGAGTATCTGTTGGATGATGGCAGGGACATTCATGTGTATGTGTGAGAAGTGGGACAAGCCATCCAGATTTTCATAAGCCACCTTGTGGAAGTCTGGGGGATGGGGGGGCCATGGCAGCCAGTATTGAAATGAATGTTGCACCATATTATTTTATGGATACCTGACAGTGTGTGGGGTTGCAGCTTGAGGCTTGTATTTTTGTCATTGCTCAACCACAGGAGCATGGGGTCTACAGCCTAGGCGGCAGCAAGTGCCTTGTAGTCAAGGGGAGCAGAAAGGCCCACAATCAATGAGGCAATTGATAATTTTTTATGCCAGCTACATGCCACACATCCGCAGTAAACTGTGCAACATATTTCCACTGTCAGAATTGTTGGGGTGAGATCTGTGTGCTCTCCTTGTGACAGAAACCCATTGTTGAGGTGGTGATAATCAAAAACTGTGAATGGCACCCCTCATCTGAGGGGCACAAATACCTAATCATCTTACACACATTGAGGAGCATGTGATTATACCTGGCCCAATGCTGCTGCAGCTCTGTGCACTTTGCTAATACAAATGCCAGAGGTTGTCAAGTCCGGTCGATATGTTGCTGCAGGACTGTGCCTGTTGCAGACTGGCTGGTACTGGCAGCAATTGTGAAGAAGGCGGTCAGTGAGGGGTGGGATAGGAGGGCAGCTTGTGAGAGGTCATGCTTCTATTGATCAAAACTGTCTGACATATGTACCATCCATTGAATGGACCTCTTGGCCTTTCTGTGGTCACCATGGAACGTGGCCATGACCAGCGCTTGCACGCTCATGACGTCCTTCAGGATAGTTTGAGTTCCTTCTATGTAATGGGACATGGGAACTAAGACACAGTCCACACCTTCTCGTCAAAGGGGCAGGAGTCTGTGGATGATATCCTGTGCCCCAGAAAGTTGATCTCCAGAACACTAAAAATGCATTTCACCAGGTTGATAATGACAGCCACTCCAGGAGAAGAGAGAATACCTCCCAGAAGCAGCAGTGGTGCTCTGTAAAGTTGCATTTGTAAATCAGAATATCATCCAAGTAAGCAAGACACCCTGATCCACCACATAAGATGTTTTCAAGGAAGAACTGCCACGTCAGGATGGCGTTTCAGAGCCCAAATCAGTTGAAAACATTCTTGAAGAGGCCAAAAGATGCACTAAAGGCTCTTTACACCTTGTCATCAGGAGTAACTGGCATCTGCATAAATGCTTTTGCACAGTCCACTTTGCTAAAAACAGCTCCTGTGCAAAGGTGGAATAGGGTAATGATTGGACACCGTCCTGGAGTGAAGCACCCGAACGGAGCTCTGTGTAAATAATTCCAGATAGCTTGCTATAAATGAGTTGGAGTGAAGGGCAACTTTTTCACCCCATTGGATCATAGTTGCTCTTATTCAAAGTTCTGTTTATTAATTAGAATTCTCCTTCAGTCATTGCTTTCCTTCAGGACTTCTATGGCTTTCAGCAATAGTGGATCACCTCTGCCCAGGAATAATGTCATTTAATGCAATGATGACTGAGATATCACCCACAGTGCTGTGTTCCATCAAAGGTAGGCAGTCTCTTCGTGTTTGCATCTGCTTTTGTATACCACTGTCACATTGTACTCCAGAAGTCTCAGTGCTCGTCTCTGCATTTGATCCAACAGATCCTTTAGGCTAGTCAGCCAACATACAGAATGGTGTTCCATCAAAAATGGTGGTCCACAACAACAGTGAGTGGTTTACCAAAATAACACTTCCAGTGGCCACCAAACACCCCAGATATGAACATTATTGAGCATATCTGGGATGCCTTGCAACATGCTGTTCAGAAGAGAACTTCACCCTCTCATACTCTTATGGATTTATGGACAGTCCTGCAGTGTTCATGGTGTCAATTCTCTCCAGTACTACTATAGACATTATCCAAATCAATGCCACATGGTGTTGCGGCACTTTTGCATGCTCGCATGGGCCCTATATGATATTAGGCAGGTGTACCAGTTTCTTTGGCTCTTCAGTGTATATCCCATTTGTGATGTGCAGCACAACTATTTTTGTGTCACAGAACATAGTCTCCTTTAGTTGGTGGCAAAACGCATGTGACATTACAGGAAAAGAAGCCTCTTAGTTGACTATTGGCCAGAGAGGTTGGTCATCAGTGATGAGTTTTAAGGAGATTTCCTAACACCTTGGTAGCTGTCATCTGTGGAGGCTTTTCATCTGTGGTGGCTTCACCTCCATAGGTGGCTGCCGTGCTTCATTTTCCTGGATTTGGTGACTGGGCAAGGAGCTATTAATTCTGTATAGCAGGGAGAAAATATTATGGCATGTTGTGGAGCAACCTTGTTCAGAGTATGGTGATGGGCTTCATCTGACAAGTTGACTATAATTATCTTACAATTGACTGGCATGGATAGAAGTGTTGTGATGGTTGATGTCTCACCATGAGATAGTTATTAAACACTCATCTTCTTTTGGTGCAGAGTCATACAGGGTGTATAAGGTGTCCACAGTAGAAACACACAGGCTTGTTGTCCACCACCCTCCAAATGTCTGTTCTCCTGTGTGGAATTATACTTGGCATAGAAGTGGGCTATATCTGCATTGATCAGATTATTGGTCATAGTTTGAAGGCTGGTAAACCAGTCTTCAGTTTGCTGAGTCCATTCATTATGACATGTTCAACCGGAGAAGGAGATTGTTACTAAATATCAACACATCTCTTCTTCAACATTCTCCATTACTTGCTAAGTATGGGATTAACATTCAACATTCACTTGTGTACATAGTCTGACATTTCTGGCTGCCATAGACTGCTGTATCTCTTCACTTGCTACCTGGGGTATGAGAGGGGTGGGGTCATGGTGGCCTTCCACAACTACTGTAGGTACCACATTTGGGAGATGGTCATAACTCTCTTTTCTGATCCTTTTCTCTATGTGATGGCATCAGTTTGTGAATTCCTCTACTGTTATGATGCATTTTACCAGAAGAGATTGATCCATATCTTCTGCCACTCCTGTCAACAAATGTGAGATTCTGTTGGCTTCTGTGACATATTGCCAAGACCTTCTGTACGCAAGGCTGTCTCATTTGCCCATGATGTTGAGCCCTGTTCTTCAGTTGTTCTTGCTGCCAATTGTCACCAAAATTTTTTGTTAGTTCAGCCTGGAATTTATCTCAGGTGGCAAGCTTACCTTTGTTTTTCTTGTACCACTTCAGGGCTGTGTCATCCAAGATAAAGTACACAGGTACCACACACCTCATGTCATCTAACCTGTTGTATTTGGTGACTTGGCCAAATCCTTTCATCAGGTGCTGACCAGTGTCGTCAGAAAACACTGATGGATGCCTGATATGCAGCTGACGTCCTGCTGTTTTAGAATTCATTCTTATCCTGAATATAGAGACCCTGTAAATGATGTACAATCTGTTTTCAGTCCCTGTCCATTAAGATTATGGTTTTTATGTTGCTTAATGAAGCCATGGCAGTGCAGATGTTTTGAAGGCCCAGTGTATCCACCAAACAATGTAATATCGTAAACATAATCAAGCCCAAATCCAAAAGCACATTTGTGAATGAAGTACAACACATAGCACTGAAAGCATGTTTGTTATGGACACCAACATACAGACAGATTGTAGAGTACTATCAGATTTTCCAGAATGTGCAAACTTTAGACACATAAGAAATTTTGAGAACTTTCCAGAAATGATAAATATAGTGCTAAATAATAAGTATTTTATGGTAACTAGACTTCAAGTGGCAACCTACAGCACATCAGCCAGTGATTCTAATCATTACTACTCACTGCATATGGCACAGCTCGTAGCAATATTATTGCTTTATATACGTACACAGATGTAAAGTTCAAGGTACTTAGATTTTTGAAGCAGTTCTTCTCCCACTTCCATCCTCTCTCTCTCTCTCTCTCTCTCTCTCTCTCTCTCTCTCTATCTATCTATCTCCCCACCCCACTTCACCCTCCCACCCTCTTCTCCCCTCTCCCTCCCCCATACAAAAGCATGCCAGCGCGCGTGTGTGTGTGTGTGTGTGTGTGTGTGTGTGTGTGTGTGTGTGTGTGTGTGTGTGTGTGTTATTTCACACTGCATGTATTACAAGCACCTACTTGCACCTACCTGTATTTTATTTGAATCCATTAATATAGTAACTGCATGTTTACATCTAAACTTAGCCAGAAGGTCTTTGCAGTAATCTTGATAATTCTGTACAATATTTTCAGATGTTTTGTTGGTGTAACGTATCCTCTGTTTTTCATGACTACCATTAATTTTTAGGGTTGCTTTCAGAAATAAGTAACAGCATTATGAATCATTCCAAATTTATTCACAGGTAGTCAACATGGATTCAGAAAATATCGTTCTTGTGAAACACAACTAGCTATTTATTCTCACACAGTAATGAGTGCTATCAACAGGGGATGTCATATTTAATCCATATTTTTAGATTTCCAGAAGGCTTTTGACACTGTTCCTGATGAGTGACTTCTAGTAAAATTGCACACCTGCAAAGTATCATCCCTGTTGTGGGACTGGATTCATTATTTCCATTCTGAAAGGTCACATTTCATAGTAATTGATGAAAAGTCAATCAAGTAAATCAGAATTAAAATCTGGTGTTTTTCAAGGAAGTGTTATAGTCATTATTCTGTTTCGGGTCTATATGAATGATTTTGGAGACAATGTCAGCAGCCTTCTCAGATTGTTTGCAGATGATGCTGTCATTATATCTGTATCATGCAAGAAGTGGAAATTGATTCAAAATAATGAAAAGTGTGAAGTCATTCATATGAGTACTAAAAGGAAGGTGCTAAATTTCAGTTACATGGTAAATCACACAAATCTAAAGGCTGTGACTTCAAGTAAATACTTATGGATTACAATTATGAATGTTTTAGATTGGAACAATCACATTAGATAATGTTGTTTGAAAAATGAACCAAAGAGAGTTATTTATTGGCAGAACACTTAGAAAATGCAACATGTTTACTAAAGAGACTACCTACACTACACGGTACAGGATCGACATCAGATAGGATTGACAGTTGACATTGAAAAAGTGCAAAGAAGGGCAGATCATGTTGTATTATTGCAAAATAGGAGAGAGATTACTATGATTATGATACTAAATGTTGAATTTCATGGCCAGAAATGTCATGTCCATTATAATTATCCAGGCTGTTATGCTGTGGTTGGTTGATGAATTCTGTGTCAATTCCCAATGTTTCATCCCCGTCTGTGGAGGACATCTTCAAGGGGGTCTGTAGCTCAATTGAAGGTCCAACACACCCACTGGCTCACTACTGGCTGCCGCTAAATTCTGCGTCTGTGCGCTCCCACGCCGAGGCGTGATGTCACTTGTTTTGAAAACGTCAGTGCAATTGGCTGCTGTCCACTGCCGTCGATTGCCGTTGCCATCACCCAGTAGTGGACAGGTGGTACACAACTTCTTCAACACCAGCATCCATATACTGTTTAATTTCACATCCTCCTCCTTTTGATTGAAATTATTAGGGTGTTTGGAGATTTTGATTGCCTTCCTGTAGAGCCTTTTGTGATATCCGCTTGTGGCCACTACTACTTGCGTCTCCTCAAAATGAATATGGTGGTTACCTGGCTGGAAAGCATGCTCTACAACAGCTGATCAATGGCAACGGACTGACGTTTTCAAAACATGTGGTGTCATGCCTCGGCATGGGAGCACGCGGACATGGAATTTAGAGGCAGTCAGTAGCGAGCCAGTGGGTGTATTGGACCTTCCATCAAGCTACAGACTCCCTTTAAGATGTCCTCCGTAGACGGGGATGAAATGTTGGGAATTGACACAGAATTCATCAACCGACCACGGCATAACAGCCCAGATAATTATAATGGATATGGATATCATACACATTTTGGGATGTCAATAATTAAAACAAAGGCATTTTCCACTGCAGCAGGATCTGTTCATGAAATTTTAGTCACCAACTTTCTCCTGTAAATGCAAAAATGTTTTGTTTGTGTTTATCTGCTTAGAGAGAAATGATCATTATAATAAAATAAGAGAAATTGGAGCTTTGTTTTTCATGCGTGCCATTTGTGAGTGGAACATCAGAGAAGTAGCTTCAAAGTGGTTCATTGAACTCTCTACCATTCACTTAATTGTGAGTTGCAGATTTATCATGTAGATGCTTATGTAGATTGTAACGTATGATTCTTTTTGTCACATTTCTTTCTGCTATCAGTGTAATGCTTTTCAGGATTTATCTATAACTCTACAGTGTGATTGAAAAAATAGTAAGTTGCAGACATGCATTCTAGGTGCAATGTGTTAACCTTCAATAATGTTGTTGACTGATATCAAGGCAATTTTTTTGGAATCAATGTCATTACTAAAAGAGTTAAAGTAAATTGTACTGTCATTCATTCAGTCTGTCACTGAATAACTTTAATAAAGGTTGTCCAAAGTCAATACAAATTTTTAAAAAATGTTTGTGTTCTACCAGTTTCTTTGTATAATATATGTAGATGATTATTGTCCCATAAAACTGATGCCTACCAGGGCCTAGTATTGTACCATTTCATAGGCCATGACAAAAATTTGATTGAGAAACTTGTATGTACTCCATTGCTCCCATATCTGAGTGGATTTCAGTTGTTGTACTTAAATATCATGGACAACAATCTCATTTTACACAACTTTTTCAACTTCTCTATTTTGATGTTCAAAAGAAGTAAACTTTTTTGTCAGTAAACACAAGACTCTGTACCAATCTCTGAGTATTTACAACCTATTCACTGTTTCACAGTTAATTCAAGCATCACGTATATTTCTGTTTCTCTTTACCATCGATATTCATAACTGTTTAATAAATATTTCTATATTTTTAAGTTTTCTATTATTGACTTTCTTTCAAATTTTCTTATATGAGGTAAATAAGAGATTTCTATTATTATTTTCTATGTCTTCAAATTTTCAGGATGGTGTTGAGCCAGAGTTTCCTGATGCCTTCTCCCACTTCATACACATTGCTCGGCTTTTGTCCCACGATGCACTCCAGGCACTGTATGATGAAGCTCCTACACTCTGTGAAAGTGCACTGTAAGAAATGTGTTCTTAATTATCCAAATTAAAAATAAATTTTATCACTCAGTAATTAACACTTATTATCTGTAAAACAATTGCAGTAAACATTCAGAATTTTTTTGCACACTATTTTTAATTCTATTGCTCTCTCTTTCTCTCTCTCTATCTCTCTCTCTCTCTCTCTCTCTCTCTCTCTCTCTCTCTCTCTCTCTCTCTCTCTCTCTCTCTCTCTCTCTCTCTCTCTCTCTCTATCTCTGTGTGTGTGTGTGTGAGCTGTAATTGATTCACTTGTGTGGTACTAATAAATCAAATGAACTGTTGGGAATGCGAACCCACCTCTTCAGGAATCTGAAGTCACGCAACATCCATTACAAGTTCTGTGTGACCTTACTGTGCTTGCCAACTCCACATCTACCCCATTGTTCCTTTCACAAAAGATGGACTGCATTCACATTCACAACTACTTCTCCTGCAGGCAAAATACACTCCTGGAAATGGAAAAAAGAACACATTGACACCGGTGTGTCAGACCCACCATACTTGCTCCGGACACTGCGAGAGGGCTGTACAAGCAATGATCACACTCATGGCACAGTGGACACACCAGGAACCGCGGTGTTGGCCGTCGAATGGCGCTAGCTGCGCAGCATTTGTGCACCGCCGCCGTCAGTGTCAGCCAGTTTGCCGTGGGATACGGAGCTCCATCGCAGTCTTTAACACTGGTAGCATGCCGCGACAGCGTGGACGTGAACCGTATGTGCAGTTGACGGACTTTGAGCAAGGGCGTATAGTGGGCATGTGGGAGGCCGGGTGGACGTACCGCCGAATTGCTCAACACGTGGGGCGTGAGGTCTTCACAGTACATCGATGTTGTCGCCAGTGGTCAGCGGAAGGTGCACGTGCCCGTCGACCTGGGACCGGACCGCAGCGACGCACGGATGCACGCCAAGACCGTGGGATCCTACGCAGTGCCGTAGGGGACCGCACCGCCACTTCCCAGCAAATTAGGGACACTGTTGCTCCTGGGGTATTGGCGAGGACCATTTGCAACCGTCTCCATGAAGCTGGGCTACGGTCCCGCACACCGTTAGGCCATCTTCCGCTCACGCCCCAACATCGTGCAGCCCGCCTCCAGTGGTGTCGCGACAGGCGTGAATGGAGGGACGAATGGAGACGTGTCGTCTTCAGTGATGAGAGTCGCTTCTGCCTTGGTGCCAATGATGGTCGTATGCGTGTTTGGCGCCGTGCAGGTGAGCGCCACAATCTGGACTGCATGCGACCAAGGCACACAGGGCCAACACCCGGCATCATGGTGTGGGGAGCGAACTCCTACACTGGCCGTACACCTCTGGTGATCATCGAGGGGACACTGAATAGTGCACGGTACATGCAAACCGTCATCGTTCTACCATTCGTAGACCGGCAAGGGAACTTGCTGTTCCAGCAGGACAATGCACGTCCGCATGTATCCCGTGCCACCAAACGTGCTCTAGAAGGTGTAAGTCAACTACCCTGGCCAGCAAGATCTCCGGATCTGTCCCCCATAGAGCATGTTTGGGACTGGATGAAGCGTCGTCTCACGTGGTCTGCACATCCAGCACGAACGCTGGTCCAACTGAGGCGCCAGGTGGAAATGGCATGGCAAGTCGTTCCACAGGACTACATCCAGCATCTCTACGATCGTCTCCATGGGAGAATAGCAGCCTGCACTGCTGCGAAAGGTGGATATACACTGTACTAGTGCCCATATTGTGCATGCTCTGTTGCCTGTGTCTATGTGCCTGTGGTTCTGTCAGTGTGATCATGTGATGTATCTGACCCCAGGAATGTGTCAATAAAGTTTCCCTTTCCTGGGACAATGAATTCACGGTGTTCTTATTTCAATTTCCAGGAGTGTATGTTCACAGAAGTCTGTGACACAACCACTGCCATTCACGTGATGCCCTTACACATTAAAATTTTATGGACTACCTAAAGAAGTCCTTCTAAGCTGTCAAAAGTTCCTAACTCCTCATACAGTTTAAGTTTACTGATGATAGACTCATGAACAGGATTCAGGGCCAAGAAAATGTTTCTTCATTCCTTCACATCCTTATCACATTTTCTCCCCTGTGTTTCAACTTGATCTTATGAGCCCCATGAGCTGCTTTCATAGAGTTTGACCTCCACCTTCCTGATGGCTCTATGAAAAACCCCATCGATATAAAATCCACCAACCACCAGTAATAGCTCAACTTTGATTGTAGTAGTTGTATCAAAAAGTCTTTTGTACAGTCTCATTAACTGCAAGCATCACATATGCACAGAGGAGCAATCTCATGCCCACTGTATTTAAGACCTGAACTAGGCCTTTGCAAACTGTACCTCCATCACATATCTGGACTAAGGACAGATCTCCCGTGCTATCTATTCCCAATACTCCAACCACATATTCTCTTTTCATTGACATAATGACTGGCTCATATTAAAACTTCCTTCATGCTCCAACCATGCCCACTGACCAACTGCAGTGGAGTACCCTACTTAATCAGGGTGTATATGACACGGGACAACTTGGGAATCTGGGAAAAACCCAGGAATTTTTTCATCCGGGAGAAAACTGGGAAAAACCTGGAAATTTTTTGTTTTTTTAACTTTCAGTTAAATTTTTGTGATTTTGACTTGTAAGAATTGATTCTCTAGTGAAGAATGTTACTGTATCCTGCTACTGGAGAATTATACCACAGAATAAAATATAAACAAGAGGGAAGAAATAAAATGTTAGTGGCAAAGGAAATGTGCAATTCACAACAACAAAACACTGAGCACGCACAAGCGTCTGCACATAACAAAAATATGTCAAAGGCCGTAGGGTGAAGACTGTAATTCATCGTAACAATAAACTGCTTGCTATGAGCATGATGTCACAACTGTTCACATTAGGTTCATTTGACCACTTGCCAGCGGGATGATGCACATTCACAGTTGGCTTGCATATGAGCAGTACCTTCTCCCACTTTACACTACTTGAAGTGTGGCTGTTAGCTGTATCAGCAGTAGCAGCAAGCAGCCAGATGCAAACGAGAAAACTTTTTCTTGAGCACCCTAGCTGCCAGATTCGTGCATGCACAGAGCTGTAGTGGGGAGGGCGTTAGTCTACACGTGAACCGTGTTTGCGTTAAGTGATTTTGCTGCTTTTCTTCGTTTACAGTTCCCATGCCAAATGAAAACAAAATGGATTTCTGTACCCAGGAGCAATCAAGTGAATTAAAATATATTCACATAATTATGGAGGGCAAAAATATATTATTAGTTTCAGTTTTCTGATTTTATTTTGGTTATTAGCCATCAAGCATTAATGTTGTTGTTGTTGTTGTTGTTGTTGTTGTTGTTGTGGTCTTCAGTCCTGAAACTGGTTTGATGCAGCTTTCCATGCTACTCTACCCTGTGCAAGCTTCTTCATCTCCCAGTACCTACTGCAACCTACATCCTTCTGAATCTGCTTAGTGTAGTCATCTCTTGGTCTCCCTCTATGATTTTTACTCTCCATGCTGCCCTCCAATACTAAATTGGTGATCCCTTGATGCCTCAAAATATGTCCTACCAACCGATCCCTTCTTCTGGTCAAGTTGTGTCACAAACTTCTCTTCTCCCCAATCCGATTCAATACTTCCTCATTAGTTATGCGATCTACCCATCTAATCTTCAGCATTCTTCTGTAGCACCACATTTCGAAAGCTTCTATTCTCTTCTTGTCCGAACTATTTATCGTCCATGATTCACTTCCATACATGGCTACACTCCAAACAAATACTTTCAGAAATGACTTCCTGACACTTAAATCTATACTCGATGTTAACAAACTTCTCTTCTTCAGAAATGCTTTCCTTGCCATTGCCAGTCTACATTTTATATCCTCTCTACTTCGACCATCATCAGTTATTTTGCTCCCCAAATAGCAAAACTCCTTTACTACTTTAAGTGTCTCACTTCCTAATCTAATTCCCTCAGCATCACCCGACTTAATTCGACTACATTCCATTATCCTCGTTTTGCTTTTGTTGATGGTCATCTTATATCCTCCTTTCAAGACACTATCCATTCCATTCAACTGCTTTTCCAAGTCCTTTGCTGTCTCTGACAGAATTACGATGTCATCGGCGAACCTCCAAGTTTTTATTTCTTCTCCATGGACTTTAATACCTACTCCGAATTTTTCTTTTGTTTCCTTCACTGCTTGCTCAATATACAGATTGAAAAACATCGGGGATAGACTACAGCCCTGTCTCGGTCCCTTCCCCACCACTGCTACCCTTTCATGTCCCTCGACTCTTATAACTGCCATCTGGTTTCTGTACAAATTGTAAATAGCCTTTCGCTCCCTGTATTTTACCCCTGCCACCTGCAGCATTTTAAAGAGAGTATTCCAGTCAACATTGACAAAAGCTTTCTCTAAGTCTACAAATGCTAGAAACGTAGATTTGCCCTTCCTTAATCTAGCTTCTAAGATAAGTCATAGGGTCAGTATTGCCTCACGTGTTCCAACATTTCTACGGAATCCAAACTGATCTTCACCGAGGTCGGCTTCTACTAGTTTTTCCATTCGTCTGTAAAGAACTCGCGTTAGTATTTTGCAGCTGTGACTTATTAAACTGATAGTTCAGTAATTTTCACATCTGTCAACACCTGCTTTCTTTGGGATTGGAATTATTATATTCTTCTTGAAGTCTGAGGGTATTTCGCCTCTCTCATACATCTTGCTCACCAGATGGTAGAGTTTTGTGAGGACTGGCTCTCCCAAAGCCGTCAGTAGTTCCAATGGAATGTTGTCTACTCCGGGGTCCTTGTTTCGACTCAGGTCTTTCAGTGCTCTGTCAAACTCTTCACGCAGTATCGTATCTCCCATTTCATCTTCATCTACCTCCTCTTCCATTTCCGTAATATTGTCCTCAAGTACATCGCCCTTGTATAGACCCTCTATATACTCCTTCCACCTTTCTGCTTTCCCTTCTTTGCTTAGAACTGGGTTTCCATCTGAGCTCTTAATATTCATACAAGTGGTCCTCTTTTTTCCAAAGGTCTCTTTAATTTTCCTGTAGGCAGTATCTATCTTACCCATAGTGAGATAAGCCTCTACATCCTTACATTTGTCCTCTAGCCATCTGTGCTTAGCCATTTTGCACTTCCTGTCGATGTCATTTTTGAGACGTTTGTATTCCTTTTTGCCTGCTTCATTTGCTGCATTTTTATATTTTCTCCTTTCATCAATTAAATTCAATATTTCTTCTGTTACCCAAGGATTTCTACTAGCCCTCGTCTTTTTACCTACTTGATCCTCTGCTTCCTTCACTACTTCATCCCTCAAAGCTACCCATTCTTCTTCTATTGTATTTCTTTCCCCCATTCCTGTCAATTGCTCCCTTATGCTCTCCTTGAAACTCCATACAACCACTGGTTCTTTTAGTTTATCCAGGTCCCATCTCCTTAAATTCCCACCTTTTTGCAGTTTCTTCAGTTTTAATCTACAGGTCATAACCAACAGATTGTGGTCAGAGTCCACATCTGCCCCTGGAAATGTCTTACAATTTAAAACCTGGTTCCTAAATCTCTGTCTTACCATTATATAAACTATCTGATACCTTTTAGTATCTCCAGGGTTCTTCCATGTATACAGCCTTCTTTTATGATTCTTGAACCAAGTGTTACCTATGATTAAGTTGTGCTCTGTGCAAAATTCTACCAGGCGGCTTCCTCTTTCATTTCTTTGCCCCAGTCCATATTCACCTACTACGTTTCCTTCTCTCCCTTTTCCTACTACCGCATTCCAGTCACGCATGACTATTAAATTTTCGTCACCCTTCAGTATCTGAATAATTTCTTTTATTTGATCATACATTTCTTCAATTTCTTCGTCATCTGCAGAGCTAGTTGGCATATAAACTTCTACTACTGTAGTAGGTGTGGGCTTCGTATCTATCTTGGCCACAATAATGCGTTCACTATGTTGTTTGTAGTAGCTTACCCGCATTCCTATTTTCCTATTCATTATTAAACCTACTCCTGCATTACCCCTATTTGATTTTGTGTTTATAACCCTGTAGTCACCTGACCAGAAGTCTTGTTCCTCCTGCCACCGAACTTCACTAATTCCCACTATATCTAACTTTAACCTATCCATTTCCCTTTTTAAATTTTCTAACCTACCTGCCCGATTAAGGGATCTGACATTCCACACTCCGACCCGTAGAATGCCAGTTTTCTTTCTCCTGATAATCATTAATCACCTTGCAGAACAATGAAGTTATTTTTGCAAGTTTGCTAAAGAAATTTGGCTTTATTAATCTTTCCACTGGACCAATCAATTTATTTGAAACGAAGTGTTTCATTCCATAGTACTGGCTAGTTCAAACTATTTGCTGAATTTCTAGTGCAGAGTTTTCACCTTCTGTCGTTTATGGCATAATGCCATAATAAAGAACCAAATATGAGATAGTATAGTACTGGTGCTCCAAGAAAATTTACATCCCAAAAACCACACTGAAAAGCTTAATATCTGATGGGACCTATTTCATTGTGAATCTGGAAAAAACCAACCTGCACTTAAAGCTGAATTATGCATTTTAGTATGGTTTATGAAATTCTGATGCTCTTGGGAGTATCCTCTGATGCCCTGTTTCTTTTATGGTGTAATGTAAGGTCTCTTAGTGCTTCATACATATGAACATGAGGGCTTCCCACACCACTGCAGCTATGTATGTGCAATAATGCCTGTTTTCTGGTGCTGTCTGGCAACTGGTAAATCAAACCTATTTCTAACAGTCTCTGGATAGTATGGTGAAAGGTGGTTCAAAAAACTATACTTTAAAATTAAATTTCTTTTTACGCAACATGAATTACATGTGAGTAAGTGGGATGAATTTCTAAATCACAGAGTGTTTAAAACTGAACACTTTGAGGACCAGCCACTTATAAGAATTTCGAGCCCAAACGTTTATGTCATAATTTTAAATTTACTGGCACATTTGTGTAATGTATCTTGAAGTATAACACACGCAAAAAAAATATCAATATTACATGTGAAAGCTTAGCTTCTGTTGTAGCTTGTTAATCTTAGAAACCAATATTATATGTGAAATCTTAGCTTTTCTTGTAGCTATACTATGTATATTAATGTAAACTGTTAATTTTTCCTCTTTGTGTGTTCGTGCTATGTAACCAGTGGTCTTGTTGTTGACTCATGATAACATGTGTCCTATGCTCTGAATATCTGCTGTTATTGGCTGGTTTTACAGTTCAGAGGGAAAATCTGTGGAAAACCTACTGTCACTTAGCTTGAAAAAAGTGTATTTTTGCCCGGGAAAAATCATATTTTTTAAACAGGATATCCGGGAATAATCTGGGAATTTTTTTTCCTTGTCCCCGTATACCCCCTGTTAATATACCATATCATCTTAGAATATCGGAACCACATCCTCAGTCAGAGGTTTGATAATCTTTCATCATCCCTTGAAATGATGAACATACCCAACAAAATTCATCCCATCCCTTTCAAAATGGTAATGCACAGCCCATGCACCCTACGAAGTATTCACATCTGTATGAAAGATTCTGATGTGCCAGCACATCCTGTTCCTGTTATATTACAGATGTATTTTACACCATTGGAGGCAAGACCATCTGTGAAAAAAGCCATGTTGTATATTAATTCTGCAGCAGTTGTGATAAAGACTTATATTCAAGCCTGATCAACTACCATTATACTGTCACAAAAGATAAAGTTGACTATCCAGTGTATGCGGCTGAGCATAGTATGGCAATACAAAAGTAGCTAGCTACAAATCAGATACACATCAGCTAGCCAGCTGTGTTGATGAAAGTTGTTGGCCAGGCTCTGACAAAATGGTTGAAGACTTCCAACTGTATCACTAAATGCAACAGGTGGGGATGACGTGATGTGTCTTGCCAATGTCTGCTTGTGGAGTGCAGCCCACCAGTTGTTTGAGAACAATGATGAAAGGCTAAAAAGCTAGGACAAATTTCAGGTGGAAATTAACAACTCATTTGGCAGTAACTAGCAGCAGGTCCACTAAGCAAAGGAACAAATGAAGAACAGAGATCAAAGCAAGGGGAAACGATAAAGATGTATGTAGAGAGTGTTTTGGCACTGTGTCACATGGTGAACCTGAATAGGGAGGAAGTTAATAAATGATGTAGAAGAACACATCTTCAGCAGCCCTTTACAAACAGTTTTGGAAGGTGCACAAAAATGGTATTAGAAAGGCAAATAGTATATGGTACACAAATATGTCTGCAACAATAACAGACTTCAACGTTTATTTTAGGTGAGATATTCTTCAACGGTGCATGTAGTCTTGCCTAAATAATCCTTCTCCAATAACAATTGTCCTTCATTGATCCCAGAAGGCCTGCAGTCTAAGATGCTCCATGAAAACCACTCCCCTCGATATTTATGGAAGATTCTTGCTATCTCAAATGGAACAGTGCCAAGAAATAAAAGAAAGGCTAGAGATTTTGTCAGCTTAATATCCTTTTACTTACTGGTTCTTCACTTTAACTATTAATGCCCTGTTAATCTGTTGGGTAGAATATCCATTTTACCTGAACAGTATCGTTAGGCGAGCGAGCTCTTTATGCAGAGTCTAGACTCTGTCTAACTCTCATCTATTACATGCTCAATGTCTTCTACTGTGACTGGCAGTTTTCTTTGCACTATGTTTATTTAAGCAAGATTTGTGCAATTTTGTAAGTGTGGTCCTTTTGTAAGTGTGGTCCTATCATTGCACCTTTACATCTGCCCTCATGACTGTTTCGGAGGCACAGGACCCTGTTAGCTCAATCTGGACATATTCTTATTCCACAGCACAATAATACTACAAATGTCTCTCAGTCAATGATAATGTAATGGTACCCTGAAAAGTTGAAACATGTCATTAAACCAATATTTTCACAACCAAGACTGTTTTATTAAAAAAAGTACTTATTATTTATTACAGTTTTATTTTAGTTTCATGCCCCTATCACACATGTGCAGACAAGTACTTGGTTGGAATAGATAACAGAGTACAATTTATTACAAGGATCTCTCTCTCTCTCTCTCTCTCTCTCTCTCTCTCTCTCTCTCTCTCTCTCTCTCTCTCTCTCTCTCACACACACACACACACACACACACACACACACACACACACTTAAAACAGAGCATACAATTTACATAGTTTCATATAGTATGAACACAAAGCTTTTTTGCTCATATTTTACAGTAGTGTTCATTTCTTTTACAAAAATCGTTCCTGCAATCAATTTCATACAGTGTAAAGGTGGGTACAGTGGTACAGTGTAAAGACAATGATCAAGCAAGAGCATTTTCAGATTCTTGTTTAACAGAGTCAGAGACTTACTGTTTTTTATTTGTGATTGCAGACTGTTGTAGAACTGAATGCCTTGGTTAAATGGTGAATTTTTAAAGGTAGTGTTATTCATTTTTTTAACATGGAGATTCATCTTCTGCCTTGTGGCATGATCATGGACATACAGATTTTTGCTGGATTTTACAGTATCACTTTGTAAAAAGTTACACATTTCTAATATGTAGAAACTGCCAAGAGATAAAATTAGTGATTTTTGGAAGAGAGGTCTGCAGTTGTCAGTTGAATTCACCCTTTTCATTAATGTATAGCTATCATCTGGGTGAGGAGAATGTCTGAGCTAGGGGTGGAATTACCCCTTAATGTGGCACTGTGGCGCATTACACTATGAAATTTTACATAGTAAGCAATGTAAACAGTCTCTAGGCTCATGCAGTATGTGAGGATGCATAAGTTGTGCACACTTTGCTAAGCTTACTATTAGTTATGCTGATGTGTGTTTGCCATTTTAAGTTGTCCTGGTTCTACAGGCCTATAAACATGTTTCTGATGTGGGTGATATTTTAAAGCCATGTAATTTCATAGTGGGCATAAATTTTGGGGTTTTCAGGTTGAAGGAAGGCAATTTTCTTTGTGCTGAATATCAGGTTACTTCTGTCAAACCAGTCACCCAATTCATCTACACTTTTACTTATGGCCTCCTGGAGTTCATGGTAATTTCTTCTGCTAATGAGGATACTAGTATCATATGCAAAGAGTATACTGGAAGTGGCACTGATGTTCAACAGTAAGTCATTTTATGTAAAGAAGGAAGAGAATGGTCAAAGTATTGAACCTAGGGGCACACCTTGTGTAATATTGCCATAGACAAATTCATACATTTTAATATGTCCCTGATCATTGTGGTTTATTCTTACTTTTTGTATCCTGTTTGTGAGATAAGAGCCAATCCAGTTTAGAGGGATGCATCTGATGTCATAACTCTGCAGTGTGTGTAGTAGAATTTTGTAGTGTATGAAGGTATGCCACCTTTGACAAATCTAGGAAGATCACAACTGTGCTTTGTTTTTTCCCTAGAGCATCTAGGTGTGATTGTGTGTACTCATATAGAGCAGCTGTCATGCATTTATTTGTTCTGAAACCATGCTGAGCATCAGAGAGGATTTATTTAATTTTTTGTGCAGAAAATTAATCTCCCCAGAAGTTTATGAAACACACATAACAATGATATGGGTCTTTCTTAAAGATTGGGATAACTTTTGCCACTTTCATACAATCAGGAAATGTACCTGTCATCAATGATGAATTGTACATGTTAGAGAGGGAGACAGCTAATTTACTTACAGATTTCACAATTATAAAATCTGCAATGTCATCAATTCCAGGTAAGAGTTTATCATTAGTTTCCTAGGAGAATGTAATGTCTATATAAGTTTTTATTTTGTTCTCTCTAGTGGCTGTCAGTTTGTTGACACTTTGTAGTAGTTTCTTTACAATACTTTGATAGCAATTGTTGAATATATTTGGGGGTGTTTGTGGTTTAGCAACACCAGACTTGTTAAGGATCAGAGTATTGTTTTCATGTTCATGAGGCAGCTGATTTGTTTCAGTTCTTATGAGACTCCATACTGCTGTGTTTGAGGATTTTGCCCCATAGTTGTCATTTACTGTTTGCATAGCTTGTGTTATAACTTTCATAAGGATTTTGACATATTGCTTAATATATCTAACTTGAGAGGAGATGAGATTGTTATTTTTGAAATACTTCAACAGAGTGCTCTTCCTTCTGTAGGAAATCTGTATGCCATTTGTTATCCATGGTTTCCTGTAGGGTTTTGTTGATTTAATATGTTTCAGTTAGAGTGAAGAAGCAATGTTGAAGATGTATAGGAAGGTATTTAAGAGGGGTTACACTTTTTTGGCCATATGATCTGCTACATATACTTCACTTAATTTCTCTCCTGCTAGTAAACCATTGAAAGTCGTCATATTTTCATTGCTGTAACTTCTTACTGTATTTGTGTATATTTTGTTGCAGCCTGAAGGGAGGACATTTGTAAGGTAGAGGTCTTGGGCACAGTGATCACTATAGCCTTCATCCAGAGGTTCTTTGGACTGGTAGAGATAGTTTATAAATATCTGCTCTAGAGTTGTTTTGGTGTGATTTTTACACCCTGTGGGCAATGTTGATGTGGCTTGTAGATGGAACAAGATTGCAAGATTCCGTAGAGATTCTCTCACGTGCCATAGAGACTGAAAATCAACATTAAATTCACCACATAAAATTAGTAATTCTTTGCTTTGGTGAGGTTTGTTTAGGAGTATTTCAAGATTTTTAACAATTGCCTGTTTGGAAATGGTAAAAGCATGCAATGATTCTATACTTTCCTTTTACTTTACTTTACATGTGGCATGTTGAGTGCACTGTTCCTCCTGGATGCTAAATCACCACCTGATTCTGGGACTTCCCCGCCCTCTTGTTCCATCTGGTGTCCTGCTGAATGCATATTTTAGGTAGTCTATTGTCTGTCATTCCTGCTGTATGACCTGCCCAATTTTCACCCTTCCTCTTTTACACTTCGACAGTGTTACAGAGTTTGTGCAGGTCTCTGAAGTGTTAATCTTTTCTCAGCCTCCATACCATGTTTTTTCATGATATATTGGTCCAAAAATTTTTCTTTGAATTATTCTTTTGACTATTAACAATTTTTCTCCATCTTGCTTTCTAAACATTAATTCTTCAGGTTCCTTTAATGTTACAAGTATAATAGTTTATTTATAGAAGCAGATTTTGAAGTCAGTACTAAGTGATATTTTCTTTAAGATTTTGATAAATCTAAAAGGTGTTTTGTTTGCTGTTGCTAGATGGGCTATTTCTATATACATTCCATTGTTGTTACTGAAACAACTCTTAAGTATTTGAACAATGAACTGTCTTGAAAGTGAATCCATCTACAACTAATGGTGCATCTCTTTGGATTTTCCTGCTTAGGACCAGATATACTGTCTTTTCTTCATTAACATATAATCTACATCTACATTTATACTCTGTCATTACCTCCCTTTCCTGTTCCAGCCGCATATGGTTTGCGGGAAGAACGACTGCCAGAAAGCCTCAAGGATCAAGTAGGTAAAAAGATGAGGGCTTGGGTAACAGAAGAAATATTGAATTTAATTGATGAAAGGAGAAAATATAAAAATGTGGTAAATGAAGCAGGCAAAAAGGAATACAAACGTCTCAAAAATAAGATTGACAGGAAGTGCAAAATGGCTAAGCAGGGATGGCTAGAGGACAAATTTAAGGATGTAGAGGCTTATCTCACTAGGGGTAAGATAGATACTGCCTACAGGAAAATTAAAGAGACCTTTGGAGATAAGAGAGCCACTTGTATGAACATCAAGAGCTCGGATGGAAACCCAGTTCTAAGCAAAGAAGGGAAAGCAGAAAGGTGGAAGGTGTATATAGAGGGTCTATACAAGGGTGATGTACTTGAGGACAATATTATGGAAATGGAAGAGGATGTAGATGAAGATGAAATGGGAGATACGATGCTGCGTGAAGAATTAGACACGGCACTGAAAGACCTGAGTCAAAACGAGGCCCCCGGAGTAGACAACATTCCATTGGAACTGCTGACAGCCTTGGGAGAGCCGGTCCTGACAAAACTCTACCATCTGGTGAGCAAGATGTATGAAACAGCCGAAATACCCTCAGACTTCAAGAAGAATATAATAATTCCAATCCCAAAGAAAGCAGGTGTTGACAGATGTGAAAATTACCGAACAATCAGTTTAATAAGCTACAGCTGCAAAATACTAACGCGAATTCTTTACAGACAAATGGAAAAACTAGTAGAAGCCAACCTCGGGGAAGATCAGTTTGGATTCCGTAGAAATACTGGAACACGTGAGGCAATACTGACCTTACGATTTATCTTAGAAGAAAGATTAAGGAAAGGGAAACCTATGTTTCTAGCATTTGTAGACTTAGAGAAAGCTTTTGTCAATGTTGACTGGAATACTCTCTTTTAAATTCTAAAGGTGGCAGGGGTAAAGTACAGCGAGCGAAAGGCTATTTACAATTTGTACAGAAACCAGATGGCAGTTATAAGAGTCGAGGGACATGAAAGGGAAGCAGTGGTTGGGAAGGGAGTAAGACAGGGTTGTAGCCTCTCCCTGGTGTTATTCAATCTGTATATTGAGCAAGCGGTAAAGGAAACAAAAGAAAAATTTGGAGTAGGTATTAAAATCCATGGAGAAGAAATAAAAACTTTGAGGTTCGTCGATGACATTGTAATTTTGTCAGAGACAGCAAAGGACTTGGAAGAGCAGTTGAATGGAATGGACAGTGTCTTGAAAGGAGGATATAAGATGAACATCAACAAAAGCAAAACGATGATAATGGAATGTAGTCGAGTTAAGTCGGGTGATGCTGAAGGAATTAGATTAGGAAACGAGACACTTAAAGTAGCAAAGGAGTTTTGCTATTTGTGGAGCAAAATAACTGATAATGGTCGAAGTAGAGAGGATATAAAATGTAGACTGGCAATGGCAAGGAAAGTGTTTCTGAAGAAGAGAAATTTGTTAACATCGAGTATAGATTTAAGTGTCAGGAAGTCATTTCTGAAAGTATTTGTATGGAGTGTAGCCATCTATGGAAGTGAAACATGGACGATAAATAATTTGGACAAGAAGAGAATAGAAGCTTTCGAAATGTGGTGCTACAGAAGAATGCTGAAGATTAGATGGGTAGATTACATAACTAATGAGGAAGTATTGAATAGGATTGGGGAGAAGAGAAGTTTGTGGCACAACTTGACCAGAAGAAGGGATCGGTTGGTAGGACATGTTTTGAGGCATCAAGGGATCAACAATTTAGTATTGGAGGGCAGTGTGGAGGATAAAAATTGTAGAGGGAGACCAAGAGATGAATACAGTAAGCAGATTCAGAAGGATGTAGGTTGCAGTAGGTACTGGGAGATGAAGAAGCTTCCACAGGATAGAGTAGCATGGAGAGCAGCATCAAACCAGTCTCAGGACTTAAGACCACAACAAGAACAACAACAATTTAGTCTGCTATTGACTTATGAATGTAGAATCCAGTTCCAAATTTTATTACATTGACTGCAATCTGTGTACATTAATGTCCTGTCTCCCATTTTCAGTGACACCATTCCATGTCATCTTACTTCTTGGACAGCTATCAGTTGTAACCTGTATTTTTCTTGTTTGTTTACTAGTATTTGGGCACTTTCAGGGTGGTATAGGCTTATGATATTCCAAGAACCAAAAGAGAAATCATTTTAGGTTTGCCAAATTTTGTTCCTATATATCCTGTCATGCCTGTGAGGCATGCACTGAGTATCCTGACCACTTTAAGTGTGGGTTAGTAACCCTCTGCACAACCCCCAACCTGTAGGGCTAGCTGTATTGATTTTGAGGTGCTCTACGCCTTGGAATGTTACCTTCACAATGGCTTGGCGAGCCTCTCCTGCCTGTACTAGTTTTGGTCCACACCAGGTTGTCTATTTTCCAGTACCTCCACATCTGGAGTGGTTTGACCATACTGGTCAAAATTTCTATATTTTATGGAATTTTTTATAAATATGGTAGTATCTCCACCTTTCTGGTTTTTTCTGCTGCAGTGAGATGCTAATGTATAGCCAGGTATGCTAACTGAGAAAATTCTGTCTGATTTCAGCTGGTATTCTGTAATCTTATGACATTTACACATATCAGGACTTTTGTAAATAAAAGTATACAGAATAGTTGTTTCTCTTACCTCTTTTAGCAGAGTTAGCATGCTATATTACTGCCATGAGGCCACACTTTGTAAGTGTCATGCACATACCACTAAAATACAGTTGGTTTAAGGGTCACTGATTGCAGAGCTTGTGGAATCAGAGAGGTACAATTTGTTTTTTCAGAAGGCTGATTTTTACACAATGCCTTTTTAATATGGTATGACTTACATAGGAAAGACCATGAACACTGCAGAAGAACGCTGCACTGAACATCCATGCTAGACATTCTTTTTGCAACCAAACAAGTCTACTGTTGTTGAACATTGTATATCCATCAGACAGTCAGTGGAGTATGGTAAAACAATAATTTTGGTCACGATAAAATCTTTTTTTATGCTCATTATGAAAGAGCCCATGTAACATACTAGTGCAGATATGAATTTTAAAAATTTTCCCATAAAAATTGAAACTTCACAGACCTTTTATGCTTGCAGCTGATCATCGTTAACTAAACTTCATGAGATTTTAACTGCACACTTGCTTGTCATCCTCAGGGGAGCTATTGAAGACTGATGAAGATGTCCACTATTATGCAAATTATTAATGTGCTGACAGTATTCTGTGCATGTATCAAGATTGTGGTGAGAGACTGACCACACTACCCAGTGGGCAGTGCTTTCATTGGTGGAGTTGCAGCCTCGTCTCTTCTCAGGGTTGCCACTGACCCATGCCCATTGGCATACCCTGTGCTCTACAATTAGTGCAAATTATGGAGATGATAGTGTTCCATGCATTATCCAACTGATAGCAACTATCGCGGTTCATCAGATTTTCCTCTAGACCTTGTGAACAACTGAGACTGTAGATCCTCCAGTGAAAGTACTGCCCATTGGGTAGTGTGGCCAGTCTTCGTCACTACCTTGATACATCCACAGAATATTCTCCATACACTAATAACTTCCAGAATAGGGGATGTCTTTGTTAGTCTTCAATGGCGAAACTGAGGATGACAAGCAGGTACAAAGTGAAAATATCATGAAGCATAGTTAATGATGATGAGCTGCAGGCACAAAATGTCTTTGAACATCCAATTTGCTGGGAAAATGTTTAAAATTCATATCTGAGTTAATATATCCAAGTTTTTCTTTATGTGATTAATATGAGTCAGTGCCTTTACTGTACTGTGTGTAGTCATTGTTTACCATTCAGTTGTTTATATTCAACAAATGGTTTCCCAGTATTATATTCCATACAGATTTCTGTTACTTGAAAATACTGATGTTAATACTCAGTAATTCATTTCTGTTTCTCTCTGGCATTCAGTCAGTGTAAATTAATGTAGTGATAAACTTTTTACACCATTTAATAAAATAGTTACTTTTTTTAGGAGGCACATGACTGATGCGTTACCCCTGCTCGGAAGCAATGCTGCCGTACAAGTAATGACAGATGCAATTCTAGAGGGAGACATTCCAACAAGTACTGCAAATGAATGGTTGTTTGCTATGGCTTTCATCCCAAGGTAAGAAATACTTTTATAATTTTGATTGCTATCATGACACTTTTACTGACATGTATGCAAAATAAAGAAAAAAACAAATTTTATTTCTTATCTGACATAAAAAAATAGTAAAAGATTTCATTGGTTGCAAAGATAGTGAAATATCTGATACCAACCAGCAAGGTGAAATGAATGGTCTCTAGTATGCCAGAGGCATAAAAGGAGATTAGTTGATCCAAAAATCATGCAAATGGAAAGTAGGTGCTGAAAGAAAGCCATGTAAAAAGAGCAGGAAGACAGAGTGGCTAATACGAGAGGAAGAGGAGAGATGTGATGTACAAAGGAGAGACACATCGTAGACTGAATAATTTAGTGCAGATTGACACCAAAAGAATTGTTAATACTATAATATGTCTCAAAGAGAGACGGCTGAATGTTAGATATAAATGGGTGTATTACATTCATGTATCAGTGATTCCAGGGACTATCAACACTCTTTTTATTGTGCTAGAGTGTTTGTCTGGGGACTGATTATTCTGTATTACATCATCATTATTTCTTCATCTAATTTAATTCTAGTCATTAAAAACTGAACTAGCAAGCAGCCATTTTGCTATGTGAAACAACTGTTATGTGTATGTTTAGAGTGCTTATCCATTAATATGTTATGTTCCAAGAATAGTGAGGATGTGGTGCATAAGTGGTGCTCACTTTAGGTGGTATGGAAATTGCTTCAGTTTTTCAACCAGGAGAGCCATAATATCCAGCTTACATTTTGTATAGTACAGTCAACACCTTTTGTTGGAAATGTTATAAGCTTCCACATAATTTATTATTACATTGTGGGTATCCTTGGAACCCCACTTGTAGCACTGCAGTCTTATCTCAATAACAGAAAACAGAGTGTCACATTAACTGACATAATCACTGGAGTAAAACTAAGCTATGACTGCTCTCTAGATGAATAATAAATTAAAATAGAATCAACAAATTAATGAGTTAATCAAAACCCTCAGTTCAGTGCATCATACTATACTAATTCACTTTACTTTTGCACAATAATGCTAGGATATTTACATACTTGAACCTCCTGTCATCTTATATGGTGCTATTCTAGGGCTGTGATTAATGAACAATTACTTCTGCAGAAATCTGCTCTATATATTTTATAGGTAATAATAACAGCTAGTTTCAGATTAACTAACAAAAACAGGGTGTATATGACACGAGACAACCGGGAGATCCGGGAAAAACCTGGGAATTTTTTCATCCAGGAGAAAATAGGGAAAAATTCGGGAATTGTTTAGAATGCTACGAATTTTTCATTGTTTTAGTTTTCAGCTAAATTTTGATGATTTTGACTGATAAGAAGCAATACTCTAACAAAGGATATTATAGTATCTGGCTACTACAGAATATACTGCAGCAACAAAACATGAACAAAAAAAAAAGAAAAAAATCTTGAGTTGCTAAGCAAATACACCACATACAACAACAAAACAGTGCTCATAAAAATGTCTGCCAACAGCAAAGTTTGACAAAGACTGTACAAATATTATGCAATGCTTCATAACAATAAATTGCCTCCGATTAGCGTGACATGACAACTGTTTAAATTAGATTCGTTTGAGCTGTTGCGGGCAGGCTCTTGAGCATGCACAGTTGAGTTGCACATGAGTAATACCTTCTCCCGCTTCTGGTTACAGAGATGTGGCTGGGCGCCGCTATTTAATATTGCCCTGGTTCGGAAATATAGTAAATTTGGGGCTGATGCACAGAGCAGTCTGAGTTGAGGTGGGGAGTCTCCATGTGCCTGTGTTTACGTTCAGTGATTTTGTTGTTTACTCTTCATTTATTGCTCTCACATTAAATGATAGAAAAACAGATTTTTGTGGCCGGGAGCTATCAAATGAATTAAAATACGTTCTCATTATTACGGAGGGCTAAAATATGTTATTAGTTTCAGATTGTATTTCCACCTTTCTGACAGTCAAGCATTAATCGCCTTACAAAACAATGAAGTTATTTTTGCCAGTTTGCTAAAGAGATTTGGCTTAAAATTAATCTTTTCTGCTGAGGCAGTCAGTTTAATTTCATACTATTGGCTAGTTTCAACTGTTCGCTGCATTTCAAGTGCACGTATGGCATTATGCCATAATAAAGAACCAAACATGAGATAATACAGTACTGGTATTTCAAGAAAATTTACATAGGAATGTGCATTTTAAGCTGAACTCTGGATTTTAGTATGGTTCATGAAATTCTGATGCTCTTGAAGTATCCTCTTTTGTCTTGTTTCTTTTATGAAATAATGTAAGTGAACCGTGATTTATTTTCGAAGATTATTCTTTGAATATATGAGCATAAATGAATATATGAGCAAACTCGAGCAGACTGGCAGCCTAACATGCAGACTCAGATGCAGGAACTAAGCCTCGACCGGGTGACCACTCGCTGAGTTCTCTTACTGGTGGAGTGGAAAGACTCTCATTTTGCTGCCTTTTAAGGTTGATCCGAACGACAGACACACTGGCACTCCGAATGACGGACAGACATTATCTGCCTAACAAATGTGGACGAGAGACAGACTAGCAACCTGGGGACAAGAGACTGACCCAGTCTGCACCACTGGCGAGCTCATAGCGCCCCTTAAATGCATGTGAAGAGGCAACCTTTCCCTTTCCCACCAGAGGGAGACACCAAAGCTGTGATTACCACAGTGGCGCCACCGCCAGAAATGGACTGCAACTGCTTCACACTACGTGTTGCTGTGCGCTCTTCAAAACAGCAATTTTTACCACAGCTCAGTAAGATCTTTTAATGTTTTACATCTATGAACATACGGGCTTCCTGCGTCATCGTAACTGCGGAAGTGTGGTGACGCCTGTTATCTGGTGCTATCTTGCAACTGCTGAAACGACCCTATTTCTAACAGGTCACGGGAAGAAATTGCGAATGGTGGTTTGAAAAGTGTTACATTCAAAGCGGATTTTCTTTTACGCAAGATGAACTATGTGCGAGAATGTATAATGAATTTCTTAAATCACAAAGCGTTTGACTCTCATTTAAAAGTCAACTCTTTGAGGACAA
The DNA here is from genome assembly GCF_023897955.1 of Schistocerca gregaria. Lineage (NCBI taxonomy): Eukaryota > Metazoa > Arthropoda > Insecta > Orthoptera > Acrididae > Schistocerca > Schistocerca gregaria. Next base: position 829,805,888 of record NC_064931.1, read on the forward strand.
CCATTTAGAAAACTTTCGAGCCCAGAAAATCATACATTTACGTTGTTATTAAAAATTTGACTGGCACATCTGCATGATGTTCTTAAAGTGTAACATGTGCAAAAAAGATCCACATTATATGTGGAAGCTTAGCTTATCTTCCAGCTTATTAATCTTCGAGACCAATGTTATATGTGAATGCTATGTATATTAATTTAAACTATTAACTTTTCTTATTTGTGTGTTTGCACTACTGAAGAGTGATCTTGCTATTGGCTTACTACGTCACGTGTTCTATGCTGCCATCAGATGGTGATATCACATGCCATGAGCTATGGCTGTCTTACAAAAGAACATCGCAATCTTGATTTCAAAGTTTTGGAAAGTAACATGTGGTGTTTGGTGGAACTCAAATTTATACCTTTGTAATACGAAAATATGCAATGTACATGTTGCTGCACATCAAAGATCTTTCCAAAACGTGTTTTTCCCCCCTGAGTTTTGTTTTCTTAAAGTGCCAGGAAATTCTACTCCACTATATATAACCAAAACTACTCAAAGGATTGATGAGTTTTACTGTGCCAAGGAAGAGTATACTGTCACTTAATATGGAAAAGTGTATTTTCACCCGGGGTGAAGTGTTTTTTTAACTGGGAAATCCGAGAAAAATCAGGGATTTTTTTTCCTTGTCCACATATACACCCTGATAAAAAACCTTTACACTTTATATAAAAAGGAAACTGATATGTATTCTGCACAACTGTCTATGTTACACAAAGTGAAGTTTTTCAATCTTGCTTTTAAAAGAAGTGTTTAACACCTTGCCAAGAGATATATGGCAAAACTGTAGAAGCCTTCAGAAATCTGGAATTAAACTTCTGAGAAAGGAAGTATAGCATTTGAATCACTAAACTTATATTAGATAGAAGCAAGGTCCAGATCCCCAGTCAGCCACATTCAGTTTGGTTGTGTGCAGTTCACCTGAATCACTGCGGTGAGTGGTAGAGTGTTTCCTCAACAAAGGCTACAGCTCCACTTATAATGATGTTTTCATTTGTCTAACATTAAAAGGACTGTTTTCTTTCCTCTGCTCATAACTAAATTAAAAGTGTACCCTCTACATCATTAGTCCTATAAATTATCTGAATATCTCTATTCCGTTAACAGAAAACTGTTAGTACTGCCTGGTAAGTTCTGTGTAGAGTGCGCACCTGCAGGAAGCTGGGTGCTCATGGGGATACATGGGCAGGGGTAGGCAAATAGCTGGTACATGGGCAGTTGGGCAGTCAGGCTATAGCACATTTGACCTTATTGCCACAGCAGAGGTGGGCAAGTAGCTCACTTACACAGAACTTCTAAGATGGGGCCACCTGGTTGGTAGCTTTTACTAGCTGTACCTGCCCTTGGGTGAGCAAGGTGGTGTCCGGGGATGTATGTGCCCTACGGGGCAGCTATGGAACAGCCTGCTGTAGGGAATATTGTTCTTTGTAAATAAATAATTCAATAGTAGCCAGTGTACACACTCTAGTAACCAGAATCTGACGTGACCAGAAGACAGTAGGCAGACCAGCTGAGAGCATTGATGGTGAGTCACCAAAAAACCACAGGAAGACAACAGCAATGGACAGCAAAGAAGACGACAACAACTACTAGTGGATATGACAGTATGCAAATCCAAAGAGTTAACAAAATTGAGAGCCTATACATGGCAATATCAGGAACCGACAACAATGCGTACAGTGAAGGACAAAGAGTACAGTCAGAACATGACTGACTTCTGAGCCTGTGTGCTGCTGGCTTTATAGGGCCACCATAAGTTCCATTAGGCTGACACAGTGGGCATGGCACATGCCCAGTTCTGTGGCAGCAAATGCAGTGCTTGCAGGTTACAGGGGCCGTTGTCTACATCCATGCCTGCTGTCCAAATTGTTGGACCGGGATGCCAGATCGCTTCCCCCTGAAATAAGCACATAGGGCCTCAAGTACCCTGGCTGATTTTGTGGGAGGTGAAACGGTTGTGTCCCATCAGTGGAGGCCACCAGCTGGGAGAATGAACATGAGACGTCGGGCACTGCACTGGGGAATTACAGAGTGGGGAATGACTGTGGAGCAGACGGGGGCTGTGGTGATGTCTGTTCCACCATACCTGTGCCTACAGGAGCTGCTGATCATGCCCTGGAGCTCAAATGGTATTCATGGGGCTGAGGGATGTGTGAGGGTGGGTACTCTAACTCCAAGTGATCCACTGCTGGAGGGGTAGGCTGTAGCAGGGACAGAGTTGGTTCACGTGCCAACACTCCAAACCTCTCGGCGTATCAAATGTCATAAAGCACCACTCATCAGTGGCCAGTACCATAGCTGGCATCCATGTGGGTTTTGCCCCATAGGAACATGCCCAAGCAGCTGCACAATGAGGGTACGTGGTTGTCAGCCATGGAGAAGTTCTGCTGGGCTAGGGTCATAGACAGAGGTGAACCTGTAGGTGCTCAGGAACATCGTGAGTGCTACTGTCATGGTAGATGCAATTGGGCCAATTGCCAGTTACGGTGGTGCAGGGAAGCCCTTCAGTGGCAAAAACCTGCAGAAGGCCATTGAGCATGGCAGCTGTGGTGGTGGACATCATGTTGACCATATAGGGGTACTTTGAATGAGGATCCATGACAATAAGCCATTTCTAGCTGAGGAAGGGGCCAGCAAAATCTGGATGGTTGTGGTCACAAGGGCAATGGAATACTAGACAAGGGGACAAAAAACTGAGGTGGAGAAGCCTGATGTTGGGCACAGGCAGAACAGCACACACCATAGCCTCTACATCATTACTCAGTCCAGGCCAGTAGATGTGTTGCCTGGCAAGGGCTTTCATCCAAGACATGCCCCAGTGCCTACGATTGAGGAGTCTCAAGAAGTGAGTGCGTAAGGTAGTCAGGATGACAATATGGTGGGTACCTGCCTCCACATCCAGCAGGAGCACATTGGAGGTGATGTACAAACGATGAGTGAGATGAGCCCAGATCCAGTGCCTGGGTGTTGTGTCCTGCAGTTGGCAGGAAAGAACTAATGATCAAGTTTGAATGCACTTTGTTTAAGTAAAACACAGACCCAGTGCCTGAGTGTTGTGTCCTGCAGTTGACAGGAAAGAACTAATGATCAAGTTTGAATGCACTTTGTTTAACTAAAACACCTTCTTGGCATGCACTAATTTCCAAATGCAAGAACAACAAAAAGCATAACACTTCTTGTGGCAGCAAAAGCCAGATAAGAGTACAAGACAATGAAAAGAAATAATAACCAAAATACTACTTTACACAATTACAAAGTGGCATTAACACCCAACAAGATACAACTTTCTACTGAAGGCTATGGCGAGTGTCTGCTAGGCTGGAGCTAGTGTAGGTATTGGCCGGAGCTGTTCAAAAATGGTTCTGAGCACTATGCAACTTAACTACTGAGGTCATGAGTCACCTAGAACTTAGAACTAATTAAACCTAACTAACCGAAGGACATCACACACATCCATCCCTGAGACAGGATTCGAACCTGCGATTGTAGTGGTCGCCCGATTCCAGACAGATAAGGGAAAGCGGAATGGTCAACTGTTAGGTATCTCTGCTGGACTTTTACTCGCATGGGTGGGTAGCCAAAAATAGAGGCACGGCCTCCTCCAGTGGGTGATGGCGGGTGATGACTCAGCAGCAGGGTCTTGAATGTCCGCACAATATGTTCAGCCTGGCCATTTGATGCAGGGTGAAATGGGGTGGTGTGGACAAGGGAAATCCCATTGGCAGCACAGAATTGCTTAAACTTGGTCAAAGTAAAATGTGGACCATGATCCGTAATGATCATTTTCGTGAATCCCTCAACAACGAAGAGGCACTGGAGAATTTTTCCAGTCTCAGCAGAAGTGGTGTTCATCTTGCAGGATACGTAAGTGTATCCCAACCCGGAGTCGATCAGGATGAGCCACTTGGAATTATGAAATGGCGCTGTGAAATTCAAGTGGAGACATTCCCACAGAGCAGCTGCATCTGGCTACAAAAAATACTGCTGCAGTGGTGCTGCCTGACATGTTTGGCACATGGTGCTGATGGTCACAAGGGAAGCAATGTCTTTATCCAATCCTCGCCAATAAAGTTGGTCATGGGCCAGCTGTTTGGTGAGAACTATTCCCCAATGGCCAGTGTGGAGGAGGTTGAGAACATGGCAGTGCAATGCATGTGGTATGACCACTCATGGAACATCTGAATCACTATGCAAAAGGATGATGCCACTACAGTACAGCGTCTGCTCCTGACTGGTGACCCACTGGACCACAACAGCATCCAACGGAAGCATGTCCAGAGCTGCAACCACGTTCGGGTCCACATGGAAGCAAACCAAGTGGGAGGCATCAAACTCATGGTCCACTCCAGCAGGCAGCCAGGAAAGGAAATTGGCATTTTTATGCCATTCAGAGGTGTGATAGACAATTTCAAAGTTGAATGTCGCCAGGAGAGCGCCCAACACTAGAGGCTTCATGCTGTCTGGGTGGGCACTGAGGCACCCTGGTGAAACAAAGAAACCAAAGGGTTTTGGATGGTCTGCAGAGTGAATTGATGACCATACATGAAAACTGGTACTAAATCTTCCTTTTCAATTTGACAATATTTGATTTGAATGTTGGTCAATTTTTTTGGATGCGAAATCCACTGGCCTCTCAACAGCAGGTACCATTTGCGAGAGGACTGCATCCAGACCATGGTCCGATGCTTTGGTGGCAACAAAAAGGGACAGGGAAGGGTCACAAGTGGGCAGACAAGAAGGGCGAAAGAGAGCTGACTTGAGACTAGTGAAAGCCTGCTCATATGCTGTGTCCCAAAACCAATGCACACACTTGCGCCACAACCCTGTCAGGGGTGCCAAAATCTTGGCAGTGTGGGGTATAAAATGCTGATAATAGTTAATTTGACCAAGGACAGATTGCAGTTGCTTCATGTTGGTGGGAGGAGGCACATTTTGAATCACCTTGACATTCTCTTTAGAGGCATGTAGGCTGTGGGCATCAATTGTGAACCCAAGATAGTTGACCTCGCATGCAAAAAAGTTACACTTTTCTTTTGACAGTGCAGGTTAGCATTAGAAAAACCCAAAACAGCCTATCCAGCTTGTCCATGAGGTCCACTGTGGATGAGCCACTGGTGATGACATTGTCCAGATAATTTGTTGCACCAGACACCTGACTTGTGAGGTGTTCCAAATAATGTTGAAAAATGTCAGGGGTGCTGGCAATGTCAAACAGGAGGCGGTTGTACTGGAAAAGGCCACATGGGGTTTGATAACTAGGATCTGCTGTGATACCTCATCCAATGGGAGCTGCAAATAAGAAATGAGCAAATCTCATTCTGGAAACATCCCCCAGGCTGTGGCTAAGCCATGTCTCCGCAATATCCTTTCTTTCAGGAGTGCTAGTTCTGCAAGTTTCGCAGAAGAGCTTCTGTAAAGTTTGGAAGGTAGGAGACGGATACTGGCAGAAGTAAAGCTGTGAGTACCGGACGTGAGTCGTGCTTCAGTAGCTCAGTTGGTAGAGCACTTGCCCGCGAAAGGCAAAGGTCCCGAGTTCGAGTCTCGGTCGGGCACACAGTTTTAATCTGCCAGGAAGTTTCATATCAGAGCAAATCAATTTTGGCGTGTTTATAACATTGATTCAGCGGACTGCTATATGTAGTCACATTAGTTTCAGTTGGTTGATCTCTGTCACATGGCTTTTCGTGTAGTAGTGCCATGTTTGTGCAGAAAGTCTGTTGATCTTTGCACCCACTGGTGATGTTTTGATCTGAGCTCTTGAAGGGAGGCCAGCAGCCCTGTAACTGATAAGGGACCGCTACAACACTGGGAGTAGCTGACTTTGAAAAATAAGTTGGTCACCCATGGAAGACATACTATACAACATCCCACAAGATAGAGTTGTAGTGTGTGTCTGCCGCAACGTGAGTAGCAGTAATGGGAAACCCATCCATGTTGATGTGTAAACAAGAGAGCTCCAGTTGGTCAAATGCTGGGTCTGGTGGTGAGGATAAACATGAGCGGGCATGTGCATTTGCATGTTTGATGTAGGCCTGTACTTGATGGTGTAATTGTATGAACTAAGGAAAAGAGTCCAAAGCTGGAGCCTTTAGGCTATCCACTATGGAGTTGGGAGTGTGGCCCAAAGAGTATTATGAATGATTTATGGTCTGTAATGAAGGTAAACTGGGACCCAAATAGGTACACATAGAATTTCTGCAGATAAAGATGATCGTCAATGCCTCTTTCTTGATCTGGTAGTAATTACATTGGACAGGTGTCAGATTTGGATACATAGGCGATAGGTTGCTCCAAATCATCATCATGACAGTGTGCCAGACTGCATCAATGACTTAGGGAGAAGCATCTGCAGCCAGAACAGGGGACAGGGATGGGGAAAAGGTGATAAGGCAGGGTGCAGTATGTTACATGTGCTTCAGCTGTGTGAAGGCCTGCTCACACGCTGCCAACCACTGAAATGGAATGCCTTTCTCCTGCAACTGGCTGAGGGGATGTGTACTGTGTGCTGCCTGTGGAGGTACTCAGAATAATAATTCACTTTCCCCAAAAAATTAAGAATTGCCCTGGGGCATGATGGCAACGAAGTTCACACAGTGTCCGTGATGCAAGTTAGGTGTGGAGTTAGACTGACCTGATGGTGATGGCAGACAATTCAGAGATGATGTCCATCCTTGGAACAATGGGTGCAGTGTGCCCAACAATCAGGGCTGTCTGCCTGCTGGTGCCTCACAAAACAGTCAGGACAAGAAGGCAGACCCTGATGGTTGCGCCGATGTGGCTGGACTGGCTGCTCAGAGATCATTGATGTGTCAGAAAGTGGTGAATCACGTGTCGACATTGGGAAGAAGGCTTGTGACAGTTCCATCCCCATGGTGGTGGTTGAACCGCAGTGAACTGGGGCTGGTCCATAAGACATTCATTTGCTGTTTGCGTGATCTTGAAAGAGTGCACGATTTTCAATATGTTGTCCAAGGAAGGATTGTTGAGCTGGAGGGCTGTAGTGCAAACTTCTGGATTGAGAGTCAATTGGACCACTACATCACAAATCAGGGAATCAGCATATGTGGTTTTGCAAGATGGGTTGCCACAGGTAAAATTACAATTATGTCTCTGATGTTGCAAATCTATCACCCACAAGTGATAAGACTGACCCACTTGCTTGTGGTACTTATGGAACTCTAGGTGCAATGTGGCCACATGGAACCAGTGTGAATAATACGTCAACAGTAATGAAAAAATTTTCTAGAAAGTGAGTACAACCATGTTTGGAAGGGGAGCCAACTTCCTAAATAAGAAAAATGTTTTTGGGGAAGCCCAAGAAAGAAAGAGCGGCCATCGGAGAGTGTCATCAGAAACCAAAAAATCAGGGAACTGCTGTTTCAGCCACTGCAAATATGTGTCCCAATCCTCCTTGGTATCATTAAATGGCAGAAATGTGGATGGGTGAGACTCTGTCTGGGAGGTGACCACAGTGGGGATGGGTTGTGAACCTTGCAGCTGTAATCGGTCTGACAGCAGCTGACGTGGACCTTGATAAAGCGTGATTTCCTTTTAACTGTATGGTATATGTTACATTGCATTTAGGAATGTTTGGGTAATTGAACATGTATCAATAACTACAGATTTCTGTAGTTGTATATATACTTTTGGATGTAGCTGTATTGCATTGATGTACTGGTGGATATTGTGTGGTATGACTCCTGTAGTTGATAGTATAATTGGTATAATGTCAACTTTATCCTGATGCCACATCTCCTTGGCTTCCTCAGCCAGTTGGATGTATTTTTCAATTTCTTCTCCTGTTTTCTTCTGTACATTTGTTATATTGGGTATGGATATTTCGATTATTTGTGTTAATTTCTTCTTTTTATTGGTGAGTATGATGACAGGTTTGTTATGTGGTGTTGTTTTACCTGTTATAATGGTTCTGTTCCAGTATAATTTGTATTCGTCATTCTCCATCACATTTTGTGGTTCATACTTGTATGTGGGAACATGTTGTTTTATTAGTTTATGTTGTATGGCAAGTTATTGATGTATTATTTTTGCTACATTGTCATGTCTTCTGGGGTATTCTGTATTTGTTAGTATTGTACATCTGCTTGTGATGTGATCTACTGTTTGTATTTGTTGTTTGCAAAGTCTGCATTTATCTGTTGTGGTATTGGGATCTTTAATAATATACTTCCTGTAATATCTGGTGTTTATTGTTTGATCCTGTAGTGCAATCATGAATCCTTCCATCTCACTGTACATATTGCCTTTTCTTAGCTATGTGTTGGATGCATCTTGATTGATGTGTGGCTGTGTTACATGACATGGGTGCTTGCCATGTAGTGTTTACTGTTTCCAATTTACTTTCTTTGTATCTGCTGATGTTATGTGATCTAAAGGGTTGTAGAAGTGGTTATGAAATTGCAACAATGTAGCCAATGTATTTATATGAGTGATTGCTTTGTGTATTTTGCTAGTTTCTGCTCGTTCTATAAAGAATTTTTTTTTAAATTGTGTACCTGTCCATAATGTAGGTTTATTATGTTGATAAATTCCCTTCCTCCTTCCTTTCTGCTTAATGTGAATCTTTCTGTTGCTGAATGTATGTGATGTATTCTATATTTGTGGCATTGTGATCATGTAAGTGTATTGAGTGCTTCTAGGTCTTGTTACTCCATTTCACTACTCCAAATGAGTAGGTCAATACTGGTATAGCATAAGTATTTATAGCTTTTGATTTGTTTCCTGCTGTCAATTCTGTTTTAAATATTTTTGTTAGTCTTTGTCTATATTTTTCTTTTAGTTCTTCTTTAATATTTGTATTATCTATTCCTATTTTTTGTCTGTATCCTAGATATTTGTAGGCATCTGTTTTTTCCATCACTTCTATGCATCATTACCCAATATTTAATCTTCTTGTTTAGTGTGTTTTCCCTTGACTATGCTATTTTTCTTACATTTGTCTGTTCCAAAAGCCATATTTATATCATTGCTGAATACTTCTGTTATATTTAGTAATTGGTTGAGTTGTTGATTTGTTGCTGCCAGTGGTTTTAGATCATCCATGTCAACAACTACCGCCCAATCTCTCTTCTGACAGCTCTATCAAAAATTTTTGAGAAAGTAATGTATTCAAGAGTAGCCTCCCATATTTGTAAAAATAAAGTACTAACAAAATGTCAATTTGGTTTTCAGAAAGGCTTTTCAACAGAAAATGCTATATATGCTTTCACTGATCAAATATTAAATGCTCTGAATAACTGGACATCACCCATTGGTATTTTTTGTGATCTCTCAAAGGCCTTTGATTGTGTAAATCATGGAATTCTTTTAGATAAGCTAAATCATTATGGTTTGAGTGGGGCAGTGCACAAATGGTTTAATTCATACTTAACTGGAAGAATGCAGAAAGTTGAAATAAGTGGTTCGTGTAATGTTAAAACAACAGCTGATTCCTCAAACTGGGGTGCTATCAAGCACGGGGTCCCACAGGGTTCGGTCTTAGGTCCTTTACTGTTCTTGATATACATTAATGACTTACCATTCCACATTGATGAAGATGCAAAGTTAGTTCTTTTTGCTGATGATACAAGTATAGTAATAACATCCAAAAACCAAGAACTAAGTGATGTAATTGTAAATGATGTTTTTCACAAAATTATTAAGTGGTTCTCAGCAAACAGACTCTCTTTAAATTTTGATAAAACACAGTATATACAGTTCTGTACAGTAAATGGCACAACTCCAGTAATAAATATAGAATTTGAACAGAAGTCTGTAGCTAAGGTAGAATTTTCAAAATTTTTAGGTGTGTCCATTGATGAGAGGTTAAACTGGAAGCAACACATTGATGGTCTGCTGAAACGTCTGAGTTCGGCTACATATGCTATTAGGGATATTGCAAATTTTGGTGATAAGAATCTCAGTAAATTAGCTTACTATGCCTACTTTCATTCGCTGCTTTCGTATGGTATCATATTCTGGTGTAATTCATCGTTGAGTAGAAAAGTATTCATTGCACAAAAACATGTAATCAGAATAATTGCTGGAGCCCACCCACGATCATCCTGCAGACATCTATTTAAGGATCTAGGGATCCTCACAGTAACCTCACAGTATATATATTCCCTTATGAAATTTGTTGATAATAATCCAACCCAATTCAAAAGTAATAGCAGTGTGCATACCTATAACACCAGGAGAAAGGATGATCTTCACTATGCAGGGTTAAATCTGACTTTGGCACAGAAAGGGGTAAATTATGCTGCCACAAAAGTCTTTGGGCACCTACCAAACAGCATCAAAAGCCTGACAGATAGCCAACTAACATTTAAAAATAAACTAAAAGAATTTCTAGATGACAACTCCTTCTACTCATTGGCTGAATTTTTAGATATAAACTAAGTAAAAAAAAAAAAAAAAAACTTAATCATTAGTGTCATGCAATATTTTGTGTAATGTAATTTCTTGTACAGACATCTTTTATTAACCTGACACGTTCCACATCATTACGAAGTGTCGTATTCATGATCTATGGAACAAGTATTAATCTAATCTAATCTTATCTAATCTAATCTAGCAAATGTATGATTTTGTGTTGGTATGTTCCAGTAATACTATATCCATAATTTGTATTATTTAGTATGTTGGATAGTGGGTTCAGATCAAGGCAGAACCAGAAAGGACTTAATGAGCCTCCTTGGTATATTCCACGCTTAATCTGTATTGGCTGTCATGTGATATTATTTGAATTTGTTTGAATATTAAGTATGGTTTTCCAATTCTTCATTACTATGTTTAGGAACTGTATCAATTTAGGATCTACTTTGTATATTTCCAATATTTGTAGTAACCATGAGTGGGGTACTCTATCAAAAGCTTTTTGGTAATCAATGTATGCTTAGTGTAGTGACCTTTGTTTAGTTTTAGCTTGATATGTCACCTCTGTATCTGTTATCAGTTGCTCTTTCCATCACCATGCTCCTTTGCAGCTGCCTTTTTGTTCTTCATTTATAATTTAGTTATGTTTTGTATGTGTCATTAATTTCTGTATAATGACTGAAGTTAATATTTTTTTTATATTGATGTTAGGCATGTTATGGGGCAATATTTTGCTGGGTTTAATATAATCCATTATGGAGTCGAGGTAGCAGTTGTCGTTATACTGGTTATCACTGTTAGCATTCAACCACGGTTCTTATACATATATTTTAACAACACGTTTCAAGAGACAATGCTCTCATCATCAGGTTGTAAAGTCTATGTCATGAAATTAAATGGACTAAACAAATACACTCCTGGAAATGGAAAAAAGAACACATTGACACCGATGTGTCAGACACACCATACTTGCTCCGCACGGCACAGCGGACACACCAGGAACCGCGGTGTTGGCCGTCGAATGGCGCTAGCTGCGCAGCATTTGTGCACCGCCGCCGTCAGTGTCAGCCAGTTTGCCGTGGGATACGGAGCTCCATCGCAGTCTTTAACACTGGTAGCATGCCGCGACAGCGTGGACATGAACCGTATGTGCAGTTGACGGACTTTGAGCGAGGGCGTATAGTGGGCATGTGGGAGGCCGGGTGGACGTACGGCCGAATTGCTCAACACGTGGGGTGTGAGGTCTCCACAGTACATCGATGTTGTCGCCAGTGGTTGGCGGAAGGTGCACGTGCACGTCGACCTGGGACCGGACCGCAGCGATGCACGGATACACGCCAAGACCGTAGGATCCTGCGCAGTGCCGTAGGGGACCGCACCGCCACTTCCCAGGAAATTAGGGACACTGTTGTTCCTGGGGTATCGGCGAGGACCATTCTCAACCATCTCCATGAAGCTGGGCTACGGTCCCGCACACCGTTAGGCCGTCTTCCGCTCACGCCCCAACATCGTGCAGCCTGCCTCCAGTGGTGTCGCGACAGGCGTGAATGGAGGGACGAATGGAGACGTGTTGTCTTCAGCGATGAGAGTCGCTTCTGCCTTGGTGCCAATGATGGTCGTATGCGTGTTTGGCGCCATGCAGGTGAGCGCCACAATCAGGACTGCATACGACCGAGGCACACAGGGCAAACACCCAGCATCATGGTGTGGGGAGCGATCTCCTACACTGGCTGTACACCTCTGGTGATCGTCGAGGGGACACTGAATAGTGCACGATACATCCAAACCTTCATCAAACCCATCGTTCTACCATTCCTAGACCGGGAAGGGAACTTGCTGTTCCAACAGGACAATGCACGTCTGCATGTATCCCGTGCCACCCAAGGTGCTCTAGAAGGTGTAAGTCAACTACCCTGGCCAGCAAGATCTCCGGATCTGTCCCCCATTGAGCATGTTTGGGACTGGATGAAGCGTCGTCTCACGCGGTCTGCACGTCCAGCACGAACGCTGGTCCAACTGAGGTGCCAGGTGGAAATGGCATGGCAAGCCGTTCCACAGGACTACATCCAGCATCTCTACGATCATCTCCATGGGAGAATAGCAACCTGCATTGCTGCGAAAGGTCGATATACACTGTACTAGTGCCGACATTGTGCATGCTGTGTTGCCTGTGTGTATGTGCCTGTGGTTCTGTCAGTGTAATCATGTGATGTATCTGACCCCAGGAATGTGTCAATAAAGTTTCCCTTTCCTGGGACAATGAATTCACGGTGTTCTTATTTCAATTTCCAGGAGTGTAGTTGGGAAGTCCATAGAGTAAAACAGAATTAAAAGTATATTGGACTGTGGGTCCTCATCTTACATTGAAGTTGTTGACACAAGTTGATGGCCATCCCATAGCTATCAAATATGCTGTCGCACTGCGCCGGCTCGGGTGCTGTTGTGGACTGACGTGCCTATGTGTTGTGGCGTGGTTACAGCCGTGGGATTGACGGTAACGCTATGCTATTGGGTGCCTGATTTCCTTATTGCATTGGTCTGCCATCGTTAGCCTCTCGCAACTCCGCCAGTGACATGCTACAAGTTTAAAGTCGCATACCTGCCCTAAAATAATTCTAAAAACCCGCTAAAAAATCTCATTTCTTTAAAATTATCTTGTGCATTTAGAATATTGCTTTGTTTCTTTTCCTGGATAGCGATCTCAAATTCCTCTAGTAAAACAGGTTTCCTCCCTTTCTTTTGTACATGCAATATTCTATGTTGCCTTCTATGCTATTGAGGGGATGGCCTGTTTCATATATATGATTCACAACAGCTGCTTTGTCATAATTTCCTATCCTGAACAAATCTTTATGTTCTTTATACTGGATCGTGAATGATCTTCCTGTCTGCACTATGTACACTCCGGGAAATTGAAATAAAAACACCGTGAATTCATTGTCCCAGGAAGGGGAAACTTTATTGACACATTCCTGGGGTCAGATACATCACATGATCACACTGACAGAACCACAGGCACATAGACACAGGCAACAGAGCATGCACAATGTTGGCACTAGAACAGTGTATATCCACCTTTCGCAGCAATGCAGGCTGCTATTTTCCCATGGAGACGATCGTAGAGATGCTGGACGTAGTCCTGTGGAACGGCTTGCCATGCCATTTCCACCTGGCGCCTCAGTTGGACCAGCGTTCGTGCTGGACGTGCAGACCGCGTGAGACGACGCTTCATCCAGTCCCAAACATGCTCAATGGGGGACAGATCCGGAGATCTTGCTGGCCAGGGTAGTTGACTTACACCTTCTAGAGCACCTTGGGTGGCACGGGATACATGCGGACGTGCATTGTCCTGTTGGAACAGCAAGTTCCCTTGCCGGTCTAGGAAAGGTAGAACGATGGGTTCGATGACGGTTTGGATGTACCGTGCACTATTCAGTGTCCCCTCGACGATCACCAGAGGTGTACGCCCAGTGTAGGAGATCGCTCCCCACTCCATGATGCCGGGTGTTGGCCCTGTGTGCCTCGGTCGTATGCAGTCCTGATTGTGGCGCTCACCTGCATGGCGCCAAACACGCATACGACCATCATTGGCACCAAGGCAGAAGCGACTCTCATCGCTGAAGACAACACGTCTCCATTCGTCCCTCCATTCACGCCTGTCGCGACACCACTGGAGGCGGGCTGCACGATGTTGGGGCGTGAGCGGAAGACGGCCTAACGGTGTGCGGGACCGTAGCCCAGCTTCATGGAGATGGTTGCGAATGGTTCTCGCCAATACCCCAGGAGCAACAGTGTCCCTAATTTGCTGTGAAGTGGCGGTTCGGTCCCCTACGGCACTCCGTAGGATCCTACGGTCTTGGCGTGCATCCGTGCGTCGCTGCGGTCCGGTCCCAGGTCGACGTGCACGTGCACCTTCCGCCGACCACTGGCGACAACATCGATGTACTGTGGAGACCTCACGCCCCACGTGTTGAGCAATTCGGCGGTACATCCACCCGGCCTCCCGCATGCCCACTATACGCCCTCGCTCAAAGTCCGTCAACTGCACATACGGTTCACGTCCATGCTGTCGCGGCATGCTACCAGTGTTAAAGACTACGATGGAGCTCCCTATGCCACGGCAAACTGGCTGACACTGACGGCATCGGTGCACAAATGCTGCGCAGCTAGCGCCATTCGACGGCCAACACCGCGGTTCCTGGTGTGTCTGTTGTGCCGTGCGTGTGATCATTGCTTATACAGCCCTCTCGCAGTGTCCGGAGCAAGTATGGTGGTGGGTCTGACACACCGGTGTCAATGTGTTCTTTTTTCCATTTCCAGGAGTGTATTTTGCATCACAAGTTCTGCACCGAATCTCATAAATTTCTGATCTTTCAAACTTATTTCTCTTCTCGCCAATATCGTGCTTAAGGCTATACCTCACTAGGTTATTAGTCTGAAAAGCTATTTTGACATCGTATGGCTTAAAAATATTTGCTCTCTTTTGCTGGGTTTGCTGTGTCTGCTTGATCTTTCGGTTTCAGATAAGTTATTCCTTGTGTAAGTGTATCAGGGACTGTGTATGGGTCTGCAATGTAGCTGTTAAATAATTTAGTTAGATGTGAATGTGCTGAGGTGAACTTCTTTAGCCAGAAATTTGCTCTTTTATCTTTTCCAGGGGCTTTCAAATTGTATGTAGAATTAATTGCTCGGGTGACTTCATGTTGCAAAATTATCACTTCAGGCTTCTGTGGTATCATCTTGTATGTGTCTGTTTCTGCTTGTATCCACCGTGCATGTCTGTTATGTTGTACTGGGTTTGACCATATGTTGCTCAAGAAGTGTTCCATGTCTGTTATGTTTGGTGGATTGTCTATTTTAATGTTTGTGTTATCTATTTTCTGGTAAAATTTCTTTTGGTTTGTGTTGAATGTTTGGTATTGTTTTCTTCTATTTTCACTTTTTTTGTATCTTCTAAGTCGTTGGCCAATGCTTGTAATTTCTGCTTCTTTTCATCTAATTGCTCTATCACGTCTTGTGAGATTTTACCTACCCTTTTTTGTTTTTTTGTCTGATATTTCGTTTCTTATAAATTGTGTTAGCTGTCTGATATCTTTTCTCAGTTTTTCCATTCTGATCTGTAGCCTGTGTTGCCATGCTGGTTTTGTGGATTTCTACTGTGTGTTGGTTGGTTCTGATCTCTGCCTAGTGCATATATTTAGTGTAGTGAGTGCTCCTATATAAAACAGTAGTTGTAACTCTTCCATAGTTGTATTTTCATTTATTATATCGTGTATGATTGTGCTGATTGTTGTTATTGTTGTTTCGACTTGTGGGTTATTTGGTGGTCTATGCAAGAATGGTCTAATGTCTGTATTTGTGTCTCTGTATTCTATGTATGTCAGCTGAAATTTTTCTTCTATAGCTAACATGTGTGTCACTTCATGTTCTATTTGTACTTGATCTGGTGGCTGTCTTAATATTTCGTTTTCCTCTGATTGTTTAATTGATGCTTGTTGCTCTTTGTTTGTTTGCTCTGGGATGTTTGAGCCCATCACTGTATTTTCTTCTTCTTCTGATTGCACATTATTTTGTTCCAGCATTTGTTGTACTTGTTGTTTGATGTTTTATAATTATGACTGTGGTATCCTGTTATTTTTGGTATTACATGGATCTGATCAGTTAGTCATTGTTCTGTTAAAAATTTTAATTCTGGGTATCTGGTAATAAATGTTGTGTATACTTGTGATCTGTATCCATTTGTGTTGGTTCCTGAGTTTGTTGCTTATTATTATTATTATTATTATTATTAAATACAGGCATGAGGCAATTCCTACCCACTACCACTTACACATTATAATAGTAGAAATTCTTCTATGGTATGGGAATTGTGAAGGAGAAACTTTTTTAGTTTGTTTCCATATTTTACTTTGCTGTCTCTCAATCATTTTATATCATTGGGTAAGTGATCAAAAATGTTTGTTGTAGTGTTTTGTATCACTTTTCGTGCTAAAGACAACCTTAATGTGGAGTAATGAATGTCATTTTTCTTTGTGGTATTGTAGTTACATACACAAACATTTCTTTCGGACAGCAGTGGATTATTTAAAACAAAATTCATGAGGAGGTAAATATATGAGGGGTACTAAAAAAACGGGAATTATTTTTTAAAGCTATGTGTTATCAAATTGTTTAGAAAACAACTTTATCTCCTTCAAAATGCTCTTCATTTCAAGTGATACATTTTTCCCACTTGTGCTTCTACCATTCAGAACATTTTTTTGTAGCCATCTTTAGAAATGGCAGACAGCTCCTCTCTCATTTTTCTTCTTGACTTCTTCAGTGTTGTCAAATCAGTGACCTTCCATGCCCCTTTTCATTCATGGAAATAAGAAAGTATTGCGCAGAGCAAGGTGAGGTGAGTAAAGTGCAAGAGGCAGTGGAACCATGCCATTTTTAGCTAAAAAACAGAGATGGGTGTTTGAACAGGTGTGTTGTCATGGCAGAAGATCCCATCTCCTGCCTGCCACAAATCAGGTCTTTTGTGATCAACACTGCTGTGCAATCTTCTTAAAACTTCCAAATAAAAGGTCTGATTGATTGTGTGACCTGGGGGAATAATCTCTGAATGAATTACACCCTTGGCAAAAAAAGGAAATAAGCATTGTTTTGATGTTTGATTTGACTTGATGACATTTTTTCAGCTGAGTGATGATGAAGTTTTCCATTGGCTTGACTGTTGCTTTCTTTCTGGGTCATAACCATATCATCATTACTCAACACCAATATTGCACAGACCTTTGACAGAAAATCTGGATCAGTTTCAAGCTGTTGTTTCAAAATATGCAGATGTTAAGCCTCTATTCAAGAAAGGGGATAAAGAGATTCCATCAAACTACAGACCAATTTCACTTTTGCCAGCATTCTCAAAAATTTTAGAAAAAGTAATGTACAGGCAGCTTCTCAACCATCTGACCACAAATAACATATTATCAAGAACAGAGTTTGGATTTTTGAAGGATTCTGATATCGAAAAGGCTATTTACACCTACAGTGAAAATGTACTTAATTCATTAAATAACAAGTTACAAGCAGCAGATATTTTCTGTGATTTGTCAAAGCCATTCGATTGTGTAAACCACAACATCCTTTTAAATAAATTAGAATTCTATGGTGTCACGGGCAGTGCTGCAAAATGGTTCAAGTCATACCTCACTAACAGGAAACAAAGGGTGACAGCGCAAGGGACTAGTGAATTAAGTCATAAGTCATCAGTCATCATCAGAATGGGAAGAAATTACATGTGGTGTCCCACAAGGATCCATCTTAGGGCCATTGCTTTTTCTTGTCTACATTAATGATCTCTCATCAGTTGCACTGCCAGAAGCAGAGTTCGTTTTGTTTGCAGATGACACAAGTACTGCAATAAATAGTATGTCGAGTGTAGTTCTAGAAAGATCTGCTAATGATATTTTCATGGATATTAATAAATGGTTTAAAGACAACTCACTGACATTAAACTTCAAAAAGACTCACTATACGCAATTCAGAACCCTTTAAGAGGTTTCCACCCAGCATATGCATAAAGTACGAAGAAGAGCAGATAGAAGAGTTTGACACTCTTAAATTCCTGGGATTACAACTTGATAATAAATTCAGTTGGGAGGAGTACACCACAGAACTGCAGAAACGCCTTAACAAATCTGTATTTGCAATTCGAGTGTTAGCAGACATAGGAGACATAAAAGGGAAAAAGCTTGCATACTTTGCCTACTTTCATTCCATAATGTCATATGGTATAATATTTTGGGGTAACTCTTCAAGTCAAACAAAAGTTTTCAGAGTCCAAAAGCAGGTAATACATATTATTTGTGGAGTAAAATCACGGACGTCTTGTAGAAACCTCTTCGAAGAACTGGGTATACTAACTACTGCCTCTCAGTATATTTACTCCTTAATGAAATTTGTCCTAAATAATATATCTCTTTTTCCAACAAACAGCTCAGTTCATACATACAATAGCAGGAACAAAAATGATCTGCACAAGGACTTAAAAGCACTTACTTTAGTTCAAAAAGGGGTCTACTACTCAGGAACACTCATCTTCAATAATTTGCCAGCAAACATAAAAAATGTTGTTGCAAATAGAGATCAGTTTAAAAGGAGCCTGAAAGACTTACTAGTGGGCAACTCCTACTCCATTGACGAATTTTTTAATAGAAACAAATGATGAGTTGTATATATTTACACTATTAGTATTGTTATTTCAGCTTTTTTTAAAAAAAAAAAGAAAAAAAAGTGACATGTTCCACATCCACGAGGATCTCCTCAACACGAATCTATGGAACAAAAAACTAATCTAATCTAAAGACAACATGTTTCAACTTGATGTACCTTTTGATTGCCAGTCAGAAACTGAGGAATAAACTTGGCAGCAACCATCTTCATTCCCAAATCGTCCATTAAAATTCACTGACCTATGCTCCAGGATAACCCACTAATCTCTGACAGTTGATCAGTGGTTCTTTGATGGTCTGTGAGTGCAAACTCTTGAACCTTTTCAACATATTTGTCAATTTGGGCAGTTGATGGCTGTCCAAAATGAGGTTTGTCATCAGTCAATGTGTCACCATTTTTAAATCAAGCATTCCACTCCTACACTTGAGTTTTTCCCAAAGAATCATTTTGGTAAACTGTTCTCAACAGTAAAACAGTTTGAGCAGTATTTTTATTGGGTAGAAAACAAAATTTCACAGGTGCACTTTGTTCACTTAAACTTGGTATCATAAAAAAACAAAACAAGAACAAAACAATGCTAGCAAAAACAATCACTGCAGATGAACAGAACAAGCCATGTTGATAACACAGGCAGCACTGAACTGCCAATGAGTTGCGCTATACATACCTAGTGGCCGAAATGTGTACTACAGAAGCCCTGCCCACAGCAAAGTTATTCTGTTGGTTTTGTGTGTGTGTGTGTGTGTGTGTGTGTGTGTGTGTGTGTGTGTGTGTGTGTGTGTGTGTGTGTGTGTGTGTGTGTGTGTACCCCCTCATAATGTCAGTAGTCACAATGTCCAAAGCCTTCAAGGCCTTACTCAGATGTGTACAGGATGATGGCTGAGTACAACATATTTTTCTTGCAACACATTTTTGAGCAACAAAGACTTCCTTTTTTAAAGAATATTTATCCTAGAACATTGAATAAAAATATGGAAAATAGTCAACTTACTGTCTTCCTGTCCCCAATATTTGCAATGATTCTGAGTGTAAACATGGTTGAGCTACTTATTATTTGCTCACTGTGTCATATACTCATATTTAGTGTATAACTTCTAGATATGCAGAACTGAGTATGTTGTGTCATTTGAAAAATGAGACTGAGACCATTTGCAGAAAACCAGTCAATGACAGTATAAACATAGTTTACCATTTCGTCTGTTATTTTTATGATTCAGATTCAGATTCAGATTCTTTATTGGTCATTCAGCATTATTACATGCAATAGACTTCGTCAGTTTACTTAACCTAATATTTTTATTAAATATATTTAACACATTTAACTTAAGTTGATATTGGGTATTTCTAAAAATTCTTCTATTGAATAGAGTGGGTTCATTAACAAGAAGCTGTGTAGCTTTTCCTTAAATAATTTGATTGGCATGCTTGTGGCATATTTGTACAGTTTGTTATATATTTTAATTGACATGTACGTATGGCTATTGTTTGTTTTTGCTAATCTATTCTGTGGCAAGATCAGAGAAGTACAGTTTCTTGTATTGTAGTCATGTCTTTGATTCATTACACTTAAATTAGGTAGTTCCGCAAGTATGAAGTTAACACTATCAAGAATATATAGATTAATAACTGTTAAAATTCTATATTTAATGAACAATGGTTTACAATGTGTCCTATTATCTACCTTTGCTATTACTCTGATTGCTTTCTTCTGGATCACCAAAATTTCATTTATTTTTTTGCTATTTCCCCAGAGCGTTAGCCCATACCTTAAAACAGACTGAAAAAAAAAGCAAAGTATGCTGTCCTTACATATTCCGATGTCACACAGAACATCAGCCTCTTCAACAGGTATATAACTCTTGACAGCCTAACTGCTATGTGTTCTGCATGAGAGTCCCATGTTAGTTTGTTGTCCAGGATTATACCTAAAACTTTTGCACTTTGTTTTTCTATTTTTGTAGTCTTTGATAGACTGAACCACATGTTCTGGGTCTTTGTCTCATTTAATAGTAGCCTATTTGCATTAAACCATGATGTTGCATTTTCTTTTGCCAAATTCATACTGCTTACAAGTTTATCAAAATCATGGTTTACAGACAGCAGAGTTGTATCATCTGCATACATATGTGTCTTTACATTAATATTTGCCGGTAGGTCATTTATATGTATGAGGAATAGAAGTGGTCCTAATTTAGATCCCTGTGGCACTCCGTGTTGAACCTCAAGTGTGTTTGACACATTACTTCCTGAGCTTACCACTTGCTTCCTATTATTAAGGTATGATTTGACGAGTTTTAAACTTTTGCCACATATTCCATAATATTCGAGTTTAGATAGTAAAACAGAGTGGTCAACACAGTCAATGGCCTTGCTCAGGTCACATAAGATTACCTGTATGTGAGCCTGGTCCTCAAATGCTGCTAAAATGTCACTCACTAAGAGTTTATGGCATGTATGGTTGACCTTTCTTTCCTGTAACCAAACTGTGGTGTACTCAGCATATCGTTTAGTTCTAGGTACTCATAGATCTGCTGATACATTATGCCTTCAAAGACTTTGGCTAGTGTTGGAATTAGTGAAATTGGCCTGTAGTTAGCAGGCTCAGCTTTGCTTCCCTTCTTAAAGATTGGAGTCACCTTGGATAGTTTGAGAGAATCAGGAAAGACCCCTTCTCTAAGACACAAGTTTATAGAATATGTTAATGGTGCTGCAATGTAAGGTATTACTTCTTTCAGTAAATTGTTTGACATATCATAAATATCTGTACTATGTGAATTTTTCATTTCTTTGACAATTTTGATAACTTCGTCTTGACATACCTCTTTAAGGTGTTTCAATGAAGGTCCGGCCTGATTATGATTTTGGTTTGCAGTCTTAAGATAATCTACACTCCTGGAAATGGAAAAAAGAACACATTGACACCGGTGTGTCAGACCCACCATACTTGCTCTGGACACTGCGAGAGGGCTGTACAAGCAATGATCACACGCACAGCACAGCGGACACACCAGGAACCGCGGTGTTGGCCGTCGAATGGCGCTAGCTGCGCAGCATTTGTGCACCGCCGCCGTCAGTGTCAGCCAGTTTGCCGTGGCATACGGAGCTCCATCGCAGTCTTTAACACTGGTAGCATGCCGCGACAGCGTGGACGTGAACCGTATGTGCAGTTGACGGACTTTGAGCGAGGGCGTATAGTGGGCATGCGGGAGGCCGGGTGGACGTACCGCCGAATTGCTCAACACGTGGGGCGTGAGGTCTCCACAGTACGTCATGTTGTCGCCAGTGGTCGGCGGAAGGTGCACATGCCCGTCGACCTGGGACCGGCCCGCAGCGACGCACGGGTGCACGCCAAGACCGTAGGATCCTACGCAGTGCCGTAGGGGACCGCACCGCCACTTCCCAGCAAATTAGGGACACTGTTGCTCCTGGGGTATCGGCGAGGACCATTCGCAACCGTCTCCATGAAGCTGGGCTACGGTCCCGCACACCGTTAGGCCGTCTTCCGCTCACGCCCCAACATCGTGCAGCCCACCTCCAGTGGTGTCGCGACAGGCGTGAATGGAGGGACGAATGGAGACGTGTCGTCTTCAGCGATGAGAGCCGCTTCTGCCTTGGTGCCAGTAATGGTCGTATGCGTGTTTGGCGCCGTGCAGGTGAGCGCCACAATCAGGACTGCATACGACCGAGGCACACAGGGCCAACACCCGGCATCATGGTGTGGGGAGCGATCTCCTACACTGGCCGTACACCTCTGGTGATCGTCAGGGGACACTGAATAGTGCACGGTACATCCAAACCGTCATCGAACCCATCGTTCTACCATTCCTAGACCGGCAAGGGAACTTGCTGTTCCAACAGGACAATGCACGTCCGCATGTATCCCGTGCCACCCAAGGTGCTCTAGAAGGTGTAAGTCAACTACCCTGGCCAGCAAGATCTCCGGATCTGTCCCCCATTGAGCATGTTTGGGACTGGATGAAGCGTCGTCTCACGCGGTCTGCACATCCAGCACGAACGCTGGTCCAACTGAGGCGCCAGGTGGAAATGGCATAGCAAGCCGTTCCACAGGACTACATCCAGCATCTCTACGATCGTCTCCATGGGAGAATAGCAGCCTGCATTGCTGCGAAAGGTGGATATACACTGTACTAGTGCCGACATTGTGCATGCTCTGTTGCCTGTGTCTATGTGCCTGTGATTCTGTCAGTGTGATCATGTGATGTATCTGACCCCAGGAATGTGTCAATAAAGTTTCCCCTTCCTGGGACAATGCATTCACGGTGTTCTTATTTCAATTTCCAGGAGTGTATATGCGTCACATTGGATTGATTAAAATACTACTGTAATCCCCAAAAGGAACTAACTCTGCTTGTTGTATATTAGACAGAATATCATTTACATATATGAGGAACAATAGCATACCTAAGATTGAGCTATGAGGAACTCTTTACATGATTTCTCTCTATACTTACACTGGCTGAGTTACAAAGTTCAGCTTTCTGGATTCTTTTGGTTAGCTATGGCATTATCCATTGGAAGACTATACTATTAATTCCATAAACTTCAGTTTATCTAGGAGAATATTGTGATTCACACATTCAAATGCATTATACAGGTCACAGAAAATACCCATAGGTGCCACTTTGTTATTTAATGCTTGTAAAAGTTGCTGAGTGAACATGTAAGTGGCATTATCCGTAGACCAACTCTTCTGAAATTCAAACTGTGATTTACTGAGGAAATTATTGCTGCTGAGATGGAATACTATTCTTGAATACATTACCTTCTCAACAAATTTGGAAAATGATGTCAGTAGTGAAACAAGTCAGAAGTTATTGACATCTCCCTTATCACTTTTATTAAAGAGTGGTTTAACAATGGCATATTTCAGTCTCTCTGGCAAAATGCCTTGAGACAGTGATGTATTACATATTTTAGAAAGGACTGGGCTTCTTATGTGGGAACAAATCTGTGATACTGTATTGGAAACACCATCAAAACCAGAAGAGATTTTATTTTCAAGAGAATAAGTAATTTTATTAATTTCAGAATGAGATGTTGGTGACACATTGATAGGACTGAATTTTATGAGAAGTACTTTTTCAACATACTACTGTGACTTTCCTCTTGAACTGTTTATCCCTATACTTACCATATTTAAGAAATGATTGTTAAATATATTTACTACATCTACATCACTACTGTGCAAATCACTTTTAAGTGCCTGACAGAGGGTTTGTTAAACCACATTCACAGTAATTGTCTGTTATTCCACTCTCAAATAGCATGTGGAAAAAATGAACACCTATATCTTTGCATGTGACCTCTTATTTCTCTTATTTTTTGTG
The DNA here is from genome assembly GCF_023897955.1 of Schistocerca gregaria. Taxonomy (NCBI): domain Eukaryota; kingdom Metazoa; phylum Arthropoda; class Insecta; order Orthoptera; family Acrididae; genus Schistocerca; species Schistocerca gregaria. The sequence goes on from NC_064931.1 coordinate 829,829,866, forward strand.
ATGATTGTTTCTCCCTATGTAGGTCAGCATCAACAAAATATTTTCGAATGCAGAGGAGAAAATCAGTGATTTAAATTTCATGAGAATATCTTGCTGCAATGAGAAACACCTTTCAATGTTTTTGAATTTGCATTTTGTTGTAATATATGTAACAACTCGTCTTTTTTCTATATTAGTTGTTGTTGTTGTTGTTGTTGCTGTTGTAGTCTTCAGTCCAGAGACTGGGTTGATGCAGTTTTCCAAGCTACTCTATCCTGCACAAGCTTCTTCATTTCCAAGTACTTATTGCAACCTACATTCCTAGTCAAGTTGTGCCACAAATTTCTCTTCACCCCAATTCTGTTCAGTACTTCCTCATTAGTTATGTAATCTACTCATCTAATCTTCAGCATTCTTCTGTAGCACCACATTTCAAAACCTTCTATTCTCTTCTTGTCTAAACTACTTATCACCCATGTTTTACTTCCATACGGGGCTACACTCCATACAAATGCTTTCAGAAAAGACTTCCTGGCGCTTAAATCTACACTTGATGTTAACAAGTTCTCTTCTTCAGAAACGCTTTCCTTGCCATTGCCAGTCAAAATTTTATATCCTCTCTACTTTGGCCATTATGAGTTATTTTGCTCCCCAAATAGCAAAACTCATCTACTACTTTAAGCGTTTCATTTCCTAAACTAATTCCCTCAGCATCACTCGATTTAATACTATTACATTCCATTATTCCCGTTTTGCTTTTGTTGATATTCATCTAATATCCTCCTTTCAAGACACTGTCCATTGCATTCAACAGCTCTTCCAGGTCCTTTACTGTCTCTGACAGAATTACAATGTCATTGGCAAACCTCAAAGGTTTTATTTATCCTCCATGAATTTTAATTCCTACTCCAAATTTTTATTTTGTTTCCTTTACTGCTTGCTCAATATACAGATTGAGTAACGATGGGTATAGGCTATAACCCTGTCTCTTTCTCTTCCCAACCACTGGTTCTCTTTCACGTTGTTTTTCTTGTATAACTGCCATCTGGTTTCTGTACAAATTGCAAATAGCTTTTTTCTCCCTGTATTTCACCTCTGCCACCTTCAGAATTTGAAAGAGAGTATTCCAGTCAATATTGTGAAAAGCTTTTCTTAGTTTACAAATGCTAGAAAGGTAGGTTTGCCTTTCCTTAATCTGCCTTCTAAGGCAAGTTGTAGGGTCAGTATTGCCTGACTTGTTCCAGCATTTCCATGGAATCCAAAATGAGGTCAACTTCTACCAGTTTTTCCTTTCCTCTGTAAGGAATTCATGTTAGTATTTGCAACCGTGACTTATTCCACTGATAGTTCAGTAATTTTCACACCTGCTAACACCTGCTTTCTTTGGGATTGGAATTATTATATTCTTCTTGAAATCTGAAGGTATTCCGCCTGTCTCTTACATCTTGCTCACCAGATGGAAGAGTTTTGTCATGGCTGGCTCTCCCAGTGCTATCAGTAGCTCTAACAGAATGTTGTCTACTCCCAGGGTTTTATTTTGATGTGCTCTTGATGCAATATCATACCTCCCATTTCACCTTCACCTATGTCCTCTTCCATTTCCATAATATTGCCCTCAAGTACATCACCCTTGTATAAACCCTCTATATACTCCTTCCACCTTTCTGCTTTCCCTTCTTTGCTTAGAACTGGGTTTCCATCTGAGCTCTTGATGTTCATACAAGTGGTTCTCTTATCTCCAAAGGTCACTTTAATTTTCCTGGAGGCAGTATCTATCTTATCCCTAGTGAGATAAGCTTCTACATCCTTACATTTGTCCTCTAGCCGTCCCTGCTTAGCCATTTTGCACTTCCTGTCGGTCTCATTTTTGAGAAGTTTGTAATCCTTTTTGCCTGTTTCATTTACTGCATTTTTATATTTTCTCCTTTCATCAATTAAATTAAATATCTCTTATGTTACCCAAGGATTTCTGCTAGCCTTCATCTTTTTACCTACTTGATCCTCTTCTGCCTCCATTATTTCATCTCTCAGAGCTACCCATTCTTCTTCTACTGTATGTCTTTCTCCCCGTATTTGTCAACTGTTCTCTAATGCTCTCTCTGTAACTCTCTACAAACTGTTGTTCTTTCAGTTTATCCAGGTCCCATCTCCTTAAATTCCCACCTTTTTGTAGTTTCTTCAGTTTTATTCTGCAGCTCATAACCAACAGATTGTGGTCAGAGTCCACATCTGCCCCTGGAAATGTCTTACAATTTAAAACCTGGTACTTAAATCCCTGCCTTACCATTATGTAAATTATCTGAAAGCTTCCAGTGTCTCCAGGTCTCTTCCACATATATAACCTTCTTTCATGATTCTTAAACCAAGTGTTTGGCTACCATTAAGTTATGCTCTGTGCAGAATTCTACCAGACAGCTTTCTCTTTCATTCCTTAGCCCCATTCCACGTGAACCCACTACTTTTCCTTCTCTTCTACTGTCAAAGTCCAGTCTCCCATGACTATTAAATTTTTGTCTCCCTTCAGTATCTGAATAATTTCTTTTCCCTCTTCGCACATTTTTTCAATCTCTTCATAATCTGCAGAGCTAGTTGGCATATAAACTTGTAGTACTGTGGTAGGCATGGGCTTCATGTCTAACTTGGCTACAATAATGTGTTCACTATGCTGTTCATAGTAGCTTACCTGCATTCCTATTTTTTCATTCAATATTAAACCTACTATTTGATTTTGTATTTGTAACTCTGTATTCATCTGACCAGAAGTCTTGCTTTTCTAACCCACATGCCTGAATAAGGGATCTGACATTCCACGCTCTGATTCGTAAGACACTGGTTTTCTTTCTCCTGATAACGATGTCCTCCTGAGTAGTTCCCACCCAGAGATCCAAATGGGGAATTATTTTACCTCTGGAATATTTTACCCAAGAGGACACCACCATCGTTTAACCATACAGTAAAGCTGCATATCCTTGGAAAAAATTGTGGCTGTAGTTTCCCTTTGCTTTCAGCTGTTGACAGTACCATCACAGCAAGGCTGTTTTGGTTAATGTTACAAGGACAGATCAGCCAATCATCCAGACTGTTGCCCCATCAACTACTGGAAAGGCTGCTGCCCCTCTTCAGGAACCACACATTTGTCTGGCCTATCAACAGATACCCATCCATTGTGGTTGCACCTGCAGTACGGCTGTCAGTATCGCTGATGCAGCTGATGCATGCATGCATACATGCCTCCCCAATAACAGCAATGTTCCATGGTTAATGGGGGGGAGGGGGTTCATGTTAGATTTAACTTCTGTAACTCTGTGTATGTGTCTGCTATAACCCTGTTTGCAATACCTGGATTCATGCTGTGGCACCAGGTTGCCAGTGGGCAACACTTCGAATCATCTGTCAATGGCACCTGCCTGGGCCAGCCACAAGAGGCTGCCAGCAGTGGGTCACAGAACTTGCACACATGGCGACTCAGCTGCTGTGCCACCTACTGGAATCCTACTTGTATCAACTCCTATGTTTGTAGTTCATTTGTATTTGGATGAATAAACTGAGGTTAATTGGGTTGCATTGTTATCTATATCTCAGATTCAGGCAATGTGGTTCTCAGATAGGCAAAGGACATCTATTTCTTCAGAGTTCCCTGAATCTTTGAAGCAGACAAGAAGCTTGGATCTTGCGTTATGTGATGGTGGCCCCTCACACATTTTCTGCGAAAGCTCAGGTGACCTATTTTTTCCCCTCTCTTATTTAAGTGTAGGTTGTGTCTACTACATACCCATCTCTCAATTGTAGCAGCAGACACTGCACTAATGTGTTCCTCAACATTCAGTATGACATCCACCAGAATTATGAGAGTTTAAAACAGTGCAAACCCGTCTCCAAGATGATTATTGTTTATGGGTGAAAAATATTGCATATTTCACATTAATACAATTATGAGCAGATTTATGAAAGTTAAAGCATACATGACCAAAAGACAATAATTATTAAATGCTAACATGCTGGCTTAAGTTATGTAATTAGTAACTTAGCTGCTGTGTAAAATCTTTAGAATGTTTGTGAGAAACTACAGTATAAATGGGAAAAGCTGTGAAGAAATAAAGATCTCAAAACAGAGATACATGTATAAACATTTTTATCTTATTTCCTTTGAACGTTTCCAGATTTCAGTTGTAAATGTATTTTAAAAAACGGTGACTTATCCAAATAATAATTAAAAATGTTAATTTCAGACCCAGTCTTGAAACAATTACTATTATGTCTCCATTATTATCAAGTGAGACATCCAATACTGAAGCATTGCTCAGTTTATCATCTGTGGTTCATACATACTGCAAGAAGAATAGTGGTTGTGAAAATGCTACTCAAGTACAGGCCACTGTCTCACACCTACAAGAACTGGTGCTAAGTGGTTGTCAAAATACAAGAAATAACAAGATTCCATACTCTCAGGTAAAGTGTGAGGAATTGTCATGTATGATGTTAAATATTCATTTTCATACACACATCATATGAGTTACTATACAACATACATTTTGAGTTAACAAGATGCTGGAAAAATAGCAATTTATTGGTGTAATAATACACAGATATAAAGAATAGAATATTAGATTTATTTTTATTTTATTTACTTGTCAAGTTAAGTAGGACCAAATTGAGCAAATCTCCAGAGTCATGGAATGTGTCAGTACATGAAATTACAACATAAAAGTAATAACAGATAAAAATAAATGTTCATGAAGCCAGAAAAAGCCAGTCCATTAGTTTAAGTAAGCGCAATCAACAATACAGTAAAAATTAGCTTAATTTTTCAAGGAACTCGTCAACAGAATAGAAGGAGTGACCCATGAGGAAACCCTTCAGTTTTGATTTGAAAGCGTGTGGATTACTGCCAAGATTTTTAAATTTATTTTTAAGTGGTAGCTTATTGAAAATGGATGCAGCAGTATACTGCACACCTTTCTGCACAAAGAGTTAAGGAAGTCCAATCCAATTGCAGGTTTCATTTCTGCCGAGTATTAACTGAGTGAAAGCTGCTTATTTTTGGGAATAAGCTAATATTGTTAACAAGAAATGTCAGTAAGTAATATAAATATACTGAGAGGACAATGTCAAAATACCCAGACTCGTGAACAGGAGTCGACAAGAGGTTCGTGAACTTACACCACTTATTGCCCGAACCACCCATTTCTGAGCCAAAAATATCCTTTTAGAATGGGAAGAGTTACCCTAAAATATAATAGCATATGACATAAGTGAATGAAAATCAAAGTAGACTAATTTTCATGTCGAATGATCACTCACTTCTGGTACCGTTCGAATAGTAAAAATGGCAGTATTAAGTCTTTCAACAACATCCTGAATGTGGGCTTTCCTAGACAGCTTACTATCTATCTGAACACCTAGAAATTTGAACTGTTCAGTTTCACTTATCATATGCTCATTCTGTGAAATTAAAACGTCAGGTTTTATTGAATTGTGTGTTAGAAACTGTAAAAAACTGAGTCTTACTGTGATTTAGCATTAGTCTATTTTCTACAAGCCATTAACTTAAGTCATCTACTGCACTATTTCCAACTGAGCCTATGTTGCAAACAACATCCTTTACTACCAAGCTATTGTCATCAGCAAACAGAAATTTTTTAGAATTACCCATAATACTGGAGGGCATATCATTTGTACAAATAAGGATCAGGAGTGGCCCTAGCACTGATCCCTGGGCACCCCCCACTTGACAGTAACCCACTCAGACCCCAAATCACAGCCATTATCAACATTGTGAATAATGACATTTTACTGCCTGTTGCTAGAGTAAGAGGTGAACCAATTGTGAGCTACTCCCCGTATTCTGTAATGGTCCCACTTCTGGAGCAATATTTTGTGATCAACACACTCAAATGCCTTAGTTAAATCAAAAAATATGCCAAGTGTTCAAAACCTTATGTTTAGCCTATCCAGTACCTCACAGAGAAAAGAGAATATAGCATTTTCAGTTGTTAAACGACTTCTAAAGCTGAACTGCACATTTGATAGCAAATCATGTGATATAAAATGATCAATTATCATTACATGCACAGCCTTTTCAACAATCTTTGCAAACACTGATGGCATAGAAATATGTCTTCAAATGCTTCAAATGGCTCTGGGCACTACGAGACTTAACGTCTGAGGTCATCAGTCTCCTAGAACTTAGAACTACTTAAACCTAACTAATTTAAGGACATCACACACATCCTTGCCCAAGGCAGGATTCGAACCTGCAACTGTAGCGGTTGCACGGGTCCACACTGAAGCGCCTAGAACTGCTTGGTCACACCGGCCAGCAGAAATAGGTCAAAAATTATCTACATTATCCCTTTCTCCCTTTTTTTTAAAGTGGCTTTACTAATGAGTACCTTAATCGCTCAGGGAACTGACCATTCCTAAAGGAAAAATTACAAAAATGGCTAAATACAGGGCTAATATATGCAGGACAATACTTTAATATTCTGCTAGTCACTCCATCATAACCATGAGAGTCCTTAGTCTTCAATGATTTAATTATTTACTCAATCTTTCTCTTGTCTGTATCACAGAGGAGTATTTCAGACATCAATCACGGAAAGGCATTTGCCAAGAAAGTTACATGATTTCCTGTAGAAACTAAAATTTTATGTAATCCACCAGCAATGCTCAGAAAATGATTGTTAAATACTGTACATATATCTGATTTATCAGTAAAAGATATATTTTTTTACTCTGAACTGACTTTATATTGTTGACCTTGTGCTGCTGACCAGACACTTCCTTCACAACTGACCATATGGTTTTAATTTTATCCTGTGAATTAGCTATTCTATTTGCATACCACACACTATTTGTCTTCCTAATAACATTTTTAAGCACCTTACAATACTGTTTATAATGGGCTACTGTAGCTTGATTGTGACTACTTCTAACATTTTGATGTAATTCCCACATTGTTCTGCAAGATATCCTTATCCCACTAGTCAGCCACCCGGGCTGCCTATTACTGCTAGTATCCCATTTGGAATGTTCCAATGAAAAGCAAATCTGAAAGAGCATAAGAAATGTGTTAAGGAAAGCATTGTATTTATCACATATGTTATCGGCACTATAAACATCCTGTCACTCTTGTTCCTTGACAAGGTTTAAAAAACTCTATTGCTGTTGGATTAACTTTCCTACATAGTTTGTAATTAAATATGACATTTTTTTTAGTACAAAAGCCTTTTAGTGTTAAAATTTGTGCATCATTGTCTCAAAGGTCACTCACACTTTTACTAACAAAATGCCCATCTAGTAATGAAGAATGAATAAAAATATTGTCTATGGCTGCAGTATTGTTCCCTTGCACTCTAGTTGGAAAAAAAACCACAATCTGCATCAGATCATATGAATTTAGGAGATCTGCCAACAACATTTTTCTTGCACCATCACATACAAAATTTATATTGAAGTCACCACATATAACTAGTTTATTGTACTTCCTACAAAGTGAATCAAGAACCCTCTAGCTTGAGCAGAAATGCTCTGAAGTTGAAGTTAGGGGACCTATAAACAACAACAATTAGAAGTTTAATTTCACTAAATTCAACTGCCCCTGCACATTATTCAAATATCTCTTCATTGCGGTGTCGTGATACGTCTATTGACTCAAATGGAATACTGTTTTTTATGTACATAGCCACTGCCCCACCCCACAAGGAGCTCCTTGAGAAACAGCCATCTAATCTGTATCCTTGTAAAGGAAGCCTCTGAATTGTCAAATTATTTAAGTGATGCTCTGATATACCAATAATTTCAGTCAACATCTATAAGCAGTTCACTAACTTTATCTCTAATACCTCTTATATTTGGATGAAATATGCTAATTCCTTCTCTACTTGGAAACATTACATCCTTGGAAGGTGAGCCCTTAGTTAGAGGGACTTCCTTTAAGCAAGTATACCTATCAGCTGACTTCAATCTAAAAAATGTGCAGCTCTGACACCAACTACTACAGGAATTTTTCCATGAGTGACCCCACCACCACCACTGTGACCTATAAGCTTAGCCAGCCTCCCCTTCCCATACCTATTGAGGTGCAGGCCATGCCTAGTGAAACCAGATCTACTGATAGACCCAACTGGCACCACGGGGATGTGACCCATGCCCTCTGCCATCAGCACTCTCCCCAGCCCCATGTTAATGTGCGTAACAGCCACATTAAGGTGAGGCCAATAATGATGCTGAAACAGTTGCACGAAATGCACATTAGTGCCACCAGTTTGAGTAGCTATCTTTACTAGGTCACCACCTACACCAAATTCCCGTCCCTATCAAGACTGTTCCCTGCTTCACTCACTATCACTACCTGATCCTCGTCCATACAATTCCTACATAACTCCCCTATGCTGTCAGTCACTTGAGCCAGCCCTGCACTAGGCTTCACAATGCTGGTGACCTGGTACTCACGCCCCAACACTTCCTGCAACTCCTGGCCCACACCTCTACCATGAGAACTACCTAGCAGCAGAACCTTCTCCTTTCTGCTAGACTTTGAAACTAATCTAAGCCCCCTTATTGCTGAGGACTGATGCATGTTCCCTACATCTACAGCTACATGAGGCTCCTCTCCACTCAACTCTGACAATTGGTCAAATCTATTGCATACATGAAAAGTAAAACTGTCGGAATACCTCCTCTTCCTAGCTGCCTTCTTGCCAACTGCCAGTTCCCATTCTCCACCACCCTTCACGCTATTGAGTTCCTCCTTTGTGCATTGTAACTGCTCCTGCAGGGCACAGATCTTACTCTCCTGCTCCTCTGTCAACTTATTTCTACTACAGATTCTGCATTCCCAGGAAGGGATCTCACCAAAATGACCATTGGCTTCCCCACTGCATTCCCCCAGTGAAAATACTTTGAACAAATCCCGCACTGCAACCCACTACTCACAAACCTACGACAGAGCCCACACTTCTCACTCATGGTAAATTTTACAGTTACTGAAAAAAGCTATATGTCTGTAAAAGTTCAGTTACACCAGTAGCACTATTTATAGAACTAACAATAATGGTCTCAAAATTCTCTGCCTACTAAGAAAGTAACTACTGGTATTAATACTACTACACCACAGCTAATACCAATACCAACAAAACTTCACAAAGTTATTATCTAAAACCAAAAAATTCAAATGGCCACTGGAACACTAAATGAAGTTAAAACACTAAATGAAAATTTTACTCAAATATTTTACTAGAAACAATAAGAAACATCACTTGAAAACTGAAGCAAGATATTTACTAAACGACTTCAATGCACAGAAAACTCTAAAAAACACAGTGAGCGAACGATTCCAAAAGTTTGTTAAATCGTTATTTTGCCACAAACAGCATGAAACACCTCTGAAAATTATTAAATTTAATAACTGTATAGCAGTGCACAAATAAGCTTGTCAGTACTTAGCTTTATAACCACTACAGCTGCAATGCACACCGCAAAATTCACTGCATGTGAAATTAAATATTAACAAAGCTTATAATTTTGTAGGGTGTACTCATCCATTTGCTTTATATCTGCTGCTGCCACAAGCTCATGTTGTCAACTGTAACATGGTTTTTACACCATGAATGATCAATACAAACATTTCGTTTCAGAGCCTTTATTGTACACCACGTCATAATTATACTGACATGCTTACAACACTGATGCACATCTTACTTAAGCAATTACCTGCTTCTTGCAAAATATCGTCTAAGACACTGCTTCCCACTAACATTTACACCATTCTGATCATTTACATCAACCTCCCTGTTGTCCTCCATATTAACAAAGATAACGATAAATTTTCAAAAAATAAATAAATAAATAAAAATAAAATTTGCACTAACAGTACTTTTCTTCTTCTATACTTTTTTGATTACTTCAGTTTACCTAGTTTTTGGCAATTATCATTATGTTCTTCATATTGTAGTGCTGTCGATTACTGTCTCATTGTTTTTCTCATGCAACCCACAAATACAATATAGAATTACAAACTTTTTCTGAAACAAAATGTAAGATTAATTTACAGAATCATGACATATTTCAGCTCCATTCAGCACAGATTTGGAGACAAAAACTGATGAGGGAGAATGGGGATGGGAGAAAGTGAGATAGAGGGGGGCAGGGAGGATGACAAAACAGAAATAGAAAAGAAAGGTGGACAGTTGAGAAGAAATGGAGGGGCAAAGTACAGAAAGCTAATGTAATGTAAGAAGGGATGAGTAGAAAGTGCTTAGTACTAGTCTGCAAGTTTGAAGTTTGGAACCACTGGTGCTAATGGAGGTTCTGAATGCCACAAGTATTGAAACAAGTGCTCAGGTTCCTGTTGTATTTGGTAGCATAGTCGACAGTAATTGGACTTGGCATCTTGGTGGGTCAAGTTGATATAGTATGTTGATTGAAATTTGCATCTGTTTGAAGGTCAGTTGGTAGACTACATGTGTGCCCTCACATTATAGGAATATTAGTAGAATGGTTGAAAAATTTGTTGGGAGAAATGAGATTTTGTGGATTTTGGTTCATTTTCTGCACATGAATTGGTGTAGCAAATTATATATTTTAATCATTTGCACCACTGCCTGACATTGGTAGAAGAAGTAATTTTTCTGGATCATTAGCACAAGTGAAATGGTGACCAATGACAACATAAGAACAGTATTACTATAGTTTGTATGGCTGACATAACAGACAAGGTATCACATTTTATTCTTCATTACAGGTAAAACTATATAGTTTTAGGGAGAGTTCAGGCTGTATTTTGTCTAAAACTGAAAAACGTTTCAGTGAAATAACTGACACCTTTTACCAGATTCCTTCACTTTTCATGGTCTATTGAAAGTGACAAAAGATTGTAAATTACTTAAATTTACAAACAAACTTCAGTACTTCAACACCTATGTAGATAAAGGAAAGGTATGAGCTTTAACTGTGCAAAACATAGCGATCTTTTTTGTGTATAATTACTTATTAAACACAAATTGGGCACCTTTAAATGGATGTGTGTGCTACAAGTATATAAAGCTGGACTAAGTCACTTACTAATGAAACAAGATCAGTGATCACAATTTTATTCTCTTAAATGATCAAAACTATGCAAAGCAGATGATTCAGACACTTATTTGAGTGGCAGGAAAATCATTCTTTTGAGTAAAGTGCATTAAAAGATGAATTTTTGAGTAAAACGCATTGGGGAGCTCAAAAGTTAATGAAAGATAGTCAGACTTTAACTAAATACCAATTTAAAGGTAATTATGAAAGGACCAGTATCACAGTTACACAAAGCTGGAACAGTGAATTAGTCTCAACTTTGTTGATGGAACTATTCTGGAATTTACTTCCAATTATTTAGGGAAACTTCAGATAACTTACATCAAAATAATCTGATGAGCATTTGAACCAAGTTTCTTGACACAGTATTATAAAAAGAACAGACTGCTACTTGTCATATAGAGGAGCTATTGCGTTGCAGACAGGAACACTAATAAGACTGATTATGCCAAAGCTCTTCTTCTTAAGTAGACAACATGTGCACATTCATGCAAGCACAACTCACACAAACATGACCACAGTCTCTGGACACAGAGGCCAGACTGCAAGTAACTATGTGTGAAGGGAGTAGCAATCTGTGTGTTGGGGGTAAGGGAGAGGCTGGGGCGAGGATGAGAAGGGATAACAGGGTAGAGGTGGGGGATGATAAAGTGCTGCTTGGGAGACCATGCGGGGAAGTGGGGAAGTCATGAGGACAGGGTAGGACAGCTATGTTCAATCATGAGGTCAGTCAGGAGGGAGGAGGAGGAGGGGGGGAATCAGGAAAGGAGAGAAGTTGAGGAAGGTGTGTGTGTGGGGGGGGGGGGGGGGGGAGGGGGAGAGTGAGAGAGTGAGAGAGAGAGTGAGAGAGAGAGAGAGAGTGAGAGTGAGAGAGAGTGAGAGTGAGAGTGAGAGAGAGTGAGAGTGAGAGAGAGTGAGAGTGAGAGAGAGAGAGAGAGTGAGAGAGAGAGAGTGAGAGTGAGAGTGAGAGAGTGAGAGAGTGAGAGTGAGAGAGTGAGAGTGAGAGAGTGAGAGTGAGAGAGTGAGAGTGAGAGAGTGAGAGAGTGAGAGAGAGAGAGTGAGAGAGAGAGAGAGAGACTAGAGAGTGCATTGGTGGAATAGAAGGCTGTGTGCTGCTGGAGTGGGAGCCGGGAAGGGGATAGGTGGGTGAAGGACAGGAACTAAGGAAGACTGAGGCCAGGGAGGTTATGAGAACTTAGGAGACTTAAGATATAGTTAAATTCCTAGATTTGTATGTATTGTTTTACTGTAGAATTTCCTTGCCTATAGAGGGTGTCTCATGAAGGATTTGACAGGAATGATCATTCAAAGCAAAGGAGGGCTTTTAGACATGGCCTCTAAAATTCATATATTAAGAGCTGTGAGCCCATATTCATCTTTGGTACTTGGAAACAGATCTCTTCTACTGGAGGATGAAGAAGTGCTCATAGCTCTTTATGTGTACATTTTGGAGCACATCTTTAATAGGCTATTTTGCTTCATTCCCATCATATCCCTCAATATTGTCCATTTCTCTGGGGACAACCTGTATATTTTATTGATGCAGAATTGTAATTCTCATTTGGTTGCATGTAATTCAGACTGCGTGCCTTTACTACAACTTTGCAAATTTCTGGAATAAAAACTGGCACTCATTTTTTGTTTACATCGTGATTTTGAACCCTTGCATTGATTTTTGTGGATACTGTCATTTGACTTATTTATATAAATTTTTTTCAACAAATTGCCTTTCAACTACAGTAATGTACATACTTCCTTGTATTTTACCAAAAATATTGATCTCAAATTTCATATTATACATATAGTAATATAGACTGTTTCCAACATGGATTCCATTAGCGTATATTTTCACATTGTACAAGATGATTTACTAACTGTTGGATTTGTTGAGTGGGAAATATTGCAGTCTAAGATAAGAAAAGTTGTTCCAAAATTGTAAGCCCAGTCCATACCTTCTTGCAATGCCTATTAATGTTTCATAAGAAAAAAATCTTCATAGATTTAAAAGCTAAATTATAATGCAGCTACAAAGACTACACCTACTGAAGATCTTCAAAATCATTCCAGTTTGGATGTATATATGACAACATTACAGGAAACACTGTCAGATTAAGTAAATATCCCTGGAGTTCTTATATGAAAGTCACAAGCATTCTAGGTTTTTCAGAAATATGGCATTTCAGCCAAGTCAGTTTTCACAGGAAGTCTGGTTATGCATTCATGAACATTGTACACTAAATTATCTGGGGATCCATTATATCAAAACTCCTCTTCTAAACGACTGTTAAGTGGAAAACCTCCCTGTAACTGGTGGAATGCATATCTGAAAGCTGGATGTTCACTGTTACAATTCATTTCAGAAAAAGATATAGTTCCTATTTTCTTGCTACCAACAATGGATGCTTATATATTAACTGACTTTTGTTTGTTTTAAAAGGAAAATTCACTTGAGGAAACTAAAACCACTATTAGACATGATGGATGGCAAAACTTATTTTCAGGGGGTGAAACTCCCAACTACTGCTGATAAATACATTTAAAAGTAGGAAGATCTATACATAGTTTCTGAACTGGTAGTTTCTTCATCAGAGAGGAAAAGAGGTGATGGTTGTTGAAAGTTAGAAAGGAGGGGCAAATCTCTAATGCCTATGTGTATAATTATTAATTGTATTAGTCATTCTCCTAATTGTGTCTGTTGTAAGTAATGTATCATCTAATTATTTATTGTTATTGTCATTTACTTAATTGTGCAGTGTAACTATCTTGAATTATTTTCATATACTTATTGATGCATATGTAATTACTTCATTGGAGGACACTGATTGCATGTAAAAATGTTTAAAGATGATTAACAGATTTGAATTTTTCAGGTGATAGTTGCTCTTAAAACACTTGGGAACATTGGTGTGACTAATGCAAACTTATCATCTGTTTTGCATAACTGCTTAGAAAATGAAGAACTACCAATGGAACTGAGAGTATCTGCCATTGAAACATACAGGTAATTTGGGGGTCTGTTAATAGCCAGAAAATATTTATTTAGAAGGTAATTTTTGTTACATACAACTGAACACAATAATTATGTTTTAAATAGATAACACTGGATAGTTTCTTTCTGTCTGTGGTCCTAGAGTAATTAAGTCAGTGAGATGTTAACAATATATGAAAATGGATACAAAGAAAATTTCGTATTGATGAATGTAGACAGATAAAAAACCAGAAATAGTTGTTAGATGTAGCCTATTGCATAATGAGCCAAAAATTATAACAATGTGGAAGTTGATCAGTGGGTGAGTGGGGAGTATTTGGAACTGGAGGAAAAGAATAAATGCTTAAGAGAGTAATAAACAGATAAAGTGAGTACAGAAAGTAGGATAGAATTTAGCAGTATATCACTATCAGTATTCTTAGAAGCAACTGAATAAAATCGTGGAAAAATATGATAGGTAGTTAGCAGAAAGTAAATGAAGTAATGACATGAAATAATGTGGTATAAAACGAAACAAATTTCCAACTATAGTGTGATTTATCTTTGTGAGTGTATGTATTTAAGCAATTTTTCAATGAGCATTAGCTTCCCTTTGTTGTTTTGTTAGTTTATCCATCCATGACCATTTACACAATAATTTTTACATGTCATCCTAATACCAAAATAAACAGTTAAAAAGTTGATAATTTTGTACAGACAACCATATAATCACAGACAATTTTTCCTGATTGGATATTTTTATTTTGTGTGCAATGGTATTTTGGCCACAGCCATCAGCTTGTGAATGGGATATTGAGCTCAGGATAGTGGAAGAAGGTTTGTATGTTATCCAGCGCAGATCTTGGGCCTCAGAATTTACAGTAACATGCATTATATTTTAACTGTGTGCAGAAGAATGTCAGTGATGTTTATTATTGATTTATGTTAACTTTTTACCTTTTCCTACATTGTGCTCACTAAACATTGTGCTAGAAGAATAGTTGTCCAAACACTGAATAAATTTATACCTAGCATAACAGTCAATAATGAGAAGGGTTCTCCATGATATACAGCATTCCTAAAGAACTTTCTACAGCAGTGACTACTGCACATAGTGTGTAAAACACAGCACAAGGCTATAGATAGAGAATACTAAATGCAGCTCATTTGACTGTCAAAGGTACTATGAGTATCATACCAGAATCTTACTGAAAAATGTATTCAGAAACATCTTTTAGTTAGCAACATTTTTTAATTATTAGTTTATAGAAACTTTTGAGAATAATGTCTGCACAGATCTGGAGTGTAGCATACATCTGAGTGGATTGACAAACAGAACTGTAGCACACTACCTGCAGCAAGCACAGATTACATTCTGCAGCTTATTGATTGCCTCAGAAAGAAAATATCTGCAGAACTGGATGAACATTTTCCATATTTATTGAATAAATGCAAACATCACGTAGTGAAACCATTGGTTTGTATAAGCAATTGTGTTCTAAAAGGTGGTGTAGTCCCTGACAACTTGAAACTAGCTGTAGTCAAACTCTTACGCAAAAAATGAGAAAGAAACAATGTTCATAACTACAGACCCATTTCCCTAATCTCAACATTGAGCAAACTGATTGAGAACATAATGTTAAAATGTATCTTGGAACATTACAACAATGCTGACATAGTAAGTCATTGCCATCATGGTTTGAGAAGAGTTCAAAGTACCATGTCAACAGCAGTACAGTTTGTTCATTAAGTACTTGAAAAAATAAATGCAAATTCCCAGGAGTATTCCTAGAACTCTTAAAAACTTTTGATGGCGTACATCATGACAAGCTCTTATCAAAAATTGTATTGAGTTGTGTCACTGGAAAACTCAAGCAATTGCTGGAAACATGTTTAAAAGGTAGACAACTGTTTACCGAAGTTATCTATGATAATGGAGAAATATGGGAGAGGAAGTGGTCAAGAATAAGAAATGTACAGTTTGCTGTTTCTCAGGGCTCCAGTTTAGTTCCATTCCTATTTATACGCTTTATGTAAATGATTTCCAGCCTCTCTAGATAATAAGCATTTGATCACTATGTATGCCAGTGGCACATGCTGTGTCTGTTTTGCAGACTATGAGCCCAGCCAAATTGAAGAGATTCAAAACTTTACTGGAATGGCTAGTACTTACTCTGAAAGAGATAACTAAAGAGTAAACACAGAAAAAAAATATTATTCACCTTAAACCGAGTGCTCCACATAGCCAAAAATATGGTGATTGATGAAACCAGTTTGGAATGTAAATTTTTGGAAATAGCAAGTTGACGTTGACCATGTGTGTGGGGATACGGGGGGAGGGGGGGGGGGGGGGTGTTACCTTCAGTCGATGTGTATTAAGGAGATTATTACGATTATTACCATACATTAATTCTGAAACCCTAAGGACTGTATATATTGGAGTAGTGTACCCTTTCTTGTCTTATGGAGTAGTACTGTGGGGTGGGACTTGCCACACGAACATGAGAAGCTAATTTTTATTTTGGCTGGAGTCACAGTCATGGCACATTTTTTGAATGATGCTGCCACCATTTGTGTATAATAATTTTCCTTTTGTTGTTATACAGTCCAATTTTCAGCCTTAGGCCATTTTAAAGTACAAACACTTATTTATATATCTATTTATATATAAAAAGACAGCATACTAATATGTACTACAAGTCTTTCTCAAAAAAGCATATCTCATCATGTATGAGGTGCTATCCAAAACTTTTTGGGACTGGTGCTGCCATTTGTTGAAAACCTTACCTATGAACTAACTGTCACCATCACCCTAGACGTAGTTCCCATCCGCATGTACACACTGGTCCCAGCACTTCTGCCACTGGTAAAACATTTTCAGTAAGTTCTATTCTTTGAGGGTGTGGTGATGCTTCTTGACTCCTCTCTAGAGTATCGAACTGATGGCCTTTCAACTTGAGTTTTAGTTTTGGGAATAGCATGAAGTCACAAGGTGCCAAATATGGTGGGTGGGGTACAACTGCCATGTTGTTTTTTCCCAAAAAGCTTCTGGTGAGCAAGGACATGTAACAGGGCTTGTTGTCGTGATGCAGCAGCCAGTTGCCTTGATGCCAAAGTTTGGGCCATTGTTGCTGCCTGTTTTCACAGAGCCATCACAAAACGTCACAGTAGTATGCAGAATTCACTGTTTGGTTGGGTGGGACAAATTCTTTGTGCACAATTCCCTTGGTATCAAAGAAAATGATGATCATGCTCTTCACTTTGCTCTTCACCTGTCTCACTTTTTTGGGTCTTGGAGAGCCTGAGCTCTTCCACTGGGACAATAATTGCTTTGTCTCTGGGTCATAACCATAAATACAGCTCTTGTTGCCAGTGATAATCCGTAACAAGCAGGCTGGATCATTAAATGTGGTCTGATGAAGGTCTGTGCACACTTAAACATGCTGTGCCTTCTGATCTGCAGTCAAGATGCTTGGCACAAATTTTGCAGTCACACGATGCATGCCCAGTTCATCGGTCAACATTCATTCCATAACCAATACTCACTTTATCTGCAAGGTCTTGAATGGTTCGGAATCGACCCGCACGACAGGCCTTCCAGTGTGAGCATTATCTTCGTTGTCTGTACAGCCGGCCCTGAATTGAGCATGCCACTGAAACACACACATATGGCTCATGCTCTGGCCACCGAACAATTGTTGAGTCATTGCAATGGTCTCCGTAGCACTTTTCCTGAGATTCGTACAGAATTTGATGCACACGTGCTGTTCTGTTCATGGATCCATCATAAAATCACCACACACCAAACACAGAGTATTACAGAAATCACTGTGGACACACATGATGTCCTCCCAGCTGAATGCCACTCTGCACACTGACTCATCAGATATGCAGCTCTCACAACCTAATGGTGCAAAGATCCACTACTCCTGCTTTCCAGATGGCAGCAGCAGTCTCAAAATTTTGAATTTCTTGTCATAGGACAGGTCTGTCATTAGTAGAAGTGAGAACATCTCCAAAATGCCTAAATATATTGCAAACACTCTTTTCTGGACCCTAGAGAAAAGCTGTTTTTTGAAACTGCTGACCAGTAAGCAGGTATGCACCACTTACTACTGTTTTTCTTCATTTTTTGCACTATAGAGTTACATATTGGTTAACTTAAAGTTTATTTATTATTATTATTATTATTATTATTATTATTATTATTATTATTATTATCATCATCATTATAATACTTGGGGCACATCAGTTCAGTGACAACTTTCATAAACTTTATTGTTATGCAACTTTCAATAAATATATTTTCAGACGATTTCCTTGTGAACCAGAGAGGGACTATTTCATTGATATATATAGAGATCATGCAATTGATCCTGAAATTCGGATTGCTGCATATTTGCAGATAATGAGATGTCCAAATTATATTGTCATAAAAACAATAAAACATGCTCTAATTGAAGAAGAAGTCAACCAAGGTATGAATTTCTGATAATTTTAAAGCAACATTTGCTTAAGGGAAAACTAACCAAAGGGTTGCATTTTTTAAAACTTTACCTACTAGTTACTGTTGTGATTATCAGCATCTATGCTGTTACCTGTACTTATACATAAGGTGAAATAAGATGTTGTATAGAAGAAACAAGTATAGAAGAACAAGAACTAATACAGATTAAGGTTAATGTTCTGAAGATTTCTTTGATAATCACATGACCGATTTCCTGTCTCACCATCTTCCAGTGATGTGGTGACCAGAAACAGCTCTTGTTGGTGTGTTTTGGAGACATTCTTAATTTTTTAAATTTTATATATATATATATATATATATATATATATATATATATATATATATATATATTAAAAACAAAGATTCCAAGACTTACCAAGCGGGAAAGCGCCGGCAGACAGGCACATGAACAAAACACACAAACACACACACAGAATTACGAGCTTTCGCAACTGGCAGTTGCTTCGTCAGGAAAGAGGGAAGGAGAGGGTCTGTGTATGTGCGGATGGATATGTGTGTGTGTGTGCGAGTGTACACCTGTCCTTTTTTTCCCCTAAGGGAAGTCTTTCCGCTCCCGGGATTGGAATGACTCCTTACCCTCTCCCTAAAACCCACATCCTTTCATTTTTCCCTCTCCTTCCCTCTTTCCTGACGAAGCAACTGCCAGTTGCAAAAGCTTGTAATTCTGTGTGTGTGTTTTGTTCATGTGCCTGTCTGCCGGCGCTTTCCCGCTTGGTAAGTCTTGGAATCTTTGTTTTTAATATATTTTTCCCATGTGGAAGTTTCTTTCTGTTTTATTTACATCGTCATTATATATATATTACTCAGGCTTGTCTGACATTTGGCATTACTCCCAAAGGCCTCACACTTAAAGTTCCTATCTCTGGCTGCAATCCTTCTTTCCATCAGTCCTTATACCAGTTCCAAACAGCACAATCCATAGCCCTCACCCGCCTAATCCTTCACCTATACATCGACTCGGCCAATGAATACACCCGTCATCTCCTATCCCAAATCAAAGTCCTCAATCTTTCCTCTCCCACATCCACACCGGCTGTAAATAGCATCCTCCTACAGGCCAACCGCAAATTAGAACAGCATGCCACCGTCCACCTCAAAAAACTATCCAATCTCCTGGTTTCCCACCTCCGGAAAGGCAACTCACTCACCCTCCACAACCTTTCCAACAAACCTCAACCTCCTCTCATTGCACACAGACCCAGTCTCTCCCATCTACTCAATCTCCCACTTCCAGCTCCAGTCCCCCCAACACCTCAAAATTCTAGTCAACACAATCTGGAACCACAACACCCCAATTCAGTAGTTAACCTTTCCTCCAAACCCCTCTCCCAATCCGAAACCTCTGTCCTATCCAAAGGCCTCACCTTCAGCCCCACTCCCAGGTTCAACCAAACTGCCCTTGTCAAAGATTTACTGTCCTTCACTCGTAGTCTCTGCTGGAAATATCACTTTGCCATGAAGAAAAATAATCCTGATCCCACTCCTAATGATCCAACTCCCCAAGACACTATCCAAATTGAACCCTGCCTGCAACAGTTCCGTCCTCCATCACAGCGGAACCCACCTCCTCTTCCTCAAAATCACCCTCTCCAAACCTTCCAGGAATTTCTCACTTCCAGTCTTGCCTCTCAATCTTTCTTGAAAAACCTTAATCCTACTCCCAACATCACCATAGCCGAAGCCCAGGCTATCCGTGATCTGAAAGCTGACCAATCCATCATCATTCTTCCGGCTGACAAGGGTTCCACGACCGTGGTACTTGATCGTCGGGAGTATGTGGCTGAGGGACTGCGTCAGCTTTCAGACAACTCTACATACAAAGTTTGCCAAGGTAATCCCATTCCTGATGTCCAGGAGGAGCTTCAAGGAATCCTCAGAACCTTAGGCCCCCTACAAAACCTTTCACCTGACTCCATCAAACTCCTGACCCCACCGACACCTCGCACTCCTACCTTCTACCTACTTCCTAAAATTCACAAACCCAAACACCTGACTCCATCAAACTCCTGACCCCACCGACACCTCGCACTCCTACCTTCTACCTACTTCCTAAAATTCACAAACCCAAACATCCTGGCCGTCCCATTGTAGCTGGTTACCAAGCCCCCACAGAACGTATCTCTGCCTACATAGATCAACACCTTCAACCCATTACATGCAGTCTCCCATCCTTCATCAAAGACACCAACCACTTTCTCGAACGCCTGGAATCCGTACCCAGTCTGTTACCCCCGGAAACCATCCTTGTAACCATTGATGCCACTTCCCTATACACGAAGATCCTGCACGTCCAGGGCCTCGCTGCAATGGAGCACTTCCTTTCACGCCGATCACCTGCCACCCTACCTAAAACCTCTTTCCTCATCACCTTAGCCAGCTTCATCCTGACCCACAACTTCTTCACTTTTGAAGGCCAGACATACCAACAATTAAAGGGAACAGCCGTGGGTACCAGGATGGCCCCCTCATATGCCAACCTATTTATGGGTCGCTTAGAGGAAGCCTTCTTGGTTACCCAAGCCTGCCAACCCAAAGTTTGGTACAGATTTATTGATGACATCTTCATGATCTGGACTCACAGTGAAGAACAACTCCAGAATTTCCTCTCCAACCTCAACTCCTTTGGTTCCATCAGATTCACCTGGTCCTACTCCAAATCCCATGCCACTTTCCTAGACGTTGACCTCCATCTGTCCAATGGCCAGCTTCACACATCCGTCCACATCAAACCCACCAACAAGCAACAGTACCTCCATTATGACAGCTGCAACCCATTCCATATCAAACGGTCTCTTCCCTACAGCCTAGGCCTTTGTGGCAAACGAATCTGCTCCAGTCCTGAATCCCTCAACCATTACACCAACAACCTGAAAACAGCTTTCGCATCCCGCAACTACCCTCCCGACCTGGTACAGAAGCAGATAACCAGAGCCACTTCCTCATCCCCTCAAACCCAGAACCTCTCACAGAAGAACCCCAAAAGTGCCCCACTTGTGACAGAATACTTCCCGGGACTGGATCAGACCTTGAATGTGGCTCTCCAGCAGGGATACGACTTCCTAAAATCCTGCCCCGAAATGAGATCCATCCTTCATGAAATCCTCCCCACTCCACCAACAGTGTCTTTCCGCCATCCACCTAACCTTTGTAACCTCTTGGTTCATCCCTATGAAATCCCCAAACCACCTTCCCTACCCTTGCAACTGCCCCCGGTGTAAAACCTGTCCTATGCACCCTCCCACCACCACCTACTCCAGTCCGGTAACTCGGAAGGTGTACACGATCAAAGGGAGAGCCACGTGTGAAAGCACCCACGTGATTTACCAACTGACCTGCCTGCACTGTGACGCTTTCTATGTGGGAATGACCAGCAACAAACTGTCCATTCGCATGAATGGACACAAGCAGACAGTGTTTGTTGGTAATGAGGATCACCCTGTGGCTAAACATGCCTTGGTGCACGGCCAGCACATCTTGGCACAGTGTTACACCGTCCGAGTTATCTGGATACTTCCCACCAACACCAACCTATCCGAACTCCGGAGATGGGAACTCGCCCTTCAGTATATCCTCTCTTTCTCGATATCCGCCAGGCCTCAACCTCCGCTAATTTCAAGTTGCCGCCGCTCATACCTCACCTGTCTTTCAAGAACTTCTTTGCCTCTGTACTTCCGCCTCGACTGACATCTCTGCCCTTACTCTTTGCCTAAATATGTCTGCTTGTGTCTGTCAATCAATCAATCAATCAAATTTTATTATCACGTAACATGCCTTATACAATCAAGGATTGCGACATAGGTGACTTGTCAGTTTTTATACTACATACAGACTAATAAACTTAATTTTAGGTTATAATACATGTGTTGCTATACAGGTATTTTACACATTTCTCATAATAAAGTATTTTACACATTTCTCATAATAAAGTATTTTACACATTTGTCATAATACATATTGTGGTGATCTATACAATTATTTTTACATGGTTATCATTCAAGAATTCTTCTACCGTATAGTAGCATTTATTTTTTAGATATGTTTCCAAGTCTCCTTCAGTATATTTTAGAGGTGGGTCACATTTCCCCTTCCAGATAGTATTTGTAAATTTCATGCCCATATAATGTGGAGTTTTTTCATATAGTGTTAGTCTATGGGTAGGTAACATGTAACTTGCTCTATGCCTGGTCTCATACTGATGCAAGAAGCAGTTGCCTTCAAAAAGTTGTGGGTTCCTTTTTGTGAATATGAGAAGCTCATATATATATATAAGCTAGGTATGGACATTAGATCTAGTTTCTCAAATATAGGTTTGCAGTGTTGTCTCCTTTTTGCTCCTACCATGGCTCGGATTATCTTTTTTTGTAGCCTAAAGGCTTTGAGCAGATTTGTTTTCTCAGACCCCCAAAAAATTATACTATACCTTATGACTGATACAAAATATGCATAATATACAGTTTTCTTTACAGCTAAATCAGTAATGCTATATAGGACATTCATGGCATATACGAGACTGTTCAGTCGACTTAGTATGCTGTCTACATGGTAACCCCACAGCATATTCTTATTCACTAGTACCCCAAGGAATTTGACACAGTTTGCAGTGTCCAATTTTTTGTCTTTGTATGTTATTTCATTTATACATTGAGCCGATTGTTTTGTGGTGAAATGAACAATTTCTGTTTTTGTAAGATTTAATTTCAAGCTGTTATTTTTGACCCATTTCTCCACTTCCCCAAGTGTTTGCTCAATACGATGGATTAAGTCTTTATCAGTTTTGCAGCATACTATTGCTGTTGAGTCATCTGCGTAGAGGATGGTATCGGACTGAACCTGGCATGGCATATCATTAATATAATACAAAAATAGTAGAGGCCCTAATATAGAACCTTGCGGTACGCCTAACTGAGTGTGTTTCCAGCCAGAGACTAATTTTTTGTTACTGTTGTTTACAAGTACTCTTTGTTTCCTGTTTGCCAAATATGACGACATCCAATTAAGAGATTTTCCTTGAAAACCATAGTTTGTCAGTTTTTGGAGAAGCAGGTCATGATTTACCGTATCAAAAGCTTTGGTTAGATCACAGAAGATGCCCGATACACACAGTCTATCGTCAAGACATCTGCTAACTTTTGTGACCAGTTCGTTTATTGCCCGAGTTGTGCTGCAGCCTTTCCTGAAACCATACTGATTGCGTAAAATAATGCTGTGGGATGAATTGTAATTTTGCATCTGATCACATGCTGCTCTTTCAAATATTTTTGAAAAAATTGGTAATAGTGAGATAGGCCTATAGTTTCCCATTTCATCTTGTTTGCCTTTTTTATGAATTGGCCTTACTTCTGCATATTTTAATCGGTCTGGGAAACATCCTTCATCAAAAGACTGGTTGATTAAGAGGGAGAGTGGATGCACAATACTATGACAGGCTATTTTTATTATTTTAGTGGGGACCTCATCCCAACCCACAGAGTTTAAATTTTTTAGGGACATTATGATTTTTATAACATCAGAGCTGGAAACATGGGAAAATTTAAAACCCGTGCAATTTTGCTCTGCAGCACTACCCTTTGTACTTGGTGGTGGATAATCACTAGTTTTATTACAATTTATGAAGAAGTCATTGAAGGATTCACAAATGGTACTGGGATCTGTAACAGCTCTACCATTTATCATTAGTTTTGAGGGGCATTTTTTCTCCATTTCATTGCCGACCTCACTTCTTATAACAGACCAAACAGCTTTTGATTTGTTTTTAGCATTTGAGATATAGCTATTATTTGCAATACGCTTTGCTAATTTAACTACTTTGTCAAATATTTTTTTGTACGTGCTTACGTATTTGAGAAATTCAGGACTTCGATTTACTTTTGCCTCCATATGCAGTTTCCTCTTTGTAGCACTAGACACTTTTATTCCTTTTGTTATCCATGATCTATTTTTAAGAGTCCTAGTCTGTACTGTTATAACAGGGAAACATTCATTGAATACACTCATGAATTCAGTTAAAAAGTTATTGTAGTTTTCATTTGTGGAAGTGTCTTTGCTGACTGACCACACAGTGGAGTTTAGTTTTTTAATAAATTCCTCTACATTTCCATCACTAAAGCTCCTACATCTTTTTGTTGGGCAGGCTGGGTTTAGTTTTGATAGTGATACAAATAGTGCTGAATGGTCTGAGACTCCTAGATCTAGAATAAATTTTTCTTTTACACTGTAATTATAACTGCTAACAACATTATCTATACAAGTTGAAGAGGTTGCTGTAATTCTTGTGCATTGATCAAAATTTAGATTTAGCCCATATGTAGCTACCAGGTTCTTTAAATGTAAAGAAAATTTGTCATCAGTTCTTACATCAATGTTGAAATCAGCACATATAACTATTTTCTTATGCATTTTTCCTGTTTTTAATTTATATAACAATGTCTCAAATTTTTCTAGGAATACAGAACTTATGTGGTACCCAGGGGTGCGATATATACTGATGATTAGCATGTTATACTCTCTAAGTTCAATGCAACAACTCTCAAATGTATGTTCTTCATTTAAATAGCTAAAATTCTGTCTTATTTCATAGCCTATTGTGGAATGCACTAGTATGCAAGAGCCACCATACCCATTAGTCCTACAGAAGTAGGTAGCTAGTTTGTAACCTGTAAGTTTATTGAGGAGTTTGATATTTTCAGGTTCAAGCCAATGCTCATTTAGACATATTACCTTTACAGATTGTTTCATACTTTCTAACAAAATTTCTATATCATAAAGCTTGCTGATCATTCCTTCAGATAGACCTCTAATGTTCAAATGCATAATGAAATTACTACTGCAAACATTACCAGCTAAAGCATCTTTAAAACTAACTTTTTTACTACGTAATGGCACTTCCACATGCGTTTTCAGTACTTGCACTGAGTTTTTAATGTTGGGCCAAAGTCGGTTGGAATTGGCCCATTTCGCTAGTTTCCCTGCATGCTATCATTTAGGGCGATAACGTGTTTGTTTTCACAACTCCTTTCGCGCAATATTTCATCAACAGCTTTGTTTATATCTGATGCGAGTCTCATCTTACCAGATCGATTTAGGTGCTGTCCATGCTTTGTGAAGTAAGTTTTTTCATATATGCTGACGTCAAGTAGTCTTACGTTTTTGAATTTCGAACAGAAGTGTTTTAATTTTTGATTTGTTCGCCGAATTTCACTGTTTACACACGACCAGTCGGCCAGGTCAAATCTCATGTGTATGTGCGGATGGATATGTGTGCGTGTGTGTGTCTTTCCCTGTCCTTCCTAAAGAAGCAACCATCGGTTGCGAAAGCTAGTAATTCTGTGTGTGTGTGTTTGTGTGTTTTGTTCATTGTGCCTGTCTGATGGCGCCTTCCCGCTTGGTAAGTCTTGGAATCTTTGTTTTTATTAAACAGTCACACTATTCAAATGACAATTTTATCATTCATAAATTCCTCAGTGGAATAGTAACATTTTTCCACCAGTAGATCATATAGTTTTTCCTTCAGTGAACCTCTATACTTCCTCAGTAAATCTCTACCCTTGAGTTCATTGTAAATTTATATCCAAGTACTGGTGTGTCTGTTGGTAGAGTTTTAAGTGATATGTTTGAAATGGTTTTCTTCCAGTGGCTTGGGTTTACAATGTAAAAAGATGATAATTTCAAATATTTACAATGCAGGGATAGGTAATATATTTAGAATCTTGAATAATGGAGGCATAATGTTCTTGTAGGGTCAGCACACATTTTTCTAACCATTATTTTTTGAAGTAACAGGATTCCTGACATGTAGTTTGAATTTTCCCCCAAAATTAAACCATATCTAATTATGGATTCAATATAACTGTGGTACACCACTTTCCTGCAGCTTATGTCTGTTATACCAGATAGTACATCCATTGCAAAGACAAGGTTGTTTAATTTTGTAGTTAAATAACTACCAGCTTAGATTTTTGTCCAAGTGTAATCCCAAGAATGTAATGGACTGAGCTTTGCCCATAACTTGATTTTTATGTACAATAATGATGTCACTGATTTTTTATTATTTGGTTCTAAACTGCGTAAAGAAGGTCTTTGAGAAGTTACTTTTAAGGCCATTTTGTTGAAACCATGAATCTAGGTTGTTTAGTGTGTTTATAACACCATCCGGAATTTCTCCCACAGTTTGTTTTTCAAGGAGTGCTGAAGTATCATCAGAAAACATGAATGGCTGGGTATTGATATTAAGAGGTAAATCATTTATGTAAAAGAGAAATAATATTGGTCCTAAGATTGAGCCTTGAGGGACTCACTGTGATATGGTATCTCACAGTGGTGCCTAATTTATGGTGTTAGATGTTATGTGAATCCTGATTGTCAGATAAGACCTGAGCCAGTGCAGAGCATTTAGTCTGATGTCATATGTGTCTAGTTTATGAAGCAGCATGGAGCGATTCACAGAATTGAATGCCTTTGTAAGGCCACGAAAGATATCTGCCACTTTGTTTCTTTTGTCTAGTGATGAGCAGATTTTTTTCAGTGAATTCTTTCATAGCACTCATGGTGCTTTTCCCATTTTCGAATCCATATTGGTTTTTAAGAATAACTCCATGTTTCAAAATAAAATTTATCTGGACTGCAGCTATTTTTTCAGATACTTTGTATAGCACTAGGAGGATAGAGATAGGGCAGTAATTTCCCATATCCTCTCTTGATCTTTTTTTGTTAAGTGATTTTTCCTCTGCATACTTAAGCACACAAGGGAAGTTAGTTTGCTCAAATCACTGATAGATTATTAAGGACACAGGGTGTACTATATTATCATTTACAAATTTAATTACTTTGGTGGGTATTAAATCCCACCCTGCAGAGTTTTTTAAGACCAAAATAGAATTTCATACATCTTGGGCTGAGACTTTACTAAATGTCACAAGGGCAGCGAGGCCAAAGAAATTCACACTGTTTTGATAAGTAGTCACATTTACATCAGATTTTGTTATATTTATGAGAAACTTATAAAAATGTTGAGCTATTTGAGAAGGTTTGGAATAGTATCATTGTTTTGTTTGATTTTTAAAATTTCCTGCTGATTAACTGTTGTAGCTAATTCTGATTTAATAACAGACCATGCTGCTCTAGGCTTATTCTTATGTCCTAAAATGAACTTATCATTTGACGTTCTTTTGTCAACTTTAACAGCACTTTTAAATACAACTTTATAACATCTCAGATAGTTAACAAATCCAGGGTTTTTATTGTGTTTCATTTCTTTGTGTAGCTCTCATTTTTGAGCACTAGATACTTCTAAGCCTGGAGTAATCAAGTTTAGTTTACTTTTAACTTTTTGGTGCCAAATCATAGGTGGCAATGATCTATGAATTATCCTGGAAATATACAGAAAATCACTTTTTGTCTATTTTTTGCCATGCAAGTGTTGGCTAATAACCAAATAGAAATCCAATTTTCTACACTAAATTAACCAAGTCTAAATTCCCTAAAAGTTCTGAACATAACATTTTTCATTGTTTGGTTTGCTGATTTGGTGCAGGTATGCATCAAAATAAGGTGTCTTTTGCAGCATTTTCTGTCTCCATGGTGCTCTTTTCTTTTTTGCATTCTCATTCACTCCCTTCATTCTTATCCACTTTCACTACCTATTTTTGTCTCAGTCTATGTATACCACCCTCAGGTGGGGCTCGTTTGTTTGATTCCTCATTCTTTCACTTGCCATAATCCCATACTAGCTTTAACTTCATTTTCACAAGGCATTACCAGTTATTTTTGTTTATTTTCACAGTGTATTCCATGTGTTGGTGTTATGGTTTCAAACAAAGTGATGAGCTTCAAGTGTTTTCTTGTGATAATGCCTTAGGGATAAAAGTGCAGTGGAGGGTGGAAGTGGAATGACAGAAATAAAATACAAGAGCTTGTAAATATCTGAAAAAGCTGGGTGTGTGGAAGTTCATTCATGTCAAGAAAGAATATCAACATTTCATGAAAAATGTCAGAAATGATGTATCCTAGAAAAACTGTTTGCTGCTCATACAAAGAAGTTATGGTGATATTTGCTATAAATACTATGCAAATAACATGCACCATCATAAAGCTATGAAGAAACTCTTTACTGAACTCTGAGAGAACAAAATCAAATCGAGAATAACAAATCCATAACAACTTTTGAAGTGTTATAAAAACAAATAGTAATGGTAATGTCACTCTACTGCCTCCAGAACACAACTCTTTGATTCACTGTACATTTATTTTCTCTGACCACAGTGACTCCCACACAGCACCACTGTGGAAGAGCAGAGCTCCTGGGATATATGGTTATTTTTATGTGATCTTTTGAGCTGCTTGAGAGGAT
Source organism: Schistocerca gregaria (assembly GCF_023897955.1). NCBI lineage: Eukaryota > Metazoa > Arthropoda > Insecta > Orthoptera > Acrididae > Schistocerca > Schistocerca gregaria. The sequence goes on from NC_064931.1 coordinate 829,858,759, forward strand.
CCTTCTAGTCCCTGTGTCACCTGCATCTTCTCTCCCATGGGTGTCTGACCTCTTGAAGGTGGTGTGGCATTTCTATGCCCTGGTCTGCTTTCCTGCACTCCTTGTGGGAACAAAGATTCTGTGATTTCTTCATCATTTGCTAGTATGTGAGTGAGCTTCACTCCCTTTAATGAGATGGTCTGTGTCTTGCTGTTTACATTTATCTGCAGTGAATGTTCACCCCCTATCAATATCCTGTATGGCCCTGAATAAGGCAGGTGCAGTGGTGGTTTAACTGCATCTGTTGTGAGGATGACACGTGGGAGGGTGTGAAGCTCCTTATTTTAGAATGCTCTTACATCTCCATGTTTTGATCCTGGTGAAGGTCAGACTTTAGGTATCTCGTCCTTCACATGTTGTAAGACATGTGGCAGTTACATGGTCATCAACTGTTCTTGAGCCACAAAGAACTCCACTAATAGCTGCAAGGTCTCTCCACAGACCATTTCTTCCATAGATGCTGTTAAATCTGGTTTGTAAGCAGTTCACAGTTCTAGTAGCACCACTGGAAAGGCTGAGGCCCAGCTGTCTTATGACACAACAACATGTCCTTTAATGTCCAGTGCCATCTCTCAACCATTCCATTACTGGCTGGGTAGTTGGCGGCAGTGTGATGATATCTAAATCTGCAGTCTGGACAGCTCTGTGAATAAAGTAGACTTGAACTGGCATCCCTGGTCTGCAGTCATGTGCAAAGGGTAACCAAATCCTGCTATCCATGTGGCCAGAAAGACCCATGCTACTGTCTCTGCTGATATTTCCATTAGCAACACTGCTTAGGTCCATCTTGTATATCGATCTGCTACTGTCAGGAGATAACAAAAGCCATAAGATGGTGACTGTAGTCCCACAATGTCCAAGCAAATGTGTGCAACCAATCTATCATTTGTGGGAAATCTCTTACTGGTTTGTGGACAAGGCAGCTGATTTTGCTAGTCTGGCATGCCATGCATGCCCTTGCTCATCTATGGTAATCTTTTTTTTATGTTTGGTCAAATGAACCAGTCCTTCATGAGCTTGATGTGGTGTTCGCACTTGAGTGGGTCAGTCCATGAATACTTCCGAAGCATGTTTTTTCTGTCCCACAGGGAGAAATGGGTATGGATTGCCTTGTGATATGCCACAAAAAAACCTCAGTCCATGTCCCTGTTTGTCATACTTGTTTGAACTGCTGTCCTATAGACATGTTGTGCCTGTACTTTTTATGTTGTGGGTCAAGTGTTTGAGCCATTGCCAGTTGGTTGTAATGAGTTGTTTGTGATATGGCTTCCACCCTTGACAAGAAGTAGGCAATTATGTTCTCTGCTCCACTATTGTTACACAGGTCTGTCATCAACTGGGCAATAAATTCTAGCCATCTACATTGTCATGGGTAGCAGGTGACTGTGTTCTTGATAAATGTGCGGGTGGTAGGCTTACGGTCAGTGTAGAGTGTACGTGCTCTTGCTTCTCTGTATGTGAGAAAGTATCGCACTACCTCACATATTGCAAGTAACTCTCTGCCAGGCACCCCATTTGATTTTTGCTGCTGTAAGTTTGCATGGAAAGACCCCTATTGGCTACCAGAGTCCATATACATTTTGTTGGAGGTTGCTCCTGTTGACTGGCATCAACGACTATGTCTAAATGTGCTCATGGAACCAGATGTGCTAACATGAAAGTGTTCCGCAGGCTGGGTTTTGCTTTTTCAAATGCTTTTTGCATCTCAAGGGAACATTTTAGGGCATGTTGGCCTGTCATGTGTCTGCCCACTAGAGCTGCTCTCAATGGTGTCCTCATCTTGGCTCTACCTGGTAAATGCTGAGTATAGAAACTGAGTGTTCTGAGAAACCTTCTAAGTTGTTAATAATCTGTGGAGGTGGTAGTTTCTTTATGAAAGCTATTTTGTCCTCCAGAGGGCAGGTACATTGTACCCCAGAAATGTTACTCTTTTGTGCCGGAGTGTAAATTTCCCTTCATTGACCACAACTCTATATCTCTTTATGCACTTGAATATAACCTTGAGGTGTTCTTTATGATGACTTGCTGACTTTTAAAATACTAAAATGTTAAATAACTACATAAAACAACACTTTAATCAATGCAGTACCTTATCAATAAAGCATTGCCACATTTTTTAGGCCAAAAGACAGTCATGCATATTTGAACTAGCTACTGCAGTCTTGTCAATGTCATCATCTGTTACTGACCAGAATTTTGTGGTAAGCCTTCTTGCAGCCATACCTGCCAGTACACTGATAAGTCTCTGATATTGGGTATTTGGTACCGATCCAGGACTGTGAGGGTGTTAAGTGCCCTATAATCACCACAGTGCCTACAAGTACCACCTTTTTTCTTCACAAAATGCAACAGTGAGGGCCATGGGCTGTCAGGTGTGTATACCATGCCATTTTGCAGTAAGTCCTCAAATTCTGCTTTCACTGATACATATCATTCTGGGTCTAAACCCCTTTGGCATTGGATTACTGGCTGACCTATTGTCATTTGAATGTGGTACACCATATTGTGTGCTACTTTCTGTATAGGTGATGCTTCAATGCTGCTCAAACCTGATGATAATAATATACTCACATGGGTCACTGCCTGTCCCAATATGTCTCTGACCATTTTATTGCCTTTTCAAACCAGTGCAGCACTAATTTTGGCTTCCATTCTGGTGTGCTAAAGAAAATCAGTCCAATCTAGTACTTCTGCTATAAGAAATGTTCACTCCTGACTATGCCAGAAAACCAAGCTGTGTTTTAATGTACATTTACTGTGTGTGGACATCAGTAATTTATTGGCTGCCATAATGCCTGCTTGTGGGGATTTTCCTGTCACTGTACAGTTTCATGCCAACAGTACACTAATGTTTGATCCAGAGCCTATGAGATATTAATGGCCTGAACACATGTCTCTGACATACAGTGTATGGGACAGGATAAATACATGGGGTAAGTTGCTCATTGTGTTCAGCTCCTTTGCTCACCTCCTTGCTGCCAGTGTTTGTGATAGCTGCACGATGCCTTGCACCTCATCGTCTTGTCACCTAATTGCCGATGGCATCAAAAGACCTGCTGCTGAAAACTGTTTTGATTCATCTGATTCTGTTCCTAGTGTCTTGCATTGTTGAGCTCTTCTGTCACTCAAAGCAACTAAACATCTGTTTCTGTCATGACTTGACCTTCTTTTGTAGTTTATGCAGTTGTTCATTAAGATCTGATTGTTGGCTTCTCTGTATAACTACTGCCTATTGTTTTTCTCAGTCGTCAGAAACCAATGTGATGCTCACTGTCTTTAAGTTATTTAATGTTGCACAGACCTTTGTCTGCTAGTGTTATCAATGCAATAATATCATCATTTTCCAAATCAACCACTGCTGGATTTACTGCTCTAGTAGTTGTGCTAACCATACACGTCTCAGCACTCCAGCTGGTATATCTGCAAATCCTACAGTTCCATGCAAGTGTTGCTAATACTCAGAGATAGTTTTGTCCCTCTTAATGTGACACAATCTGGATGCACTGATCCAGTGGCTTACTCATGCAGTTAGTTAGTGCTTTTTTTTTCAAGTATGTGTATTGTTGCTTCTCAGGCAGCTCGAGTATTTTGTCTGTGCCGATAGTGCCCACCCTGGCATCTAATTCATTGACCACTGCTGTGAATTTTGTACCCCCACCTATTATCTCATTTTGTTCAAATGCCAGTTCTAGAATCACAAACCGAGTGCTAGTTTGTTCAGTAGGAGCTTCAGCATCCATACATGCAGTGCAGCCTTCCCATAATAGCACATATAGTCCCAGTTTGTGGATACAGACTGGTTGCTGGACTTGTTTGCTCTGACATCACTAATTGCAGGTCTGCAAATTGTCTCTGCAATTTGTCCTATAATGCTGGCAACTGAGTCCTTGTCTCTTCTTTTGATGTGTCTTTACCTTCTTATACCACCTGATTTTGCACGTTAATTTGTGCAAACTTTAGCTCTAGTTGCTTGCAGAGTCACCACTTCATGGCAATATTCACTACAAGTGCTATGCAAATAACATACACCAACTTAAATTTATGAAGAAACTCTTTATTCAGCATTGTGAGAACAGAAACAAATTGAGAATAACAAATTCTTAACAACCACAGAAGTACTAAAAACTACAAAGAGTGGTAGTAATGTCTCTCCATTCCCTCCAAGCAACAACACATCGATTCGCCATGCAGTTCTTTTCTCTGACTCCCACAAGATCATGCCAAACAGTTTGTTCAGCAATGGAAGTGAGCAGCCATACAGGTTTTTTATTTCTTTTATAAAAATAATTAAGAATGTTGACCAACATCTGCCTTGTGAAATAAGAACAAGTCAAGTAAGAATGTAAGAAGTATTTTAATTGCATGCATAATAGAACAAATTATCAAAATTAGAACTTTGTCTGTAATGACAAGTAACACAAATCACTAGTAGAACACATACAGTTAGATCTCACATATCCCTTCAAATATATGAAGAGTGCATAATTTTTTTTAACTACTGGATGTCAATATGAAAAATAAATTGTTACATCTGTAATTTAATGAATGTAATGTACAAAGATTGAATGAAATGTTTTTATTGTTATAAATATTTGTGTACAAATTGTAATTCTCTCTCTCTCTCTCTCTCTCTCTCTCTCTCTCTCTCTCTCTCTCTCTCTCTCTCTCTCCCTCTCTCTCTCTCTCTCCCTCTCTCTCTCTCTCTCTCTCTCTCTCTCTCTCCCTCTCCCTCCTTCCCTCGACACACACACACACACACACACACACACACACACACACACACACACACACACACACACATGACAATATATCTCCTGTGTATGATTAAATGACAAAAAAATGAACTGAAATGACACCAGCTACAGTCATTGTCACTATCCATTACTGCAAAATGATGCAATGGATTAAAAAGTCATTGGGTTCAAAATTGTAGCTGGGTTTTAGTTTCTTTAGTTTAGTACTATGGTGAACAATATTTGACTGTGGTTTTTAGGGAGATGACAAACATTTGACCATGATTTTAAAACAGATTTAAGTGAGATTTACTCACAATAAATTCTAACTGGACAGCTGCATCACATTTTCTTAGAATGGGTAACAACGGAGATATAAATATATATGAAAAAAATCTGGAATACTTTTCTTACTTCTTCGCTATTCTGTCACACAGTATCATATTTTGGAATAGCTCCACAAATTGAGAGAAGGTTTTTAGAGTGGTAAGCAACCAATCAGTACTGACTCTTTTGATGCATTGCAAAATGTTGTGTTGTGTGAATCATTTGAGAAATAAATAATGTAAGAGTGTGTTTAAACATGAATGACTTTCTTATCCACTTTTATGAATGCTTGTGACTTCTGTGTCTTATTTATACCATAGCTGCTGGTTGATAAAAGATGAGTGCATAAGTGGGTTGGCAGTATTGACACAGAAACAAGTAAACATTCCCCTGCTCATGACCCCTTTAGATATGTAAGCTATGTCATTATTCCTCTGCTCCTCATATTACCTTGAGCCAAACCATCTTACTAGTGGGAGTAATATTTATAACAGTGATTACTGAGAAAGTGTATTGGAGAAACAGACTATCAGTAAGGAAGCAAGGAGGATTAAAAGACACTTATAATATGGTAGATAATGATGATACTCAGAATTGCATTGTTTTCTAATTAGAATTAAAGAATAGTATAAAACTTTTTCCTTTTTTTTTAAATATCTCTGGTCAAATGTCAGGGTGGTAAAATTAGAAAAATAAATGAGCAGATTTTCAAAACTTTCATAGTAAAATTGCTGTGTGCCTGAACTATTACTTGGGCTTAGGCTCCATTTATAACACCCAACCTTTATTGGACATTATACCCTAATCATTAACTATCCCATACAAACACAGTGCTTTACAGTCTCCATATGAATACCTGGACTCTCACATGTATTTCTGGCTTTTCCATTCTGTTTTACATTCCCTCTATTCTCCAATTCTTTTCATATATCCATGACATAACTTCCATCAGTAGATGCGTGTGTTAATTTTTTGCTTTTCTTTACTGTCCCTGTCAGATTTGCTTTGTTTCTTGCTTCTTCTACCCATTACAGTGCAGTTGTTTTTAGTTTCATTCTTATTTTACAAGTTTTATTTATGTAATTACAGTTAGCTTATTTTTATTTCACAGTGGGATATTGTATGTTATTATGGTAGATTTCAGTCTAGGTAATTTATTTAAATTTAATAGATTATAATCATGAGAAGTGTTTCGATCACAAGTTTATAAAAGACTTGTTATATTTATTCAAGGGTGCACTAATGGAGTGGAAAGAGATGTGACAGAGAAACAAGTTCCCTCTGCATTAAAAAAAACTGCTTTTGCCAGGCACATGTTTTATGACTGTATGTAGATTGTCAAATTACATTTGATTGTAGATTGTATTTTATTGGTCCTGTTGTCTACATAGCAGCTTATGCATAAGACATTGGTCAAGTCAAATTATAAATATACAGGCTGAAAGTCATTTCAAGGCATACATATTTAAGCTTACAATAATACACTTTACACGTAAGTATTTATGTAACACATTTCATAAATTTAAATATTCTTCAATGGAGTAAAAGCTGTGATGCTGTAAATATGACTTTAGAGATTTTCCAAATGTATTGACCTTAGTGATAGCTTTTATGTTTTCAGGAAGTTTGTTTTAAAGCTTAACTCCCATATGAAAAGTACCTTTTTGCCACAGTGCTGTGCTGATCTGAGTCATATGTAAGTTTCTGTTTTGTCTGGTAAAGTGCTCATGTATATCACAGTTTTTTTTGCAGTCTCCGGTCCTTGCCTATTACATTTAATTTAAAGAACAAAAGGGTTTCCATAATGTATAACATGGTAATGGAGAAATACCAGATTTCTTAAACAGGGGTTTACAAGAGTCTCTAGGCTTGGACCCAAACAAGAGTCTAATGGCCCTTTTTTTGTAGTTTAAAAGTGCTATTAGCTGTTTTATAGTTTCCCCAGAAGGTGACCCCATATCTAAGACGAGAACGAAAGTATGCATGATATGCATGCAATACTGTTTTCTCATTACAGTATGATTTTAATGAACAAAGAAGGTAACACGTTTTGATTAGTTCTGCACTGAGATATTCAATATGCTTATTCCATCTGATGTTACTCTGCAGCCAAAGTCCTAAGAATTTGGCTTCAGTACTGTTACCAACTGGTTCGTCATTGACAGAGACGAATGGGATAAACATGTCCTTCTTAGGAACATTGTTGAATTTTAGAGCAACGGTTTTCTTACTGTTTATTACAAGCTGATTACTCTGTGCCCAGCTGCTAAGTTGTTTTTTGACCGTGTTTACTGTCTGCTGTAACTGTTCATCATCATCTCCTTTTAGTAGAATCGTGGTGTCATCTGAAAATATGATTGTTTTGTGTGCATCAATATTTAAGCTTAGATCATTTATGTACGGAATAAACGGAAGGTGTCCCAATACTGATCCTTGGGGTACACCACATTTTATTTTTTTATAGTCAGATAAGTGATTAGATACAGTTTTTAGTTCAATATTTGTGTGCTTGACACACACTGCCTGCATACGATTAGTCAGGAAGGAACTGATCCACTTCTTGGACAGACCTCGAATACCATATCTTTCTAGCTTTGATAGCAGAATTTTATGGTCCACCATGTCAAAAGCTTTTGACAAATCAATAAAGACTCCTATTGTTTCTTGTTTTTTGTCCATCAGGTTCAGGATGGAATTGATGCACTCATAGACAGCAGTTGTCATTGACCTCTTATTTCTAAATCCAGGTTGTTCATTACGTAGGATGCTGTTTTTATTTATAAATTTCATAAGTTTCTCATACATTACTTTTTCCAGTACTTTAGAGATGCAGGAGGAAATTGTGATGGGTCTGTAATTATTTACATTGTCTTTATCACCTTTTTTATATACAGGAATAACTTTTGATGTTTTCAACACATCAGGGAAAGTGTCTGCCTGAAGTGAGCAGTCGCATAAATGTGTGAGTACTTCAATTAGGTTTGATGCGATCTTATTTAACACTGTTGCCGGTATACCATCAATTCCTGATGATTTGGAATTTTTTAGTCCTTTTATTGCTTTAGCTACTTCATCTTGTGAAACAGAACTGATGTGCATTGATCCTCTACATGCACTTATTTTATATTCATTTGCCTGGGTGCTGTTAAAGTTTGATTGTAACATATTTTCATCAACACCTGTGAAAAAGTTGTTAAATGTGTTGGCTTCTTCTAAGGGGTATGTTACTTTTTTATTTTCATGTGATAGTGTTATATTTTTGCAAGGTTGTCTGTATTCTCCACATTCTTTTTTTATAACCCTCCACATAGCCTTTGATTTATTAGCTGAATTATAAATGATTTCATCATTATGCATTATTTTTGCTGCTTTTGCTACTTTTCTTAATATTTTGGAATATTTTTTATAGTATGCGCGTACTACAGGTGAGGAATTTTTTGAGTTACATATTTCATGAAGTAGTCTTTTCTTCTGGCATGAAACCCTTATTCTGTTTGTGATCCAGGTGTTTGTTCTAGAGTTTCCCCGTATGGTTAATGTTTTCAGTGGGAAGGCAAGTTCAAAGAAATGGGTTAATGTATCAATGAAAGTGTTGAATTTTTCATTTATATCGTTCATTTTGTACACTCCTAGCCATTTTTCTTTCTGTAATAAGTTGTTGAAGTAGTTCACATTATGCTGATTATAACTTGGATATGCTGTTCTGAAAGACATGTTGTTAATAATACTGCCTTGTACATTTATGCTTAATATTTGAGCAAGATGATCACTAAAACCTGCATTGAAAATTTTTAGTGAGGTGTTGTATAAACTCTTCTTGACTAGAAACTGATCAAGAGCTGTTTGGCAAGTTTCTGATACTCGGGTAGCTGCTTTTACTTCAGCCTTTAAATTGTAGGATGTTGCAAGGTTCAAAATGGTCTCCCTATTTCCACTATTCGTGAGGAAGTCAATATTGAAGTCACCACAGATTATCAATTCACAATCTATTTTATTTACTTTAGTTAGCAATGACTCCATTTTGTTTAAGAAAAGTTCAAAATTCCCAGATGGTGATTGGTAAACTGTAGCAATAACCAGGTTGAACTGAGTAATTTTTGTAGCTGCAATTTCATAATCCTTTTCGACATTTGCCCTAGTTAAGTCAGGTAGTGTAATAAAATCTACATTATCCTTTGTGTAAATTGGTTATTTGATTTCTTTCAAGCCAAGCAGTTAGACAAGAAAAGGTAATCACTCATCATACAGAGGAAGTTTTAGGTAATACAAACTACTATGCAGCTCAAAGATTCGATCTCAACTTGTAATAGTTGTATTTTATTTTTTATTGATTGCATGTTTTGATGGAGGTTTGTTAAGTCTGTGAAACACCCCATGTTACTCTTTCCAATGGTTTGTTTTTCTTTGTGACAACTGGTATGTGTGATATTAGAAGTGTTCAAATTTGTCTTGTGCGTGATTGTTTCAGTATTTTTTAAACTGCTGGAGATACTCTTTAGACAGGGAAACCTGTTGTCTGGACTTATCCTAAGAAAGATCTACTTTTCCTACCTATGACAACAGGTATTTGACCATGTGTGGCCTGAGATCCACCCCCTATACTTTCATGAATCAGCTGTACTAGTCTTCCCTTCCCAGTCTTGTTTAGGTGTAGGCCATGCCTAGTGAAACCCCATCTGTTGATAGTCCCGACGGGCACCAGAGAAACATGAGCAAAGTTGGCTGTCTTCAGAGCCCTCCCTAACCCCACATTAATTCACCTCAGAGCTCCATCAAGGTGTGGTCAATCATGACACCAGAACAACTCAACAAAGTGTATGTTTGTGCCATGAATCAGGGAAGCTATCTTTTCCAGGTCACCACCTATGTCATGTGCCCCATCCCTGTCCAAACTGTTTCCCACCTCAAGCACTGTCACCACATGGTCCTCTTTTCTAAAGTCCTTACATAAAGACCCTAGCTCCTCTATCACATGACTTAGCCCTGCATTTGGCTTGAAGATACTGTTGGTCTGGTATGCTGCCTCTATACTTTGCTGTAACTAAGGGCCTACACCTCGCCCATGGCTACTACCTAGCAGCAGCACTTTCTTCTTCTTAACACTTTGTACATTCCTAGGCTTCTTGGCCTTGTCTGAAGTGTGCTGCACATTTCCTGCTCCTTGTTCTACCTGAGGCTCTTCTCCACTTAACTCTGGCGGTGGTAGATACCTGTTTCTGGTGTTGATAAAACTGTCAGATCACATTCTCTTTCTTCCTATCCTCCTACCAGCTGCCAGTTCCGAATCACCCTCCTCCCCCCTATCTTCCTTGATCCTTATGAGTTTCCTTCCTTGTTTCCTTTCCTATTCCCCAATCAAAATGTTCCTACTGCATACTCTCCCCCCCCCCCCCCCCCAATTGAAAATGTTTCCTCCAAGATTGGCAACAAATCTCTCTATTCACTACCCTATAACAGGTCCCACATTTCTCACTCATGGTCAGTTTCAAAAGAATAATGAAGTTTAAAGAATGTTTTAAATTTGTCAACGACATGAGATTGGCTGTGTATAAATGAAAAATGACACAAAGGTCTTATCTGCAGTGGTTGTTGTTTTTGTATTGATTTAGAAGAATGAATTTGTAATCCCTTTGCTTTTAGAGAATGTACTTTATTAGGCATGTTTGGTCACGTTTTTACAAGTTTATAACTTGGAAAATTTAGGCTTAGATCATGTCTGTCTAACTAGTAAACAGTATGAAATGTGTTAGTTAAATACAATTTAGAAACGTTTAATTACACTTTTATTGTGACAGTAGATACTGGTGAAACTAGTAGCTGTCTTTTCTTTAAATGAATTTTGCACTATCGGAAATAAGTTTCTAGAGAAACAGAAACAACCACATAATAGGTGTGAAATGAAGAATAGTCATTTATATGGACAGACATTGAATGAAGCATCTTTCGTTGATATGGAACATGTCAATTTCTTTCTTTCTTCCTTTTTTTATAGCTGAAATAATAATACTAATAGTATGAATATGTACATTACATCATTTGTTTATATTAAAAAATTCGTCAATGGAGTAGAAGGAGTTGGCCAATAGTAAGTCTTTCAGGATCCTTTTAACCTTTGATTGTCAAAGGAATAATATGTGAAACCTTTAATGACTGTTGTTACAGAATATTGTAGGAAGATCTCTCACAAAACCCAAAGGAATTCTGATTATACATGAAGGATGTTAGGGACACAAAAGTTAGTCTCAGGATACTCATGTATGACAAAAACTGAAACCTAAAAAGCAGTCATGTCAAACTATATCTTCAAATGTTTCTTTGCAAAAGAAAATCCCACTTTAATTCTTGCACCACTGCAAGGATAAGTAAAATAGACATTAGTGTGAATGGCATTGAGACAGAGTTGAAACTGCTAAAACAATAAAGCCCAGTGGCCATATTGAATCCCCTATCAGGCTGTATACAGAATTTGTGACTGAGTTACTCACTCTTTTAACCATAAAATAGTATATATATTCTTGGACAGAAGAAGTGATCCACAAAACTACAATCTAATATCTGCGGCATCCATCTGATGTAGAATCTTGGAACATCCTCAAAGCTTACACATGGTATTTAGAACTGAGTGAGCTCCTACCTCCAACTAGCATGGGTTCCAATAACAACGCTATGCGCAACCCTTCTAGTGCATCTCTCATATGAAATTCTGAAAGCCATAGATAAAGGCAGTCAGACAGGTGCAGTAGATCTCAACTTTCAAAAAGCATTTGACTCACTATCACACCAATGTTTATTATCAAAATTACCAACCTGTGGTGTATCAAGTGAAACGTATGACTGGATTGAGGTCTTATTGGTAGGGAGTATGCTGTGTATTACCTTTGATGGATAGTCATTGACAGATATTAAACTTATTAAAGACTTGCCACTGGAAAATGTGTTTGGAGGACCCTTGCTGTTCATGTTGTGTATTAACAATCTGACAAACAAAATAAACTCCATACAAACGAGCCTTGAAGGCCCAATGGTACTGACTAACCAGTGTGCCTTCCTCAGCCTACAGGTGTCACTAGATATGGATATGGAGGAGAATGTGGTCAGCACACCACTCTCCTGACTGTTGACAGCTTCCATGACTGGAGTCCATGCTTCTCATATCAATCAAGATGTGGCAATAGTGCTCGGTAGACCTAGACAGTCATCCATCTAAGTGTTTACCTAATCTTATTGCACTTAAATTCAGTGACCTGATGGGAACTGGTGTTACCACTGTGTCAAGTCCATCTGAATTAATGATCTAACAGTCCATGTTAATAGTAACCTCAGACTTCTTAGCAGATAATGCAATTATCTGTAATGAAGTACTGTGTGAAAAAAAGCTGTGCAAATATTTAGTCAGATATTGATTAGATTTCAAAGTGGTTCAAAGGTTGACAACTTGCTCTAAATGTCCAGAAAGGTAAAACTATGCATTTTCCAAAATGCAGAAAATAGTCAACACGGTTAACTCACAGAAATATCTGAATTAACAGTTTGTTGTTATATGAAAGGGAGTAGTCTCACAGGCTTAGTCATAGATCCAAAATTTTTATAGCAGTTGATTCATTTCACTCAGTAATGACTACTTCAGACCAGAATATACACAATTTCTTATCACGTTGAATAAGCATATGTAGAAATTGTACAGTCAAAGTAATAAACCAAACAAGCATTGTCTTGTTTATATGAAATGGAAGTACCATGTGTACAATTGTAGCAGTTGTGTTGACTCTATTAATCTCCGGTATGACATATGCACAAGGCTACATTTAAGCTGCAGCTTCAATGCCAGCAAATTCCTGTCTGTTAATTGAGTATGTTAATTTCATTGCTGTGAAGTGTAGAGTGATCCAGAGCAAGCAGTCACAGCTCAACGTTTGGGCATTTCCTGCGATACACAAATGCCAAGGCTGCAGCATAAATGCAGTCTTATTTTCCAGGTACCATTTTATACAGTGAACAGTGAAAAGAGCATGAACTTCTAACACGTGAAGCAGATGCCATGCCTCCCCACACATTTTCAAAAGAAGAATGACTGACATCAACTTCATGTGTTGGAGTACTAATGACAATGCATGGGAGGAAGTATGAATGTATCATGAAGCGTATCCGCAGAGAAGACAGCCATAAAGCAGTGTTCATGAAGTCCCATTAATGCCTGCATCAGACTGCTTTATTTAAGCCCACCATCCAACATGCAGGTGCCCCAAGAAGAGTGTTGACACCATGAATGGAGGGGCAAGTATTGCAAGACATGGTGCAATACCTGGTACAAGTGTTAGAAGGATTGCTCCAGCAGAATGCTTTTTGCTCTCCACAGTATATCAGATATTACATGAGGGGCAGTTGTATGCATATCATTATCATTTAGCTATGTCTTCATCAGTCAAGACTGGATGGATTGCATCAGAATTACAAGGTTAAGATTACACAAGCATTATGAGAGGTACCCAAAAATAGTCAGAATAATATTGCCACGGGTGGAGCTGGTGTAGTACTCTTTTCTGACTCTAGGCATGTATAGCGCATCCTATTGGCAGTTCAGTGCTGCCTGTGTTGTTGACCTGGTTCATTCTGTTTGATTGTTTTTGCTAGCACTGTTTTGTACTTGCTTCATTTTCTTGTGATGGCAAGTTTAATTCAACAATGTGCACCTGTGAAATTTTGTATTCTACACGGCAAAGACGCCACTGGAAATGTTTTAATGCTGAAAACAGCTTACCTAGATGATGCTATGGGAAAAATTGAAGTGTACGAGTGGTCTGCTCAGTTTAAAAATGGTGACATGCCGATTGATGTCAAACCATCATTCTGGACATGCATCAAATGCCAAAATTGATGAACATATGGAAAAAATTCTAGAATTTGTGCTCACAGACTGTTGATGGACAATCAATGAACTGTCAGAGATTAGTGGGTTATCTTGGACCTTGGTTCAGTGAATTTTAGTGGAAGATTTGGGAATGAAAATTGTTGATTAGGTTTTGACTGACAATCAAAAGCAGCGTCAGGTTGAAACATTTCATGCTTTGAAACAACAGTTTGAAATTGATCCAGATTTTCTGTTAAAGGCCATTACTGGTGATTAGTCATGGTGCTATGGTTATGACCCAGAAATAAAGAAACAGGCAAGCCAATGGAAGACATAATCATGACACAATCCAAAAAATGTCATCAAGTCAAATCAAACATCAAAACAATGCTGATTTGCTTTTTTGATGTCAAGGGAATAGTTCATTCAGAGTTTGTTCCCCCAGGTCAGACAATCGATCAAATCTTTTATTTGGAAGTATTAAGAGGATTGCACAACAGTGTTCGTAAAAAAGGCCTGATTTGTGGCAGACCGGAGACTGATTCTTCCACCATGACAATGCACCTGCACTTACAGCCATCTCTGCCAAACAGTTGTTGGCTTTAAGATGGTATGGTTCCACTGCCCCATGTACCTTACTCACCTCACCCAGCTCCGTGCAACTCTTTCTTATGGCCACCCATGACAAAGAGCATGAAATGACACCGATTTAACAACACTGAAGAAGTCAAGAAGCTGTCAGACATTTCTAAAGATGTTTCAAACAGTGGAAGCACAGGTGGGACAAATTTTAGTTGTAATGGAGAGTATTTTGAAGAGGATAAAATTGTTTTGTAAACAATTTGAAAATATATAGCTTAAAAAAATTTTTTTTGCTTCTTTTTGGTTCCCTCTTGTATAACATAGAAACAAATTAGTGTAAGTGTGCTTACAACACAGAACAAATTTGCATAAGTATAGCATAATACTTAATGACATAGTCAGAAATTTTTTACAAGTAGATGTTCACTTCATTTCATAAGGCAGTGCGTTGTTTAGGGAGTCCAATTTGCTGTTCCACTGTCAAAGAACTCATTTAAACTGTACAGTGGTTTTTGGCATAGATTTTGTGATATCATTCTTCCAAATTTCACCAAGTCCAAAAACTGCATTTTAGTGTTTAGGTGCTTGAATATTTTAATAGCTACTGCTGGAAAACTGTCCCATGTCATAGTCAACAGCTTGGGATGTCTGTGTCTTCATACCACATGTGTTAGAATAGTGGATGTCACTCCTGTTGATGAATTTTTCACGATTTTATTTCAGCTACAGAGTGAAAATTATTGAACTATATGGAAAAAATGAAAATTAGTTACGAACTACAGCATGCACACACTTTATTCGACATATAAACATCACTTCAGATATTTGGATTTATGTTATGATATGTTCAATATGCCTGTCATCATTGGAAATGAAGTGGTACAGACAAATAGCAAAATTCTGGATGGCCTTCTGAAGTGTTGGAATATCAGTGCTGTGTATGGCCGCCTGAATGGCCGTTTCCAGCTCAGCAATGGTTTTGGGATTATTGCTGTACACTTTGTCTTTAATATAGCATCACAAAAATGAGTTGCATGTGTTCAGATCCAGAGAATATTTTGGCCAATCAAGGCCTATACCAGAGGCCTTTGCGTACCTCTGAGCCAGAATGTGGCCTCAAAAGTGCACCTACATGACATAAATCACTCTCCTGCTTTGATGGGGTCACACTCCACCTTCCATGAACCACGTCTTATTGTAATCAGTGTTACTTTGGATAATGGGGCTGAAATCATCATCCAAAACCTTCACATACCATTCAGTAGTCACCGTGTCATTGAGGAATATTGCAGCAATTATTCTGTGAGTAGACATTGCACACCACGTAGTCACCTGTTGAGCGTGAAGAGACTTCTCAATCATGAAACGCAGATTCTCAGTCCCCCAAATGTGCCAATTTTGCTTATTGGCAAACCCATCCAAATGAAAGTGGGCTTTGTCACTAAACCAAACCATACAGTGCATACTAATTCCTATCATGATCCTTGGCCAACATTGTAGTTTGAACATCCTAACACAAACTGTTCAGAAGTTATGATAATTTTATTATATAGTTCAATAATTGTCACCCTGTACATGAGACAGGTGAAGACATACTGACTGTAAATTGTTATCACTCCTAGACATGTGAAGAGGGGTTTGCGGTGGCCCAGTTTCCTTCTTGATGTTATGATCCTTATTGCTTTTTTTTGTAGTAGCAGAATTCTCTTGCAGACTGTAGTGTGACAACATAGTATTAGGCCATAGCTGAAAAGGCTGTATAACAGTGAAAATATACCATCAGCAGAAACTGACCAGTTATCACATGCTTTGTTTCCTCAGAAGGTATATGACTCGTGACACTTTGTCACATATATGTGCATGAACCCCAGAAACTTCAGTTCCTGCACTTTTTAGGAATCCTTTTCTTTAATTTCTTATTCATTTTTTTTTAATTTTGTTTGTAACAACCCATTTTATTGTAGCATCAAACAAAGCATCTACTTCTTCTTGAGTCTTGCTGGCACCAATTCCTTTTGAGTACAGGGTTGGATCATATGCAAATTGCATGTACTATCCATGAGAGTTTAAATCATTTACAAGCACTAGGAACAGGAGGGAGCCCATTACTGATCCCTGTGGCACACCATATTCCAACTTGTATTCACATGATAGTGCTCTTTGGACTCATACAATGTGCCTTCTGTTTTCGAAATAAGATTAGAGGGTTGCAGATCAGTGCTCCAACACCATATTTACTGACCTTGTTTAGGAGCATCTTATGGGGAGTACAGTCAAATGCCTTACTAACGTCAAAACGTGTCTGTGATACAGATTCCTTCTTCTCAAAGTGTGCAAACTCCAGCCACATCCAACTTTCCAGATAGGGTTGCCTTCCGCCAGTGTATCCTTACACAATGTGGGAATGATCCACAATTCCATGTGCATGTATTTATAGATGATGCTTGCTTTAGCCAAGACAACACATTTGGGCTTTTGAGAACCTACACACTACCATTGAGAAGGAACATCAGCAGAGATTTTCTGTTAATGTTTGCAGGTGACTTGGGTGAGCAGTTAATAGGGCCAAATTTCCTACTAGCGTGACTTATTGGTACTGGGTACCTTCATTTCTTGCAACACAAGCTAAATGGTGATAATATGAAATAACTGACTGAGGTGAAGAGAATATAAAATACAGACTTTTATAGCAAGAAACAATCTTCTAAAAAGAGAAATTTGCTAAAATTTAATAGGCATTTAAGTCCTAAGTAGTCTTTTCTGAAAGTATTTATGTGGCATGTAGCCTTGTATGGAGACAAAATGTGTATCATAAACAGTAAAAAGAAGAAGGTAATTGTCTCTGTAAGTCTATCCTTATATTGGATGGTTACAGGACTTAGTCTGTTCAGTAGACTATAAAATGTCAAATCAAAATACCTTCAGCCATCTAAATTTCCAGTTTTGTTTTATTTTTGCTACCTGGTCCAGCATTATACTACAATGTCTTAAGTCCCCTGTGTAAAGACAACAATGATAACAGTGTGAAATACATAACAAATGGGGAAGTGTAAAATTAAAGAAATCAGATTATATACAGTGGTAATATGTGGGAAATACATAACAAAAAGCAACTTTACAGGGAGTGGCATCAAAGTTGCAAATAAATTAAGGAGTAAAAAGAGAGAAAAGTTGCACAGTATATTAATGTAAACTAGGGTACCAATATATATATACATGTCATATATTTGTAAAAGAGAACCACTTAATCGGAGGTCAAAATTACGTGTTATGCATTGATAACCACGGTGTCACATATTGACAAATAACCAGTATGTAATCCTAATGGCAATACATGTGAATAATCTGAAGCAAAACAATCACAGTTGTATACTGATGAGTGCAATCTAAAGGTAAAATATTCATTTATATGTTGTCATATACTAATAAAACATAAAGCCATTTGCTGGAGGTCAACCCCACATTAACTAACTAACTAATAACTAATAAAACAAAAATATAAAGTTATGTAAAAAAACATTTTAATGGACTAAAATGTAAAGCTAATGTAATATACCACAATGAATTCGCACTGAGCAGGAAGTATCAAAATATCATTTGTAAAAAGTCATAACCAACGTTATCATGAAAGTGAGAAGTCTGTTGGTAGGCAGTGATGTGGCTAGGTGATATACCAAACTATAAACTATGAAGTAAGTCTAAAGATATGTACTGCAATACATACATAGTATATCAGAAACACATCCATTTCAATCAGAACAATGAAAGACACATACCTCTATATGACACATAGCCACTATGTATGGTATGACAGAGGTATTTGTGACCTACAACCAGAAAAACAACTGGTTAAATGAACCTGCAATATCGATCAGATCCACTTGTCACATATTAAAAACATGATTATGAGAGGTTGGATATCAAGATACTTATGACAAGAATCTTATGAGGGCAAAAGTTATGACATGAGAAGCCATAAATGTGTTGCAGAACAAGATATATGTAATTATGTCATAGTTTACCCAAAATATCACTGTATATAATTTGATTTCTTAAATTTTACACTGTTCAAATGCTTCAAATGGCTCTGAGCACTATGGGACTTAACATCTATGGTCATCAGTCCCCTAGAACTTAGAACTACTTAAACCTAACTAACCTAAGGATATCACACACATCCATGCCTGAGGCAGGATTCGAACCTGCAACTGTAGCAGTCATGCGGCTCCGGACTGAGCACCTAGAACTGCTAGACCACTGCGGCCGGCAAATTTTACATTGTCTCTTTTGTTATTTATGTATCTTAAATTGTTATCATTATTGCCTTTACATACAGGCCTGGAGATGGCTTAGTGCAATGCTGAAACTGGTTCCAAAAATAAAGTAAAACTGGAAATTTAGATGGCTGAAAGTGTTTTGATTGTCATTCATATTGTGAAGGGAATTGCAGCCTCTGAAATGTCATGTTATACCTGAATGTGAAGAATAAAATTTATGGCACAACATGAGTAAAAGAAGTAGTTTGTTGATGGGCCACATACTGAAGCATAACGTAATAGTTGATTTGATAATGATGGGATGTATGAATACAATTTGTAAAAGAAGACAAAGGCTTCACTACAGAAATCAGGTTTAAGTGGAAGTAGTTTGCAGTAGTTCTAATAGCTATTCAGAGACTTTCACAGGACAGATTAGCATGGAGAACTGCATGGTACCAGTCTTCAGACTGAAGACAACAACATCAACATCATTATCATCAACAACAACACCATGTATGTCTATGCATTATATGCTACTCAGATACAAATGTTTACATAACATTAATGTTTTTATTTTATTTTTTGTATTGCTTGACTGTTTACTGTGCTTCCTGGTTCATGTTTGACAGCTGACCAAACTGTTTTGTCTTAATTCTATCATCTTGAGTGAAGGCACAGCTGACATTAAGTTTACTTAAATTTTCTTACGTTCTGTTAATGCGTATGTGGTTATGTAGAGTTCCAAATGTATATCTGTTCGTGATAACAAGTAAAAAAATATTGCACATTGATTTGTATGGCAACATACTGTATGTATTTTATGTCAAAACTTTAAAATAATCAATAAAGACCCAACATAAAACAAGCTGCAGGATGCAAACAGAAACATAATAGTGCAGTTGAAAAGTACTGGAGTAGTGTAACTGGAGAAGCAGGTTCCTTTCCAAAGTAGTTGCTTTTCTGCTAATTTTACCATGTTTTATTTATTGCCTATGTAAACACAAAAGTGTAAATTTTGACAAGTGGTAGTTGATAATAAATTCAGTGCATGGAACAAGGCTTTGATACCAGTGTTAATATGCATCTTGCCTCATTCTACGTACCTACAGGTTGCCATTCATAATATAGTATATAGAACATGATGGATGGGTGAATGAATCAATATATCAAATTAATGAGTGTTCTCCATAAATTAAAATAAAATTAGTAGCAATAGCAGCTGTCAGTTGCAAAAAAGAAGTCTACTGATCTAGCTTTCGGCACTGCTATGAGTGTGAAATAAAACACTCAAATTGGCATGTCACATATCAAACTAAAAATCAAGAAAGAAAGCTTTTTGTGAGTAAACATTTATTGCTTGATTTTAGTTTAATACATGACATGCCAATTTGGGACTTTTATTTCTGATGAAGGCACTCATAGCAGTGCCAAAACCTAGGTCAAAAGACTCTATTTTAGTGACCGAGTGCTGCTATTGCTGTTAATTTTACTTTGTAAATGGTTGCTGACAATGCAGCCAAGTGCAGAACTTTAAGTTCTCCACAAAGTGTAAACACTAAAAGCATTTTTATTATATAAAGAAATTTCACAAAATATTTTACAACATTCTTGTTTGTTTAGACAGTATCAAAATAAGGTTACTTTTTTTACAGTGGGGTCATTTGTATGGAGTCACCTAAAAAATTTATTGAAGTCATCTAATCCAAACAGGGTGGAAATTCAAGGTTTACTACAAGATACTGACATAGGGAAGAAGTTCAGCAGTGATATAAGGAAATTTTCTCATAACTATGAAGGCTCAGTATTTGTTGATGAATATAATGTTGGTAAGTAATGTCAGAGATGTAGCAGATAAGATCTCAATTTATTGTAAATCATGCTATTTGTTATGAAATCTGTTCTTTTGAAAACTATAACATAATTGTAAAAATCTCATTTTAGGTGGAAATTATGAAGGAAATATTATTTTTTCCCCACGGTCTTACCTTCCACGCTCAGGATCATTAAACTTGACAGTTGATTTATTTGGACATTCTATTAACATCTTAGAGGTATGTGTAACTCACTAATTATTTTGTTCATGATCTATGTTCACAATACTGTATCTTGTTAGCTATCTGTCATATGATAAAATGTTGATACTTTTACAAATAAATCACAGCTTCGTTTAGGTCTTGCTTCTATGACCTACAGTAGGACTGTACAGTGCAGACATCTATCAATTTTTACTCAATGTGAAAAAGTTGAAGTATAGCTTAGTATCAGCACAAATGTAATTTTAAGACATAACTGAATACATTGTTTTATTTTTTTATTTTTTTCAATCATTTTTCTCCTTCTTGGAAAAGGAAGTCACTAAACTTTTAAGTGACAAAATGTTGTATCCAGCATAACAGCAAAATACATGTCAGGATGTGCTCTTTTGAAATAGTAATTAAACTGCTTCATTTGTTATCTAATTCTAAGTCCACCATGAGTTTTGGGGTGGTATATATTCATACTAATAAACCAGGAGCACAAAATCTGTGTCACAACAACATGAAAAAAAAATCTCCAAGAACTTAGAAATGTTAGCTTCAGATAGTAAACATATGCCATCAGGAGGAAGACACTTTTGAAAGGATTGGGATCCATGACCAACTTTATACCAGGCATGTAAATTCACATTTGTAGTCACTTACGTATAAGAGTCAATTTCATGACTTTCTGCATCTACTGTACATTTACGTCTATACCCTGCAAACCACTGTGAAGAAGTAAATGGCAGAATGTACTACCTGCTTCATTAAATGCTTCTTCAGGCACATGCAATCAGTCTATCTTACCTGTGGCATATGTATTATATGTTTCAGCCATTGGTCCATTTGACACTGTGTTATCCAGACTACCATCAGTTACTGTAATAGTGTTGGAAAGTGTAAAAATAATAGCTACATAATGTGAATCAAGGTCTACTCCAAATTCTAAATCTTCTGCATGCTCTTCTGTAACCTTTTCCCAGTAGTTCATTGCATTGTCAGCCAGAACTTCAATTGTCCTGGAACTATGCCACCTTTGTGAAGTCAGTCTTATAGAGCTAAAAGAAGTATTCATGAATGGCAGTATGATCACTTGAACTGTAGAAACCAGCAAAAAATAAGTAAACAACATGCCTGTTACATTCAAATGTGTGCTTAAATTGTTTTTGTCATGTTGCATATTTTTTGTAATCATCACACATGTGTGCTCTTAGCCGAAATAATTTATGTTATCTCACCAGCTATTATTTTTGAGAATTTATTAACTGCAATGTTCATCCTTTATTATAAGAAGCATTTTGTGGAATATAATCAGTGCAATTCCATGTAACTACAAACATAATCCACGACAACCTATTTGATTACATATATGATTTGGAAGAAAACTAACTGTAGCTATGTTTTTAAATGATTCACATATTAATTTCATACTTTATAACAGTCTTGGTTCAAGAATCATAAAAGAAGGTTGTATACATTGAAGAATCCTGGAGATACTAAAAGGTATCAGATAGATTATATAATGGTAAGACAGAGATGTAGGAATCAGGTTTTGAATTGTAGGACATTTCCAGGGGCAGATGTGGACTCTGACCACAATCTATTGGTCATGACCTGTAGATTAAAACTGAAGAAACTGCAAAAAGGTGGGATTTTAATGACATGGGATCTGGATAAGCTGAAAGAATCAGAGGTTGTACAGAGTTTCAAGGAGAGCATAAGGGAACAATTGAAAGGAATGGGGGAAAGAAACACAGTAGAAAAAGAATGGGTAGCTCTGAGGGATGAAGTAGTGAAGGCAGCAGAGGATAAAGTAGGTAAAAAGATGAGGGCTGCTAGAAATCCTTGGGTAACAGAAGAAATATTGAATTTAATTGATGAAAGGAGAAAATATAAAAATGCAGTAAATGAAGCAGGCAAAAAGGAATACAAATGTCTCAAAAATGAGATCGACAGGAAGTGCAAAATGGCTAAGCAGGGATGGCTAGAGGACAAATGTAAGGATGTACAAGCTTATCTCACTAAGGGTAAGATAGATACTGCCTATAGGAAAATTAAAGAGACCTTTGGAGAGAAGAGAACCACTTGTTTGAATATCACGAGCTCAGATGGCAACCCAGTTCTAAGCAAAGAAGGGAAGGCAGAAAGGTGGAAGGAGTATATAGAGGGTTTATACAAGGGTGATGTACTTGAGGGCAATATTATGGAAATGGAAGAGGATGTAGATGAAGATGAAATGGGAGATAAGATACTGCGTTAAGAGTTTGACAGAGCACTGAAAGACCTGAGTCGAAACAAGGCCCCAGGAGTAGACAACATTCCATTAGAACTACTGACGGCCTTGGGAGAGCCAGTCATGACAAAACTCTACCAGCTGGTGAGCAAGATGTATGGGACAGGCGAAATACCCTCAGACTTCAAGAAGAATATAATAATTCCAATCCCAAAGAAAGCAGGTGCTGACAGATGTGAAAATTACCGAACTATCAGTTTAATAAGTCGCAGCTGCTAAATACTAACGTGAATTCCTTACAGACGAATGGAAAAACTGGTAGATGCGGACCTCGGGGAGGATCAGTTTGGATTCTGTAGAAATGTTGGAACACGTGAGGCAATACTGACCTTACGGCTTATCTTAGAAGAAAGGTTAAGAAAAGGCAAACCTACATTTCTAGCATTTGTAGACTTGGAGAAAGCTCTTGACAATGTTGACTGGAATACTCTCTTTCAAATTCTGAAGGTGGCAGGGCTAAAATACAGGGAGCGAAAGGCTATTTACAACTTGTACAGAAACCAGATGGCAGTCATAAGAGTCGAGGGGCATGAAAGGGAAGCATTGGTTGGGAAAGGAGTGAGACAGGGTTGTAGCCTCTCCCCGATGTTATTCAATCTGTATATTGAGCAAGCAGTAAAAGAAACAAAAGAAAAATTCAGAGTAGGTATTAAAATTCATGGAGAAGAAGTAAAAACTTTGAGGTTCACCGATGACATTGAAATTCTGTCAGAGACAGCAAAGGACCTGGAAGAGCAGTTGAACGGAATGGACAGTGTCTTGAAAGGAGGATATAAGATGAACATCAAGAGAAGCAAAACGAGGATAATGGAATGTAGTCAAATTAAATCTGGTGATGTTGAGGGAATTAGATTAGGAAATGAGACACTTAAAGTAGTAAAGGAGGTTTGCTATTTAGGAAGTAAAATAACTGATGATGGTCGAAGTAGAGAGGATATAAAATGTAGACTGGCAATGGCAAGGAAAGCGTTTCTGAAGAAGAGAAATTTGTTAACATCGAATATAGATTTATGTATCAGGAAGTCGTTTCTGAAAGTATTTGTATGGAGTGTAGCCATGTATGGAGGTGAAACATGGACGATAACTAGTTTGGACAAGAAGAGAATAGAAGCTTTCGAAATGTGGTGCTACAGAAGAATGCTGAAAATAAGGTGGATAGATCACGTAACTAATGAAGAGGTATTGAATAGGATTGGGGAGAAGAGAAGTTTGTGGCACAACATGACTAGAAGAAGGGATCGGTTGGTAGGACATGTCCTGAGGCATCCAGGGATCACAAATTGAGCATTGGAGGGCGGCGTGGAGGGTAAAAATCATAGAGGGAGACCAAGAGATGAATACACTAAGCAGATTCAGAAGGATGTAGGTTGCAGTAGATACTGGGAGATGAAGAATCTTGCACAGGACAGAGTAGCGTGGAGAGCTGCATCAAACCAGTCCCAGGACTGAAGACAACAAAAACCACTTTATAACATAGGCTATGTTAACATGAATTAAATTTACCATCATTTACATCAGAAGAATGGGAACGGTATATGCACAGGTGGAAAATGCTACCTGAACACAAAATTAGCTCTGAAGACAAGTGCCTCAAAGGCCATCAGTAAATGTTCATACCATTACTCTCTTGTTCACTGATATCTCAAGCCATCTGTCTTAAAAAAACATAAAAACAGTATTTATACTTATCAGAGAAACTATTTTGAATATATTAATACAATTACATCCACTTTTTGCACTAAATAGTCATAAATAACATTTGAAGCTAGTGATATACAGGGTGAATCACTTAAAACTTACGCCACATATATTGCAGAATTGGAAAGTGCTATTGATGTGTGGTTTTTACAGAAGTGCAAACATACAATTTTCTTAATGGAACAATGCCTATTGACATGAACAAACTAAAAGTAGGGTAAATGAGAATGTTATATGTGTTTATTGCGAGATTTTAGTGTGAGTCATTTATGAGATATCGTATTTTGAAAAGTTCATACACTGAGACCTGTACGGCTGTGGTAGCACACACCAAAGAACAACACAAGTGAATATACTAATTGCATGGGTTCTGACAGGTAATGCGGCAATTGAAAATCACAGGTTGTGTTCAAAATGTCCACCAGCAGTGGCAATAATTACTTCCAGTCAGGTACTGAATGACTGCTGCACATGTGTTACCATTTCAGCAGAGATGTCTGAGCAGCCGGGGTGGCCAAGCAGTTCTAGGTGCTACAATCTGGCACTGCGCGACCGATACGGTCACAGGTTCGAATGCTGCCTCGGGCCTGGATGTGTATGATGTCCTTAGGTTAGGTAGGTTTATGTAGTTTTAAGTTCTAGGGGCTGATGACCACAGAAGATAAGTCCCATAGTGCTCAGAGCTATTTGAACCATTTATCTGAGCAGGTTGTAGTAATACACCACTGCATATCATCAGGTGTAGTTTGTACATCGTTGTCAACAGCTTCTTTCAGCTTTCCCCCCAGAAAAAGTCTACAGGCATCAAATCTGGGGAATGGAGAGATCAAGGTACAGTTCTTCTGTGTCCAGGCCAATGATTTGGAAACAATTCGTAAAGAAATGCTCTTGTACATCGTGCAATATGAGCTGGACAGCCATCATGTTGGTACCACAGGTTCCTCTTAGTCTGCATAGGAACATCATATAGCATACATGGAAGATGGTCTATTAGAAGGCTGCAATACTTGTGTGTTCTGTCTATGGAAAATGGGTCAATGAACTTATGGTACACTATCCCACCCCATGTGTTTACCTTCATGGACGCTAATATTCCACCTGAGAAAGCCAACAGGGATTGTTGACAGACCAACAGTGCATGTTTTAACAGTTTAACTGGCCCTAATTGGCAAATGTGTCTTCATCACTAAACAAGATACATGATACATTTGGAGTATCCTGTTGTAATACCCGTGTACAAAAAATTAGTGTGCTTCTCACTACACTTGCCTGCCTCATGCCACTTCCATGTGAGATAGCACGGGAGATAACATGTGGAACATTAATTTCCCCTCTTCTGACATCACTTGTTTCCTTTTGTTACATTGTCTAGGTGTTACACTAACACTTTCCAGTAACTGGTTGAAGAGATTGACAAATAGTTGCTGAGATGGTTGATGCTTGTTGGGATATCTTGCCGCATACACCATGCAAAAACAAACTGTATTCTTCCTACACTCTCCCTATGCCATGAACATATTGGCTACTTCTGGATTGATAAAGTCCATCATCCACTCATGACCTACTGCTTGGTCAGCCAGTGTGGCCGAGCAGTTCTAGGTGCTACAGTCTGGAACCCTGCGACTGCTACGGTCACAGGTTCCAATCCTGTCTTGGGCATGGATGTGTGTGATGTCCTTTTGTTAGTTAGGTTTAAGTAGTTCTAAGTTCTAGGGGAATTATGACCTCAGAGGTTAAGTCCCATAGTGCTCAGAGCCATTTGAGCAATTTGAACCTACTGCTTGGACTGGTACCATCATCCACTCATGACCTACTGCTTGTTCTGGTATGTACTAACTGGGTAGCAAGAATTTAAACAAACATAAAAACATTGTAGCTAGCAACCGTGCAGGCTGAATGGCACAAACATGTGTCAGTGTGGAAAAATTGCACAGTATGATATCTTGTAAATGACTCACACTAGACTTCTGCATCAGACAACTCTGACTTTCTAATTTACTTTCCTTTTAGTTTGTTAATGTCAGTAGGCCTTTTTCTGTTTGAAACAAGTGTATGTTTGCACAGAAAATACTCTGTCTAAGTATTGTTACAATTTTGTAATGGTTAAATTTATGAGTCCTTGACTACTAATCTATTTTGTGAAAACAGCACATCAATAGTACTTTTCCATTTCCACAATATTTGTATTGCAAGTTTTAGGTGATTCACCCTGTGTATATTTACCAGTATCTTGTAAAGTCTTAAAGAAGTAAATGAATAAATGTGGCACCAGGTACTAAACAAGGAAATATTGCTCCATTAGATATCCAGACAGAATGAAACAATTCTAAAATCCCTTGTGCTTGCTTGGCAGTATTTAACATAGTTCCAAGAAAGTCCAGGGAAACTTGCACAGATCACTCTAAATGGAGAAAAAAATGTTGGCAAAACTAATGCATGCACAACAAAGACAGAAGGGAACTTCATAAAAAGTAGATAAATAATGCTAACAGAGAGTAGACAAAAAGCATTTCCAACAAAAAAAAGTGCTATTTAAACAAGTGACAGATGAAAAGGAAATTATTGGTGAATGAATTGGAGCATTTTATTTTGCTACAGATAACATTACATGTTGTATGTTGAAAAATACACAACACTGCTGGTCTAGCCTCTTAATGAATATTATAAGTACATGTTGTCTAGTTATATTTAACAGTAACTCCACAATATATTTGGTTTTAACAAAGCATTCTGTTGAAATAAATCACAGAGTGTTGCTTCTATAATTATAATATATAGGTGTGTAGGTGTCAGGGTAAAAAAGGTGAGGTGACACGTGACAAGATACAGTCACACTTGCACTCCTACAACACAGAATGGTTTACCGAAAACAAATGCCTGTTGGTTTTTGTTCAATTACAGCTGTTTGTAAATGGCACTTACACTAATATTTTTGTTATTACTCTATGCTGTGAGAAATAAATTTGGGCCATACTCCTGAATTTTTGTTTGTAAAGGCACATTTGAACATGATATTCAATATTTCTGCTTTTGTTTGATACCCTTAAATGACAGTTCCTCTCCGAGCCACAATATTCTAATCACTGGCTTTGGTACACTAATACAACAATTGTTCAGCCAGGTCATGAAGTAAATGTCTGAGTTAAAACAGATTCACTGGCACTAAGGTTATTCACCTGAGGAATGGAAGAATGCTGACATCCTGGATAACAGGGCAGAATTTGAAAGACCTTCTATTTGCAAAATAATCAAGAAGACATAGAGTTTTAGAAAACCTCAATGTATACTAACTGAAAGGTGCTGACTACCAGAAATCTTGATGGGCCATGAGAATTCACCAATAGTTATGCTAACATGTTTCTTCCTTAGCTATTGCAAATTTTGTCCCCTAACAGGTATGAGGCTACTCAGGAAGAGATTTCAGTTCACTGAACTGACAATTATTTTTATACTTCAGGTACCACACATATTACATTGATGAGACACTGCTACTTGAGTGTAGAACACTGCAAACATATTTATGATTAACAGCAAAACACACCGGAGACAAGGAAGGTTTAGTAATTCCACTAAGTCTACTCCATCTTTTGGGTGGCAAATTCCTTTGGCCATTCCACGTACAAAATTATCAGCTGTTTCCATGTTTATGCCATTTTGTTTTACAGGCCCATGCAAAATGGCCAGGCTGATTACATCTAAAGCAGTTTCCTATTTCTGAATTTACTGGCTGATTCCCCTGATTTCTAGAAATTGCTATGTCCAGAGGGTTTATTTTAGGCTCTGGTGGTCTTTGTTTATTCGAAAAAGCTAATGCTTTGAGTGTCCCCACTAAACGCACTGATTTCAAGGGAACTCTCAGGTTTACTACTGAATATTACCCTAGAGTGATCCTCAGATCACAATTCACAAATTATGTTTTCAATGATTGCCCTTTCACTATTTTCAAAACTGCTGCTGCTTTGTAAATGACATATGGGCAAGGGAAACACCATTTGAGTGATCAAAACATCAGGAACCTGAAGCAGGGTTAAAAACTGTAGCATCTTAACTGATAAATAAAGAAACGATACAATCTTGGCACTAATATGTAGACAGGTCATGAATACCTTGCAAAATGGCCATAACTGGATTTGGTAAACGATTAAAAAGTGGTCACTTGCCCACATCACCACCATCCAGACTGCACTCCAACCTTGCTGTCATGATTGAAGATCAGAGCATTCCCCCGTCTGAAGCAAATTAGTGTGGTATTGCAGTTCTCTGACATTTTCCTGTATTTATGTCAAATGAATTTTCCCAGCATCCAATTTAATCTGCCACACATTGTGTAAATCATTAACTCATATGATCAAGATGTGTGATTACTCCAAGCAGCTGAGAACATGATGCTGAATTATTTTGATAAAGATCCAAGTTACTCTAAGTGCTGATGAGAGACTCATGACAAATAAGGAGTGTGTGACTTATCTCTAGAACAGAGTGAGCCTTCATGGTCATGGGATTTTACCTGTCAACCAAAAGAAAAGAAAAGGAAAAAAGTATACAAATTTCATACATTTGTTAAACAGTTGAAATTAATCTTGTGCCTCTGTTGGTCTGCTGCCTTACTTACCACTCTGCTATGATTGGTAAGTAGGAGGCAGGCAACTGGCAAAGCACCAGGAATAATTTTGACCAGGAAATAAGCATGGACTTTTAGTAGCTTAGTCTAAGCATTCAACTGATTAAAAAGCATATAGCCACAGTTAATCATAAAAGAACATTTATTTCTTTTGAGTTAAACAATATCTCTAAGATTACTAAATAACAAAAGACTTATACTGACTGGTTTAATTAAAATCTTTAATATCAAACATTTATCTAGGTAATTCTGGTTCACTGACATTTACAAAATAAGCCCACTATAGTCTGGGAATTGTAATAACAATTAGTTGATAACCAACAATGCAGAGCTGTAATGGTGAGAAAAAAACACCATAAAAATGAGCATTTAAAATGTTAAAAATGTTAATTTAAACAAGTGATAAAATGTGGTTACCAAAACTCAGGAGATTCCAACTATATACTTCAAAACATTTAAAGGCTTACCTTAGATGTACACAAAAAGGGTTATTTATGGCTAAGCACAGTAGAAACTATCATATAACATGAGACAAACAAAATGGTTATAAAAGATCCACAGCTGAGGTAATGATTTAGAAGATTTAATACAGTATTCAACTGTTATCATTTAACCCAAAGAGAGATAAGGAAGATATCATCACTCACAATGAATGACAAGCAGCAATAACTGAATGTTCAATGCTAACTTTTTGAAAAGATCTACAGAGACAATTTTAGCATGAAGTTCTCACCAGGTACATTTTTCCTCTGTGGCCAACCTGGAGTAACAGTTCCACAGCCATTGATGTTGTGCACCCAAAATTTATCCACTTAGGCAAACTTCCTTGAAGTTAACAGCCAGGTCTGAATAGGAGGGACCACACCAGAAGCAGGCTCCAAGTAAAACCTTCTCAATCAGCCACAACATCCGATAATATGGCAGGTTCATGCCTCTGATTCATCACTGGTACAAGTGTCCCAACTGATACCAGCACATAATCATGTTACTGACCCACTTAAGTCGGTGAAGAGGTGGCTGCCCCGTTTAGTCATGGAAGGTAAACATATTACTCTGAGTTAGGCAAAGATAGAATAATAGAAACTATCAACCCTCCACCTTCCACAGGTCAGTTGTATACCAAACCCTCAGTTTGACACATACACACACTGAGAGCATATCTTTGAATGTCTTATTAAAGTGTTCTGTGATGTGACCACGTGGGTGCTAGACAGGTGTCATCCTGTGGGTGAAGTTGCACCATGTTATTACCTGTCACACTAGTCCTGATTTTAAAAATTTTGTATGATCAAAGATAATCACAGTTGCTGCCAAGTACTTCAAAATGATGTCTTCTACAAAGAACCATGCGATTTCTGGAACTTCATTTGCTGGCACATCTTGTGACTGCTTAGTGGTTGGAGTAATCAGTGTAGGCTGCTATCCATTGATTCGTGTTGGTTGACTTTGGGAACTTCTCAAAGAGTTGATTCCAATTAGGTGAAATGATGCTTCTGCACGCATAATTGGTTCCAGATGCCTCAGAGGTAACTGTGGCACCTGGTTCTCTCACTGGCATTCCTTACAGAGGCTTTCATAGTGTCTAACAGATCAGTAGAGACCTGAAAAGTGAATTGCTGGTTGTATTAGCACATTCTGAGGAAACATCTCACATCGTGAATGTGCTGACGAGTCAAAAAACCTGTGATGCTATTATTTTATTGGGATCAAATGGACTCAATTGCTATTTAGTAAGTGCTTCCGAATTTTTATTTCTTGGGCAGTGAAAAGGCACTTCTTCAGATTCAGTCAGAGGTCTGCAGTCAGAATATGGTTGTTAGGCTGCTTAGATGTTCTTCAAATGTCACTGACAAGACAAAAATGTCATCCACTTATATAAAGACACAAAATCCATTGTCGAAGTTGGTTATCCATCATATGTTTGAATGTGGATGGAGCATTATATAATCCAAATAGCATAATTTTAAACTTATAAAGACCTTCAGGAGTTATGAATACAGTACTCTCCTGGTTAGCCTCATCAAACTTGATTTGTCAGGATCCAGTCTCTATGTCCGTAGTTGATAAATACTTTCCTTCTTTCAAGTAGTCTGCAGTTTCATCAATGATTAGTAGTGGATGGACATGTTTTTCTCTGATGTTGTTCAGTCATTGGTAGTCAATGCAGAGATGCCACGTGCCATTTTCTTTCTTTTCAAGGACCACAGGAGAGGACCGAGAACTTTTTGATGGTTCAATAGTGTCACCTTGCAGCATCTTCTGCCCTTCCTCCCAGATTATCTGCCTACTTATTGGATGATCCCCAGTGTTGATAAGCATTCAAAAATTGCCACAGAATGACTGCACTCACCAAAGGTTTTTTATTAGTCAGGCAAGATCCTATTGGCAGTTCGATAACAGCTCCCTTGCCTGCATTGTTGGCCGTGGTAGTAGAGCATGAATCTTCTCTGATGACATTAAGCAGCTCTCCTTGGACTGGTTTACGTGTCCCTGTGCTACACCTTTACTGATGACTGCATGTGACATTTAGTGATCCAAAGTTCTCCTTAGCCACTAGCAGTGCTTACGATGATCACTTGTATGGAGATTTATTTTGTGAGCCAGAGTAGTTTTGTACAATTGATAAAAGCTTCACAGTCTAACTAAGAATATAGACTGACAATAGAACGTGTCTCTTTTATGACAGTGGGATAGCAACATCTTCAGCAGCAAACAATCACCGAGAACACTGTTTGTGTGTGTGCTTGTTGAAATAGCTTTGCCATTCTGGAGCTCTGATCTTCCACAGTTATGCTTATGATGCTTGCAAGGACTCCCAACCAAAAATAACATTAGGACTGCATTCTGATAAAATGAAAGAGTCGATTGGCTTTGTTCTGTCATTGATATTTATCCTTGTGATACATGTTTCAGTCAGCTGTATGCCCCACAAGTGCTTGTTCTTCGGCAAGGCATTATACTTGCTAAAGAAGGTGGATGTAACTGTGTCCATCAATTGCTGGACATAAGTCCAATTTGAGTGAGTCAGTTCTCCCTGGTGTGTTCAACTGATCATAGAGATTAGTGCTAAAGACACCTTGACTTCAACATTCTCCTTTACCTCCTGCCATATGAGGTCTACATTAATGATTGTCATCTATTCCTTACTCAGTCTGACAGTCATGTCTGCTATAATATTCTGTATCTCTTTTCGTACAGCCTGGTGTTTCAGAGAGGTGAGGCTGTGGTGGTCTTCCACAACTGCCATAGGGACCACCTCTTTCATCCAACTCCTTTGTGTTGCCTTTCCTCAGTATACTGGCATTACTTGAAAAATTCCTCTGTTGTTGTGGATCCCTTAACAGAAGAATATGGTACATATCTCCTGTGACTCCCTTCATCAAGTGTGAGATTTTGTTGGCTCCTGTCATATTTGGTTTCACAGTGCGACATAAGGGTAAAACGTTTTGTATGTAGGACTATGTCATGTGCACATGATGTTGAATCCATTTCTTCAGCTGTTCTTCCATTATGTGTACTTGTTACTGATTGTCACTGATATTTGCTTCAGTTCAGCCTGGTATTTATTCCAGCAATTAAGTGTCTCTTTGTTGTCTCAGACCACAGCTGTGGTGTGCCACCCACACAAAAGCACATGTCTACCAAACACATCATATCATCTCACCTGTTATATTTGGCAGCTTGGTCAACTACTTTCAGCAGTTTGCCAGGACCTTCCCAGCACATCCATAAACGACTGATGATTTCCTGATGTACGTCTGACATACTGCTGTTTTGGAATCAGCTGGTCTTCTGACTACACAGACAGCAGGAATGGTGTCCTGCTAGTATTCTGGTTCCTGTACATCTAGCTGACAGCTTCCTCATTGCCTAATTAGAGCCATACTGATTTAGATATTTTGAAGTATTGTTATCTCTACCAAACCATGTCATGTCATATCCAAAATCATATCCAAATCCAAAATCAGGGCCATCAATAAGTACAGCACTTAGCACCAAAAGCGTGTTTCTGCATCTAACTCTACATCTACATACATACATACCCTACAAGTCATCACACGGTGCATACCAGAGGGTTCCCTGTACCACTATTAGTTATTTCCTTTCTGGTTCTACTTGCAAATATAGAAATGGAGAAACGACTGTCTACATGCCTCCATATGAGTCCTAATTTCTCTTATCTTATCTTCATTGCCCTTATGTGAAATGTACTTTGGCAGCAGTAGAATTGTTCTGCAGTCAGCTTCAATGCCGGTTCTCTACATTTTATCAATAGTGCTCCTTGAAAGAACAACACCTTCCTTCCATGAATTCCCATCTGAGTTACCGAATCATCTTCATAATACTTGCATATTCTTCAAACCTACTGGTAACAAACCTAACAGCCCATTTCTGAATTGCTTGTCTCTTCCTTTAATTCTACCTGCTAGGAACCCAAGGAATTATACTCTCCAAAAATTCTTCCTCAAAACCAAAGTCACCTTCTCAACTACAATCCTAACATGCTCTTTTCCTTTCATATCACATTTCAGCATTACATCTAGGTATTTAATTCATATGACTGTGTTGAACAGCACACTGCTAATGCTATGTTAAAATATTACAGGTTTGTTTTCTTCTACTCATCTGCATCAACTTAAATTTTTCTACAAATGGAGCTAGCTGCCATTCATCACACACACTAGAAATTTTGTCACTCAGTGACAACACCTTCACATACACCACCACATCATCAGCAAACAACCACAGAGTGACACTCACCCTGCCCGTTAGATCATTTATGTGCATAGAAGGTAATAATTGTTCCATCACATTTACCTGGGTCACATGTGATGATAACCCTGCCTCTCATGAATACTCCCTGCTGAGGACAATGTACCAGGTTCTGTTACATAAGAAGTCTTTGAACCACTCACATTATCTTGGAACCTACTCCATTTGCTTGTTTCTTAATCAACAGTCTGCAGTGGGGCTCCAGTTCAAATGCTTTTCAAAAATCTAAGAATATGGAATCTGTGCATTGCCCTTCAGTTATAGTGTTTCATCTACATGTACATTGATACTCCACAAGCCACCACTGATGTGTGTCGCTGTACCACTACTTGTCATTTTCCCTCCAGTTCCACTCACAAATAAAGAAAGGGAAAAATGAGTGTCAGTTGTACAAGCCCTAAACTCTCATATCGTATCTTCATGCTCCTTACACATGGAGTATGTTGGTCACAGTAGAATTGTTCGGCAGTCAGCTTCAAATGCAAGTTCTCTAAATTTTCTCAATAGTGTTTCTCAAAAAGAACATTGCCTTCCCTCCAGGGATTCCCATTAGAGTTCCTGAAGCATCTCCATAACACTTACATGTTGTTTGAACCTACCGGTAACAAATCTAGCTGCCCACCTCTGAATTGCTTCAATGTCTTCCTTCAATTTGACCTGTTATGGATAACAAACACTCAAGTAGTACTCAAAAATGGGTCATACCAGTATCCTATATGCGGTCTCCTTTACAGGGGAACCACTCTTTCCTAAAATTCTCCCACTAAACTAAAGTTGACCATTTGTCTTCCATATGATAGATATCACATACTCATTCCACCTCACATTGCATTGGAATGTTATGCCGACACATTTAAACGACTTTGCTGTGTCAAGCAGGATACCAGTAATACTGTATCTGAACATTACAGATTTGTTTGTTTTTCCTACTCATCTTAATTAACTTAGATTTTTCCACATTTAGGGCTAGTTGCCATTCATCACACCAACTGGAATTTTGTCTAAGTCATCTTGTGTCTTCCCACAGTCACTCAACATTGACATTTTTCCATACACCACAGCATCATCAGCAAACAACTGCAGAGTGCTACCCACCCTGTCTGCCAAATCATTTATGTATATAGAGAACAACAGCAGCCCTAACACAGTTCCCTGGGGCTCCCCTGATGATACCCTTGTCTCTGATGAACACTCACTATTGAGGGCAACATACTGCATTCTCTTATTTAAGAAGTCTTCGAGCCACTCACATATCTGTGAACTTATTCCATATGCTCATATCTTTGTTAACAGCCTGCAATGGGCACCATGTCAAATGCTTTCCAGATATCTAGAAATATGGAATCTGCATGTTGCCCTTCATCCATAGTTCTCTGTATATCACGTGAGAAAAGGGCAAGCTGAATTTTGCATGAGTGATGCTTTCTAAAATCATGCTGATTTGTGGACATAAGTTTCTTAGTTTCAAGAAAGTTTATTATATTGGAACTGAGAATATGTTCTAGTATTCTGCATCAAACCAATGTTAAAGATATTGGTACGTAATTTTGCAGGTCCATTCTTAAGCCTTATATACAGTAATAAACTATTCTTTTTTACATTTGCTTGGAACTTTCTGCTGGGTGAAAGATTTGCGATAAATGCAAGCTAAGTAAGGGGCCAATGCCATAGAGTACTCTTCCTAAAATCGAATTGGGACTCCGTCTGGACCAGATGACTTATTTGTTTTCAACTCTTTCAGTTGTTCCAGTGAGTGACTAGATAGAAGCCTTTAGACTCATGTAGCAATTTTATGTAGGGCCAGAATTTTCTTGAGTTCTCAACAAGATCTTTTGCTAAGATATGAGGGTGGTAGTTGTTGTATGCTTGAACCAAGTGCAGAACAGCCTTTGCTTCATATCATTATCTGAATTTTGTTGGTTTACCACGGTGAGTCTTTTCTGTCCTGGAGTGGTCTATAGATCAAACTATTCCATGCTCTGAAAATTTTGCTAATTTCTTGGAAAAATTCATAAAAAACTAGGAAATAAAGTAAGTTGGATTACTGAAGGAACAAAAATCTCGAGTGATAAAAAAGATGGCTACATAGGGAACTAAAACATAACAAAAGTCCTGATTTTGTTACCTATGTAAAAGTTTTCAAAAATATTTTTTAAAAAGTGGTAAAGACATCAAAACAACTGGCAAATAATAGATTTATATTGGATAGTGAAAACAAATTAAAGGTGTTATCGTCAATGATAAAAGCTGAAACAGGTGCCATAGGTAGAGGCCATGATATTTCTGAAATCAAGATACAGGACACAACTATTGTAAACCTGCTCAAATTTCTGAATTGTTTAGTGAATTCTTTATAAATGTAAACAAATCTAATGTCTATATAGCATAGTATCCAACATGGTGATCAACTTGATGGTGGATTTTTCAGTACATTTACGAAAACCACTGTAAAAAAATGTGATACTGTCACTAAAAAGTATGACATCAGCAGGAAGGGATGCGATACCAACAAAAGTGTTAAAAACAGCCTCTAAAATAATTGCACAGCCACTAACTAAAATAGTTAACCAGTCCCTTCAAGAAGGTTTTTTTCCAAGCACACTGAAGTACACAATAGTTAAGCCACTACTCAAAAAAGCACAAAAGAACACATGGGAAACTATCATCCAATCTCTCTTTTTCCATCACTGTCAAAAAGATTTGAGAAGGTAGTCTTCATACAAATTCAAAATTTCATAGAAAAATTTAAAATAATCTCAAAAATCAGTGTGGATTTCAAGCGGGAAAGTGCTGGTAGATAGACACAATGAATCAAACACACAAACACACACACAGAATTTCGAACTTTCGCAGCTGGCAGCTGCTTCGTCAGGAAGGAACCAAGCGAGGTGGCGCAGTGGTTAGCACACTGGACTCGCATTTGGGAGGACGACGGTTCAATCCCGTCCCCGGCCATCCTGATTTTGGTTTTCCGTGATTTCCCTAAATCGCTTCAGGCAAATGCTGGGATGGTTCCTTTGAAAGGGCATGGCCAATTTCCTTCCCCATCCTTCCCTCACCCGAGCTTGCGCTCCATCTCTAATGACCTCGTTGTCGACGGGACGTTAAACACTAATCTCCTCCCTCCTCCTCCTCGTCAGGAAAGAGGGAAGGAAAAGGAAAGATGAAAGGATGTGGGTTTTAAGGGAGAGGGTAAGGAGTCATTCCAATCCCGGGAGCGGAAAGACTTACCTTAGGGGGAAAAAAGGATAGGTATATACACACACACACACACACACACACACACACACACACACACACACACACACACACACACACACACATATCCATCCATCCTCTAAGGTAAGTCTTTCCGCTCCCGGGATTGTAATGACTCCTTACCCTCTCCCTTAAAACCCACATCCTTTCATCTTTCCTTTACCTTCCCTCTTTCCTGACGAAGCAGCCGCCGGTTGCGAAAGCTCGAAATTCTGTGTGTGTGTTTGGGTGTTTTATTCATTGTGCCTATCTACCAGCGCTTTCCCGCTTGGTAAGTCTTGGAATCTTTGTTTTTAATATATTTTTCCCATGTGGAAGTTTCTTTCTATTTTATTTACATAAACCACAATATCTGCTATAAATAATTTTGTTGATAAAATTAGCTCGTCTCTAGACAAGTCACTGCGTACCACAGGATTTTTTTGTAACGTATCAAAGGCCTTTGAAAGGGTGATTCACTCCTTGTTACAGTGGAAACTGGAAATTATGGAATTAAGGGCATGGTATTAGAATGGTTTGAATCCTATCGAACCAACTGAAGACAAAGAGTTATAACGTCAAAGAGAGGAACTTATATTTCAAAATGGAAAACCATTTCACATGCAGTACCCCAAGGTTCTGTCTTAGGTCACATTCTGTTTTTGTTTTACATAAACGATCTGCCATTTAATATTGAGTGTCACTCAGCTTTATTTGCAGATGACACATCTTTATCGTTGAAAGTAACATTACAGATCAAATTCCACAAACCACAGGGTGATCAAAAACTCAGTATAAATTTGAAAACTTAATAAACCATGGAATAATGTAGATAGAGGTGTAAAAATTGACACACATGCTTAGAATGACATGAGGTTTTATTAGAACAAAAAAAAAAGACAATGTTCACAAAATGTCCGACAGATGGCGAGTGAAAGATCTGTTGCGCGCATTGTTTGGTGATGATCGTGTGCTCAGCTGCCACTTTCGTCATGCTTGGCCTCCCAGGTCTCCAGACCTCAGTCCATGCAATTATTGGCTTTGGGATTACCTGAAGTTGCAAATGTATTGTGATTGACCAACCTCTCTAGGGATGCTGAAAGACGACATCCGACGTCAATGCCTCAGCATAACTCCGGACATGCTTTACAGTGCTGTTCACAACATTATTCCTTGGCTACAGCTATTGTAGAGGAATGATGGTGGACAATTGAGTATTTCCGTAAAGAACATCATCTTTGCTTTGTTTCACTTTCTTATGCTAATTATTGCTATTCTGATCAGATGAAGCGCCATCTGTCGGACATTTTTAAAGGTTTTTTTTTTTTTTTTTTTTTTTGTTCTAATATCCAAGCACATGTGTCAATTTGCACCTCTCTACCTACATTATTCCATGATTTATTTAGTTTTAAAATTTATACTGACTTTTTGATCACCCGGTATATTATATACTTTAGAAAACTTAGATAACTGGTTTGATTTAAGTGGGATAAAATTAAACATGGAAAAGACTCAGTTAATGCAATTTAAAACAAAATAAGCAAAATTAAATGATATTCAGGTCAGTCACAGAAACCAGGTTCTGCAGGAAGCTAGCTGTGTGAAATTCCTAGAAATACAACTAGATAAAAATCTATCATGGGAGTAACACATACAGTACCTTGCAAATAAATTAAATAGCGTAGTATATGCAATGAGAATATTATGCACTGGTACCAGTATGAGCATAAGGGAAGTAGTATATCACAGCTACTTTGAGTCAGTAATAAGGTATGGAATTGTATTTGGGGTAACTCAAATCATATGTGTTGAATACTAAAACTTCAGAAAACCATCGTTAGAAATATGCACAATGTAGGGTGAAGAAAATCATGTTGCCCACTACTGAAAAATCTGAGTATACTATGTTCCCTCACTATACATATATGAGCTGATTATCTTTGTACACAGTAGCCCTGATTTATTTCTAGCAAATCATTATCAACATGATTAGAACACCAGAAATCAAAATAATTTTATGCTGCCCACCCACCATTTAAAACTTTATGCTCAAACTCCACATTATAAGGTTATGAAAATTTATAACAAAGGGAAAGGAAGGGAATTGCTTAGCATAAATTTAGAAATGCTGAAAAAATCCTTATATGAAAAACTAGTGCAGAAATGTTATTATTCAGCAGAAGAATTCATAAATGACAACCTGAAAAATTGAGCAGGAGAGAGCAAGTTCTTAGGACTGTTAATCTTAAAAGTTAGTTACTTTTGAAGAAAAATAATTAATTGCATAAATCAGTAATTATTCAGTACTGTATATTATATTACAGGTATTATAAGGAAAATTGTAAACCAATTTTTGTGTTTTGATGAGTCTTCTGTACTTTTAAGTCACTGCCTTGAAATTGTGTGTTATGAGACAATAAACTTCTACTTCTACTACTTCTTATCTGCAGTTATCATGAACACCAACATACAGCCAGAACAGAACTGAACTCGTTGATGGAGAATGCAGTTATCTGTACAAACACTGAATGTTCCAAAATATACTAAGATTGCAAACATAATAAATTTTGAGAACCCTCCATAACTGATAAATACTAAATGACAAGTAACTGCAGGTGGTCAAGTTAACTGGTGACCGGCAGCACATTAGTTAGTGATGCTAACTGTTATTCCACACTGCCTGCTGTGCAACTTGTGCCAATATTGTGAAGTAGTCTGTTTCTTATTAAGTTTCTTTATAGTGACTGCATACAACAGTTGCTCCCTTCCATTTTGAACTGTTCTGCTAGGTATGTATCTGTCTACTACATACATATCTGTGCTTTTAAACTTGAGCTACAGTGCACTTATTTTCTAATGTCAAGTTCCCCCTCTAAGTCACAATACTGCTGCATGTTTATCTAGTTTGCTGAACATGCAAATATTTCTATTTGTTTCAGTTTCTCTTTGTACATTGGTAATCATTTCTTCTACAACTGTTCCATGTCTCTGATACCAGTTTAAATGTGGACATCTTCAAAGAACTTAGGTCTCTTTGTTATAATCAGAGCCAATATATTCCCATTACAAGTGGAGTTCCAAAATATCTATTTTATGTAGTAATGTTTCGCTGGCTGCTTTGTCATGCCTATCAATTACAATATTGTAATGATCTTAAGTGATTGTTGTACGATTAAAGCCTCCTCCAGTGATAATAGTATTATTGGGAAAGGTACAAACTAGCAAACTGTGTTTTCTCTAAAGTTTTCTGTTATGAATCTGCTGATTGGTAGAAAAATCAAATTGTAAGTTTGTTACTACCCATAGATCTGAGTCTTGTTTCAACAAGTAAAATGTAGCATCAGTTTCCATCTTGGTAGACTATAGCTTCTGGCCTTAAAAAGGATTTTAATACACTCACCTGTGATGAGAAAGGGGGTATTTATTTGTATTTTATAATGATTCTTTGGGGGTCTCCTAATAATATTGTTATCTGGTCTGGATGAGGGGTCATGTAATTTAAAAACCTCTTCTGTGCACTCCAAACATAGTGAACAACTTGTGTTGCAGCCTCTGATGTATGAATGAAGAGATTTACTGATTGATTGACTATGTTTTACAATAAAACATAGCAGTTGTTAATTAAGTGCACAAATTCGTAACTACTCAGTCCCGTAAGTTTCACAGGAGAATGTCTGTGTAGTTTGAAAGGTAAGAGGTGAGGTACTGGTCGAAGTTAAGCTGTAAGGATGGGTTGTGAGCTGTGCTTGGGTAGCTCAGTTGCCCACAAAAGCAAAGGTCCTGGGTTCAGGTCCGAATCTGCTACACACTTATAACCTGCCAGTAAATTTCCATTTTTGTAATTTCAGAAAAAAAACTACAGCACATAAAAAGTGAATGGCATCATTTAAAAATGGAATAAGAAAATATATTAAACTGTTATTACAGGGCTGGCTAGAGGCAAAAGTCTGGAAAGTGTACCAAGGTCCAGCACTCTCTTCTACTACAAGTGTATCTTGACCAGACTAACAACCTGATTGACAGTCAACCATGGGAGGAATTGATGTTGTCAGTTCATGTTTGTCTGTGCACACAATGTGGCTGTAGCAGTAACAGCTGTGCATTCTCAATTTGGATGCATTCACATGTATAATATTGGGTTTGCTTTGCTGAATACTAATAGTCTTACCACTTTTATGCACACCTTCATAACTAGTTTAAGCCGTACTGTAACATGAAAACAAGGCACAAAGAGAGACATTGTAAACAGTGAAGACAAATCATGACTGTTATGTTATTAGTCGCAAGCGTCATCTGCAACTGACTATGGCAACTGGTACCTGAAGGTAGCAGAGCAATTTGATGACATTGAACACAATAGAAGGTGTGACTAAGTCTCATTCTCTTATTGGTAGTTGCTATAGTTGCTGTCCCATAAACAAGTAGCTGTGAATCACTTTGTTATGCTGATCCAAGTATAGTACTAGTTACCTTTAGGAATTGAAGCAATTAATACCCAGCCAAGAGATTTTAGAAGAACCTGGGATAAAAGTTATTAAACCTCCTGGCAGATTAAAACTGTGTGCCGGACTGAGACTCAAACTTGGGACCTTTGCCTTTTGCGGGCAGGTGCTCTGCCATCTGAGCTACACAAGCATGACTCACGACTCATCCTCACAGCTTCAATTGTGCTAGTACCTCATTATTGTTTGAATGAAACTACTTGAAACTTTATTTTTATGTTGTGATCAGTAACATATTTAATCAGTAAACTAGAAAAAAGTAGAAATTTTTGATAAATCCAAGAAGTATACAATCCTGTTGAAAGATGAAATTAACTCTAAGTTATAGTATACAGTACAGTAACTGCAACTCATAAATTCTGAATTACTACAAAATATGTTATGTACAATGCTCATAGTTTCTGTGACTCTTAAATTCAAAAAATTCTCAAATAAATAAATTTATCCACCTAGATATATCCTTAAATTAGGGGTAAAATGATTTTTTTGAACAGGGATTTTACTGCCTAACTTGTATAAAGCACAAATGTATATTACAACTGATAATGAGAAATACATTATTTGCAGCACACAACATTTGAAAATACACAATATATCATGATTCAGGCATGACTTTTGGTACAATTAATACAAAAAGCACATTGAAAATTTATATAAAGTGTTAGGACCAAGGGTTTCAAATTGAATTTGTCTGAGATACATAATTTTTCTGTGGACACAAGGTAAACACTGAAAGTCACCTAGTATACTTGAATATGTGTAAATAAACATGCAAAATACACATGCCAAAGGTAAACATTGTATCTCACTAAAACAACAAAAACCACCAGAATGAGATATTCACTCTGCAGTGCAGTGATGCTATGAAACTTCCTGACAAATTAAAACTGTGTACTGGACTGAGTTCGACGCAGTTTTAATCTATCAGGAAGTTTCAACAAAAACCATGTCATAGACATTCAGAAGCATCTGTAGAATATGATGTAATATGAGGGATTTTTAATGTGCTGTAAATTTTATGTCTGTCTTTCAAACAGCAAGGCAAGTCTTTCATACAGGGATCAGATTTCTGATTGTAACTGATGCTTATAATGACCTTAGTACACTATAGTTTGTGTTTTCAATACATATTGCTGACTAGAAAATGCAACTATTTTTGAAATGACTACTCCCTCACTACTTCCAGCTTACCATAGTATATCCATGTTTGGGTTCCTTACATTCAGTTTTCACATTTACATTTGCACAGCATCCAGTGATATTCTCATTTTACTATGTTTTACCACATAACACAATAATATATGTGAAGGAGATATCAAGGTAGAAAGGTAATGCCCATGGTTCTCTCTTCTAATCATCAATAATTTTATTACATGACAAATGTACAGGTTGAAGACTAGGCAGGAAGTAAGGTCCCGGAAGTATACAAAACAAAGATCAACTCGAAGACATAATACACATATGATGTTCTGGCCTCTTGATCCGTGGATCGCTGGTGGGGTGGGGAAACAGTTGCAGGGCGAGGACGGTGTGCTGCAAGTAGAGGGGTGAGTGTCAGATGGTGAGATCTGAGTGGGCGTGGCAGGAACCTGCGGGCTGGACCGGACAGCCCTGGGAGCTGGGGCCTCTGCTATGGAAGCCAGGAGGCGGAAAACCCTGGAATGAGTGTGGACTCATTGACGGGGCTGGTGTAGGCGTGAGTTTACTCAAATCATGAGCAGAGGAAGAAGGCTGAGAGTGGCCAGAGAGCATGGTCTCTTCAACGGTGGGTGAGGTAGGGGAAAAATCGATGTGAGCAGGTTTAACCCAGTTGAGGGACACAGTAGTTACTGAGCCCTTAATTACAATGTCCATTGTGTTACTGGTTCATATGACAACTCTGTACGGGACTGTGTAAGGGGCTGTAACAGGGCTTTTACAGTTTCATTGCAAAGGAACACAACTTCACAAGTGTCTTGCGCCTTGGGAACATATGTGTGTGGTGGAGTGTGGCTGAAAGGGGGCGGGGGTTCAAGCTTGTTACAGTGTAACCTTACCCGTTCTACCGAGGATGGCAGTTCGGACAGTTTGGCGACTGGAGTAGGAGCAACAAGTTTACCTGGATGTGTAAGGGACTGGCCATAGAGCAACTCAGCCACTGAGCCTATATGGTGTTCCTTGAAAGTGGTCCGCAAACTGAGTAAGACGAATGGCAGGGCTTCATCCAAAGGAGGCCATGGCAACGTAGGGCTGTGTTAAGTGTCCTATGCCAACATTCCATGAGGCCGTTGCTTTCAGGGTGGTATGCTGTTGC
The DNA here is from genome assembly GCF_023897955.1 of Schistocerca gregaria. Classification (NCBI taxonomy): domain Eukaryota; kingdom Metazoa; phylum Arthropoda; class Insecta; order Orthoptera; family Acrididae; genus Schistocerca; species Schistocerca gregaria. The sequence goes on from NC_064931.1 coordinate 829,902,982, forward strand.
ATGAACTTTCTTGATGCTGCGCAACCTACATAGTTCAGAAAGCAAGGCAGACTCAAATTGACAGCCTTGTTTGGTCGTCAAGTAAACAGGGCAGCCAAAGTGTGAAATCCAAGTGTCTATGAAAGATCATGCCACTGATTCGGATGTAATATTGGGTAGTGGGGCAGCTTCCACCCAACGAGAGGTTCTGTCTATAATAGATAGCACGTACCTGTAACCCTCGGAGGGGGTGAGGAGGCCCACCAAGTCGATGTGAACATGGCGGAAGTGACTAGGAGGAGCAGTGAAGCTGTCTAGTGGAGGCGATGTGTGTCATGAAACTTTATTTTGTTGGCACAGAATGCAGGCACGGGCCCATGCTTGGCAGTCGCGATGCATGTCACACCAGACAAAGCACTCTGAAATAAGTCTGGTAGAGGCTCTCACACCTGGATGAGCTAGGTTGTGTAATTTATCAAACACTTGTCTCTGTAGAGGTTTGGGTATGAAGGGACGCAGCGTACCAGTTGATTTGTCACACCAAACCTCCTCTATGACACCAGGAAAGGTGGATTGCACAGGTTTGAGTGATGAGCTGTGATCAGAAATAAGGTCCATAGTGTACGTGTTGGCAGACTGCAGCTGAGGCAAGTTAGAGAGGTCTATCAGAGTTGTGAGAGCACTGACACAAGACAACAAAAATGCAACCACATTATCCGCACCCTTGATGTGTCGTATGTCAGAGGTAAATTGCAATATAAAGTCCAAATGACGGAAGCGTCTAGGTGGAGGTTCAGTTGGGGGGTTCTTTACAGCGGCAACCAATGATTTATGATCAGTTAAAATGTAGAAGTCCCTACCCTCAACCTCGGCGTGAAAGTGTTTCACAGCGTCGTAAACTGCCAAGAGCTCCCTATCAAAGGCTAAGTACTTTTTTTGAGCGCCGTTGAGCTTCTTAGAAAAGAACTGCAAAGGAGAGCTAGTATCTCTGACGGTTTGGCTGAGGACAGCACCTACTGTGGTATCACTGCCATCCGCAGAAATAAAAAATGTATCGTCCGGATGCAGGTGGGCAACAGTCAATGTGTTTGCTAGTAGGTGCCTCAGTTCGTCACAAGCTGGTTCCATGGCGGTGGTCCAGGGGATCGGGTGGATACGGGTCGTATTTTTGCCAGCAAGGGCTTCTGTTAGGGGAGCCTGAACCTCAGCATGGTTGGCAAGAGATAGGCGGTCCGTCTTGCAAGCGAAGTTTGTGGGCAGTGCCGTCTGTAACCACAGAAATGTGTGACGCGGTACACGAGGTGACTGTCTGTGGTATAATGGCTTCTTAGGTCATCAGTCCCCTAGAACTTAGAACTACTTAAAGCTAACTAACCTAAGGACATCACACACATCCATGCCGCAGGCAAGATTTGAACCTGTGACTGTAGCGGTTGCGTGGTTCCAGATTGTAGTGCCTAGAACCGCTCAGCCACTCTGGCCGGCTGTCTGTGGTATAGTGTGTGCGGCGGCCGCTAGGTTGGGTTGTGGCGCAGATGGCGAAAATTTGCATAAGTGCCAACTGTTTGGGTGGCTGGGAGTGACAAACAAGTGAGCCATTCGAAACAAGGTTGGTACACTGTTTATTAGTAACCGAAGGCGCTGCTGTCGAGCTTGGTGGCAGTAGCGGGCTTGAATGAGCAGCTGATGGCAGTAAATCAAAAACATTAACCTGTGCCTGGGAAGTTAGCTGCCCAAGCGAGGAGGGGGATGAATGTGCGCTCGAATTAACACAGTTAGGGATGGCAGGAGTGTGGACACTTTACAGTTCATGTGGCACACAGTCACAAATGCACTCAGGCGCGAGAACACTGTAGTGGCACTGACTAACCTTGTGTGTTGCTGAGGCGTCGTCTTCTGCAAGCTGCTGCCATTCTGAAAATACCTCGTTACTTAAGTCATTGAGGTGGCAGCATAGCTCATGTTGTTCCAAGCGCAGGCATGTAGACTTGACACGCTCCGTGAGCCACTTATTGGTTCACTTCCTAGCCAGGTAGACCTGCTTAGCACCACTATTGACACTCGACGAAGCACACGGGATGTGTTCCTGCATAGGGTGGTAGAACGCTGTATTCTTGACAAGGTCAGGCCACAGTTTGTGGTGTTGTAGAAAGTCGATGCCGAAAATGGGATCGTCAATGTCAGCCACCAGGAAGGACCACTTCAGGTTGCGAGAGGGACACTGCATATGAAGTAGAGCCTAAGCATGACAAACTAGATGAGTTTACAGCACATAAGACAGTTTTGTGTAGTCAGACCTTTTCGGTAGCAAGACGAGATGGAAGTAGGGAAACATCTGCACTCGTGTCGGTGAGAAAGTTTGTGCCAGAGTTCAAGTCGCAGATGTAGACTCGTCCATTTGAAGCATTAGTGTTGGACACAGAATGGAGCGTGGGACAGCGCCTGTTGTTTAGGTTGCAGGAGATTGTGGTTGTGGTTGGAGTTTGGGCAGGAGCATGGCAGTTTACAATTGCATGCTTGTTTCCCGAATTTGCATGGAAGAAACAGTATTTATGGGCGGACGTCTGCTCCTGAGAGTGGTCAGACAGCAGCAGCCCAGATGTGCTGTTGTTGTGTGAATGTGAAGGTGCCAGTAGTGCGGCGAGCTTGACAGACTTAGGTTTAGTGGGGAGTCCATGTTGGGACCCTGGTTGTGTTTGGAAACTGGCATAGCTGCCGGACTGCTGGGCACGGCGTTCGTGTAGTAGAGTGTAGTAAGCTCGGTCAGCGGCGCTCAAGTGTTCGCTATTTGGTCTATCTTCGTAGGCGGAGATGGCCATTTGGACAGACAGAGTCAGCTTTTCCATCCAAATCTTGGTGAGTGTAGCGTCCGGCATGTCGCATTCGCCGACGAAAAGTTGAAGGCATCGCCACAGCTGGGACGGATATCTGTCGCCGAGGCATCATAGACAAGCTGTCAAACGTTTTCTCTTCTTGTCTTGGAGACATGTTACAGTATTGTTAGTTTAGCTGTAGCTTACTTCTTGTCCGGAGGAGGTGACTTAACCAGGTCATAAATTAAGTTGACACAGTCATGGAGGTGGTTCGTGAGGCATGTGAAATGGGCGTTGTCATCAAGTGCACAGACACTGAAAGTTTGTTAGACCAGTTTGAACCAGAATTCCAGGTGGGCAGGTTTGAATGCCAGAAGTTTCGGTAGATTCGATGAACTGGCGGTCGAAGAATGCAGGCAGCCGCTCGCGGACGCAGGAGTAGCCAAGTCAAAGTTAACTCTGCGTTATGAGGGTGGTAGAGAGGAAGCAGACATGCCGGCTGTGTTCATAGTAGCTGGAGGGGAAGCAAAATCCGTTAGCAGGAAGCCCGGCATGGAGCGAAGCGGGACCAGTTGTTGCGGCAGAAGGTCAAAGCGGTCACGACGGTTGCTCGACAGGTTATTATGCAATTGGTCCACCACATGTACAGCAAAATTGTCCATCACAGAGTCACTGATGAGCTTGGTGGAACCTGATGCACTCAAATTACTGCACTGATGAACACTCGGAGTAACAGGCTGGCGAATGTCATTCACATAGTGTGCAACCGGTGTGGAGTGATAAACATGTGGAGCTTGCACATACAAAAAGGCGTCCTGTTGTGGCACATTGTGAAAACTATGCTCCCCACTATTTACAGTACTTGCATTAAAGTTCGGTATCAATGTGTAGTGGTTTCTTGTACTGCTGTGTGGCAAAAACTGAAGCACTTCGGGGCTAACAAAGCCTGAGTAGGATATCGCTGGCATCATGTTCGAAACCACTGCACTTGACGAGGTCCCTGGGTTCTCGAGGCTATAGGACAGTGGAAATTCATGTCGGGCTCTGACTATAACTGGCGCGCTTGAATTTAGTTGCTGTTGCTGGTGAAAACCGGGCGGTGGTGATGTGTGTAGAAGGCCATTGTGTAGTGGACAAAGGTCCACGCAGAATGTGGAAAACGGATTATTTGAACTTCGGGGTCACCACTGAAGGGGATATCAAGGTGGTAAGATAATGACCACGGTTCTCTCTCCTAATCATCAATACTTTTATTACACACCAAATGTACAGGTCGAAGACTAGGTGGTAACTGAGGTCCCGGAAGTATATAAAACAAAGATCAACTCGAAGACATAATACACATATGATGTTCTTGCCTATCAATCCATAGATCGACGGCACAGATGTTTATTATTTGAACAACTTCATAATGAATCATGCCGGTTCGAGTACTCTGGTATTATGTTTAATAAACTCCATGATGGACGTTTAAATTCCCTCAAATTGTAGTCAAATTATGATCCAGTGAGCCTGCAGCGTTTAAGATAACCCTTAAAGACATTATGTAACAAAATCCATATTGCTACAATACTAGTTTAATAATGTGTTAATTGTGATGGATCCATTTTGGCTAGAGTACAATCTTCAGACCATCTGGAAAAAATTATATAACATTTTCTGTTTTATTATAATTTTGGTTAATCACATATTTGGAAAAACAAATCTGATACTTGGTCCATACATCATCAGTGGTGGCGGTCACATTCTATTGTATTACTATGTGGTGTAAGTTTAGGACTCGTGCTGTAAGCTGGTTTGTGGTTTTCTCCTGTTGTTAATAGTTCTTTCTTGTAATTTTATATTTTTGTATTTTATTTTCAGAGTTGACAGACTGACACTTCTGACAGTTAGCCAAAGATACTGTATGGGTACAGTTGGTACGGTGTGTTGTGGGATTACATAGACAATTTTATTGAATTCTTAACCAAACATAACACATAGACACAAACAACTATCCGCAGACAACATTGATTAGAAAGCTCATACATACGGCCCAAAATGATAACATCAACAAAACATAGCAACTCTAACCACAAACCATCTTTGGACAACTGTCAGTCAATCACATCTGATGATGAAATGTCAAATTAGAAAATTACAAGAAAGAATGATTAAAAACAGGAACAAACCACAAAACAGCTTATAGCATAATAATCTTAAACCTACATCGTGCTGTAATACAATACAGAGTGACAGTGTCCACTGATGATGGATCGATATAAGAACCAATGATGATAGATGGATCCATCACAATAAACAGATCATTAAATTACTATAGCAACAAACTCAGTTTTTATTACATAATGTCCCCAAAAAAGTACTCAAACTGGTAACTGGATATGTGAATTTTTTTGAGTGAAATAAGCTCAGCTACAGCAACAGAATGCCATAGACCTGTGCCATTGTAGGAACTGCCATTTTAATTTTAACTATACTCAGATGAAAAATTAAACAACACATAGAAGAACAAATAATTACATTTGTACAATAATTACAGTTAATACTATGTGTTTTAGAGCCAATCCAAAGCTGTTTTATTTTAAATTATTGTATCTTTAACTGCCACAGACTAAATAATTATGGGAAAGATCCACCTTTACTTATATGTTAATGAGTGTTACCTTGATATTTCAGACTAACCATTGCATTTTATTGAACCATACTGAATATTTTTGAACTGTTTCCTTCACTATATTTGAGTATCTGTAACTCTCATTTTAACCCATAATTTCAGCATGCTTCCAAGCTAATTATTTTCATCCCTTTCCCATTTCACCAAAGATTTATATAAATCTTTAAAATAAACATACATTCTAACCTTGCAACCTAGATTCCGTTCACGTTCAACACATACTGGTGGTAGTTTATGTGACCATTTTGTACAGGGATGCAGCATTTTATTTGAACGGCTCTAACACAGGAATTATTTGTGGAAAAGTAATGAAATGTTCAGGAATTGTGAATAATATGCCTTTATAATGTTTAAAACATATATTATCACATTAATTCTTTCTGTATTATACATTGAAGCTATCTTTAAACAAAGTGCTATACCGTATTCTCTGCATCGGATTTATATTCCATTTCCCTATCTTTTTGTAGCATACTGAACATCTCTTTGTAGGCTTACTCTTCTTCTCTATTTGTGGGACCTTTTAAATGAGATGCCTTTCTGTGAACTGTTTAGGCCTAGCAGCTTTTGAAGATTGTCCACATCAAGATGAAGGTAAAATCTTCCCATTAATTTCTAGAAATCCTAATATGAGAGACAGCCTTTGTCTTGTTGCTGGCTTGATAAACAATAAAATCATTGTGAACAGAAATATTCATCAACCTACTAAACATTTTTGATAGCACTTTACACCTTTTTTGTCTTTCCATGAGGAAAGTTTGTGCCTCCTCATCTTTTGATTCTACATACCCCATTAAAGAATTGTATTATTTCGTAATTTGAGGCTTACTTACCTCATTGAACCATTTGCTTACTGTAGCGAATATAACATTATAGAATGCTGAAATAAAGGCCACATATTTCTTGTACCCTTGTTTAAGCATCATAATGCCCTATAAGTGATTGGTATGAATTCACTTTTTTGGAATTGGGCAAATTTTGGGGCATCAGATACATTCCTCCTATTTGATTTTAATGTGATAGCCATACTCATATCTCTGTTCCTCTAAACATATGTAAATATAAGTTATAATAATTCTCCTTCCATTAAAAAGAGGCTCAGAAATCTTTACAACAATCTGACTGGTTTTTGAGGTCTACATGGAAAGAAATTTCATTTGTATGTCTGTGGAACTAACTATATAAGCCACAATTTGCCACAAATATTCTGTAGATAATTTGCAAGTCCCATAGGACTTTATTTCTAAATTTGCTGATTTTTAGAGGTTGGTAGGTTTTCATTGCCATGTTGAATGAATTTTTAAACTATTGTTCAAGTGCTGTTAACTGAGCTCAGCTTGAACAATATTTTATTCCTCTGAACTGCATGCAGTGTCTCATCATTTACAAAATGAAGAATCTGCAAAGTGGTTTGAATCTGTCTTGGTGCTCAGAAAATTGGTGTGTTTAATACATGTTTTGTAGGTGTACATTTATCAACAAACATTGTTTTTAAAGCATGTTAGAGCTTTCAACTTCTTCACAATTCCAGTCTGCTTCATTTCACATTTCTTACTGATGTAATACGTTCGATCCTGTCTTCACCATCTGCCATTTTCTTCACTGTTTTTGTGCATTTGTTCCAAACAGTCAGTATCATTGTTACCATCAGTTTCTAAGTGATTACTGCTGTCATGCATATAACACTTCCATTCATTGGCACACTCAGAATCACAGGAATTTACTCTGATATAAGGTTGTGAGAAGTGCTTGGGCACATTCTATCACATTTGAGAGCATTTATGTCTGTTGAATGCAATGGTTGATTTCTCCCAACTAGACCACTTCCTAACAAACTTAACGGTAGGTCACTCAGGATATTTATACATTTATCTGATGAAATGGTAGAGCAATATGGTTTTACCTGCAAGACTGCAACTGTCAAATATCTGGTCAATTTAACGCTAGTCCAGGCGTTAACACCTTGCAAGTACTTTCTTGGATTCTTGTCTTATTTTTGCTTGTGTGCCTAGGAAAGAAAACTGCCACCAGAATAAACTCTGTGACATATCAAAACTCAAAAACAGTTCTTTGCCTTACAAGGAAACCATTCTACTGAGCAATCATTGCATGTCTTGTGACCTAACATGAACCTTAGATTTTCTAGTATCTTAGCTCAATTTTCTAAACCTTACTGAGATTCTTCTTAACATGCTGGTGGAATAGCAAGTTTGGGTAAAGGACTATGACAAAGAATAGATTTAGCCACATCATAACTATGGTTATAGAATTAAGTGTAAATAATTTCCTGTGAAACACAATGAGTCAAAGTTGAGTTCTAGCATAGTACTCAGTTATAATATTTTAGGTAATTTCATTTAGATATCAACAATGTGCAATTTTTATAGCAACTGTGTAGTAGCTGTAGTTTACTTTGGTGACTGAGATTTTGGAAAATCGCAGAGGAGGTGTTGAATGGCAGACAGACACACTGAGAAAAGAAATTGGAGCTTTACCATGAGATGACAGTGGCCATGTGTGTGTGTGTGTGTGTGTGTGTGTGTGTGTGTGTGTTATGCATATGTGAATGTGGGTGTGTGTTTTGTTTTGTCTCTGTCTGATGAAGGACATAGTCTGGTAGTTAATAATATCTAGCAGTCTTTTACTCAATGTTCCTATCTGCCACTCAATGTCTCCTCTAAGTGGTGAGATCATTCTATCCTTCTCATATTATTGATATTCCATCCAAGATTTTCCATTGTTTATTTATATATGTACTGTACACATGTTACACCCTTTAGCTTAAAAACTGATGTATATGTGTCTGAAATTAATTTGAATATCATGGTTTTGAAATTTTGTAGCTGTCAGGAAGAATGGAGGGATTTGAGCATTATGTGGAAACAATGTTTGGACCAAAAGGACCCTTTAATGGACAGAAAGTGAAACAAGAAATACACAAACGCTTTTACAGAAGTGTAAATGGTGATCTGAAGGAGAGTGTCAACAGCTTGCCGAATGTAATTGACACTAACTTCTATGACCCCAAAGTAAGGTTGATTCACTCTTATGTACTTACTTCTATTAAATTAATCAAATGTTTTTAATAATAATATTTATTCAACATCAAATTGCCAATTACAGTTCCTGGAAATAATACAGTTTTAAGACATTGTACAGATTATTCTACAGAATATGACAGTTTAGAACACACAAACTTAATATTTGTGTGATACATTTAATTTTACATTTTATAGCATTTAACTTTTGTTAATAAACAAATAAAAGTATTATGAGTAGTTTGTATTATCATTAGATCACTTGTGTATCACCTAAAACTGTGAGCTTGACATACATATAAAGCACTGTTGATAAAGATAAAGAACTCATCTTAGGTACAAAACGGATTTTTAGTTAAAATTATTTTTAGCTGGTCTTTTAAATCAGTAGTAGGAAGGGGTTGTGAGACTTTTTGCTAGGACACTGGCTAGCTTCAGCTCATGATGGAGAGCAGCTTTTTTCATATGAAGTTGTTCTGTGGCTATTTGCATTGTATTTTAATTTTTGTCTTGTATTGTGCTGATGTAGGTCACAGTTTAAGCATGCTGCTGTAGGTCACAGTTTAAGCTTGGATTTATTGTTTTCACAAGAAATATTACTTTTAACATATATAGCATATAGTCCATAATGGTAAGCACACCTAATTGTGGAAACAGGTTCCAACATGATTCTGTATGTTTGACATCACAGTAATTCTGATAGCTTTTCTGTAGTGTTAATAATGTGCTTGGGTTGGTTTGTACTGTTGCACCCCGTATTTCTACTACGTAGCTTCAATTTGGTGAGGTAATGAATGATCAACAGTTTTGGTACAGACACATCCTTACAAAATTTGTTAATCATGTTTATTGCAAATACATTTTTGGACAGTTTATGGGCTAAGGAGTCTATATGCATGTACAATTTGAGGATGTCCTAGTTTGCGATTCCCAACAATTTTGTCAATTTTTCCTTTCTTACAATGTCATTTCAGATGGATAATTCCATACGAAATTCTATTTGTTCCCTGGTGTTAAATTCAGTTATTGCACTGTTTAAAACACTTAACATTTAAATGGCTATCATTGACACACTTAGCTATTTTATCATTTAAACTGCTGCACAGCGCCTCCAGACAGTTGTAGGCTTAGTGTTTGCACACAACTGATGTATTGTCTGCATATAATATTTTTTTTTACAGGTAGGAGAACAGTACTGTATATCATTAACACAAATCAAGAAAAGAAGGGGTCCTTTTGCTCATATACAATTTTATTAACTCAATGCCAGTTCCTCTGACACTCAGGTTCCCTCTAATACCCAGGTTCCACAGCTTGTCAAGTAATATAGTGGTGTTGACACAATCAAAAGTTTTTCTAGATCAAGGAACACTCCAGTAACATACTCCTTGTTTGTATGACAGTTATTAATTGTCTGTTAGTTGGGCTTTAGCTACTGAAGAAGACTTGTTCTTCATAAAACCATTCTGGTTTTGAAATATTAGATTGTATTGACTCAGGAATGACATTCTCAGTCACCATAGAAAATGCAGGTATGATTAAGATGGGTTGGTATTTTTCAGGTTTAGATTTTATCTTGTGAATCATGGTTACTTATGCTGTCTTTAAATAGTCTGGGAAACTACCAGATGTAGTTGTATCATTTATTGCTGTTTTCATTGCATCAGATATGTTGTCTATGCAAGTTTTTAATGTGTTCATAGACAATCCATCATATCCTGCAATTTTTGTAATTTTTGTGACCTTACTAAGCATTTTATTTCCTTGCTGTTAGTTGGGCCCAAGTATATGCTTTGTTTGACTGGAATGCCCTTATGTCTGTACTGAAGATTGTTGAGATGGTCTTGATGGATTTTCCAACAGAAAAAGCACTCATTAAAAACATCTGTGATCTGATATTGGCATTTGATGATACTCTCATAATAGTTGATCGTAAGATCACTGGTTTATTTGTCATTAAAATGTCAAAAGCTATTTATAGCTTCCCAAATAGGCAACCCAGTGTTAACAAAGTTACTTAATGTTGTGACTATGTATTTTCTTTGAGTTTCTATCAACAGATCTGTGTCATCATGATACTTCTTAAAGTCTACATTTAGTCTACTATTATTGCTATTCTTCAGCATTGCAGATTGGAAAAGCCTCAAGATCCTCTCTTGCTGTTTTCACTTCATGGTGTATTTTTTTTTTTTTTTTTTTTTTTTTTACAGTCATGTACTAGCAAGGCCATTCCTTGGCATGAATGAGACATTGACAAAATACCTACATCAGTAATCTGGCAGGATAAATGTCATTTCAGAATCATGGACAAAATAATGTATAATGTGACTGGGAATGATTGTGTGCCCAAAAATCAGCACTGAGAGATGCATGATCTTCAATTCATCACAAATGAACACTTGAAGCTTTATCCATAAGATCATATGGTACTTTGTTCTGACTTGTGCTGGTGCCAATGGTAATACTGGCCTTTAGTTCATGGGAGTGCTTGTCTCCAAAGAAAAACAGATGAGGGTCGGATTCATGTGGAATGGCAGATGTGGTCTGTGAATGTAAATGGTATAGATGATGTCTAAGATTTGTTTAGAAGACTTCTTGGAGTTTGACTAGCTCCTCTGTCAAAAATTCAAAGATTTACCACATTATGTAGTAGCAGACTGTCCCATTGCATCTAAAGTATATTCAAAGAGCTCTGCTATACATTCCCAAAGCAGTGTTGGCTGGGTGTTCTCTATGACCTCATACTTTGCAGGGCGCTCAAATGTTTAATAGCAAGTAGCAATTTTAATCCCTAGATCTTTTTAACCAGTATGGATTGGACACTATGTCATGTTCTTCCCCCCTGCCCTCCCCCCTACCTCTAGTAATTCATTATTCTTATATTTTTCTCCCAGTTTTATATGATTTGTCTACATCTACATCTATATGATTACTCTGAAATTCACATTTAAGTGCTTGGCAGAGGGTTCATCGAACCACAATCATACTATCTCTCTACCATTCCACTCCCAAACAGCGCGCGGGAAAAACGAATACCTAAACCTTTCTGTTCAAGCTCTGATTTCTCTTATTTTATTTTGATGATCATTCCTACCTATGTAGGTTGGGCTCTACAAAATATTTTCGCATTCAGAAGAGAAAGTTGGTGACTGAAATTTTATAAATAGATCTCGCCGCGACGAAAAACGTCTTTTCTTTAATGACTTCCATCCCAACTCACGTATAATATCTGCCACACTATTTCCCCTATTACGTGATAAAACAAAATGAGCTGCCCTTTTTTGCCCTCTTTCGATGTCCTCCGTCAATCTCACCTGGTGAGGATCCCACATCGCGCAGCAGTATTCTAACAGAGGATGAACGAGTGTAGGGTAAGCTGTCTCTTTAATGGACTTGTTGCATTTTCTAAGTGTCCTGCCAATGAAACGCAACCTTTGGCTCGCCTTCTCCACAATATTATCTACGTGGTATTTTCAAATGAAGTTGTTTGTAATTTTAACACCCAGGTACTTAGTTGAATTGACAGTCTTGAGAATTTTACTATTTATCGAATAATCGAATTCCAATGGATTTCTTTTGGAACTCATGTGGATCACCTCACACTTTTCGTTATTTAGCGTCAACTGCCACCTGTCACACCATACAGCAATCTTTTCTAAATCGCTTTGCAACTGATACTGGTCTTCGGATGACCTTACTAGATGGTAAATTACAGCATCATCTGCGAACAACCTAAAAGAAGTGCTCAGATTGTCACCCAGGTCATTTATATAGATCAGGAACAGCAGAGGTCCGAGGACGCTTCCCTGGGGAATACCTGACATCACTTCAGTTTTACTCGATGATTTTCCGCCTATTACTACGAACTGCGACCTTCCTGACAGGAAATCACAAATCCAGTCGCACAACTGATATGATACCCCATATGCCCGCAGATTGATTAGAAGTTGCTTGTGAGGAATGGTGTCAAAAGCTTTCCAGAAATCTAGAAATACGGAATCAACTTGAGATCCCCTGTCGATAGCAGCCATTACTGCTATCGAATAAAGAGCTAGCTGCGGTGCACAAGAACGATGTTTTCTGAAACCATGCTGATTACGTATCAATAGATCATTCCCTGTGAGGTGATTCATAATGTTTGAATACAGTATATGCTCCAAAACCCTACTCCAAACCGACGTCATTGATATAGGCCTGTAGTTTGATGGATTACTCCTACTACCCTTCTTAAACACTGGTGCGACCTGTGCAATTTTCTAATCTGTAGGTACAGATCTATCGGTGAGCAAGCAGTTTTACATGATTCCTAAGTAGGGAGCTATTGTGGTTCTTCAGCTGCATATGTAAGAAAATACACAAATTACCAATGAAGTACATTATGCAAATACATCTATATCACCTTCCACTAGCAGTCTCTTCATTTAACATGAAATACCTGAACTGTCATTTCTGTTTTGACATAGACTTTAGTGTTCACTTCTCTGTATGCATTCTCTGGAATGACTGAAATGGTATGACTTATTTGAACATTGAACTTTCACCTGATAATTTCTGAATTTCTTTAGTTTGCAACTTGATATGATGTGTTAATCACAGCTGGTAGATAAATACATTAAAAGAAGTTTCAGATAAAACAATAATTTGATATTGGTTGCTACAGGTAGCTATTTTTTTATTTTTAATTTTTAAATGTATTTTATTTTTAATTTTAATTTTTAAAATAATGAGCAAGGAGCAAGTGATATTACACTAGTGGTTAAGAATATTTTTGTTATATAATTACAGTGAAATAGATGTTCATATAGTTGAAACAGAATAAAAACCACAATTCTGAAGCAATCAGTTGCCTAATTCCAAGATGCAACATTCAAAAACAGGTACTTGCTCTCTGAAATTAGTATGTTAAAAATTACAAAAGATAGACTGATTTCAGCAGTATAGGCTGTACGGCAGTTGAAAATATCTTCTTTGTGATTTAGAAATATGCTGTTATGTGATGTTATTTTTGTCATAGGCCTCTCTAGGGCTCAAGATTTTTGGAAATGAACTCAAATATGGGAGCATTGAAGGTCAGGATGAAGTCAGTGAGCTCCTGCGGTCACTAAACCCATTCAGAAAGCTGCAGCAGATCCTTTCAGGAAAGGTAATGACCACTGACCCACTTTAAAATCTGAACAACAAAATATGTGCATGATCATACATTGGAAGAATTTTAGGAAATTTTTTAAATCTGGAATAAATGCCTGTTGAAGTAACTTCAAAGAAGAATTAAAGTAGTTAGCTATGCACTTTGCTAATTGCATGCTCCATAGAACACAGTGTTGATTAGCAACTGTTGTGCAGAGTTTTCCAATTAATTTAATAAGACTACTGTATTTTCTCAATGAATACATGGGTATTCATTTCTTTTTGTGACATGCCCGCACACACGCGCACACACACACACACACACACACACACACACACACACACACACACTCTCTCTCTCTCTCTCTCTCTCCCTTGTTCAAAAATTCTTCTATAAGGTCCCAATAAAAAAGTTTTCTGTTATGTCTAAATTCTTTTATTTGCTTACCAACAAATTGTTCTGTAGGTACATAATTTTTTGTACCACGGCCAGTTTAAGTTATGACTAATGAAGATAATTTTTTTAATAGTGGCATATTTATGAATGCCAGTGTTGTCAAATTGTGACGGATTCACAGTGACAGACTTGGAACTCTTATTAGAATGTGCTGTTGTGTATGTAGGAGGTTTAAGGAAGTATACCACATATATCCTTATTTTACATCTTTGCCTACGGCGTGCTTTGTGTCTAAGTGTACAAGAGTTCCAGTATGTTGTTATTTCAGATGAAATGAAAATTATAAATATGGAAATCAAGCCAATGTTTTGATGCTTCCACTGCACTAATCAGCAATCACACCCAGAGCAGAAGTTTTTGATCCGAAGCATTTCAGAAAACACAGTTAATTTCCAATTATGGCTGTGACCAAGAAACATACTCGGAAATATTTCTTTCCTCTGTGTTCTGGTATTTTGAATGAGTTGTATCCTGTCTTATATAGAAAAATAACATGAACTCTGTATTTAATGAGAGATGTTAAAAATAGTAAGATTCAAATCATCCAAAAAATACAAGGGTAATCCCAAAAGTAAGGTTTCCTATATATATATATAAGATTCCAAGACTTACCAAGCGGGAAAGTGCCCGTAGACAGGCACAATAAGATAACATACAAACACACACACAAAATTTCGAGCTTTCGCAACCGGCGGTTGCTTCGTCAGGAAAGAGGGAAGGAAAAGGAAAGATGAAAGGATGTGGGTTTTAAGGGAGAGGGTAAGGAGTCATTCCAATCCCAGGAATGGAATGACTCCTTACCCTCTCCCTTAAAAACCACATCCTTTCATCTTTCCTTTTCCTTCCCTCTTTCCTGACGAAGCAACCGCCGGTTGCGAAATCTCGAAATTTTGTGTTTGTGTTTGTGTGTTATTTTATTGTGCCTGTCTACCTGCGCTTTCCTGCTTGGTAAATCTTGGAATCTTTGTTTTTAATATATTTTTCCCATGTGGAAGTTTCTTTCTGTTTTATATATATATAACTCGGTTATTGTGGCAGTTGATCACACTGTTATGAAGAGTGCTTCATGCGCTGTGTGTAAACATGCACATGCCACGCTGAGGCTCTCAGTCATGGCTTGGCAGCCATTGAGAATGGAGCTCCCGTTGGATGTTACCGCCAAGTTCGAATTGCGCACAGTTATTCTGTTTTTGAATGCAAATGGCACTACGCTGATTGAAATCCATCACCAATTGACAGAAGTGTTTGGTGAGTTGTGCATGGATGTCAAAAATGTTCGTAAGTGGTGTAGAGAGTTTGCAGCTAGTCAGACTGAAATTCACGACCAACAAAGAAGCGGGAGACCATCAATTTCTGAAGAGACAGTACTGAAAGTTGAATGAAGCATGTGTGAAGATTGGCATATCACCCTGGATGATCTCTGCACATTGGTTCCTGAGGTTTCCAGAAGCACTGATCACAGAATTTTAACGGAAACATTGAACTACTGGAAGACGAGTGGAAGATGGGTGCCACACATACTGACTGAGGACCTCATGCAGCAATGATTTGATGCTTCCTGCACATTTCTTCACAGTCTTGCAGCCGAACAGGACAACTTTCTGGACTCAGTTGTCATGGGTTGCCAAAACCTGGGCATACCACTTTACACCTGAGACCAAGCAACAATCGCGCCAGTTCATAACTTTATGAAAAGCATGGTGGTGAGCTGGTATGACATGGGCATCCAAAAGCCACCACAGCGTTTACAAAAATGCATTGACAGAAATGGTGATTTTGTCGAAAAATAGCTAAATGTTCAAGCTGTAAACTGGTGTAAACCATTGTAGAAATAAACAGGTCCTTGTACTTATATAAAAATAGCAGACCTTACTATTCGGATTACCCCTGTATTTACTGGCTTGTCTTTGAAATAATAACAGTACAACTTGACAAATTTTTTATATCAGACATTAGTAACATGATGAAAAGATTAATTATTTTATTTTATATATAATATTTATCCATCCATAGACAGTAAATATTGTATGAATGTTGTCCAAATGTGTATATAAATGTTATGTGAAATCATTACAAGGAAGTGGTAAACACAAACACATACATAAAATAATACACAAAAGATGATACAAAGTGATATAACTTACAAAGTAATACAAATTTGTATACCCACATACTTTTCTTATTGCAAGTTCATAGCATGTTCCTCATAGGTTTTTACTTATGACTGTCCTTACCAACAAAGCCTTTTATATACAACAGTGATTCAGTATAGTAAAGGTTTTACATCAGACAACAGCTGTCTTTTAGATATGAACGTGTAATGAAAATATTAAGGGACATTTTTGTTTAAGCTTAATATAAACACTATCAGAAAAATGTTGCTTTCCAGTTAATACAAAAATTGAAAAAACGTCAAATGTTTTGTGAAATGATTAGCCTAAAGTAAGAACTGAAAGAAATTAGAGAAACATTTGATGCATCTCCAAATGATGCTTTAAACCAAAGCCAATAAGACTGCACAGTCTACATAACTCACCAAATATCCTCAAGAACTCTTTAAAATTCTAAGATTTTAGTTTAAAGTTTCAACTTTAAATTTACAATCACCATCTAATTTGCTTTATACGAATTCAAGCATTGTTCAGAGGTCCTACAAAGGTTCCTCTAATCTGTTTCATTTATTACTTTTAGACAAGGTATTGGACAAAAATTTAACTTTTTTCCATTTTTTATTTAAAATTTTTTATTAACAGTTAAATATCACACCAATCTTTCTTTTTATGTGCAAAACCTACTTGAAGAGATTATCTTTTTGACAATTTGTTTACATAGCTAGTGGAAACTTGTCATGAAAAATTTCAGTTTTCCGTGAAATCACTAATTAAGTTTTCCTTGAAGTTATTGAAGGCTGCAGTTGCTGACATTATCTTCATGCAGTTCTGTATGACCAGCCATGTCACAGGTGGCTGCAGTGCAGGACATGGTAGGACCAATTCTTGGTGAGAAGGGAAGACTTTGTGCTGGTGTCCCTCTCCCCTTATTAGTACAGGTGATAATAATGAAGGTTGGAGGGATTTTTTTATGGGGGGGGGGGGGGGGGTGATCATAGCAGGAATGCTGGTTGGTGTTGAAATTAACAAGTTGCATTCATGGAGGAGGACGTGGCTGTGGGGGTGACAGTAGAGAAGATGCAGTGCTACCCCTTCATTCTTACATGCTTGCTGGTGGTGGTCGTTTCCTAGTGGACATGGTTGTTACAAAACTGTTAGCTGATAGCTGTGATCTTATCACTGCAGGTTAAATGCCATCAAGTAGTTTGAAATGGCATGTGAACTGCCTAGAAATAAAAAAAACATTCTCAACCAGTCATTCCTCATGCTGTCCTTTAGCCACAATGAATTCATCTACCACTTTCATATTTACGTCATTCAGTTCAAATGGTTGCTCATCAAGGCTCACCTTGAATGCATTTTTAGTATTCTTACTGTTTGATGTTCTGTCATGCTCTAGAGTAAGGTGAGTACTGTCATCAGTTGAAGCAGTCCCTGCATCAGCTATCTGCTTGTATCATGTAAAACCCAGGTGAGTTTGAGACAATGCACTGAAATGGTGACTGGCTTCATATGTAGTAAATTATGAAAATAATTGTCTTCCCTATTCAGTATCTGAAGTGGGTCAGAATATGGTGGCTGCAGTGCTTGTCTGATCATCCTATAACATGACATACCCACAGTCTGCGAAAGCCTCATGCTCAAAAATTCTTGTTAAGCCATGGGTCGGCGGTATTATTAGTTATGGAGTGTGTTGTTTCACTGTCTGTATTAGAGCTGGTAGCTCCTTAGTCATTGGTGGTTCTGCTAGGAAGATGAAATCTGCTGGTAGACCGAGCAGTTCCATGAATAAATCTGTGCTAATAGAGAGGCATGGGATGAGTTGCGCAGTGTGATATGTCCTGACTCCCAGCTGTACATATGAGGGTGAGTCAAATGAAATGCAAACCTAAATGAACCAATGGTAAGGACTGTCTGCTGACCTCCGTGACACATAAGGGCTTCTTTGTGTGTTCAATACAGGCATTCCACAAAACCATTTCTCTGTGGATGGTAGCCTGTAATGTGGTACCACTGTGCACTGTAAAGGCTAAATACACTATGTGTTCAAAAGTATCCAGATACCTGGCTGAAAATGACTTACATGTTCGTAGTACCCCCATCGGTAATTCTAAAATTCAATATGGTGTTGGCCCACCCTTAGTCTTTATGACAGTTTCCGCTCTTGCAGACATGCGTTTAATCAGGTTCTGGGAGATTTCTTGGGGAATGGCAGCCCATTCTTCACGGACTGCTGCACTGAGGTGAGATATCGATGTCAGTCAGTAAGGCCTGGTGGTAAGACAGTGATTCAAAACATCCCAAAAGTGTTCTACAGGATTCAGGTCAGGACTCTGTGCAGGCCAGTCCATTATAGAGATGTTATTGTCATAGAAGCACTCCACCACAGGCCTTGTATTACGAACAGGTGCTCGATCGCGTTGCAAGATTCAACCACCATCCCCAAATTGCTCTTCAACAGTAGGAAGCAAGAAGGTGCTTAAAACATCATTGTAGGCCTATGCTGTGATAGTGCCATGCAAACAACGAGGGGTGCAAGCCCCCTCCATGAAAAACCCGACCACACCATAACACCACCGCCTCCGAATTTTACTGTTGGCACTACACACGCTGACAGATGACGTTCACTGGGCATTTCCCATATGCACATCCTGCCATTGGATCATCACATTGTGTACCATGATTCATCACTCCACATAATGTTTTTCCACTGCTCAGTCGTCCAATGCTTACACTCCTTCCACCAAGCAGGGTGTCATTTACCATTTACCAGCGTGATGTGTGGCTTATTAGCAGCCGCTCAACCATGAAATCCAAGTTTTCTCACCTCTTGCCTACCTGTCATAGTACTTGTAGTGGATCCTGGTGCAGTTTTGAATTTCTGTGTGATGGACTGGATAGATGTCTGCCTATTACACATTACGACCCTCTTCAACTGTCGGCGGTCTCTGTCAGTCAACAGACAACCTGTCATAGTACTTGTAGTGGATCCTGGTGCAGTTTTGAATTTCTGTGTGATGGACTGGATAGATGTCTGCCTATTACACATTACGACCCTCTTCAACTGTCGGCGGTCTCTGTCAGTCAACAGACAAGGTCGGCCTGTATGCTTTTGAGCTGTATGTGTCCCTTCATGTTTCCAATTCACTGTCACATCAGAAACTGTGAACCTAGGGATGTCTAGAACTGTGTAAATCTCGCATATAGACATATGGCACAAGTGACACCCAATCACCTGACCATGTTTGAGGTCCATGTGTTCTGCGGAGCACACCATTCTGCCCTCTCATGATGACTAATGATATTGAGGTCGATGATATGGAGTACCTGGCAGTAGGTGACAACACAAAGCACCTAATATGAAAAATGTAAGTTTTTGGGGGTGTTGGGATACTTTTGATCACATAGTGTAGTTTGGAGAACAATATGGGCCCAAGTAGATGGCCTTGGTTTGTAGTGATAGATGTTAGGCAGCCAAAACACAATATCTGCAATTGTGAAAATGTCCTTGCCATGTTATAACCATTATGTTTGGTGTGAATTTTGCCTCACCCAACAGATGATGTGATCACTCATGGAAAGCATATACTGGAAACCTTCTGACTCCAGTAGGGGGAGGACCAGGTTGAAGTGGAAGTGCTGCAACCAGATGTTGAGTATTTCATGCCATCTGCATTTCAATATGTTTGTCAATCAGTCTTGCAATGCTGACAAACCAAGCAGGTGTTGGTCCACAGTTTGCTGTCTCACTTCACATCTAGGCAGAAAAAAAATGGTCCTAACAAGTTTACTAGTGGGATGTACCCTCAGGTGTGACAGTCTGTACAAGCTATTGAAAATGGCTTCCTCCAAGGGAGTGGGACCAGTGGAAGATGATAGTGTTGTGTCACATCACACCAGATCCACATGGAGGAACCAGGGATAGTGTGCTGCTCAAGCTTCAATTTAGTTATAGCATCTTGCAGAAGATTGCAAATTTGCATATACTGTTGTTGGACCTTGGTCAGTTCATCATAGTTGATGCCAGCTGAGAATTCATTTGCTTGAGATAGGTAATCATCAGTAACATTGTCCACACCCTTGAGATGCTGAATGTTAGTTGTGCGCCGTAATCAAGGTGGCGAAACAAGTCTCAATGTAAGTGTTTAGCATTTGCTAGAAAACTGTATCTAGAAGCATAATGGTTGTAGCTCACCTGCAACTTTCTGCTGAAGCACAGCTCAGATTGCAGTATCCCTCGCATCAGACGTAATTGATGCGGGAGTTGTCTTAATTAGATAGGCTACCATTATAATATATAATAAGGTGAATTTAATTCAGTTAAATTCTTGTTCCATTTGAGGGGTTCAAGTGAGAGCCTGCTTGCTGCATGTGATTTTAACTGCCAATGCATTTGTCAATGGTGCCAACATAAGTCACAAGTGATGTCTGTAGAAATTAATTATGCTAATATATCCCTGTAACTCATGATAAGTCTTGAGCCATGGAAGGTAACAGATAATTTCTGTGCGTTAGACGTTGGGTCGAACCCGATTTAGAGTAACATAGTGTCTCAGGATTGTCACTTCAGATTGTAGAAATTGGTTCTTGTTGTCAATTATCATTACACCTTAATTATCATTACACATCCAGGAATCGTAATCTTCCTTCTCCTTTGGTCTGCATAGTGAATTTGATGTTCAGATATATGGAGTTCAGGTGTATAAAGAAGTCTAGGAGCTTGTTCATGGGGCTAGATCACTAACGAGTCATCCACATAATGAAGAAAACAAGTAGGTTTCCATTTGGATGATGCCAAAGCTTCCTCTTTGAAATGCTCCAAATAGAAATTCGCTACCACAGGTGAGAATGGGCTCCCCATTGCGACTTTGCAACTCCTTGTGTTTGTTCATAGTATTCTCCATTAAAGAGAAAATACGTGGAGGTCAGAACCCAAATTCGTAACAGGATCGGAACAAGTCATTCATTGTTGCTTAAGAGAAATGGAATGGACATATTCTTATTTGGAGCATTGTGAAATTTTAATGTGATAGTTAAAAAAAAAATTAATTCTACACCCAGCTGGTAAGTTTTTTTGTAACAGAATTTACTGATTGCTGTAAGTTTTACTCAGTTTCCGTTTTTTTGTGGTACTGCAAATAACATTGCTTTATGAGAATCCATGTTTCAGCTTAGATCATTAATGGGCAAAAGGAACAGACGTGGCCCCATTCCTGGTACTTGAGGTACAATATGTTTCATTAGATTACACTCTGATAAGTATTCAGAAACAGTTTTAAGGTTGGCATTAGTGTGCTTGATGCACTTGTTTACAATTGCTCAGGAGTAAACTGATCCAAACATTGGATCAACCTCAAATACCTTACTTTTCAAGTACATGAAATGTATTCACAGTTTCAAATATGAACAACTATCAGCTGTATAAAGGATGACAATGAGAACTGTATACTGCACTTCTACAATCTGTTGTAGAAAGTTCATGAAAGATGCCCTCATTGCCAAACATTAACTGCTTTCACAGTTTTCTCAATGTTTATCTTTCTGTATGTAGCTACTGATTTTCATTTTTGTCTATTTTTTCAGAAGGATCATTCTGTCATGCACCAATTTTAGCATTTTCAGTTCAGTATTGTCTTCTTATAGTTTTGTTATATCAATTTCAGAACACTAATTGTAAAGTGTAAAATGTTATATCATTACTCATATTTGAGTTGTTAAAAATAAGAACAAACATGATTTATGGATGGATGGTTGGTTGGTTTATTTGGGGGAAGGGACCAAACCGTGCAGTCACTGGTCCCACTGGATTACAGAAGATGGGGAAGGAAGTCGACCATGCCCTTTCAAAGGAACTATCTCAGCATTTGCCTGAAGTGATTTAGGGAAAAAACTTAATCAGGATGGCCAGTCCAGTGTGCTAATCACTGTGCCATCTTGCTTGGTACAATTTATGGAACATAGTACTTTATAGAGCAACTTGTAAGACACAGGTTGTGCATTGCCCTGAACATGTTGATTGGACAACAGTAATACCAGGTACAGGGTAGGATGAGCACTTAATTGTGTTTACTTAAATAATAGTGTTTCTTTGTTGGCACACGTGTGCATGCCAGGGGGCTGACCCAAGTGGCCTCTATAAGCAGGCCTGTGAACTGTATGGATGTACAGTCTCTGAAATTGCACATGACATGAGTGATGATACATCAGAGTACTGTTATTCAAAAATGACTTGGCAGTCACCTGTTTTGAAGTACCTCCCAACTGCACAGAATGATGTAATGGTAACCGTACACTATATTCACCTACAGTTGTGTATAGGTATGCGTTCAAGCATTACTTAAATTACTAATAGTTTTACAGGACATCAATTCTCTCATTGATAATCAATTCCAGTTTCTAATTAACAGTAACTTATATGAATACAGTGCTGAGAGAAATTACTAAATGTGTCTTCAGTTCTAAATAATTTCAGAGTGAAGGCCACAACTCACTGAATAGTTGAGAGTTGCAGACAGGCACATAAACATTTTGTAGGTCCAAAAAGGATGATTTACTCTGTTAAAGAACTTTTGATTGCTCTGATAGCAATTTCATCAGTTAATCTAAAATTAAATAACCTGAAGTTTCATTAAATCAATTTTAACATTTTTTATCATTTAAGTGTTTTTCAAAGTTCTCAGTAATATTTGTTGTAAGTTGTAAGCCCAGCTTTAAAACTAGTTGACTTATTTATTACTTATATATTTATTTGTCCATATAAAACTCTTTTTCAGTACATATATTGTACATAGGATATTGGACAGAAAACCTTTTTAGCTATTGGTTTTTCAAACGTCTAACATACATTATTTAAATTTTTATAGTGAATTGTATCTATACAGTTAATAATTACAATTTTTTTGAAATACCTGTATATTATAACTTATTTCTACAATTAAAGATAGAAACTACATTTTTTATTCCATAAGATACTGTGAGATTGAATAGTAGCAATTTTTCAGAAGGTAGGCTGTCACAGGCTTTTGAAAGCTTTGTAGTTCAGGAAGAGATTTTATTTGTCTTGGTAATCTGTTGTAAAGTTTTGTTCCTGCATGATATACACCTTTTTGGCATAATGTAGTGTTATAATGATTAACATGTATGTCACTGTCTGACCTGGTACTGTAATCATGGACACTTTTGTTTTGAGGAAAAAGGTTTTCTTTTCTCAGTATCCTTTTTTGACATGCATGACTACTTCCAGTATACAATTGTAGGGAAGGGGTAGGACCTTTAGATCTTTAAAGAAAGGTTTATTTTGTTTTATACTGCTCACTTGTTTCATTATTCTTATAATTGCCTTTTGTTTCCTGAAAACTGATATGGCCTGGTGTACATTTCCCCAAAAAATGACACAGTACTTCAGTATTGAATGTGCATGAGCAAAGTATACAGCCCAAACTGTTTCTGCACTAGTATTGTTGCAAAGAATTCTTACTACATAGCTCATTTTTGCTAGTTTTGAATTTAGGGATGTGATATGAGTGCTCCATTTAAGATTTTCCTGGATATGAATCCCAAGAAATTTAGTTTCATTGACAGCACTAACGTTTTGGTTATCTATAAATATTACAGGTTGTGCCAGACTTTTATTTTGATCAGTGTGGAAATCCATGAGTACCGTTTTTTGGGGCTAAACTACTAGCCTGTTTCTGGTAAACCATTCAGACACTTGTTTTGTAATATCTTTTGCAGATACAGTAATATTTTCTTCTTTATTCCCTTCAATCAACAGTCTGGTGTCATCTGCAAACAGTACTTGTTCAGAGTCCCTAACGTGTGATGGGAAATCATTAATTTAGACCAAAAAAGAGAAATTTAAATACTGAAAAGCATTCAACTTACTTTTTTTAACACAAAACTTAAAGGGCTTCTGTTTTGATGCCAATGATATATAGGCTCAGTAGCATAACATTTTTTTATTATTATGGAAATGAAATTTTTGCAAGTTTAATTATTCTTATAATTCTTGATCAATAAATAGTTTTCGTTTCTAACAGTTAAAGCAGGAATTCACTGTATTGCTAATATCATGAATAACAGTTTGGTTCCTAACCATATTGTGCTGATTTCATTGGTAGATGTACTGAAACAGCAAACTGTATTTAAGTCGTTTATTAACTGCATAATTCTAAAGCATTTAATTTTAGCCTGAAACATTTATGATGGGGAAAGTTTTTATTGTAACCTATGTCAATTAAATGTGTATATCTTCTAGGAAGTATTCCTCAAGAAGTCTTTGATGTTTTTGGATACAAACTATGTTGTTCCTACTGGAAGTGGGTTTCCAATCAACTTGAATGCTGTCGGCACTGCTGCTGTTCATCTAAAAATGTCTGGTCAACTCAATATTACTGATTTCAATTCTTCAGGTCACCTGGATTTAAAAGGAGAAATAAAACCAAGGTACAACAAATCTCTTGTGTGGTGAAGAGAACAGTTTTGATCACAGTTTTTATTTAACTATACTAACTGGTTTTGTCCATATTAGGTCATTTTCAGTTCTAGATTTAGAATAAAGAGAAAAGAAAACTAGAACCATTAATTATTTCCAGTCATGTAAGTTATTTGTAATAACAGCTGACAGAGATACATATAATAAATGTGTCAGGCTGCCTAAATCACAAGAAGACACTTTCTACCATGGGCATCGGCAAGAAACTGTCAACAGCTCCACTGTTATATATGAAAGTACATCTCTGTTGGGTGTTATCATCTTGATAAATGTTAGCTCCAAATCTCATACATTCTGATGTATGCATATGTGTTGTTAGTACATTTATTACAAAGGTTAAAATACGAATAAAAGTATGTAAACATATGAATTATAATGGAGAGTACTACTCATCACATAGTGGAGGCATTGAGCAACAGACAGACACATTTAAAAGAAGATGATTGGCTATTATTCAGCTATTCTACAAAGTGACCAACTCATATGGCCACTTTCGTCTTTGGACTCTGTAGCCATATGGGTGCAAGTTGTGCATGTATGAAAGTGTATGTGTGTGCTTTTTTGCATCTGATGAACAACTTTGTTTGGTAGCAGAATAATATCCAACAGCCTACTTCTAAATGTGCCTCTCTGGCAATCAGCACCTCCTATAAATTGTTAGTAGCATTCTATCTTAATTTGATTTGTTATTATGCATCCCAGGAATAGCAGAGGCTATCATTTTATCTTAGAATAATTTGGTTTCAGGACCACCTAAGATGTTTATTATCACTAAAATGTTTAGAAACAGCTTAATTTGCTTACAATAAAAGGATTTTAAAATTAAAGAATCATATGTAGAAAGTGAGGCTATACAAAATGTAAAAGCTTATGAGAAAATTAATGTTGGATCACAAGCATGAATGTAGCTTGATATCTTCATACAGGGGCAGAGTGCAAGTTTAACAGTTGTGTAATTATGGAGAGACTTCAAGGTACTATCTCAGTTGTCAAGAGTGCCAGGGATAATTTTGACTAGAATATGCCCATACAACATTTTAGCACCTCCCAGGGAATTTTTTTAACTCACTGGAACAAGTTGGCACTGGAAATTTAATATATAGTACACAACACTGTACTGCACTGTCCACTTATTCCTATATGCACTAGCTAACTTGAAAATGTAAGAGTAAAATGTAAGTACTGAACTGAACAAATGCCACTTGAAAGTCAGTGTCCAATGGATCACTGAAACAGCTGTAAGCTCCCAGCACTATTGTGCATATTATCTATTTATTAAAGTTTTAGTTATTAGCATACATTAATGGGTCACAGTGAAAGGATGGATTTTTCTAAAGTCTGCCTGCATTAACTTCTAGGGACCAACCATTCACGCATTGCATTGGCCCAAATTATTCAATAGTAAATTACAATTACCAGTCAGAAGTGCAAGATGGGATTTGTGTAATGAAGTTTAAAACTAACAGGGGTCTGAGTTGCATGAATTTGTTATAATTATTTTCCTTATGATCTGCAGCAGCAAGTTGAATCAACTTCCAAGGGTGAATGTTTATCCTATGTGAGAATGTAAATAACTAGGCAGTATCTCCAACATGCTTCAGATTAAAGTTAAAGACTTCAGATACTAACTAGCAAAAACCACAAGTCCAAATATACACTCTAGATCAGTAGCAAAATTTCAGAGTTCAGAATTGTCCCTGATGAAAAATACTTTTAAGTCCACAGCTTGAAAATGTTCACTGGCAACATGCATGAAAGTTATGTAAGTCCATTATGAAACAATATTTCACGGTGACACACTCAAAAATTTTCTATGTGCCCAGTGTGACAATATTCCTACATGTTCGCTGGCAACAAGTGCAGAAGGTTCCCAATGTGGCACTTAGAAAAATCTCAGTACTTTCACAAAGTGACTGACTCACCACCCATCCAACACACACAGAGACATACATACCTACATACATACATTATTCCTTGTTCCCTAGATCATGAATACTACTTCATATCTAAGACAGCTCACAAATACTGCCCAAACTTGCCAGGCTGAGCCAGGGTGGCAGCTGGGTATTTATATTCTAGAAAATGAGTCAAATTAAGTATATTTGCTTGCTGATCATGTCAAAATATTAATCTATTGTTATATACAAGTATTATTTATGAAATCACTTCCAAATTTTAACAGCTTTTCAGTGCTGAAATTAGATTTTTAGTACATAAACTGGTTTTCACATAAATCACACTTTCAACATGAAAAACATTTGTTTTAGTGATATTGTTGTTAGTAAATATAAACAATTAATTGTGAATCTATCTCTAATTTCCTAACTGTAGTTATTCTTGAACGCTGCTGCTACTTTTATGATATAAACTAATCTTATGGCTAAATTTGCCAATTTTCATATGGAATGTATATTCAAGCCTACAGCTGAAAAATATTAATGTTTATCACAATTTTGGTTTAATTCTCTGATAGATCTCCATGGGCTCTACCCATTGACACTTTGTTTATGAAATTTGGTGTAGTTGTCATTGAGTTACATTTTTTTTTAATTCTTACAGCTTACAAGTTGTTTAACATAGAATAGCTTAAAAACTATTCATTGCACTGAGGGAACACTTATACCCTCCTACTTGCTATGATATTCCCTTTATTTTTGTTGTAGTGGCTTTCCAGTATCTTACTGGGTCCACATTTTATTAGAACATATCTGATTGTCAGTCTTTAACAAGTTCCTTTAGTCTGTCCTGGCAGCCCTTTCCACCATTTTTGTCCCCAATGGCTTTCCAGCATTGGGAAAACCAACCACATGCTTTCAGAGCGAGTTATGTCATATGATAATCATCAGCTTTTTTTCTCATATATGGTGACTGCTCCAATAATAGAGCTCAAAGGATGCCAACATCTACTGGAAATACTACAAAGCTATTGCCAGTGTGGGCAGCCATGCTCAGCGTCCACATGACTCACAAACACCTCCACTTAGTGTCAAATGCCAGTGTGCATAATGACAACTGTCTTAAAGAGTATACCCAACCCAATATCCTAGCCCGGAGCAACTCTTGAAGTTTATAAGGTGCCATTATGGCGGCTATACTGTCACATTGTGTATATAGTATATCCAAGATAAGTTCTTCTACATTCCAATGTTGTGATTGGTACATATTGGTGACAATTGTGTTGACTGCTGTATTTTTTTAATTTTTTTTTTAAGTTGAGCTTCATTCTGCAGTTGTGATTGGTACATATCACATTTGTTTACAACTAGCAACAACTTCAGTGATCTAGTAGCAAGGCAACATCTCATGTTCCATGGCTCAATGAGAAATAAATAACTTATGGAGAGTTTGAACGTTAACGCCTTCTATGGGGACAGACATTAGCACCTACTTTTTGTATTACATCTTGTGGTTTTATTGTTTTGATTATAAGAAATTGTTTTAAAAACCTGAATTTCAGAACAGTAAGTTGTAATAAATGGTTTCTCTTTGTAAGTTTATTTTAAAAAAATTGAAACTTGTAACTTTTAAGGCAGAGGGGGAAGGGGAGTTTCTCAGGAGGATTATTACTGAAGAGACATATTCTGGCACCTATAATTTAAGAAATTAAGCACTGGGCAGCCCAGATATGTCTCATGAGGACAGAAATAGTGTGAGCAAAGATTATACTAAGAGTGTGGTGGGAGGTGTGCATGTGCTGAAACTGTTATGGGGAGGTGGTTTATTTCATGGGGACAGCCAACATAGAAGCTGTGCAGCAGATTTGATATATGACATGATGTCTTACAACTGTGGCCCTGTCTCCAATTGGGTAGAATTGGTATGTGATGTGACTGGAACAATATGCTTTCTATCCTTGTAGATGATCACTGTTGTGTTCTGTACACATTCATTATATTTCAGCTTCCACTACATTCCCCCACTTTAACAATAATAAAATACTTTATTCAGTGTCTTTTTTGTCACATTTTCACCTTTACGTGTAAAAACTCATTCTCTTTGCCTATTCTGAGGATGATTGTGGGTCAGTACCTTACAGCTTGTGAGACATGAAACTGTTGTTCTCCATCTATAGCAGCTATCTAAATGATTTTACATTGGTGAGACATAGCTTAACAGCTAGTGCTTCTGTCACTAACAGGTGGCAGCCATTTGTCATTGCATTTACCTATGACAATGATTCAGTTAATTACTTGCCTTCAAGAACCTGCAACTTCAAAAAATGTTTTTTTGTTTTAAAAACATATTCTCTTTGGTGCATCAGCCTCTTCTGTCATGTGTGCAGTTCTTTTATTCCCCTTACGTAACATCCGGTGTTTTCTCTGCCTTTGCCCTCCATTCGTAAGCCAGGTATTGACAACATGCAAATGTGGAATGTCCCTAGTGTAGATATTGCACCTGTTTACCTGTCTGTCACTGACACTTAGGGTCAAGCTGGAATATGTCAATCACTGATGCCAGAACCATGACTACTCTCATGTGTTATAACCTGTCATCTCACAACATTTATTAATTTAGTGCAATGAAATTGATGCATGCAACATGTGTCAAAAAAAGTTTTTCATTACCCCTGTTCCCAGAACTCCGGAAGACAGATGTTGACTGTCAATATTGTATCACAGACACAGTCTCTTTAACTGTTCAGAGATATACCTAAACCTGCACAAAGATGTTAACAACCATGCATGAGCAGTGCCTATTAGATGGGGGGGGTCCAACAGCCGATCAGTTCCAGTCATTCCACCAGGAAGTAGTTGCATGGCTCATGTTGCCTGTAGTTTAACCATGCCTAGATGGTCAATACCACATTTGATCACATCCGCAGTGTTACTTTGTGCCAGGAAGGGCTCTCAACAAGGGAAGTGTCCAGCATCTCGGAGTTAAACAAAGCAATGTTGTTCGGACATGGAGGAGATACACAGAGACAGGAACTGTCATTGACATACCTCACTCAGGCTGGCAAAGGGCTACTACTGCTATGGATGACCGCTATCTAAAGATTATGGCTTCAAGGAACCCTGACAGCAATGCCACCATGTTGAATAATGCTTTTTTTGCAGCCACAGGACTCCGTGTTACAACTCAAACTGTGCACAATAGGCTGCATGATGCGCAACTTCACTCTCAACGTCCATTGCGAGGTCCATCTTTGCAACTACGATGCCATGCTGCGTGGTACAGATGAGACCAACAATATGCCAAATGGATTGCTCAGGATTGGCATCACATTCTCTTCACTGATGCGTGTCGCATATGCCTTCAACCAGACAATCGTCGGAGACGTGCTTGGAGGAAAATCTGGTCAGGCTAATAGACACACTGTCCAGCAAGTGCAGCAATGTGGAGGTTCCCTGATGTTTCAGGGTAGCATTACATGGGGCTGATGTATGCTGCTGGTGGTCATGGAAGGCACCGTAATGGCTGTACAATATGTGAATGCCATCC
Organism: Schistocerca gregaria; assembly: GCF_023897955.1. Taxonomy (NCBI): domain Eukaryota; kingdom Metazoa; phylum Arthropoda; class Insecta; order Orthoptera; family Acrididae; genus Schistocerca; species Schistocerca gregaria. Next base: position 829,933,117 of record NC_064931.1, read on the forward strand.
TCCGACCAATTATGTAATCATATCAGCAGCATATTGGTGAGGCATTCATCTTCACGGATGACAATTCATGCCCCCATCATGCACATCTTGTGAATGAGTTTGTTCAGGATAACAACATCACTTGACTAGAGTGACCAGCATCTTCTCCAGCTGAGAACCCTATCGAACATACCTGGGATAAATTGAAAAGGGCTGTTTATGGATGACGTGACCCGCCAACCACTCTGAGGGATCTACGCTGAATTGCCATTGAGGAGTGGGACAATCTGGACCATTAGTGCCATGATGAACTTGTGAATAGTATGCCATGACAAATACAGGCATGCGTCAGTGCAAGAGGACATGCTACTGCATATTTGAGGTATTGATGTGTATGGCAATCAGGACCACCACCTCTGAAGGTCTCGCTGTATAATGGTACAACATGCAATGTGTGGTTTTCATGAGCAATAAAAAGGGGCAGAAAAGATGTTTGTGTTGATCTCTATTACAGTTTTCTGTGCAGGCTCCGGAACTCTCAGAACCAAGGTGATGAAAAACTTTTTTGATGTGTGCATTACTACATAATATTTTACTATAAAGTCAATAATTTCTTACTGTCTTACATTACATCCTAGAAAATGTATACTCTCCTTTATGTAGGTATTATTTTACAATATAAGAACTAATGGTTTATGTCATCTAACAGAATGTAAGAAATTGTGAGACTGTAATAGTTACCTCTTATGTGTCATGTTTCAGTGTTGCAATTGATGTTGTTGGTACCATGGGTCTGGATGCTTACTATGGAAAGACTGGTATAAAGCTGAAAACAAATTTGTACTCATCTTCTGCTGTGGAGGGTCAGTTGAAAGTCAGAGGAACTAAATTAGTGAGCCTCTCATTTAGTTTGCCAAAGCAGAAATTTGAAATCATCAAGGCCCAGTAAGTATATTTGTTTGACCCTACCTGTTCTTTGTTCTGTCCTCTTGTATTAAATGTGGTGTGTGTGTGTGTGTGTGTGTGTGTGTGTGTGGTGTGTGTGTAATTTGTACCTATGAATAATTATGTAATTTAATGAGTTATGTGAGATAACTTAACATATAATTTCAGTCATCAGTCTTCTGACTGGCTTGATGTGGCCCACCACAGATTCCCTCCTGTCCTAAACTCTTTTATCTCAGAGTGGCATTAGTAGTCTATATCCTCAACTATTTATATATGTATTCCAATCTCTGCCTTCCTCTACTCTTTTTACCCTCTGCAGCTCTCTCTTGTACCATGGCAATTATTCCCTGATGTCTTATCACATGTCCTATTATCCTGTCCACTCATTTTGTGTTTTGCATGCATTCCTTTCTTCCCTGATTCTGTGGGTAATGTCCTTACTTCTTACCTTTTCAGTGGGCCTCACTGATATTAATTAGTGAATGGAAGGTAGCACATGTGATACATCTTAGTTAACAATAATGTTTTACTAAAACTACTATGCTTCTTAACTATTTATTTCAAATTATGATTACTAGCCCAAGAAAAAATTAATAGCCTTTTATAACACAGAAATATGATGACAAATTGATCTGTCTAGTCATCATCATAGTTCATGCTTTGAGACTCATTTTTTAATTTTTAAATGCTGTGATAGCACATAGAGTAACAAGATAAGTAGTTTTGTAGCAACAGATGACATGCATAGTCATGATATAAGTGGTGTACACTATACTGAGGAAGCCTGTATGTTCCTCAGCAAAATGAAAAATATGATTACGTGCTATACAATGAAAGTTACTAACAACTAGCTTCTCAACATACATATATCTATAAGTATATTCCACAAGCCATCATATGATATGTGGCAGAGAGTCCTTCTGGTACTACTGTAATTTCCCCATGTTCCTGCTCCATGGACGCTAGAAGAATGACAGTTGGGAGCTTGCTGTTGCCTAAATTTTTCTGTTACTATTGTTTTGTGAGACATATGCTGGAAGAAGAAATATGTTACCTGACTCTTCATGAAATGTGCACTCTTAGAGTTTTAACTGTAAATCTAAAAAGAGGCTGTTATTAATGTCCAGTAGCTCAGACAGAAAGAGGACTGGTTGTGGACATTTGGTATAGAACTGAGTGGAGGGCCCGAATCAGAGGTGCAAATGGTTCTCTGACCATGAAGGTGGCAGAATCCTCGATTCGTGCCATAGAGTGATGGGGTTTTGGGTTCTGCTTATTAGTTCAGGTGTCCACTATATGTACAAGGTTGCAACATGGCTAGCAGGGACTGTTCGGGATGGCCCAGGTGGCATTTTAAGTCAGAGGCTCTCGGGGAAAGTGCACAAAGGGCTTCAGTTTCAAAGGGTGCAGGAAGAATACAGACATAGGGTAGACATAGCAACAATCAATATTGTAGTTGCAAATTGTAGTAACAGTGTTGAGAAAGATCCATAGGTCCGAGTGCTAATAGGCAGCATTGAAGCTCAAATCGTTATAGATAGTGAAGGCTGGCCAAAGCTGGAGATAAGTTCAGCCAAAATTTTTACAAAGGACCTAATGGGGTTCACAAACGACAGATTAAATACAATTGTTGTTGATGTCTTTGTTGCTATTACAAGTAATTTACCTTATAGTGAAATGGAAGTAGATATTTCTTGTGAGTTAGTATGGTTAAAGGTTACACGTGACAACTGGAATAAGTTAATAATTGGCTTCTTTTATCAACCCCCCTCCCCCCCTCTCCTCCCCTCACTCACATGATTCATATATCCAGACTGACGCAAAAAATGAAAATTTGTACCAAGGCCGGAATTCAATACCGTAATTACTCGAATCTAAGCGACACTCAAATCTAAGCCGCACCTGAAAAATAAGACTTGAAATCAAGGAAAAAAAATCCCGAATGTAAGCCGCACCTGAAATTTCAGGCTCAAAATTCAAGGAGAGAGAAAAGTTTTAGACCACACCTCCAAATTGAAATAAAGTTGGTCCATTGTAATATGAGACACAATTTAGGTCAAATGAATAACAATACAGCTACAGTAGTTTTGTTCGAGTCATAAACTTAACAGCTAAGCTTTACCAGGTAGGCATTTCTATTCATCTGGTGCTCCATCCATATTTATACGTCTACCCTTTCTTTTTCACATGCTTCGTCTTGTTTGAAGTGATTGCTTATTTTTCTTTGATCTGATAAGTGCCATTCTCTTTGGTATAGGTTTTTACATCACTCTAAGCTGAAAATGCATTATTGTACTGTGTCATGCATTGTTTGTCGCATTCTGATAATGAGTGTTTACGGCCTGTCGCCACTCGCGGCATGGCTTGCTTTTGTGAGCGCTACTGCCACTTACAATTTAAAGAAAAGAGAGGAATCATCTCATTAGCAAAACAATGGCAAGAGACTGCTATTTGTTGTTACTTACAATGCTGCTTTCTTTGATAATGATAAACAAGAACCAAATAATCGACTGTGTATTATAGAAGATGTTCTAAACAAGAGTTTATCGAAAAATTTTATCCTTTTGAAAATCTTTGCAGACGCCTCTTTGGTCCATTACATTCTGCACAGAAATTAGAGTCATCTTAGATTTGAAAATCTAGTCACTTGCCATGCTTCATTTCTGGCCATATCACTATTCTGCATAAGAATGGTATGAATATAAACATGACATGATATGTATATTCTTCTGTGTTTGCTGTTGTCTCACTCTTAGTTTTGTAGTTTATTACGCAGACATAATTTAAATGAGATAGCAGCAAACACGAAAGAATACATGGCAAAATGTTTACATTCATATTATTCTTGTGGTGAAGAGAATACTGCATGTGATTCACAATTCATAAAAGTTCCTATTAGCAACCATCTCTTGTCACAGGAGGTTTTTTGGATTACAAATACCGGAAAAAAAGTGCGGCTTAGATTCGAGTAAATACGGTACCCATTATCCTACTCACTAGATAGATGTGCTAACCACTATGCCACCCTGGCATGGTGGCTTTGCACAACTGCATGTACTACCCTAGCATGTTTCCCTCCACAGTCCAAATACCCCTTCACACCTCAGCCCTCTTGGCATTCCCCCTAAACATGAACAGTGTTGCAGAGGCTTTCCAACTGCATTGGAATAGCAGATGAGCATCTAATGAAACATCTAAGGTGTATACATGCAGATTGAAGTGACAAATCAAAATTTGTATCAAGGCCATGATTTGAACCTGGGTCTCCTGTTCACAAAGCAGATATGCTAGCCACTATGCCATCCTGGCATAGTGGCTTTGCACAACTGCATAGCCTATCCTAGCATGCCTCAATTCAAGTGAGGTCGGAGAGGAGAAGTGCTAGAGTAATCCATGCAGTTGTACGAAGCCACTGTGCTTTGGTGGCATAGTGGTTGGTGCATCTGTCTATTGAGCAGGAAACCCAGGTTTAAATCTCAGCCTTAGTATAAATTTTCATTTCGCACTTCAGTCTGCATATTTACATAATATATGTTTGGGGCTTGAAATGGTCTGTGGAACTGTGTAGTTTAATTTGATTAAAGCACCTATGTCAGGGGTTTTAGGGAGGAACCCCATTTTGTTTGATGCTGTAGTGCTATTCCAATGCAGTTAAAGAGCCCCTGCAATGCTGTTCGAGTTAAAGGGGAACTCCAACTGGACAGGCGCATGAGTGATAATTTGGGTTAAGGCGGGAGACATGCTAGGGTAGTTCTGCATTTGTGCAAAGACACTGTGCCATGGTGGCGTAGTGGTTAGCACATCTGTCTATTGAGCAGGAGACCCAGGTGTGAATCGCAGCCTTGGTACAAATTTTCATTTGTCACTTCAGTCTGCGTATATAAATCATAGATGCTTGAGACTTGAAAGAGTCTCCAGAATCATATAGTTTAATATGATTCAGTTGCTGAACATTTCAAAGAAAACTTGAGTCTCATCACAAACAGGTACCCCTCTCCTACAGTCCTCAATCTACTCTCACCGTGTTGGCAAAAATACGTATTCAAAGCCAGTGGTAGGCATAAAACATTGTCAGAAACAGTAAAACTGCACTAAATGCTTTCTACAAAAATTGTTTTGAGCAATTTTTCATGAGCCCACTCAAACTGTACCTGGTTGTGAAGACATGTTTGATCTCTTATTAACAAAGAGTCTTGAACAAATAGGGAGCATCAAGGTGGATACAAGGATTAGTGACCTCAAGGTCATTGTAGTGAGATTGACTACTGCAACATCCAAACCTATCAAAATTAAATGCAAAATATATATATTTAAAAAAAGTGCCCAAAAATTTGTTTGGCACCTTCCTAAGAGTCGGCCTCCAATTGTTCCCAACTAACTAAATAAGTGTAGACTAGAGTCGAATTAAATTCATTGTAGAAACAGTATCTGAGGCAACTGACAGATTTATACTGAATAAATTAATAAATGATGGTACTGACCTCTTTTGTACACAAAAGAGATCATAACAGTGTAGCAGAAGCAATGAAAAAAGATGCCGAGTTTGAAAGAAAGCAAAATCTCTGAAATTGGCAATGTTTTACTGAAGCTCAATACTCAGTGCAGACTTCAATGTGAGGTGCTTTTAATAACTTCCACAGTGAAACTCTGCCTTAAAATCTGACAAGAAATCCAAAGAAATTCCGGGCATCCATAAAGTACACCAGCGACATGACACAATCAGTGCATTCACTGTGTGATAGTGATGGTAGTATTACTGATGATAATGTCACTAAAGCAAAGTTATTGAACTTAGGTTTATGAAATTCCTTCACCAAAAAATAAATAGTGCAGAATTCGAATCAAGAACACCTGCCAGTATGAGTAACTTAGAAGTAGATATCCTCAGTGTAACGAAGCACCTTAAATCACTTAACAAGACAAATCTTTAAGTGCAGATAACATATTACTTACGTCCATTTCAGAGTATGCTGATATAGTAGTCCCATACATAGTAATTATATACAACCACTCATTCAACACAAGATCCATACCAAAAGACTGGAAAGTTGCACAGGTCAAACCAAATACTATAAAAAAAGGAAGTAAAAGAAATCTGATGAATTACTGACCATATCACTTATGTCAATTTGCAGTATGATTATAGAATGTATACTGTGTATGAACATTATGAGTTACCTTGAAGAAAACTGTCTATTGAAACTCAGTCAGAACACATTCAGAAAATATTGTACTTGTGAAACACAGCTAGCTGTTTATTCACACAAAGCAGTGAGTGCTATCAACAGGAGGTCTCCAATTGATTCCATATTTTTAGATTTCCAGAAGGCTTTTGACCCTGTACTTCACAAGAGACTTCTAATCAAACTGCATGCCTATGGAGTGTCACTTCAGTTGTGCGACTGTATTCATGATTACCTGTCAGAAAGGTCAGAGTACGTTATAATCAACAGAAAATCATTGATTTAAGCAGAAGTGATAATCAGCATTCCCCAAGGAAGTATTATAGGCCCTCTGCTGTTCCCAATACATATAATAGGAGATAATCTGTGTAGCCCTCTTGTTTTCAGATGATACTGTCATTTGCCATGTAAGAAAGTCATTAGAAAGTCAAAACCAATTGCAAAATGACTTAGACATGATATCTGTATGGTGCGAAAAGTGGCAATTGTCTCTCAGTAAGAAAAAAATGTGAGGTCACCCATATGAGTACAAAAAGAAATCCATTACATTTTGGTTACATGATAAATCACACAATTTAAATTCTGTCAGTTTGACTATATATCCTTGAACCACAGTTACACACAACTTAAATTGCAATGATAACATAGATGATGCTCTGGAGAAGGCAAACCAAAGACTACATTTTATTGGGAGAATGATTAGAAGGTGCATCAGGTCTACTAAAGAGACTGCCTACACTACACTTGTTCACCCTCTTTGAGAGTATTGCTGTGCTGTATGGGATCCTTATGAGATAGGTTTGATGAAGGACACTGAAAAAGTTCAAAGGAGGTCGATCATTTTGTACTACCACAAAATAGGGCAGAGGGTGTAACATATGATAAGCAAGTTTGGTTGGTAATCATTAGAACAAAGGCATTTTTCATTGCAGTGAGATCTTTTCATGAAATTTCACTCACCAACTTTCTACTCTGAATGTTAAAAATATTCTGTTGTTGCCGACCTACATAGAGAGAAATGATCATCATAATAAAATAAGAGAAATAGGAGATCATACAAAAAGAATTGAGTGTTCATTTTTCCCATGCACTGTTAGAGAGTGGAATGGCAGGGAAGTATTCTGAAGGTGGTCCGGAGAACACTCTGCCAGACACTTAAGTGTGAATTGCAGAGTAGTTACGTAGATGTAAATTTAGATGAAGAAACAAGACATTTCTTTTATAATGTTACTGGATTAGTTGTAAAGTGATCCTGCTAAAAAAAAAATCTCACCTTATTACAGTAAGCTAATCACAGATAACATTCACAAAACTGCTGATAATATAGGTAAGTAAGAGTACTGTGATCTGTGAACAATGGCTGTCAGTAATGAAAGTTTTATAAAGTTTTTACAAAAAAGAGAAAAAAAATTATTTTTACTTGTAGGAAGTCTATATTTTAGCCTGGGTATATTTGTCCTTATATCTTTACTTCTAAGGATAAAAATCAGACAACTTAAATTTCAAACAGAATAGTGTCAGCCTTTTGTTGATGTCAGATCATGCATAACACAACTATATGTTTTTGTTTGTACTGTTACATGGAACTTTAAGGCAAATTCAGTTTGTGTTAGTATTATCTATTATCCCTAAATGTTCTTGTGAAACAAATATACAGAACAGTACAATCCTGTCCCATAATTTTATGCTGAGTTATGTTTCATTTGTTGGCTCCTTGTAAGTGGTACATAATACCATAACAAGGGCATTTTTCGTATATGATATTTATCTATCCATCAAAAATATTTTTTCTTTGATTGTGATTTGAACCACCAATATTATGTTTATCAAATAACTGTGCATCCATGTTTGACAATAACTCACAAAAATTTGGTGCCATTAAAATCCAAGATTCATTCATTTATTGATTTTGTCTGCATGTAGGTCTGAATTGCTGGTGATGAAACATGGTGCAGAAGAGCAGCAGGGTGGAATTGAGGAAGACAGAATACAAGAAAAAGTGTGCACTTGGCCTTCTGTAGATGAGACACTAGGTTTAATGGTTTGTGCTGATTATCAGTTTCCAAATACAAGCTTCAGAACTGATGTAGCTGCATTTATCTTGAACGGCCCAACAAAGTTTCAAATTTTTCTGAAAAAAGCAGATCCAACTGCAAAGAAATATCTAATGGAGTATAAATGGGATTCTAGTGAAGTAAGTGCCTTTTTATATTTTTTTTTATATTAACAGGGTGTGCTGAAAAGTAATGCCTGTGGATTTTTATGTGAAAACTCTTAAGGATTTTTAAATAAAACACGTTATTGATATTCTGCATCTCTGTTATTCATGTCTACATATTTATTTCTCAACATAATTACACTGGTGGCAAAGATATTTCTCCCAGTGGGAGACCATTATGATGATACCATCACTGTAGGATGTTCAACTTCATTGACAAAGCCACAATGTTACCTCTGCTTGCATCGCTTCATCATTATCAAAGTGAAGTCCTCAAAAGAGTTGTTTCAGTTTTGAAAACAAATGGAAATCAGATTTCGCCAAGTTGGAATTGTGTGGAGGATAATCGAGACAGTGATCACAAAGAATCAGATTGTTACAGATGTTGCAGCATTCATGTGTTGTCTGGTACTGTCATACTTAAGGAGGGGGTGCTCCATGTGTGGACAAACTCCCCAAATTCAAAACTCAATTGCAGCATGTTGTTTATCACACAGTGACAGAGTTAGATTCCACACTGACGTGTTACACACTAAAATTTGGAGCTCTCTAGCAGCTGAGGTCTGCAAATATGTAGAAATGAAGAATAAAGATGTAGACTGTTAAGAACATTAGTTTCATTTGAAAAGCCTTAAGATCTTTGGTGTGACATCATAAGCGAGTGACTGCGTGTGAGATCTCTCTCCAAGTTTTTATATATTATTAGGTTTCAGATACATATTTTAAAGGTTTCTGTGATAATATTTAATATATACATATTACTGGTTTCTCCATTCACCTCTGCCTTTCTTCTGTTATGACCTGATACTTGTGAGTGTTTCATATTGAGCAACGTAACCTCTTACCTGTGTTTACATTCCGCGCTGACCAGTTGCAGCTGTAGTGGCACATCAAAAGCTAAGTACTAATTAATTGTTTGCATATAGTGGTTTATTTAGGAACTTCAGTAGTCTTCAACTGGAGTTTTTTTGTGTTTCCTGGTGAAATAATTTCAGAAGAACTTTTTGGGAACTGTTTTCATCTTTGTTACTGTGTCATTAGTCGTTTGATTCTCTTTCTGTATTAGTCTTTTGTTACATTCACATTTGTTGTTTATTAATACTGTTAATAATAGTAGTTACTTCCCTTGTAGTGTAAGTTTGTTATTATTGTAGTCAGGTTTTTAACATCTTCTTATTGTAGTAGCGGAACTTAGAAAAAGTAAAATTTTACCATGAGTGAGAAGTATGGGCTTTGCCGTACGTTAGTGAATAGTGGATTGCGGTGTGAGACTTGTTCAAAGTATTTTAACTGGGGGGAATGCAGTGAGGAAGCCAGTGGGCATTCTGGTGAGATCCTCTCCTGGAACTGCAGGTTATGTAACAAGAGTAAGTTGATAGAGGAGCAGGAGCATAAGATCTGTGCCCTTCAGGTGTAGTTGAAAAACCCACAGGAGGAGCTAGATAGGATGAGGAGGGAGAAGGGGGTTGGTGAATGGGAGCTGGCTGTTGGCAAGAGATCTGCTAAGAGAAGGAGATTTTCAGATAGTTTTACTATTGGTGTTTGTAATAGATATGACCAACTGTCAGAGTCTAGTGGAGAGGAATCTCTAGTAGCTGTAGATGTAGGAAGTATGCAGCAGACCTCAGTAGTTACGGTGGCTAGAACAGTTGCAAAGTCGAAGAGGAAGAAGAAGGTTCTGCTGTTAGGTAGTTCTCATGGCAGAGGTGTAGGCCAGCAGTTGCAGGAAGTGCTGGGAAGTGAGTACCAGGTCACCAGCATTGTGAAGCCTAATGCAGGATTGGCTCAGGTGACTGTTAACATAGGGGGGTTGTGTAGGGATTTTACTAAAGAGGATCAGGTAGTGATTGTGGATGGGGCTGGTAATAGTATTAATAGGGATGGGGAGTATAACATAGATGGTGACCTGGAAAAGATAGCCACTCAGACTGGCAACACGAATGCATGGGTCACATTTCAGTGGTGTCGGTGGAGTGTGTCAGCAGGACGGGTTTCACTAGACATGGCCTGCACCTCAACAGGTATGGGAAGGGGAGGTTGGCAAAGCATATAGGTGTCAGCATAGATGGGGTTGGTGGGATCACTCATGGGAAAATTCCTGTAATAGTGGGTGTTAGAGCTGCAACTTTTTTAGATTGAAGTTAACTGATAGGTATTCCTGCTTAAGGGAAGTCTCTCTAACAAAGGATCCACTTTTGACGAAGCCTAGGTATCCGAGTAATGTGGGAATTAGTATATTTCATAAAAATATACAAGGTATTAGAGATAAAGTTAGTGAACTGCTTATAGATGTTGACTCTGAAATTATTGGTATATCTGAACACTTCTTAAATAAGGAGATAATTTAGAGGCTTCCTTTACCAGGATACAGGTTGGCTGGCAGCTTTTCGAGGAGCTCTTTGCGGTGTGGGGGAGTAGCCATGTATGTGAAAAACGGTATCCCATTTGAGTCAATTGATGTTTCAAAGTACTGCACTGAAAAGGTGTTTGAATGTTGTGCCAGTGTGGTTAAATTTAACGAAGCTTAACTTCTAACTGTTGTTATTTATAGACCCCCAGACTCCGATTTCACAACATTTTTGCTAAAGCTAGAGGAGGTTCTTGGTTCACTTTTTAGGAAATAGAAAAGTTAGTTATAAGTGGTGACTTCAATATTAATTCTATAAGTGATTGTGCAAGGAAGAGGATGCTGGTAGACCTCTTTAATTCATATAATTTTATGCAAACCGTATTCTTTCCAACGAGAGTGCAAGGGAACAATAGAACAACCATAGACAACATTTTAGTTCATTCCTCATTACTAGAAGGGCATTCTGTTAGCAAAAAGGTGAATGGCCTTTCAGATCATGATGCACAAATTTTTAACTGTAAAAGATTTTTGTGCTGCAACATGTGTTAAATATAGTCATCAGCTGTTTAGGAAAGCTGATCCAGTTGCTGTAGAGACCTTTGTAAACCTTATCAAGGAACAAGAGTGGCAAGATGTTTATAGCGCTGATACTGTAGACGATAAATATAATGCTTTTCTCAAGACTTTTCTCGTGCTCTTTGAAAGTTGCTTTCTGTTAGAACGTTCAAAACAGGGTACTAGCACAAACAGGCAGCCTGGGTGGCTGACTAGAGGGATAAGAATATCTTGTAAAACAAAGTGGCAATTACATCAAAACGTTAGAAACAGTCAAAATCTAAATGCAGGAGCCCATTACAAATAGTATTGTAAGGTGCTTAAAGTATTTAGGTAGGCAAAAATTATGTGGTATGCAGATAGAATAGCTAAGTCTCAGGATAAAATTAAAACCATATGGTCAGTAGTAAAGGAAGTGGCTGGTCTGCAGAGCATATATGTACAGTATTTAATAATCACATTCTGAATATAGCAGGTGAACTAAATAGAAACCTATTCCCAACAGGGAATCATATAGCGCTCTTAGAAAATAGTGTTCCGAGACTTCTACCTGAAATGTTCCTCTATGATACTGACAAGAGGGAGAATGAGTTAATAATTAAATCACTAAAGACCAAGAACTCTCATGTACATGATGGGGTATCTAGCAGAATACTGAAGTATTGTTCTATGTGTATTAGCCCAGTACTTAGCCATATCTGTAACATTTCCTTTAGGAGTGGTCGGTTTCCTGACCGATTAAAGTACTCTGTAGTGTAGCCACTTTATAAAAAGGGAGACATTGATAATGTTGACAAGTTTAGACCTATTTTATGCCATCGGTGTTTGCTAAAGTTATCGAGAAGGTTGTATATACAAGGTTACTGGAGCATTTAAATTCACATAATTTGCTGTCAAATGTTCAGTTTGGTTTTAGAAATGGTTTAAAAACTGAAAATGCTATATTTTCTTTTCTCTGTGAGATTTTGGACAGATTAAATAAAAGGTTGCAAACGCTAGGTGTTTTCTTTGATTTAACGAAGGCTTTTGACTGTGTTGACCACAAAACATTACTGCAGAAGTTGGACCATTATGGAGTAAGGGGAGTAGCTTACAATTGGTTCGCCTCTTACTTTAAGAACAGAAAGCAGAAGGTAATTCTCCGCAATATTGAGAGTGGTAGTGATGTTCAGTCCCAATGGAGCACTGTTAAGTGTGTGCGTTCCCCAAGGGTCGGTGCTGGGGCCACTTCTGTTTCTTATTTATGTAAATGATATGCCTTCTAATATTACAGGTGATTCAAAAATATTACTGTTTGCTGATGACACCAGCTTGGTAGTGAAGGATCTTGGGTGTGATATTGAAACAGTAACAAATAATGTAGTTCATGAAATAAGTTTGTCGCTTGTGGAAAATAATTTGATGCTAAATCGCAGTAACTCACAATTCAACAAGAACCGATATTTTGATCAGACAGAATGGGCATATTATAAGCGAGACGGAACAGTTCAAGTTCCTAGGTGTTCATATAGATAGTAAGCTGCTGTGGAAAGCCCATGTATAGGATCTTGTTCAGAAACTAAATGCTGCTTTATTTACCATAAGAACAGTATCTGAAATAAGTGACACTTCAACACGAAAAGTAGTCTACTTCGCATATTTTCATATGCTTATGTCATATGGTATTATTTTTTGTAGTAATTCTTCTGATTCAGAAAGGGTATTTTTGGCTCAAAAATGGGCTGTTCGAGCTATATGTGGTGTAAGTTCAAGAACCTCTTGTCAACCCCTATTCAATAGTCTGGGAATTCTGACATTGCTCTCACAGTATATATTTTCTTTAATGCCGTTTGTTGTTAGCAACATTAGCCTATTCCCAAGAGTTAGCAGCTTTCACTCAGTTAATACTAGGCAGAAATCAAAGCTGCATGTGGAATGCACTTCCATGACTCTTGTGCAGAAAGGAGTGCAGTATTCTGCTGCATCCATTTTCAATAAGCTACCACAAGAACTCAAAAATCTTAGCAGTAGCCCAAACTCTTTTAAGTCTAAACTTAAGAGTTTCCTCATGGCTCACTCCTTCTATTCTGTCAAGGAGCTCTTGGAAGAGCTAAAAAAATTAAGCAAATTCTAGTGTTACATTGTTGATTTTCTTCATTTAAACTTCTGACTTGTCACCTGAATATGTTTTTTTAATATATATATGTTTCATTTTATCTGTTTCTAATATTGTGTTATAATTTCATGTATTGACTCGTTCCATGACCATGGAGACTTCTTAATTTGGCCCCACGGAACAAGAATAAATAAGTTTTCACAACAGAAATTCGGGAGCATTACTTTTCATCACACCCAGATACTTTTAACTCAGGATTTACAATTTTTCTTTAATGTCAAAATAGTACTCTGATATACAGAGCAAGACATGGAAACAAATCAATGCACCAGTCTAATATTAATTTTCAAAAATAATTAAGAATGATGTTTATAGGTCTGAGTTGTTGAACAAGAAAGTTAATTATAATTAAACTCTATGACTGTGCAATACACACATTTTTCATCATGATAATTTACATACTGATGCAGAAAAATGGGAAACAGAACTGTGAAGGCTGCAGGTCCTGCAGACTGCATCAGTGTAACTTGTGCTAATAAGAAGTACTGGAGTCTCTGAATAGCAGTTAAAGGAGGGTGATAGAAGACTAACAATCTTTTCCTCGCCATGAAAATAAGAGCTGTGCACATACACCCACTGTCTCCAGAAGTGACCTGCATGGCTTCCTATTGTTTCTACAACAAGGCTGATGCTGTGTGACAAGTACGACCAATAGTGTTACAAGAAGCACATCGGTGGTGCCACTGTACTGCTTCATACTACTTGAACCATTTGGAGTATGATGGGAAATCGTGGAAATGCTGGGATGTCAAATCTGGACATTGTGATTGTCCCCATTGATAGACAGATGATATGATTGTGTCCCATGATTTGATATTTGGAGCAGCATACATCATCTCTACTGATACAACAATTTTGAGAATGTCTCTAAGTGATGAAATGTCTAGATTGAGGGCTTGACCATGTAACGTCACTTGTGCTGCAGCACATAAAATGTTAACATTGACTTAAATCTTGACCCTGGTGGTCTTTTGTACATAAGCCTGACATTATTGTCCCTTATTGTAAAGAATCAAAAACAATTGGACATCCTTCTGTCAAAATACTGTGGTGACATCTTCACAATTTCTTTTCCTTATGGTAGAATGACAAAGACCCCCATCAAAGAAAAACCCTCTAGCTGTAGTCAGAAGAATTCCAGCCCCAGTAGACCAGGAAATAACCATGAAAACCACTCCTCAGTGACACTGTCAAATGCCAAGAATGGTACAAGGGTTCAAGGTGTTAGTGATGGAAATATAGTCAACAGTGCATTTTATTATAGAATTATTTGGACAAGGGGTAGCTGCCACAACTGTAAAACTGTGATGTCTATTTAAAATGTTAGAAAACAGAAACTGAAATGTAGACTTGACAGGACAGTCATTCTTGAAATTCATCAAGTCTAAGATAATTCTGGGCTTCAATAGGAGCCAAGGGGGAAATCCTTTCCAGCTTTGGTGTAAAATGTTAAGACCAGCCACACCCATCTCTAAAAAGCAATCCTTCACACAAATCCCAAAGGGCCTAGTTGGTTGGTGTTGATTATGAAAGAAACTTTCCATTGTAATCAGAGCAACTGAATGATACGAGGTTGTGTATGGTGTGGACAGTGTTTTAGTAGCCTGCATTCCATGAGATGCTGCAGAAGTAGTTGGTGTTGTTGCAGATGCCTTTGCTTTATTGGTTCTGATGCTCTATGACTTTTAGAATGCTTTGTTGCATAATGGAGGTGAATTACTCATATCTTCATTATGAAACAAATAACATTTTTGTGGTGTTCCAAATTCTTCATCACAAATTTCTTTTATTGTCCTAAATCAGAGAAACACAGTTTTGGAATAAGCTACAGTTTTATCCAGTTCAAACTTAAACCGCAAGGTGAAAAAGATGTTTCATAGGATGTGATTAACACAATGTAAATATAATTAATACAAGGTGCCCATAAATAATGTTGCACTTTCAAAACAGTGTAGAAAGAGAACCAGTACTCAGAATGATGTCAAATTTGGTCAGCATATTACTGACACGGGGGAAATATCATGGGGGAAAAAGAAATTGACCAATAGATGGCAATGTAAGTACCATAATATGCACACCACCAGACACACAGCACACTGATGTTCCTCAGTTTCCATCTCAAAGGCCCAAATTATTGTCTCCATGAAGAATAGTGTGCTGCTGGGACAGCTCTTTTACGAGAATGATGGCTGTGCACCAGTAGCCCTGCATAAGTTTTGGATACTCAACGTTATGAAAAAAGGTGTTATTCTGATGTCTGCTGAGGGTATGGGGAAATTGATTACAAAATTCAAAAACACAGATACTTATAAATTGCAGTGTGGCAGAGGGATGAAAGTAGTTGATGTGATGTCTGTCAAAGATATGTCCAAAGCATTGCAGGAGGGGTCAAGTGGTGGTGTGCAAACACGCATTGCATGGGGAATTGCCAAATGTTGGCCATGCCCATGAGCACTCTGAATAAAATCCCATGAAACATCCTGCATTGCTGTCTGTACAAAATTACTCATTTGCAGGTGTTGCTTCATGCTGACATACCAGCAAGACAAATGTTTACCAGGTTGGTTGATTTGGGGGAAGGAACCAAACAGCAAGGCCATCAGTCCCAGCAGATTAGGGAAGGATGAGGAAGGAAGTCAGCCATGCCCTTTCAAAGGAACAATCCCAGTGTTAGCCTGAAGCAATTTAGGGAAATCATGGAAAACTTAAATCAAGATGGGACGCGTGTTTCAATCATTGTCACCCCGAATGCGAGTCCAGTTTGCTAACTGCTAGAGTTTCTTGATCACCTGGAAGTGGACACTGAAGAGTCATGGAAGAAGATTCTGTTGACAGATGAAGCCTATTTCCATCTCCAAAGACACGTCAATATACAGAATTGCTGAATGTGGGCAACAGAAAATCTGCAACACATCAACTGATACCATATCATTCTGCAATGGTGACTGTATGTGAGGGTTGGTGGCATTGTCTATCATAAGGCCATATTTTTTTGAGTAGATTAGTTCTCCAGGTTCTGTTACCTGTATGGTCACTGGTAAACACTATGAGAGTCTTTTGTGTACCAGTGTCATTCCAACCATTCAACAACACGGATGTGTGGGCGAGATCATTTTTATGCAAGAAAGTGCTTCTCTGCACATTGCAGAGCCAGTGAAGCAGCTGCTGCAGAGGCATTTCAGAAATGCTAAAATTATCAGCCCTCATTTCCATACAGCCTAGCTGACCAGATTACACGATCTTAATCCATGTAACATATGGGTGTGGGATTATCTGAAAGATGTGTTCAGTGCTCCAATTACAAACAAGGCTGAACTGAAGGAATTCACTGCACAACACATTCTAAATGTGACACCTGACACATCCTGATCCTTTGTGGAATATGCTCTTTCTTGATTTCAACTTACGGCAGAAAACAGTGGCCAGCATATTGAACCTGTCTTGCACCAATTTCACAACAATTACAGACAAATGTAATTTTGCTCTTTATGTGCATTTTGGCCCCAAGACAATTAAAAACCAATATCATTTTGCTTTTTATATGGTTTGTGGTCTTGAGGATGATTAAAAACCAATTTTTCCCATCAAATGTGGTATGACTTTGCCATAGCGGTGGGCTTACCTAACCAACTTTGCCACTATTGTTGACTGCTGAACTTGTGAAGTAATGCACATTGAACAATATGGATGGCATAATGTGCAACTCAAACCATAGGAGTCCTATTGTGATTCATCTGTCATTTGTAGCTGAGCCCCATCTATGTTAAAATGCTTACAGTACCACCTGTTGGTAATTTTTTCCCTCATGACCTTGTCCTTGGTGTCAATAATATTCTGTTTACTTTTTCATTCTGGGCAGTGGTTCTCTTTCTATGGCATTTTGCAACTGGAATTTTAATTATGGATGTTCTGTACAATAATAGAGAAAGATACATTTATTTGATGAGGTTTACACTGAGTGGTTGATTTAAAAGACAAGACCAAAAAATTACAAAATATGAGAACGGACACCCCAAGTGTGTGGGACAAACCAGCATGCATAATTGTTGTTGGCTGAGATGGTGAGTGTAGATTGTGCTCGTGAAGTATACTACAAATTATGTTTACATGGATTATGGATTATCTTTCTCCTGTGAGAAAAAGGTTCTTCACTTTGTTTCGTCTTCTACAAAGCTTTGACAAATTCATTTCACTGACTATTTTAATTATGTGCATTATTTCATGTAGTTTTATATTTATTGGTTTTAATATACATTACTATTTTTATGGTGTAACGTGTCTTGTGTACTTTTTAGTATACAAGATAAAGCATCCAAAATTGTTGTAAAAGTTATTTCTGTCCTCTTTGTTAACAGAATTCCACATTTGTGAGCTTCATTTTTGACACGCCAGGATCTAAACTGAAGCGTGAACTTAGTTTCAAGATAAATCTAGATAAAAATAGTCAAAATGTCACTTTATTAATACATTCTGGGAACAATACATATGAGGCCTTAGGTGAGTGCTGAAATACTGCCCTTTATCATTTAATTGAAAAGATATTAAATACAATTTGAAAGAAATTAATTTGAGTAGATATATTGTGCTTTGAAATTTAATATAAATAACATACTAATAGTAGAAGGTGTGCATAACAGTAATACTTGCCAATTGTGAGAGAATGGCTGTCCATTGAAATATCATTGAGTATAAATGAGTGCATGACAATATTTCTAAGATTACATAGAGGGGATAGGCAAAATAATGTGAACAATGGTAGTAATGGGATGGATATGTTTAATGGTCAACAACACAGGTAAGGCATGTGTCACGCTGGACTGTGCATGTTCAGTATGTACTAGGCATCAGTGCAAGTCATTTACGACTAGTGCACACTCCATATTTTCATTCAGAGGCTGAGGTTGACCTGCAATGAAAGACCTAACAGAGTTCCAAAAAGGGCAAATTATTAGGACCCGATTAGCTGGAGGATCAGTAACCAAGACAGCCAACCTACTGAATGTTTCAAGAGCAACTGTTTCAACAGTCATGACAGCCTACACAAAACATGGAAAGACATCATTGTGTAAATGTAATAGTTGGCAGAAATCAAAACTAAATGACAGAGATCATCATACACTGACATGAATTGTGTCAAAACAGTTCAAAACTAGGGGAGCTAAAGTGACTGCAGAGCTCAATAGCCATCTTCGAGACCCCATATCTATTGACAATGAGAACTCTGTAAAGGAATATTCAAAGGTGGGCTGTATACTGAAACCATTACTGACAACAACCAAAGCAAGGAAGCATAAAACATTGTGGCAGGAGCATAAATTCTGGATGAATGATCAATGGAAACATGTCATATGGTCCGATGAGTCATTTTTTTCTTTATTTCCAATATCAGGCCAGGTTTACGTCTGGAGAACACCAAAAGAAGCCTACAATCTTGATTTTTTGTTTCCCGTGGTTAAGCATGGAGGTGGAAGTGCGATGGTCTGGACAGCCATATGATAGTATTATGCTCGTCCCATCATTACTCTCAAAGGCCATGTTACAGTCAATGATTATGTGAATATTTTAGGTGATCAGGTGCACCCCAGAATTCAAATGTTGTTCCCCAACAGTGATGCCGTATTTCAGGACAATAATGTACCCATTGACATAGACAGGACAGTACAATCGTGGTATGAGAAGCAGGCAACTGAACTGCAGTGTCTTCCCTGGTCAGCACAATCCCTAGACTTGAACATCATTGAACCTTTGTGGATGGTATTGGAACACAGTCTCCAGAGCAGATTTCTGCCTCCCTTGTCACTACAGGAGTTAGAAAAGGTTCTAATCGGAGAGTAGTATAGCATTCCCCTGGAGACTATCTGTGAAGAATCACAGCTGTAGTGTGGGAAAATGGGGGTCCAGCCACTTATTAATAAACCATTCCAATGTAAGTACCAGTGTTCGCATTGTTTTGCCTATCCCCTATACATATGTTCATGTCATAAAGAAATGTACTTAACATTTATTTTGTTTGAATGTTTATAAAATTGGAACCTCCTATTTTTATAACACTTAATTATAGGACTTTGCATTATGGTAGTCAGTATTCATGTATTGCAGTGAAATTAAATTAATCTTCACTAAAGTAGGCAATGTCTTCTGTATAAGTCCCTACAATTGTCCCAGTATCATCAGGGTTGACGTTAATATACATTATTCCTGTTAACATCAATAAAGAATAAGAGTGAACAAAAATTGGCTCTCCATAATCTGGACTATCAAACATTTATGAGAATGGTAATGTGAGTGCAATCCAAGTGATCTCAGAAATAAATCAGAACCTCCACAATAACAGTCTGCATTGAAGTCAGCTTGCATGTGCAGGTGGCACTCTGCTAATGTCTGGTACCATTAAAGAATGTGCCAAAGTGACTCAAATGCAGGCAGGGAAAACATGAAGAAACAATGAATGGAAAGGAGTAATTTGGCCCAGGGAGTTCTTCTACACATTGTCTCTGGCTACATGTCTGATTTATGTGCTCACTGTCATTAAATGTGCAGATATCTCTGTGATACTGTAGTTTGCAGGTACACATATGATGGTGTTGGTAGAAGAAAGTGCTGATCTTAATAAATTGTGTTTTTGAATACACCACATATTGCTAACAGTTACTTCCTGTACCTCACTAGAAATCACTGTCTTCTATATAAATTAATTTGTCTTGTTATTTTATGTTCTTGACTTTGAATTTAATCAAACTTACAATGTGCAATAACTCAAAGTATGCTGCTATGGATTAGAATTTTCTTCCACTGAACCCTTCATATGATATACCATCGTTTCTGTAGTTACTGACAAAGAGAATTATGACCAACGATTATGCCAGTAATTTAGGGGACTAAATGCATCTTGTGTAGACAATGCCCAATCTGTGTTTGTAGTTTCATTGAGGTGTTAACATGCTGGTGAAGGTTGGCACCTTGCCAGTGCTTCCGAATTCCTGTCCTAAATCTTAAACATGTGAAGTCAATTTTAGAGAATAAAATTCGTTCTAGTTTATGTATCTCATTCTTGATGATTGCACAAAGTGCTGAAAGGTATAGCAGTTATCTTATATGGAAAATGGAAATATTGCATGCATTGTATGAATCCATTCCATAATGAATTGCAGCTATATGGCAGGTTAATGATGTACAAATTCCACACAATTAGATTTATTTAGATTCCAGTAATTGTCTAGTGCAATTTTGTGTAGTGATCTAGTGAAGTTACAGGTAGCTAGTGGAAAGAGGAATCTGTGGGAACTGTAATTGTGAAAGCATGAGTTAATGATCACATTTCAAGTTTTCAGTTTATTTTTTATGTTCTAAACTGTGGTATTTTGCTTCTAAAGAATGAAAATTTAAGCTACAGGAATGTTATAATTTTCCAAACAATAAGACAAAAAGTTGCAAAATGGAAAGCATAAGAATTATAAAAAGAACAAGGGATATGTTAAACAGTTATTAAACTTAGAAAATGAAATAATGTTTGAGAATCAATGCAGGCGCAATCTACTGTCAACAAGTAATAATGAGTGGGAAAAGAATGACAAACTTCATAAATAAATCAGTCCATTACAGTACAAGAGCAATCAATTTTCAGTGATGAAATGTGGTGGACCTGTAGGATTGAACAGAAAAAGCTGGTGGAATTGGGGACAGGGGGTTTGCATTGGATAGGAGAAAAAGCAGTTTCATATAATAGATGATTCAGTGTGTAATTAGAAATTAAAACTTGAGACACTTTTCTTCCTAAGGTTCAAACACATTATTTACAACTTGTTTTACATTCCAGGGAAGTACAAAAATACACCCAATGACAAATATCTAAATTTTGGCCTTGATGTAAATGGAAGGAAAAACTTTGATGCTGAAATAAGCTTAAAAACAAGACCAGGAAAATATGGAAATACATATGAACCTCGTTTCTTCCTGGCAATCAATGACACAAGAATTGTTGAACTGTCAGGTAACAAAATCTTTAATTACTATACTGATCACATTCCTAAAAATAGTAACAATGAAGTAAATAGGTACTGACCCATTAGTGTTGCTTTCTTTCCAGGTCGTGTACGCTGGGTTGAAAAAAGGAATATTTCACAGTGTGACGTGAGTCTGGAATTCAATACAAGAAAATTTTTCACAAAACTCTTTGGCTATGTAAAGAAGACAGATACAGTTCTTGCTACTAGCTTGAGACTGGACTACAGATTTAAAGATGAAAAACCACAAAGCATCAAAATGGAGGCCAAATTTATTTCAAAAACCATGACCAAGGCACAGGGATCAATACAACTACAATCAACTGCATACCCTCAGTTTGATTTCACTTCCTCACTTATGTTTCTTGTAAGTGTTCTCAATTATCTGGTAAAGATTTATTTTACTTTATCTATTTTTGTGTGCTCAATGACTCCATGCAGTGATCAGCTTATGATAGCTCTGGAGCATGTCAAGATAATGATTACATGTATATTCAATTACAACTGAATACTCAACAGGTTTACAAACATAAACTACAGTATTATGGATAAATGAATAGATAATTATCTTCATTCTTCAGTGTCGACATGTTCAGAACAGTTTGACAGGCACAGTTGTCATCATGCTACTGGGCAAACAGTTCAGCAACATGTATGTAATATAAAAACATATTAACACTGTACAGTGACTGAGTTAAAATAATCTGATCTACATAAAATACTTTTATTAACATTAGACACTTCTCATCCCAAAATTCCTCAGCAGATTAGAACAGGGTATTCAAGAGCAGTTGGCAATATTTTGTTTCGGAAAAAAAAAAACAAATTGTGATACCTGAAGTTTTTAAGCTCAGTGGAGAGAAAGCTGAAAATTTTTCACTGGCCTGCTACGCATCTTTCTGCATCTAGAACAGATACTGGTAGTGTATGTAATTACTATTTATAGTGTCATGCATGTGGCTTTATAATAAAACATGTAAGAACCAGGCTTAAGTCTTACCAGCTGGCTAAACAATTTGACAATAGATCCTTGGACTTAGTCTACAAATGGTTCTAACCACTCTTTTTTTAGCAATGAAGATTTTTTGGGTAAATGAAAGAATTCCCTTGGAAGATTATGCTGTGTGATGTAATGGAGGACACATCATAAAATAAACTATCTTTTTGACCATTTGATCTCCAGTATGAGAGATCACTTGTAACGCAGTGGCATCTGAGTGCAAACTCTCCACAGTTTGAAGTATGTGATGTTCCCAGTTTAGTTTGGATTCTAAATGAACACCCAGGAAATTCATGCTATGAATTCTCTCTAGCTGCTGGCTGCTGTATGCCACTGTGTATTCCTCTGGGTTTTGTGACTTGATTTAAATAAAATTTGTATTCTGTAGGTTGGCAGAAAGAGAGTTAAACAATAAGTGTAAAGAATTATAGATGACTGTCACTGACAGATTTTCTATTACAATGTCAGTGATGCTGCAAATGCAATAAATTTGCACTCATCACCATTCTCAGCTGGAAGCAGGTGTGTATCATAAAACAAAAACAATAAAGGATCCAGGACAGAAATCTGCGTTAATTATCAGCCCAGTCTCATGTGACAAGAACTCCTAATTTCTAAGCTATAGCTCCCAAAGTTACTTTATGCTTCTTCAGATGAGATACAATTTCAGCAGGTAGCTTAATGGACCTGAATACCATATTGCTGGGCTTTCTCTAATAGTCTTTAGTGAAATCACAGAAGATACCCACTGGAGACTGCTCTTGTTTAGGGACTCTAAGAGTAGCCTACAAATGTGAAGATTGCCTGTTGAATTGATGTATTATTTTGAAAAACAAATTGCCTTTTATTTGAAACCCCATACTGAAATGTTCAAGGAGTTTAAGTATCAAAGATGAAATGGAGTGATATAACTAAAAATATGATATGTGCGCACATATCACACACATCAAATATTTTTAGCAATTGGTATTTAATTGATTCTGTAACAAAAGACACTACTGTTTGATTCTTATGTGGGCCAATTTCACTTCTGAAGATGACAGTTTAAACTGTCAAACCCAGTAAAGTGACCAAATAAAGTTTTCTTGTGCAGCTGATGACTAACTTTTTATCAGTGTTGAAATATTCTGCAGCTGCTGAACTACATCTGTGCACAAAATCATGTGTTAACAATCTTAGCATCCAACAACTTTTCGAAGATTTTTAAAACTGTAAGAAGTGCAATTTATCTCTAACTGTTCACTGTTCACATTTGAGGTAGTGGCATATTTCATTTTCTCTGAGAATGTTCCTTGATACCTTACTGATTTAAGTACCTGGCTCAGTATTCTACATTCTTGCGCAGCATTTCAATAGCTTACTTGATATATTTTAAAAGCCATTTGAATGTTCCTTTTTTAATGAGCAATGGTGTTTTCGAGTTTTTTTGTGGTTATAGGAGGTTGCTGCTTGAGAATATCTACTGCCTTGTGTAGGTCTGATCTACAGCCTTTCTGCTCAGATACACTTAGAAAGTGTTCATTGGCAATCTGTTTATTATAATTAATTTATATTGTAATGTGGTAACCACACTCAAGTCCAAATCTGAAAGCAGGGTCATCAGTCGAATAGAGTACTTAACACTTCATATTTATTAGAAACACCAACTTACCGTCAGAACAAAACTGAACTTCTGGATGGAGAGTGCAGCTATTTATACATACATCAAATATTTCAGAATGCATGTATTTATATATGCATTAAATATTCCAGAATATACCAACATAACATAGTTCAAGAATTTTCCAGAAATGATAATACTCAATAACAAACAATTACTGGCTGTTGGGTTTGAACTGATGACCTGCAAAACACTAGTCAGTGATGCTAACCATTACACTATGCTCCATGCACTACAGCTGGCAGTATTACTCACTCTGCTGGAGAAACAGTGAACCATTAGGCAGAAGTTCTCATTCGAACTGACAGCTGCTCCATGGGTCTAGATCTTGTCAATGGTCTCCTGTATGGTGGTGCTGGTGCTTCCTTGAAGTCTGGTCAAGTTGGTGCATCCTCTTCATTGTAGTGCAACTTAAGTTAGCCCATCCCATTGAAGCTACTGAGTGAGTGAGTTGTCTTCAGTGTCCCTGAAATTTCCATCTTCACCTGTGGACTGTAGGAGGGCTTCATACAGAAGACATGGACAATGTCTCTGCATTTCTGTCTTCTTGATAAAGGGTCACAGTCCTTGACTTCTTATGTGACATCCAACAAGAGATGAAGGATATGATGTGGCTGAAAATAATATTTTAGTAACTTTACTAGTCCTTCTTTCTGCCCAGGCATAAAAATAAATACCAAGACTCCTGGGCTGTATCTCAATGCCAGTGCTTGGTGTTACAGAAATCTCTGTCTTTCTGTTAGGTATCCAGATTCTGCATGTAAGCCAATTGTCGTGCTTGTTTGGTCCTGGTGATGAGGTGTTTCACATTGTCATCCTGAATAATGTCCAGTTGAAATGGGGACAATGTATCCATTGTAATTTCCACCTTGCAATTGTGGAGCAGAAAGAATGGTGTGGTTCCTGTAGTGTCTTGCCGTGCTGTGTTGTATGTGAATATCATGACATGCTGTATCGTATCCCAGTCTCTCTGTTTGACATAAGTGTACTCTGAGAAAATATCTGCCAACATCTGTGTTCTGTCAGGCAATTAATCAGTGGATCATATGTAGTTGTCCTGCTGTGGGTGACACTACAATCTGAAATTACATCTGATACAAGTCTTGACTGGAAAACTTCGTCACAATCACAGATGATCACACAGTATGCTCAGTGCTTTAAAACAATTTCCAAAACTTCAGTGGGTGACCTAGCGATGGTGATATTATAATGGTTTAGGTATTAATCAGTTCTTGTTTGTTGACATTCAGTTTTTGGAGTGAACTGCGGCATGTGCTTCCAGTTCTGGCATTCCTTACAGTGGCTCACACAGTGTCTTAATGGGTTGGTGGAGGCCTAACAAGTGATTTCTACATGTGATTGTGTCTAGAGCCTTCATGAATCCCAGGTGACCACATCTTGGAACATTATGGAGGAACTTCCATGACTGTTGACAACTTTTCAGTAGTTTCATTAATGTATAGCAGACGCAATTGTCAGGTTACTGTAGGAAAATTGGAGTCATTTTTCACAGCTGTCATCTCCAAGCTTGTACTGCAAATGAAGCCCATTGTTGTTGTGGTCTTCAGTCCTGAGACTGGTTTGATGCAGCTCTCCATGCTACTCTATCCTGTGCAAGCTTCTTCATCTCCCAGTACCCAAAGCAACCTACATCCTTCTGAATCTGCGTAGTGTAGTCATCTCTTGGGCTCCCTCTATGATTTTTACCCTCCACGCTGCCCTCCAATACTAAATTGGTGATCCCTTGATGCCTAAGAACATGTCCTACCAACCAATCCCTTCTTCTAGTAAAGTTGTGCCACAAACTTCTCTTCTCCCCAATCCTATTCAATACTTCCTCATTAGTTATGAGATCTACCCATCTAATCTTCAGCATTCTTCTGTAGCACCACATTTCAAAAGCTTCTATTCTCTTCTTGTCCAAACTATTTATCATCCATGTTTCACTTCCATACATGGCTACACTCCATACAAATACTTTCAGAAATGTCTTCCTGACACTTAAATCTATACTCGATGTTAACAAATTTCTCTTCTTCAGAAACGCTTTCCTTGCCATTGCCAGTCTACATTTTATATCCTCTCTACTTCGACCATCATCAGTTATTTTGCTCCCCAAATAGCAAAACTCCTTTACTACTTTAAGTGTCTCATTTCCTAATCTACTACCCTCAACATCACCTGACTTAATTCCACTACATTCCATTATCCTCGTTTTGCTTTTGTTGATGTTCACCTTATATCCTCTTTTCAAGACACTGTCCATTCCGTTCAACTGCTCTTCCAAGTCCTTTGCTGTCTCTGACAGAATTACAATG
Source organism: Schistocerca gregaria (assembly GCF_023897955.1). Classification (NCBI taxonomy): domain Eukaryota; kingdom Metazoa; phylum Arthropoda; class Insecta; order Orthoptera; family Acrididae; genus Schistocerca; species Schistocerca gregaria. The sequence goes on from NC_064931.1 coordinate 829,959,486, forward strand.
TCAGCGGCAAACCTAAAAGTTTTTATTTCTTCTCCATGGATTTTAATACCTAATCTGAATTTTTCTTTTGTTTCCTTCACTGCTTGCTCAATATACAGATTGAATAACATCGGGGAGAGGCTACAACCCTGTCTCACTCCCTTCCCAACCTCTGCTTCCCTTTCATGTCCCTCAACTCTTATAACTGCCATCTGGTTTCTGTACAAATTGTGAATAGCCTTTCGCTCCCTGTATTTTACCCCTGCCACCTTTAGAATTTGAAAGTGAGTATTCCAGTCAACATTGTCAAAAGCTTTCTCTAAGTCTACAAATGCTAGAAACGTAGGTTTGCTCTTCCTTAATCTAGCTTCTAAGATAAGTCGTAGGGTCAGTATTGCCTCACGTGTTCCAACATTTCTACAGAATCCAAAATGATCTTGCCCGAGGTCAGATTCTACTAGTTTTTCCATTCGTCTCTAGAGAATTCGCGTTAGTATTTTGCAGCTGTGACTTATTAAACTGATAATTCGGTAATTTTCACATCTGTCAACACCTGCTTTCTTTGGGATTGTAATTATTATATTCTTCTTGAAGTCTGAGGGTATTTCACCTGTCTCATACATCTTGCTCACCAGATGGTAGAGTTTTGTCAGGACTGGCTCTCCCAAGGCCGTCAGTAGTTCCAATGGAATGTTCTCTACTCCGGGGGCCTTGTTTCGACTCAGGTCTTTCAGTGCTCTGTCAAACTTTTCACGCAGTATCGTATCTCCCATTTCATCTTCATCTACATCCTCTTCCATTTCCATAATATTGTCCTCGAGTACATCGCCCTTGTATAGACGCTCTATATACTCCTTCCACCTTTCTGCTTTCCCTTCTTTGCTTAGAACTGGGTTTCCATCTGAGCTCTTGATGTTCATACAAGTGGTTCTCTTATCTCCAAAGGTCACTTTAATTTTCCTGGAGGCAGTATCTATCTTATCCCTAGTGAGATAAGCTTCTACATCCTTACATTTGGCCTCTAGCCACCCCTGCTTAGCCATTTTGCACTTCCTGTCGATCTCATTTTTGAGACGTCTGTATTCCTTTTTGCCTGCTTCATTTACTGCATTTTTATTTTTTCTCCTTTCATCAATTAAATTCGATATTTCTTCTGTTACCCAAGGGTTTCTAGCAGCACTCATCTTTTTACCTACTTGATCCTCTGCTGCCTTCACTACTTCATCCCTCAAAGCTACCCATTCTTCTTCTACTGTATTTCTTTCCCCCATTCCTGTAAATTGCTCCCTTATGCTCTCCCTGAAACTCTGTACAACCTCTGGTTCTTTCAGTTTATCCAGGTCCCATCTCCTTAAATTTCCACCTTTTTGCAGTTTCTTCATTTTTAATCTACAGGTCATAACCAATAGATTGTGGTCAGAGTCCACATCTGCCTCTGGAAATGTCTTACAATTTAAAACCTGGTTCCTAAATCTCTGTCTTACCATTATATAATCTATCTGATTCCTTTTAGTATCTCCAGGGTTCTTCCATGTATACAGCCTTCTTTAATGATTCTTGAACCAAGTGTTACCTATGATTAAGTTGTGCTCTGTGCAAAATTCTACCAGGCGGCTTCCTCTTTCATTCCTTTGCCCCAGTCCATATTCACCTACTATGTTTCCTTCTCTCCCTTTTCCTACTACCGAATTCCAGTCACCCATGACTATTAAATTTTTGTCTCCCTTCACTATCTGAATAATTTCTTTGATTTGCTCATACATTTCATCAATTTCTTCATCATCTGCAGAGCTAGTTGGCATATAAACTTCTACTACTGTAGTAGGTGTGGGCTTCATATCTATCTTGGCCACAATAATGTGTTCACTATGCTGTTTGTAGTAGCTTACCTGCATTCCTATTTTCCTATTCATTATTAAACCTACTCCTGCTTTACCCCTATTTGATTTTGTGTTTATAACCCTGTAGTCACCTGACCAGAAGTCTTGTTCCTCCTGCCACCAAACTTCACTAATCTCCACTATATCTAACTTTAACCTATCCATTTCCCTTTTTAAATTTTCTAACCTACCTGCCCTATTAAGGGATCTGACATTCCATGCTCCGATCCGTAGAATGCCAGTTTTACTTCTCCTGATAACGACATCCTCTTGAGTAGTCCCCGCTGGAGATCCGAATGGGGGACTATTTTACCTCCAGAATATTTTACCCAAGATGACGCCATCATCATTTGATCATACAGCAAAGCTGCATGCCCTCGGGAAAAATTACGGCCGTAGTTTCCTCTTGCTTTCAGCCGTTTGCAGTACCAGCACAGCAAGGCCATTTTGGTTATTATTACAAGGCCAGATCAGTCAATCATCCAGACTGTTGCCCATGCAACTACTGAAAAGGCTGCTGCCCCTCTTCAGGAACCACACGTTTGTCTGGCCTCTCAACAGATACCCCTCCGTTGTGGTTGAATCTACGGTACGGCTACCTGAATCGCTGAGGCACGCAAGCCTCCCCACCAACGGCAAGGTCCACAGTTCATGGGACACGACATCAAAGCTCACAAGCAAATCCCAGAACTTCGTCCTGGTGCTGCCGTGTCACCGAGATTATACGGTCTACCCAAGATTCTTAAGAAAGTGGTCCCGCTTCGTCCGATCGTGAGTAATTTGGGCGCTCCTACCTACAATCTAGCCAAGTATTTAGCATCTGTTCCTGGCCCTCACGTCGGTAAATGCGAACATCACATTTCCAATTCTATGGTGTTTATTCAGAGGTTGAAGTCCTTGTCTCTTAGTCCCTGGGATTTGCTTGTGAGCTTTGATGTCGTGTCGCTTTTTACCCGGGTTCCTCTGGAAGAATCCTTGCAATTAATTGGTGAGAAACTGGATGAGGAAACAACCAGGCTTTGTCGCCACGTGTTAACGTCGACGTACTTTTTATTCAATGACAAATATTTTGAACAGACTGACGGAGTGGCTATGGGGAGCCCTTTGTCCCCAATATTCGCCAATCTTTTTATGGAAGATTTTGAGGACATGGCGCTGAAGACAGCATCCTTAGAACCAACCTGTTTTTGGAGGTACGTTGACGATACGTTTATGGTGTGGCCTCATGGGAGAGAAGCTCTGGACCGCCTCCTAGATCATTTCAATTCCCTGCATCCTAGCATAAAATTTACAATGGAGGTGGAAAATGATGGAAAGCTTCCGTTTCTGGATGTTCTGGTGTACAGAAAGGATGATGGGACACTGGGACACAGTATTTATCGAAAGCCTACGCACACGGATCGTTACTTACATGCTTCTAGCTGTCATCCATCGTTCCAGCGTACGGGGGTTCTGCGGACGTTGGCGAGAAGAACTTATGCCATTTCAGATGGAGAAAGCTTGACACAAGAATTGGACCATCTTAAGATTGTGTTCAAGCAGAATGGCTTTACAGATAAACAGATCCGTCGTGCTTTCCAGTTTGGACCTTCGCCTGAACCACCAGAAGATACCTGCAAATCGGTAGCTTTTCTGCCTTTTGCTGGGAGCATTTCCTCGAAGATAGGAAGGATTCTGAAAAGATATCACATCAAAAGTATTTTTCGTCCACCAGCCAAGATTAGAGCGCTCCTTGGCTCTGTTAAGGATGACTTGGGTTTGAGGAAGTCCGGTGTTTACAAGATCCCTTGCCACTGTTGAAAGACTTATATTGGTCAGACAATCCGGACCATTCAGGAGCAATGTGTTGAGCATCAGCGGCACACAAGACTGCTTCAACCTGAGAAGTCTGCAGTGGCGGAACACTGTCTCACCGAGGGACACAGAATACTATATGACAAGACACAAATGGTTGCCCCTGCATCTCGCTATTGGGACTGTATTTTAAAAGAATCCATAGAGATTCGGTTATCTGACAATCTTATTAATAGAGACAAGGGTTTTCTTTTAAGTAAGACTTGGGACCCAGTGTTATCTGACATTAAAAAACAACGGTCTGTGGTTCTATCGTCGGAATAAAAAAAAATTTTATTTATTTTTATTTTTTAATTTTTGACAGCGATATCTCGATTTCGCCTCTTTCCATCACTGGCGGCGGGGTATGTCTACTGCGCTAGAGGGCAGTTACGGCACCTTCTCGCGCATGCGTTGTGGGTCTTCTGCGGCCTATATAGCGGCCGCCGCTTGCGCTGGGAAGTCAGTTCCGGCGAGATCGTGCACCAGCACTCTCACCTGAAGATGGCGGCCAGCTGGACCGCGGAAATATTGTGTCATGAAGACGTTATGATCCGGCTGCTTACCCGAGAAGAATATTATCTATTTTTTGGGTATTTCTACCTGCAACCAAAATGTTTGATAGCCTTTTTTAAATTTCACCTTCAGCTCCACATTGGTGCTAAGCTCAAGTAGCTCCTCTTGTAATACCACATTTGCCACTTCCATTTCATCAAATGGACATATGATCCATGGTGGTATTTCCATTGCCAGAATATCTTTAAATCTATTTTTGAAGTCATCATGCAGGTTAATTAAATGTCAAGAATATGTCTGAATATCCTCATCAAGACATTCTGCCTGTGACAAGTTTGGGAGAATTTGCACTGACTAATATTTTATTCATAAATTTCAGTATACCAATAAAAGCCAAAATTACACCTTTTGTTTTTTATTAAATTTAGCCTGTCCCCTTGTAACTGCAAGTTAACATCATTAAATTTGTTGAAGAAATCTGTCAAGTACACAATGTCTGCTTTAAATTTGATCAGATTTTCTTTTAAATCTGGATCTTCAGTTTCCAGAAATTCTATAACTGTTTGAAAAAGTGAGTAAAATCTTGATAAACATGCACCTTTCGACAATCAGTATGTAAGAACAATTTTTGGAAACCTTCATCACTTTCATTGCGCAATAGTGCAAATAAATGGGTATTCAATCCATTGCTTCTTATTTTGGTAACTGTGTTAATCACAAATTGAAGCAATTGGTGCAATTTCTCATTCAAATTTTTTGCTACAAGGTGTTGTCTGTGGATGACACGGTGAATTGCAGTTAGTCCTGGAATCATTCTTTTAAGATGATTTATAAACCCACGATATTGCCTGAACGTGGCAGGAGCTCCATCTGCTGCCACTGAAGTAACGTTTGTAAATGGCATTGATTTTTCCTTAAAAAAATCACTCAGGACATTAAATACTGATTCGCCTTCAGTGTCCATTTTCAGCGTGTTCATGAATAGTAGCTCTTCATGGATTTCTTCGTCCATAACAAATGGAAAATATGCCAATAATAATGCTTCATTATCAGGTAAAGTTGATTCATCCAACTGAATAAAAAATGAGCAGTTTGCAGATAATTACACAAGAAGCTTTCACTATCAGAACTCATTTCATCAATACATCTTTGTACCGTGTTTTTACTTAAAGGAATTTGTTTGAGTACATCAAATGGAGGTTTGTGCAGAACAGTTTTTAAAACCTCTTCAATAGCAGGTAAAATTAACTGTTCTCTGATGGTGTACAGTTTTCCAGACTTCACTATAAGCAATGAGATGTTGTAATATACTCACAAGCCATCATCATTACTTTGAGATGTTGAAGCAAACATACTGTCAACAGTGGGTCTCTTTTCATATTTTTCCTTTAGTGTTTGAAAGTATTTCAAATCTTTACCTATTTCATCAGAATGACACCTTCCTAGATGATCTTCGAGCTTAGATAGTTTAATAGTCATTACTCAAAACTTTGTTGCACAAAAGACATATAGGCAATTGTTTATCTGCCTTTGATGGAAGAAAACCAAGTTTCAAATAATCAGCACTGTATTGTCGACAATTCTTCTTAGATTCAGTGATTTTTCATATCAGTCATAACCAGTAAAGAAAAAAATGTTTTTTTTTTTTTTTTAGTAATCATTGGGTGATTTTAACAGGATATTGTTATTTTAACAGAATAGAATAGAATTAGTTATTGCAACAAAGAAACCAAAATGACAGCAGAAAAACAGTTTTTAATTATTAAAAGCAATAAACTGCTATGACTCATTGTTTAATTGTTGAAGCTTTAGCAGCCACCAGTTTAAATATCTGGTTTTTAATTAATGATTAAAGAAAATATATACCTAATTCACGAGACCAGTGCCTCATTTCATAAGCATAAATTCTCTTTAATAGTGGACTCTATTATTATTTAGTTGTACGGCACTCAATAAGAGCAATTCCTTATTGATTAGTTCTGATTTTTATTGTTGATATAAACAATAAGACTGAGAACCTTGAAAAGCTATTTATTATAAATTTAGTATATTGCTAAATTTATAAACAACCCAGTATACAATAAACTGGTATTGTGCAAAGCACATGTAAACAGACATGACTGTCAAAAATGTTGAGTGTTATGTGGCAAGATCAACTATGGTTTGTCAACCTGGTGGGACGTTCATTAACTAGCTTAGTCTTTGCGTCTGCTAATAGTGGAAACATGCGTTACATTGCACTTGTGCTTTAATAGCCATATAGAGGTTTTCACAACTTATTTTATTATAATATAAAATATTTTTTGATTAATCACATTTAAATACATTTTCAAATATTTTTTGGCGTTTAGCATTAGCAGCTACGAGGACTTTGAAATAGGTACAAACATGCAGGTCAGTCATAGATCTCTCTTTTAATGAATTGACACTGTCACGTAAATAAATATTTCTATAAAAAAAACTACTAAAAGTTCAATCTTTCTTGGCTTTTTTGTTCTTTTATAGAAGTATCGAATAATTGCTCCTCTCAGTATTTAATTTTTGTTATGTAACTTCTACATGCAAATATAATATTATTACAATATAAAATAAAAATATGAGTAACAAATTGGCAGGTACTTTTTGGCACTGGCAAACACTGACATCGATTCACTCACACTTTTATTCTCAAAATTCTGAAAACAAATGAGTAACGTTTTGTCCTTGGCATTCATACGTATATTAGTGAAGCTTGGAAACACAGCACAAGTTGTATTTCATCCATTTGCATGTCTTAACGAGCATTCTGTGGGTGTGTGGGCAGCAGTTTACAAGTCTCTACATGCATTGTACTGAATATTGAAATGCTTGTTTTTACAAATAGCAGTTGCTGACCTTCTTAAAATACACTAGATACTCAAAAAAATTAAGGTGGTTAAAAATTTTCATGGACCCCCACTTACAACTTGCGAAGCCCCAATCTCCCTTGGACCTCTGGGGGTCCACCTGGATAACTCTGGGAACCAGGGACCTAAGGTCTGTAAAGACAAGTTTAGACTAATTGCAGTACCCATAGACATTCAAGTAATCATGTTTTCATGCACAATATGTTAATGAAATGGGTAGAAACTGAAGTACATGGTACAATTGGAAGTACCCTCCACCGTGCAGTTCATGGTGGTGTGCAGAGTACAGCTGCAGAAGATAAAATAACTGCAAGAACAGAATCATCAATTAGACACATATAATACAACTGTGTCACCCATATGCTGGGTGGTCCTGGTTCCATGACATCTTGATTTATTCCTTGTCTTATTCCTGTTTGCCTGTTGCTTGTAATGTCAAATAGATCATGTATGCCTGGCAGAACCATGGGATTTTGATATTTATATTTAATCTTTTGTGCACTGTAGCAAGCATAATATAGTTGTAAGTTATGACTGTAAGTCTTCAAGCTTTTAAAATGAGTCTCTGCCAAAACCAACATGGATCTTGTCTGAGATAAATAAAGAAAAGAGTGAATGCATCCACTCCAAATATGTTCTCAGCCTCTGGGCTGAATAATGAATAATTCTGTCCATTTATTGGATACTTCTATTTTGAACTTGGCTTTTATGAGAAGTTTTTCAATGCCATAAGTGACAAGTCAGCAGTATATAGATCACAGCAATCAGTAACTCATGGGGGTGATGACATAACAATTGTTAACAACTCTGTATGGACTGTTTGCATTCTTGATTTGGATTTTTAGATGTAGACTCTCTACTGAGCCATTGTAAACTAGTGATTTGCATATAGTATGACTATTATTGTGGCTTAAGTTCTTGGTGAAATTTTAGTCTCTTATCTGCAACATAACATAAGAACAATACGCTAGCAGTTCATTTTCATACCTGAAAAAATTGTATCAGGGCAAGCCCAAAAAAAGAAACAGTGGGTACTGCAGGTTGTTTTTCAGTACCTGGAACACTTGTAAGTGTTGTAGATGATGTAGATATCTGTCCAAATCACGCATAGTTTTATTGAACACTAGGGAGGGTGAAGGCACTCTTGGATTTGCTATCATGCATTGCTCCTGTAACAACTGAAATTGTTGCTGGTGGTGATAAATTTGTACCTAAAGGAATGCTTTTTCCTAAAGGGATGCTATAAACATCACCAGTGTCAATTTTCTATCTAAACTAAACTTTTTTCCTTTTTATGTACAAATAATAAGTAAACATATATTCATAATACATATTCCCATGTTGTTTATAAATTTGACTCTTTTTAAATTAGTGCCACCATTATTAAAATTATTTTTAAATTTTTTTTTGTACACTGTGGCCAGTATCCAATAGTCCTCTTCTTCACCTTCTTACTTCCCAAGCTTACACTTGGATGTACTGTTTTACCTTCACCACTTCATCCAATAGTCACTAGAGGAATACAGTAACATTAACATGTAATATCTGGATACCCTGATTTTCATGTCAGAGTATAGCAGTGTCTCTTTGTGTTTTTTGACATTATAATTTCAATCTTGTGATAGCATAGTTCATTTGCAGTATTTTCTTTTTTTCACTCAGGCCAAAAATTAAAGGCTATTTACCATATGTTGTGAACAGGCACTACTATTTCATCAACTACATATCACACACACACACACACACACACACACACACACACACACACACACACCAGCACTGATTAGTATTTTTTTGTACTATTAAATGCTGTAATGATACTAATATCTGTGTATATATGAATACTATATAGTAGATCTGTAGTGTTATTAGGGTGATATTTTTGAGGGCATGCTGAAAAGTAATGTGTCTGATTTTGTATGTAAAAACTATTAAAAGATTTTTAAATGAAACAAATGTTATTAACATTCTACATCTTTATTCTTTGTGTCTATATATTTGCAAAGCTCATTTACTAGAGGTCTCTGAATTGTAGCATGTAAGATGGCAGTGTGTAACATGACTATGTTGGTATGCTGTAATCAAGTTTCAAATTTGAAGAGTTTGTCCACACATGGAGTACTCTCTCCTTCAGTATGAAAATACCAGACCATACATGCATGCTGCAGCACATGCAGCAATCAGACATGTTTTGTTCACTATCATTGGTCATCTTCCATACAGTCCCAACATGGCCCCATCCAATTTTCATCTCTTTTCAGAACTTAAAGAACACCTTTGAGGACTCCACTTTCATAGTAATGAAGCAGTGCAAGCAGAGGTGATGTTGTGGCTCCATTAATCACACCAAACATTCTGCAGTGATGGTATCAACAAACTGGCCTCTCATTAGGAAAAATGTCTTTGTCTCAAGGGTACTTTGTTGAGAAATAAATATGTAGACATAAAGAACGGAAATGTAGAATGTTAATAACATTTGTTTTATTTAAAAAGTTTTAAGAGTTTTTACATAAAAATATTCAGATAAATTACTTTTCAGCACACTCCCATTTCATAGAAATTATATGAAGTTTAAATTGTACATAAAAATCTTCAATCTATAACATCATGAAACTAGTTATCTAAATTTCACCAGCACACTCAGCAACACATTGCTTTTTAAAGAAATTATTTGTATCCAACATTTTCTTACTGCTAAAAAAAATATTAATTGATAAACTTGACCAGTGCTTTCATTATCTTGTGCTAGTGTGATGATCATTGTGTCTCAAAGAACACAGTGTGCAGTTAGTGTATCAGTAATATCCTGCCTGCGATAATTTTTTTAATCTTTATTGAGAGCAATTGTGAATTTTAATAATAAAGAAAACTTCCATCAGTATCATTATTGTAACATATATGATTCTACTGTTTTAGAGAAATAGTGACCGAATGGATTTTTGGATGGAAATTGCTGTTGGACCACATCAGAAAGATATAAAATCAAAATTTGTTCTAACAACATTGATTCGTTTCCTAAGAGGCCATGACAATGTAAGATTTGATGCATCTGTACATATCAGTAAACCAATCTCATCCATTGACATGAGATTTAGTTTGGGATATCTCAATACAGGACCAGAAACAAGCATACTTGTGACAGTAAGATATGCTCCAGGTGAGATGTTATATGAATAGTATTTGTAAACTTTATTACAGAAATAAGCGTTTTTACAGATATCTTTGACTTGTGTGTACTGCTGTGTAACTGATATGCATTCCCCAATGGAAAAAATATAACATTCACTACATTCAGCTGATTGTATGTTGTGCACCTGTGCTTGAGTATTCATTAATAACAAGATAATAAAGGACAGAGCAGTATCCAGAGACCCAGGTAATTTCTTCAGGAAACAAGCATCCATATATACTTTTACTTCACAGAGATTGTCGACTAGCAGTGTACACTCTTCTACCTTGGCATTTACAGTGCCTGTATCTTAGAATATTGTGCTTGATTGCCCTATCACTATACTGATAAGGTGCTTGATTTTGTTTTAACTAGGGACACAGTACATAGTCTGAAATAACTAAGTTTCATTGGGACAACAAGAATATGAGTACACAGAGAGTAAACACACAGCTGGAATACATTTGACAATTGAGAGTTCAGATTCTTAGTATGCACATATAAAGATACAGCTCCTGGCAGGTGCCACTGTTGTTGCACTGCACACATGTATTGAACAAGGTGACTGCTGTCAGTGATTTGTCTGTTCCTTGTGGCTGCCTCAGTACTTGTGCAGCACATCAATTGAATGCTTACCATGATGGTCTGACTTATGGCTGTGGTAGATGCAGTATCTGGCAGGTTTCTACAGATTTCTTTGTTTCCTCTGTTATGTTAAAACCTTTCCTTGATCACCCATCCAACACCATTAGAAATGCTAAACTAATGTATAATACAGTCTTCAGATTGTGCTGATCTATGAACTGTTTAATAACTTATGAAGTCAGGTTTCATAATTTGTTTTATTATTAAAGATAATTTCATTTTGACCATGGGTGAGAAAGATTTCTAAGTGGAAAACAAGCAGATTTGAGATCCCTGATTAACTTAGCCACATACTGGTCCCATCTAACTTTGTTATATCTGTAAATACTGAATAATTTCAAATGCAGAGTTTTATCTGAGCTGCTTCTAGTTCCTGCAAGTAATTTTTATCTTTCTGTAATTGCACAGTATGAGTTTTTTTAAGATTAACAAGATAAGATTTTTTCTGTAGACCAGTTGTATGCCTGTTTTGTTATTGTAATGACTGCAACCTACATCAATTTGAATCTGCTTACTGCGTTTGAGTGTTGGTCTATCTCCACAATTTTTGCACCTCCCACTTGCCACGCTTCTCTGTTCCCAAAGATGGAAAGTTTTATAAGAAAATATTGGATTGTCCCTTCACAGGCTATCAGAAATGAGATGGTCTCCTTGGATAGATGCTGTGCATCCATTTGCTAAGGAACTGCCAGGATTTCAAAGGACAGTTGAACATTCCTTTAACTTTAATTTGACTGTGGAGGCACATACTGAACTAAAGTACACGCAGAAGCATTTGAAATAGTTTAAATATGCCTTGATGTCTTCAGTGTGGCACAAAGTATCAGCAGCATTAAACATACATAACATTGTGCTTCAAGCAAGAGAAGCCAGAGTAGATATTGAACAGCTTATGTTAAGGGTCTAGTGGAAGAATTAAATAAATTAAGAAACAGATGGGACACTATTTACTCAGATAGTTGCAAGGTAGCAGAAAATATTAGAATATCACCTGACTTGACTGTAATGATTCACTACACAAAGAAATTAAATATTTTCAGTTTTATTCTAGAAAAAGTTGTAGGGAACTTAACCACAGGGTAGTCTGCCATAGACAACTTGATAGACACATTTGGGTTCTTATGGAACTATATAAGCCTGAACAATTCTAAACTATCAAATTGTGTAGAAAACATGGCATTTTTATACAACATGGAAGTTAATAAACAAGATTTGAATGAAAAATTTTGCAGGTAAAAAAGATTCAGGCAGTTAATTTTGGGCTGTAACCACTCTCAACTCTGTGCCTTCTCAGTGCTCTTCCTAAGAGCCATTTTAATAACACAGGCTATTTCCAAATGTATTGGTAGCCTTACAGATTTTCTGCCCTTCTGCTGCAGAGCAGTCATTCAGTTTTGCTGCAGACATTAAGACTAAATCCTTTGAAAGCTACAATCAAGCAAGAGTGGCTTGTTGCATTCACTCTGATCACAATGGAGTCAGAGTTAGCCCACTCATTTTATTATACCAGGACTGTAAACGAGTTCATATCTAAAAAAGCTAGGAAGAAAGTTTAATTTGTTTGCACTTCCATGCTACTGTATATTTCAGTCTTACAGGATATACACCTTGACTCATTGACTGACTGCCAATGTACCACAGATGGTAGGCATTTTAATCAGAATGAGAATTTCAGTGAACTGTTAGGAATAATTCATTCAGTTACAAATTTTATATGATCCGTCTCACTCCCAATGTCACAAGGGAGTCACATGTTATTTGCTTTAGGAGTTTATTCATTTTGTGTAATACTAGCATCCATTAATTACTCTAAAAGTTCTGGCAACTCACTCAGATGAATGACTGATTTTAATATTCAAATTGTTCTGCTATATCCTTTATAATGAATAACTGCAAGGAGGATTGTAACCAGTAGTGAAAAGTAATAAAGTCCAAGATACTAGCTGATTTATGTTTGGAAATAAAAAAAAGGTTTATTGTATTGTCAAGTTTGTGAAGTAACACAATAACAGACTGAGTCCCTACGAAAATACTAAGTGCAGTGCACTATATTACTGTTCAGTAGTAAAGTTCATGTGATTCACTGTTGAAAATGAATTAAAAGTCCAATGATTCTGCCCAGAAGTACTCCAGGTAAGTGACATAAAATATTACAGGTCCCACACTTAATTTGCTACCTACTCAGAATTGTTTTGCAAAACTATTTTCAAGTTAACACATCTGTCATCTGCAAAATTTTAGTCCCATAAAAATATGACCTGCTGTTTTCACCTGTCAAAACTACTCGGACTGCCATTTTTTGCTGTCTCTGAGTTTAGCTGAACCTGTATGAACTCCAATTTTCAGATATCTGTTTAGGCATATGATTAGGTAGCAATTTACCATTACTCAGAGGATGTTTAATAGCTTTTGATAATATGCTATCTTTGTGGAGGCATGTGGAACTCATACATTATTAATAATGGCCATGGAATGCATACTTGCATAAAGCTATAAACAACAAATCTGCTCATGTATATCATGCACAAATATATGTTTTATTTTTCATTTCAGGTAAAGAAGTGCTTATACAATTCAAATTGAAAATGCCTCATACATCATTTACATTTTTTGAGGCAATGTTCAACTTGACATTACCAGGTTTCAATCCAATGGTTGTGGAACTAAAGTTACATGAGAAATCTCCAAAAGAATATGATGTAAGCTGCTGCTAAGTTAATAGTAAATATTATCTAATTTTATTGTGTGTGTGTGTGTGTGTGTGTGTGTGTGTGTGTGTGTGTGTGTGTGTGTGTGTGTGTGTGTGTGTGGGTGTCGTTTTTTTTTTTCTTATGTAATTCAGTGAAACAGTCTAGAAGTTTTCATTGTTGCATTTTGGCAGTTATTTCAACCTTTCTTGGTAAATACTTATAATCCATTTTTCTTTTCTCTTGGCAGATTGAATTCTCTGGATCATGGTTTAGTGGACATTCTATAAGTGGTAAAGGACTGTATCAAGACAAAAGTACTTCAAAAACAATGAACCATCATTTGAAACTTGCTGTCAAGTCTCCAAGTTTTAATGAACTTACAGTGTCATTTCGGTTAATCCAAGATGATACAGAATTCAAAACAAATATTCTGGTAATATATTTCCTCAGTTCATACAAAAATGTAGTTTGAAAATTAAATCAGAACAGAAATAAGTTCATCTATCTTTGTCTGTAATATATTATTTTATTGTGGACATTATCTGTTACTGTTTCATTCTGTTGGTGAAATTAATCATTGGCATGATTATATGTTAGTCAGCATATTTTGGGAACACCACAGACTTTTTTGCTTTGTAAGAAACGCTATTACTGTATGCCGCTTTTCATATATTTGTTTTTCACAAGGAACTTAATTGCACTATACTCTACCTTGTACACATGAAGAAACTTCTGCTGTATAGTCTTAACAATTTGTTTGCAGCACTTGCTCAGCCATCTCATAATTACTGGCACAGTGCAGACAAATATTTAGCACTACAGGTAACATAAATAAGTAGTTATATTTCCAGCAAATTATGTAGCAATAGCAAAGATGAAAACATTATAAAATTTAATCTGAAGCCTTCAGAACTCTACATTTCTTCTACCAAAGTTAAAGGTAGACAGATAAAATGGCATGGAGATTAAAGTTAATGATGAGTTTATTAAGGAATCTAATCACAAAAGAAATGATATTTGCTTCAGAACAAAAATCAATTAACAAACTACAAGAGAACAAATAAAATTCTTGGAACATTATATGGGAAAGGGGTCAGCTCTCATGATCCCCGAAACGAGTAGTGTATGTGTCAAAATATGAAACATAGCAGCAACTTGGGTTTACTTTGGTTTGTATCAGTTTTCTCAGTAAGAAAGAAATTGTTAGAATTTGAAGTTTTATGCTCAATAGCTCTTCCTTATGGAGATGTCATCTTCCATACATTGATTTGTCCAGTGTCTTTTGCATAGGCTGCTTTTGTAGACAACAGGGCCAATAAAAAGGCAATACAATACAGCAGTATTGGGTCAAAAATGAATGGCTCTCAGGCTCTAATTTCCCAAATTATACTATTGGTAGTAGATGCAGTCACTCATGTAAAGGGGATGGTGGCTGTCTAATTCTTGTGAATAACAGGATTAATTTCTGTAAATCCAACAGAATGAATCAGCTTTATGTTGAGAAATATTTTGAGTACTGTGTACTAAAACATAAACATCTAAAATTAATCATTATTTTAAGATGCAGTTTGCATGTGGGATTTGCCACCAGTTTTAGAAAATCCAGACTGTGTCATGTGAACATATACTTCAAAGGGACATAAAATTATTTGATGTGGGGACATACATTTTATTTTTGCTAGTATTTCGCACAATTTCTTTGATATAAGTAATCAAATAGCTGTCTTTAATATGGAAAATATTCTCAGAGCCCCCAAGAGAATAACTTCCATCTCTCTCTGTCAATGCAATTTTGATTGATAATTTCTGCATTATGCTACTGGATGTTCAACATATATCAGATGTGTTATCAGACCCTGTCAGAATCTCATTAAAACTGAAGTTGGCACACATGTATACTTCCGAAAATCCAAAAGTTACATACGGGCATCAAATTAAAGTTTCTAGTAATTTAAATAATTTTAGATACACATTGAAATATGAGTCTTGGGAGGAGGTGTGGAGTGAGGATGATACTCATCAGACAACAAAATTATTTGTTGACACTGATCGCCATTATTTTAATATTGCCTTTCCCCTCAAAAGATCACAGATTCGAAATACAAGAAGAAGAGTTTGTAAAAAAATGGATTACAGAGGGAATAATCACTTCTTGTGCAATGAAAGGAAAACACTGCATGTAGAAAGCAAAGAAAATGACGATCCCAGTTTCCATGTGTATTTAAAAATATACAGAAATATCCAAGGTCTGGCCATGAGCTAGGCAAAATGTCTCTCCCCACAAAGGCTACAGGCCTGGGGGGTATGCTAAAACTGACCAGTTTACCTGGGAAAGGCACATGAATTCTCCTCCCATGTGTCTTCCTATCTTCTTTCTGCAAGATGATACTTTTGCCTTGCCAAAAGACTAAAAATGCATGCTGTTGTCACAGTATCATTTCATCCAAGTAGCACATAAAGAAATGACCACTATTGACCATGTGTCAGTTGGATTTTATGTGTCAATATTGCACTTGGTTCCCACTGCTCCTGCTTACACAGCTAGCTCTTGCTCAACAAGAGAGTTTTTGTTCCTACTTTGGTACAGTATTGTAGGATCTCAAAAGGTTGGCCACTGAGTCTTGAAGCAAATAATATGGTATTTAACCAAATGATTCCTATTTTTGCTGATTTCTTCCAACTGAGGATTGAAGTGAAACTGTTTAAGCTAGACTGTTCAAAATATGTGATAGAATATTGAGTGAAATGGGAAACAGCTCTCACATATAACATATGATTTAATGTCGCTTTAATTTGCAGTCAGGAAAGCATTAAATGAGAACTCTGTATATTATTCTGGAAATCACAAGCAGATTTTGGTGACAAATATAATAGAAATATTGATGCAGCAGATGATGCTAATGAAATAGCTGCTTTCAAAGAAAGATGAAGAGCACAGACACACATTCCCATTGGGACACACTGATTTTTCCCCTCCAGAGTATGGGCTACAAGGTGATTATCTAAACATCAAAATAGTTTTGAGAATATTTATGACAATTATAATGAAGCTTCAGGAAATTAAGGTGGATTAAAAAACTATTTAATGTTGATTATAGATGAAGCAGACTATCAAATTCAGCTGTCTTGTCAACAGATTATTTATTTATTTATTTATTTATTTATATGACACAGCTGCTAAATTTGACTTCAGTGGCATTACCTGTGAGTTTTCTGCAGCCATAACAAGAAAATGGAAAGTAAAATTATAATAAGATCACAATTCTTGAAAAGGAATACACTTAATTATTGCCCTTTCTTCTTTTATTTCCTATTAATGATTGATACACTGTTAATAATTTAATGGAGGCAAAGAAAACCTGTTCATAATTATGATTCATGATAAAGTCTATGTACAGTAGCTGCCACAAACATTAAGATATACATTTTGTTTCACTTTCAGTTCTTTAGAAAGTTTGTATAGGTTGTAATTTATTTACTGCAATAGCACAGCAAATTTGTTGTGTGCAATATTTTTTTCTCATTTACGTAATATTTTTTAATGAAGGTTAACTTTTATTGAACCCATTTTAAAAATTACAAAATTTCCTATATCAGTGCAGAAAAAAATTGCAGAAAGGTATTTTTTCTGTGGGGAAAGGCAGCAGGGTTGCAGTTTGGGTAGTTCTGCCGAGGGTGCAGGATCATATCGGTATGGGCCTGCTTGGGAAAAGTGTTTCAATCATCCCTTACAAACAAGTAACAAGTGGTTGAAATTTCTAGTAAAGTTCTGTCCAATGAACCTGTGCTTAAGTAAGGTGTCCCTCAAGGCTGAGTTCTGGGACCACTCCTTTTCCTTTTATCTATCAGTGATCTGCCTCTGAATCTACTTAAACCCTCACTTGCACTGTTTGCAGATGACAGAAAATCCCTTTTCCAAAATCCATTGACTCAAATGATGGTGAGTGAATTACCTGACACCATAAACTAGTTACGTGGGTGTATGATAATATACTATTGTGAGTGTTTGTATGTGTATTTTCTCATTTAGGGGTACTCAACAGCAAGGTTATCAGCAAATAGACAATTATTAAGTAATAGTAAACACAGATATGCTTCAAAAAACTGGATTCCCTATCCCTTCCCTGTTGACTGCTGTTTCTTCTTCCATCACATCATCACAAGTCCTCCATCCCATAGAGGCCTTCAATGTAATCTTTCAACCTATCCACTCTCTCCTCTGCATTTAACAGTGGAATTCCTATTGTACTCTTAATGTTGCTGCCCTTGATTTTAATTTCACCAAGGTCCTTCTGCCAATCATTTCTGTTTTTATTTCCCTGTGTTTTTCATGTAGCTATTTCATGGTTGCTTCTCTGCACTACCTATGTACTTCATTCCTAAGGGAATTGTGTTTCTGTTTTCCTGAATTCCAATGAACATTTCTATACCTTCTTCTTTTGTTGATCAACTGAAATATTTCTTCTGTCACTCATGGTTTCTTCACTGTTATTTTCTATGTACTTAAGTTTTTCTTTACAACTTCTGTGCTTGCCCTTTTTAGTGATGTGCATCCCTCTTCAACTGAACTCACTATTGAGTTATTCATTATAGCAGTATCTATAGTGTCAGAGAATTTCTGATGTATTTATTCATTCCTCAACACTTCTGTGTCCAACATCTTTGTGCATTGGCTCTTCCTGACTAGTCTGTTAAAAGTTAGCCAACTCTTCATCACTACTAAATTGTGATCTGAGTCTATATCTGCTCCTGGGTACACCTTACATTTCAATACTTGATTTCAGAATCTCTGCCTGACCATGATGTAATCTAACCGTATGCACCCTGTGTGTACCCCATACTAATAAGTGATGAAGCAATAGAACAAGCCCGGGAGATAAAACCTCTTTGAGTGTGAATAGATAATCTCTTACAATAAAATATTCACAAAGAAAAGCTGCTCAAAAGATTGAGCACAGTGTGTCAGACATTTTAAACCCT
This sequence comes from Schistocerca gregaria, assembly GCF_023897955.1. Classification (NCBI taxonomy): domain Eukaryota; kingdom Metazoa; phylum Arthropoda; class Insecta; order Orthoptera; family Acrididae; genus Schistocerca; species Schistocerca gregaria. Next base: position 829,978,063 of record NC_064931.1, read on the forward strand.
TAGTCAGTCTTGCAATATCAGTCCTGTGATATCACAACACTAAAGGCAGTTTATTTTACATTAGTACAGTCAACTATCTCTTCCAGTGGCAAATGCAGAGGAAAAATTTTGAGATACAAAAGAGACTTATAAATACAATGAATAAGATATCTCCTCAAATATCCACTAAACTAATATTCAGATAATTACAAATATTGCCTGCTCTCTGTATCTGTGTATTTGAGATTGTGATATTTGTTAACAAGAACTTCATTTGTTTGAGGTCAAGAAGTCTTTTCATAATTATAGTACACACTCCAGTGCAAACATTCGTTGTGTAGGCCAAAGACTGACCAGGAATCTAGTTGAGGTAACAAATATGGGCAGTGTGCTGTACAATAAATCAAACCTCAAGTCATTAAAACAGTGATAACAATAGATGTAGGATACTACATTTTTGCATTTTGGAAATGCAATACAAGACTGGAATAGGAGGGAGAACCGATAGAGGTACTCAAAGTACCTTCCGCCACACACCGTCAGGTGGCTTGCAGAGTATGGATGTAGGTGTAGATGTAGAAATTTAAGAATATTTTACTTATACATTGAATTTATCCAGAGTTAAAGGTAAATTTTTTAGTAACTCTTCTTGAATCTTTAGTGTACTTATTGTTAGTATAATAATTCATATTACTTTGAAGGTTACACTGTTATTACTTTCTGCTGAGATATGCTATATAATTTTATTATTATAGCTTATTGTTGTACCTTACCCTATCTCTCAGCCACAGTTTTGTATCATTATGTGCATGACTTGTCCTATATATTTTGTACACTGTATAACACAAGATCCTTGGAACAAAAATAAATAAATAAATCGCACAGTTGGTGTTAACAGAATGTATGCTGGTGAACAAAATCTCACCTATGGCATTTTGAAGCAATATATGTATATGAGTTCCTCTAAACTACTAGTACTGTTACAGTTGTGATGCAAGTGCTCATTAGTGTTGCTGAATAAATAGCATCTGATTGCTAACTACAAGGACATAGGCGTAAATTTCAAAATAAAGAATGAACTTATATAATTCTGTTGAAAGCTATACTAAATAAACAGACTTCGCAAATACCTGATTCTTATTGTGTAAAATACTTTTGGAAGTATTTAAAGTCCAAAATAAATCCATTCAAATTTTTGTGCTGAAGAAGCATGTTTTCATTGATCTTTGTTATTTAACATTAGACAATGCATCACATAATTCTTTTTTTTAAGACAATGCATCACATAATTCTTATTTTTTTAAACAACATTCATGTTAAAATGAGTAAAAGTCTTAGCAATTATTATTTTTTTTCCTCATGGCTTTAATTGAAAGTATTTTTCTTCACACATTTTAAGCAAATTACTAGTTTATTAAAATAAAACCGACAAAGACCACCTGTACTATATTTTGTATCTTTGCAGGTTACTCATGAAGATGACAAATATTCTGTGTTGGTGAAACAAGTGTCTCCATCTACAGAACACTATGAAATGTATGTTGAAGTGCGTTGGATAGAAAAAGTATATTCACTTGCTCTAGCAGCTGCGTTCGAAGATTACAAAGAAATATCACTAGATTTACATATAGATCAGTAAGTAAAACCAGCAATTTAAATTTACAAGTAAATAAAACATTTCTGGATTATATATCATAATCGATAGTACATATGTAAATACCATTTTTTTTCTTTGCTGCAATATTCTGTGGGTTACTTGTGTGGCACTGTTATCTTCAAATATCTATAAATCAGATACAAAACTGTTAAATCATGTACATTAGAATATGTTTTTATTGGATAGTCAAGCCATATTCCTATTTTATTGGCATGTGGTGCACGACAATAATGTTTGCTTAAATGCTTCTGAAGTCACTTCAGTTAGTCTAATCTTGATGCTGTGGTCAGTACAGGAGCAATGGATAGGGGCTTTTAGAATATTGCTATATTACTCAATTAATCCTGTTTCCTGAAAACTTCCACATTTCTCAAGCATCTGCCAGTTCAGGTTTTCACAATCTCACTGGTACTGTGTCAAATAACTTTTATAATCATTTGTACTGAACTCCTTTGTATGAATTTAGTATTCCCTGTTAGTTCCGTTTGGTATAGGTCCCACACAGTTTAGCAATATTCTAGGATGGATTGCTTGAGTGATTTGTAAGCAATGTTGTTTGTAAACCCATTGCATTGTAGTATCCTACAAATGATCTGATGTCTGCCACCAGCTGTACTTACAATAGAGCCTATGTGATCATTCCAGTTTGTATCAATACAGATAGTTACACCAGGGTATACGTATGAATTCATTAATTCCAGTTGTGAATCATTAATTCAGTAAGCATAGGATACTACAATTTTGCATTTTGAAAATGCAAAGTTCCACATTTATGAGCATTTAAATATAGTTTCCAGTTTTTGAGCCACATTGAAATCCTACCAAGACCTGACTGAATGTTTGCATAACTTTTTTGGGGCAGTATTTTGTTATAGATAATTGCATCCTCAGCAAAAGGTTGTTAATAATGCTGTCTGCCCCTTCATTAACATACATAATTAACACCAAGAGTCCCAACACATTTTCTCAGGGACATGCCAAAAGTTAATTCTGCATCTGTCAACGACTCCCCATCCAAAGGTAAAGTGTCCTCCCTACCAAGAAATTCTCATTTAGTAACAAATTTCATTTGATACCCCCATATGATCACACTTTTCAATAACCTGGGTATGATACCGAGTGAAATGCTTTTTGAAAGTCAATAATTACAACATCTACCTGACTGGCTTTTTAATAACCTCACCAGACATGCAAATGGAAGGTATTGATATAATATGACCTATGTGTGGTGAGGGTGCCGCAGGCGGGGAAACTGATGGTATTGCAGGCTAGCCATGTTAAATATTGCAGCAGATCAATGTAAGACTGCTCAGCAGCTGACCTACCCTTCTTCTGTTTCCCTGTGCTATCTGCTACTATCTGATTCTGTCTCTATGGTGTGAATAACAACTGATGCTCCTGTTTACCTGGACTGGCATGTATCTGGTTAGTGGGTGCCATGCATTCTGATTTACTGAGTTACTGACTAGTGTGATAGGCATGATTACTGCATGATCTGGTATAACATTTCTGTAGACTGCCACTACTTCATGAGATAATGGTTTCCACAACCATAAGACTTATTTTAACTGTGCTAAATATTATAATTGCAATATGCATGCCCAACAAAGTAGTCCATCTCATGTATAAAATATATGAGGCAGGTGAAATACCCCAAGACATCTAGAAGAATATAATAATTCCAATTTGAAAGAAGGCTGTGCGCTAATAGTTATTCACAGGAAAATAGAGAAACTGGTAGTAGCCATATTCACTGAAGATCAGTTTGGGTTCTGGATGGATAAATGTAGGAAGATGCAAGGCCGTACTGACCCTATGACATATCTGAGGTGATAGGTTAAGGAAAGACAGCTCTACTTTTACAGCATTTGTTTAGATAAAGCTTTTGACAGAGCTGACTGGAATACACTCTATGAAATTATGAAGGCATCAGGAATAAAATACAGTGAGTGAAATGTTATTCACAACTTGAAGGGCAAACAGACTGCACTTATAAAGTGTCAAAAAAATGAAAAAGAAACAGTAGCTGAGAATGGAGTGAGATGGAGCTGTAGACTATCCCTGATGTTATTGAAACCAAGGAAGGTAGTGGAGTGGTTAGCACACTGGAATTGTATTCAGTATGGTGACAGTTAAAATTGGTGTCTGACCATCCACATTTAGATTTTCCATGATTTCCCTAAATCACTCTTCATCCTTGAAACAATCTGAGCTCATGCTGCAACTCTAGCACCCTCAATTTTGACAGGACATTAAACCCTAATCTTGCTTCCTTCCTTCCTTTTTAGGAATTAAAGTTCAGGGAGAAGAAAAAATCTTTGAGATATGTTAATGAGATTGTAATTATGTCAAACACACCCAAGACTTTGAAGAGCAGCTGAACAGAATGTATAGTGTCTTGAAAAGAAGTTATAAGATGGACATCAACAAAAGTAAAACAAGAGTAATGGAATATGTTGTTGTTGTTGTTGTTGTTTTTGTTGTGGGCTTCAGTCCTGAGACTGATTTGATGCAGCTCTCCATGCTACTCTATCCTGTGCAAGCTTCTTCAGCTCCCAGTACTTACTGCAACCTACATCCTTCTGAATCTGCTTAGTGTATTCATCTCTTGGTCTCCCTCTATGATTTCTACCCTCCACACTGCCCTCTAATGCTAAATTTGTGGTCTCCTGATGCCTCAGAACATGTCCTACCAACCGGTCCCTTCTTCTTGTCAAGCTGTGCCACAAACTCCTCTTCTCCCAAATTCTATTCAATACCTCCTCATTAGTTATATGATCTACCCATCTAATCTTCTGTAGCACCACATTTCAAAAGCTTCTATTCTCTTCTTGTCCAAACTATTTATCGTCCATGTTTCATTTCCATACATGGCTACACTCCATACAAATACTTTCAGAAATGACTTCCTGACACTTAAATCTATACGCAATGTTAACAAATGGAATATAGTCAAATTAAATTAGGTGATTCTGAGGAAATTAGATTAGGAAATGTGACAATAAAGGTAGAAGTGAGTTTTATTATTTAAGGAACATAGTAACTGATGATAGCTGAAGAAGAGAGGACATAAAATGCAGACTTGCTATAGCAAGAAAGTATTTATGAAAAATAAGAAATTGTTAACATCTGACATAAATTTTAGTGGCACAAACTCTTTCTGTAGATATTCATGTGGAATATAGCCTTTTACAGATGTGAAACATGCACAATAAGCAGTTCATCCAAGAAGAGAATAGAAGATTATGAAATGTGGTGTTACAGAAATATGCTGAAGTTTAGACACATTGATTGAGTAACTACGAAGTATATATTGAATTAAATTGAAGAAAAGCAGTATTTATGGCACAACATCACTGACTAAAGGAATCAGTTGATAGTTGATGGGATACATCCTGAGTCATCAAGGAATTGATGATCTCAGCAACAAATCTAAAGTGTTCAGTGAGAACTATTTATGTGTGCAATAATGAGGATGCAGTGGGAATGCATTTACATCTGTTGGACGAATGTTATGAAAACAAATACACGAAACTGACATTTCACGACAATTAATCTATAAAAACACACCACATGTCATAAGGAAAGTATGTAAACTGTCTGAGGATGAATCACAATGATTCAAAACCAGTAACGGTACCCATTGAATAAAGGAACTGAAAGTAAATTTGTGGCTGGTTGCTGTCCTAACACCATCAACATTTGTCTTCCAACAACAGCCACGGTCTCCATCATGTCATCATATGACAAAATTGCATAGAGTTCCTTGTTTTTCTCCATTCTGGGTGTATTGTCATGTCAACATCACCCCCTGTTCTATTTGGTACTCAAGTAGCTTGCAGAAGAACACTATTTGTGCCATCACTCTCAATTAATTCATAGGTTTAACATTGAGTTTCCTTATTCTATCCAACACACTTTCGGTGGACTCGCCATACTTTTGTGACACACTGTTTAATTGCTCCCAACAATACCTACAACTATTTTGCCTTCTCTATTGCTGCATTAACTCTTTCCTCAGCAATTCAAATGTTTTAGCATTTATTTGGTCCTCATGGTACATCACATATATTTTTGCTTCTCCTTTGGAACTTAGTTTGGTTATACATAACAACTGCCCCTCTGACCTGTAACTTGACAATTTGACCACAAACTCCAACAATACTCACTTGCCTTACCCAGTAAAGGACTGACTAGGGTAGCAGTATTAGCATCTAGGGTGGGTGCTGAAAAAGTGGATGATGCTTTGTCTTCTTTCAAAGTGTCTAGATGCCTATGTAAGTCAATATTATCTGCCCTCATTTGAGTCACTTGATACACCAAAGATTTAACTGTCCTCCCAGTTTACTCATTGTAAAGATGGTCTCTAGGACAAAATATATTACGAAAGATATGGGGAAATATTTAATAAGAATTTTACTGTAACACTTTTGCAACACAACTTTATGCAGGCTTGTTGCAATCCCTTATCTAATTCACAGACTTCCTACATAAAAGAAAAATTCAAGTGATGATTGCACCACACCCGCTGCATTCAGTAAGTTACATTGCTCACACCTAACTGGGTGCAAACTGGCATATGTTTGTCTCTGAAATTACTCAACTCAATTCCTGAGTCCGTTTTGATGAAATGCACTTGAAAACCAGCTCTCCAGTCTATGTTTTCTGCCATTGCAACTTACACAGATAGGAAGCAGAAAAAACAATTTGTCCTCGCTCTCCCTTTGTGATTAAACTGCGTTATTCTGATGCATGAGATTGCTTGATGTCACTGACTATCCTGACACCAGTTGTTATGGTACCAGAATGGTCAACTGGCCATTGAAACTGTTAAAATGTTAGGTTACCAACTCAGGATGGCGAGCAGGGCATTGGGTGTGAGGAGCCAGTACTTCAGCAGTCATGGAATTGACAGCCAAATTAGCAGCACACTTTATTTAGCAAGAGCTTATCAGTAGCCACTGTCCTGGTCTCCATGGTGTTCATTAAGACTAGGTGGGAGAGCCCACCCCAGAATAACACAACACAGCATGTTTACAACTTGTGGTTGCCACCAAACATAATCATAGCATCAGCAGTGACACATGGTCAATTCAGATGCTCTGTCAACAGTGAGTTGTTTAATCAGTATATCAGGTGTAAGGCATGCCCTAGCACAGAATGCAGGCCCTGAACTCCTTGGAGACACCTAGGAGCCATTTGATGACAGCCTGGAGGAAACCGCATTTGGATGGCAGCTCATCAGACACCAACTGCATCAGGGCTAGGAGCATTGCACAGACAGCAGCTAGCAGAGGTGGCAGCTAGTTGTAGATGAGGTGAGGTGATCCACATTGCATCAACATGTGGTATGGAGTAGTTCTCAGCATAGGCAGCAGTCAAAGACAGATACTGCAAGATCTGGGGTGATGAGTATTAGTGGAAAATTTTGACCAGTTTGTTATTATTGGTCCACACCTCTGGTCACATAGAGAATGAAAGAATGCAGCATCGGGTGTGTTGAGAGGGGGGGGGGGGGGGGGGAGGAGGCTTGAATTAATTGTACTAGCCACTGTGCTGGGAGGGTGTCTTGCACCATGCTGCCTCAACATTATTCTGGCCTCATCACATCTGCTATGGAGAGCTACAGCAAGGTAGACTTCTGAATGAAGACCACAACAACAATAACAACAGAAACATCGTGTAAAAAAGGTGGGAATTATCTTCTCTGAAGTTTTCCATAAAACCATTTGAAAGATTCATATAGAATTTCCATGCTGTTTTCTTTTTTTCTGTAGCACAGATACAAAAAGTGTGTCTTTAAAGGTACTCTGAGCTGTAGACTGGTTAACACAACTATTAACACATTCTAAAAACTGAGAATAGAATTTTCAACAATAGTAAGTGAATGTAAAGCCATTAACATGTAGAAATTTTTCGAAATTCTTTGTTAGTCCTAATTTTATGTGTAGTGCTGGTAGCAAAACTTTGCTTGGCTCTATCAGTGGATTAAGCACAATGATTTTGATTTCAGGAGTTAATGATAGTCTGTTGGCTCAACTTTTACGTGAACATCAGAAGGCAACAGTATTTCCTGCAGTTATATTGCAGGCCTAATAATATGGGAGTAACTGTAAAATGTTATAAAACTTTGCAGTTGTATAATCTACACTTACCAGAATGTTTCTCATATTTGGACACACATCTTTTTTACTGGTAGCATAATACACAGAAATAAAAGGAAACTTGTTGCCACTTCCAAAATTATTGCTTCATGACCATTCTATAAAGCACCAGTAAATGGTTAACAGTAAACAGGACTGCAGATAATATTCAGTACATCAAACTGGCCATATACACTCCTGGAAATGGAAAAAAGAACACATTGACACCGGTGTGTCAGACCCACCATACTTGCTCTGCGCAGCATTTGTGCACCGCCACCGTCAGTGTCAGCCAGTTTGCCGTTGCATACGGAGCTCCATCACAGTCTTTAACACTGGTAGCATGCCGCGACAGCCTGGACATGAACCGTATGTGCAGTTGACGGACTTTGAGCGAGGGCTTATAGTGGGCATACGGGAGGCCGGGTGGACGTACCGCCGAATTGCTCAATACGTGGGGTGTGAGGTCTCCACAGTACATCGATGTTGTCGCCAGTGGTCGGCGGAAGGTGCACGTGCCCGTTGACCTGGGACCGGACCGCAGCGACGCACGGATGCACGCCAAGACCGTAGGATCCTACGCAGTGCCGTAGGGGACCGCACCGCCACTTCCCAGCAAATTAGGGACACTGTTGCTCCTGGGGTATCGGCGAGGACCATTCGCAACCGTCTCCATGAAGCTGGGCTACAGTCCCGCACACCGTTAGGCCGTCTTCCGCTCATGCCCCAACATCGTGCAGCCCGCCTCCAGTGGTGTTGCGACAGGCGTGAATGGAGGGACGAATGGGGACATGTCGTCTTCAGCGATGAGAGTCGCTTCTGCCTTGGTGCCAATGATGGTCGTATGCGTGTTTGGCGCCATGCAGGTGAGCGCCACAATCAGGACTGCATACGACCGAGGCACACAGGGCCAACACCCGGCATCATGGTGTGGGGAGCGATCTCCTACACTGGCCGTACACCTCTGGTGATCGTTGAGGGGACACTGAATAGTGCACGGTACATCCAAACTGTCATCAAACCCATCGTTCTACCATTCAGAGACCGGCAAGGGAACTTGCTGTTCCAACAGGACAATGCACGTCCGCATGTATCCCGTGCCACCCAACGTGCTCTAGAAGGTGTAAGTCAACTACCCTGGCCAGCAAGATCTCCGGATCTGTCCCCCATTGAGCATGTTTGGGACTGGATGAAGCGTCGTCTCACGCGGTCTGCACGTCCAGCACGAATGCTGGTCCAACTGAGGCGCCAGGTGGAAATGGCATGGCAAGCCGTTCCACAGGACTACATCCAGCATCTCTACGATCGTCTCCATGGGAGAATAGCAGCCTGCATTGCTGCGAAAGGTGGATATACACTGTACTAGTGCCGACATTGTGCATGCTCTGTTGCCTGTGTCTATGTGCCTGTGGTTCTGTCAGTGTGATCATGTGATGTATCTGACCCCAGGAATGTGTCAATAAAGTTTTCCCTTCCTGGGACAATGAATTCACGGTGTTCTTATTTCAATTTGGAGGAGTGTATTTGTTCACAAAAGATGAGTTTTGAAACAGTAGAACATAAGAGCATAGGCTATCAATGAAATCCTTCTGGGTGTATTAGCACAAAAGGAGGTAAAACTAATGTTTTGGCTGTTATTGTAGGCAGTTTTCATCAGTGACCCTGATGGAGTTTGTCACATATGAAGTGGCTGCACACACATAAGGAGTTCATTGAAATACAGCAAATTCTGTTTATGCATTTACATGGTATTGTTTTATGTGTCTCTCAGTAGTTGTTTGCTGACTTGAAGTGAAACACTGTGACATAAATCAGGACAAAGACCAACTTTGCACAACAATTCTCAAGAACTAAAAGTTCTTATCTGGCCACAATGCTACTGCTCCCACTATGAACAGATATGCAGAGCTTACACTTGTTCAGACAAGAGTTCACTACTATACAAGTTACATTTTGGAAAAAACCTTGCAAGGATCTGTTATACCAATCAAGAACAGCAATAAATCCAATTAAAATTAATAAATTTTAGAAAACTATTGTGAACTCATTTTTGCACACCTACTGTTAATTTTGCTGTAAACACCAAGTTTGCAGCATTGGTGTTACACCACTACATGCAGGGTTATCTATTCAGCATCACGCCATAGATACAAGTTAGCTTTGGTCAATGGTGTGGAATATTTGTGTGTCAAAACGTAGCAAGAACTATCATTTATGTATTTCTAAATTATTTATTTTCCATCTCTGACTGAAATAATTACACTCTGTCTCTATTGTCATGTGTCACATTCCAATCCTGTGAACCTGCTGCCTGACCCTCCTGCATTTCTATCTCGTACATCTTCTGCCTCCCTCTAAGCCATCAGCCACCATTCCCCAACTCCCCCTTTTGTTCCTTCCTCTGTTCCCCTCTCACCCACTCCATGCGACATGACCCCTCACCCAAGTGTACTTGGAGTTCAGCATTGTGTATTCATCTGGCACAACATTGTGTTACAGGTGTGTGTGCGCATGTGGGGTTGCGAGAGGAAGCATATGTATGTTGACTCTAGAGCAAAAAAGTATTTGTCGTATTTAAATATAATTTCATACAATGCAATGTATTCTAAATGTAGAAGAGTTACCTGTAAATTACAGAAAAATAGTTCTTCAAACAGGAAACCATTAACCATTCTGTTCTTACTTGCCTTGAAATATTGAAGGTGTCCATATCTGTGATCTAGTTGTTACATCGTTCTTGTTTACTGCAGAAGTCCAACGCTTGTATCTTTTTGGTTTTTAACTGGATTCTTATACAAAATTTAGGTTTCCATTCTTTGGAATAAAAAGCGTCCAATACACATATCCTGTTGATCTTCTTCATTTTTTCATAAAACTATGCCAAATTTCTTACATCAACCACTGACCCTAACAAAAGAACAATTTCACCTGATTGGTCTTACACTGGCACTTATACAGCATTATGACAAGGCATTGTATTTTTGGTATTATTACAATCAGTAACTTATGTGATTTACAGTGAATATTAACATTTAAAAATGAAATCACATGTGATGATGGGGTCAACAGGAAACACAGACATATGAATAGTTTCAAAAAATGCAGAGTTTTTGTATGATAACCCTAGTAAGATGAATATTATGAGCAATTAATATTACCATATGCAAATTGTCAGTAAAATTAAATTAATATTTTACTTGCTTATAACAGTGGCAACTCTAATACTAAATCATATACATTTTGTACTGAAAGCTCATAAACCAAAAGTTGTTTACTTTATGAATATACTTATAGAATTCCATTTACTTACTTCCTTTTAGTCAACTAATAATCATATCACTATACAGAGTTATAAGTTGAAAAATTGGGACATCATCCTACATGTATGTTTACGTAATGAAATTATTATGTATTCTGATGTGTACTGGCTGTGTGTACTGTATTATTCATTTGTTTAATATTGGACTATTACATTACACTTTTGACAAATCAATGCCTCATTTATTCAGTGAGTTGTTATCTTTACTCCTGGACTATTTACATTCCATATCATATTCTAACTTTAACTTTTAACATTTTTTGTGTCCTTTCTCATATGTATGCTTTATGTTATGTTCTGTATGTTTAGATAAATGTTAATTGGTAACTTTGTGCAACTACATAAATGTTAGGAAGCAGTTTTATACATGAAGCATGGCGTCTTACCCCAGAAGTTTTAACTGAAGGAAACGCCAGCAGTGGAAGCCTACATTGTATGAGCTATTCTAAATTACTTTTGTTATCTCTGAGTTGTTGTACATCATTTGTGCAAACAATGTGCCTAAATCATGGTTTATTGGACAAAATGTGAACAAATAAGTAAATAAATGTGATACAACTGAATGTTATTTCACATTCTACCACTGATTTTTGTTTTGCAGGAGCAGAGATATACACCTGCTGCTAAGAGGTCTCAACAAACCAACAATGAAGGAAGCTGGTGTGGAAATAGAATGGGATGCTAATAGAGACCCATTAAAAAAATTCATTATATTTGCACGTTATGATAACTCTGCATTCTTAAATTACAGTGCCAGATTTAAACTTTCATATCCCGGTCGCTCAATTAATGCAGGAGTCCTCTTTGCTGCAAAAGGTAACATATTGTGCCTGTAGCAATTTAATAGTTGTTGTGAACAATTTAATATTTATATGGGAGTTTTTAGTGAGTTCACACATTAGTTTAGGAAAACTCATCAGGTACCAAACACAAGAATCTTTTATGTCTAGTTTTATGACACATATAAATGATTTTGAAATACCATTGCAGATCCAGTTTTTGAATCACAGGCTTACTTGGAATGGAGTCCTACAGAAGCAATCAGTGTAAAACTTGGAGCATCGTACAGATATGACACTGTTGTAATGGTGTCTGGAATGTCAGAGTTGTTGACTCCTTTTGCGAACTGGAAGACAACTGCTGCCTCAGGAAGGTAGATAATGATATCAACTCATATGTAACGTTGTGTTCACAGTGTTAGTAAAAACCTGATTTTGGCAGTAACTTATGTAATAAACTCTTTTTACTATCTGTTAATTCCATTTCAGTGCCTTTAATTCAGAACAAATTCTTTTATATTAATAATTCCAGATTGTACTTGGAAGAAAATTTATTTCATGCTAATGGAAGTGTTCACTGGAAAGATGATCAGAATGTTGCTCTGAATTTATTTGGTGATTATTCTTTGTCTGATGAACTATTTATTTGTGAATTTAACACCTCAGTATGGAGCACAGTTGAACATATACCTTCACTGTCAGGAAGCTTTTTCCACAAGCAAGGCAACAAAAAATATGAAACAAAGATATACTTAAAGGTATGTAAATTTGTTTTGTTATACTTTTAGTGAAGTTGTTTTTAGTTCAAATGTATACCAATTGTTAGTCGTAGCATATGTTTTTGATTTATTCTATATCTAGTTCATCTATATTCTCCAATACACTTTAAAGTGCATGCCAAAGGATACTTTTTGTAGTACCATGTATTTTAGTTTTGTTCTCAAAACAGGTACTAGGAATTTAGCAAGCTGACCTGCAAAAGCTAATCATTCTTCCAGTACCTGCCAGCTGAGGTATTTCAAAATTTCAGTTAAACCCTCCTGTGAAATAAATAAGTTTATCAGTATTCATAGTGCCCTTCTTTTTACTTGCATGATGTTCTGTTGTGGTTCAAGCTGTTTTGGATCACACACACTTGAAAAGTATTTTAGAAACAAGGCATGAACAGTGTTTGCTGAAAAGTTTTTGCACCAGCATAGTATTTTTATAAGATTAGACCAGATATTACTACCAATGTTAATGGAAAATATTTCCATTTGCTTAGCACATGTAATTAGTACTACTGTGTGTATTAAGCAGCATAGCAGATATGTAGTATATCATTTAGCTGAATGGTCTAGTCTTCATGCATCCATTTTGATATTACGCACAGCATCAACTTCTGAGATCATAACAAGACAAACCTAAAAACCATCTTCACTGTGTAAAAATAAGCTATTATAATAATTACCAATAGTTCTAGCTAACAGCTTCCAAACAATTATTTCAACAGCTAAATCTTCTACCTTTTCTCTGACTCTATATACAAAAAGTGTAGTTAGTATAAAAAGTTAAATTGACAGTTTCAAAACTTGCTTCAGATCTTCATTGTTAATAAAAAACAAGAATCTGCAAAGGCATTCATTTTAAAAAAATAAACACACTTGAGCACAAAAATGAACAAATATTTAATGTACTAGATTGTAAAACAGATTTCCGGCACAGATAAGAGAAATAAAAAAAAAAATTGTCTTCATTTAAGGAAGCAGTATCCAAACTTTTAGTGACTTGGTGCCATTACAGTGTAAATTAATACCAGTAACAAACTTGTAACAAATGAGTATATTCATTTACTATCCGTCAAGATTATTTCTAATCACGTGCTTGCTATGGTGTGAATGTATGCTTTGAACATAAGTGTTGCAGCTGAGATTTTGTATGTATGTAAATGGAAACTATAGATTCCATATGAAATACATTTTTCTTACACTTTTTCTAATTAGAATTGTATATGCAATTTGAATGTGATGTTGGGTCAGGTACGAGGGTAATCCCAAAAGTAAGATCTCCTTTTTTTTTTAATAAGTACATAGACCTGTTTATTTCTACAATGGTTTACATCAGTTTACAGCTTGAACATTCAACTATTTTTCAACATAATCACCATTTCTGTCAATGCATTTCTGTAGACGCTGTGACAGTTTTTGTAGGTGTATGTTATACCAGCTCACCACCATGCTGTTCAGAAAGTTATAAACCTCTTCTGTCACCTCGTCATCGGAGTGGAATCGCTGGGACCACAATTAGTGCTGACAGGTATTGTGAGACTCTGAAAAATTGGAACGGGCAATTCAGAACTGGAGAAGAGGAATGTTGAGCAAGGGTGTACACAGTCTCCATGACAACACTCGCCCACACATTACTCGGCAAACCGTTGCTCTCCTGCAACAGTTTCAGTGGAACATAATCACTCACCCACCCTATAGTACTGACTTGGCTCCCAGTGACAATCACCAGTTCCCTAGGTCAAAAGAACATTTGGCTGGAAAGTGATTCAGCTCCGACGATGAGATGAAAAAAGAGTTTCTTAACTTTCTGAACAGCATGGCGGCGAGCTGGTATTCCATGGGCATACAAAAACTGCCACAGCGTCACACAAATCCATTGACAGAAATGGTGATTATTTCAAAAAATAGATAAATGTTCAAGCTGTAAACTGATGTAAACCATTGTAGAAATAAACAGGTCTATGTTCTTATAAAGAAAGTAGGAGACCTTACTTTTGGGATTACCCTCATACTATGCACTCTTGTATCATGTAGGGTACTGTACACCCTTGTACCTTTTATTATACATATTTTCTGACAAAATTTATGCAATATGTATTGTCCCTAGGCGAATAAACTACTACTACTACTACGCTCTAAATCATTTATGTACAGTGTGTTGCTCCTAAGAGTTGTTTGGTGCATTTTCTCTATGTTACAGCAGGTATTTACAGTTTCACTTTTGCAATGTGTAGATGAAGTCATGTCATACAAGTACTGCTCATCACATGTTTTATCCAATGCCCAATGTCTATGAAAAGTGTCTGTTTGTTTCCTGTTACAAACAAAATTATTTTGAAAACAGAACTTTATGTGACCACTCAATAGTGGGGTCCAAAATTAGTCTAGCCTGATATTCATTTTATAAATATATATTAAAAGAGACAGTAAAACATCAAGAATAACCAGTACTCCAGTAATGACACAGTAGCATTGCTGCATGGCAGTAGCAGTCTGAGTGGGCAAGGGCAGCCTATGAGTGACTCTTAGGAGAGACACCTGGTATAAAATCAACACTAATGACCCTATATCTCACTTCTGTGTTACATAACTGATGTTGCTTGTGTATTAGTGCGTGACCCTCCATCGAATATAAGATTCTACATTAGATAATACTTCCTTCTACGCAATTGTGTCACTGCAAAAAATCTTCTGACAGTAAAACTGTATAATTCCCACTAAATCATTAATAAAAAATGTGAACAGTCATGATCTGCTCAAAATTCTCTGTGACATGCCTGATAGTGACTGTGTGACACTATGTGACCTTCCATATTGTGTAAGAATTTGCATTCTGTCTGTTTCATTATTCTGACAAACATATCTAGGTACTGTACTTCATATAAAAATGTTTTCTTCTGAAGGTGTCATAGTGGGTGTTGAATTGAAATCTGTTTGAGAATGTAGAAATACTAAATAATCTGGATATCTTTGTTTACATCTCTTAGGAGATCATGTGTCAAGAATAGGAGGTGCATTTCAAGTGATAGATGCCTTATGAATCAATGTCGGTTCTCACGGATAATGTCATTACATTCCAAGTACATTATTCTATTTGAACTGAGTATATACTCTGCAGTTCTATAAAAAAAGGTTTGACACAGCCAGTAGTTCTACTGATACGTTCTGCAAATTTTTTTTTGTAGATTTTATCTATTGAAATCACTGAGGACCTGTGGTAAATTATGGAGATAATTAACTTAAAATCATATAGAACTTGACATGGACCTTGTTAGGTCCAGAGACTTGATGAGTTTTTGTGATTTCAACTTTATTTCAGGCTTATTGGTATTGCAATCTACATGCATGAGCTCCTATACCAGTATCTCTCAATCAGCCCTCACCACTGACAGAAATTGATCAGAGCTCTGTGCAAGATACAAAAACATCATTTAATCATAGGGATTTACCTCAGATGACAAGGGAATCCACATGAGCATCCTCATATGCATAGGTATTTCCTCTAACTGTACTAACACAATTTGGGACTGATGGGGTATTACATTGTCTTGATGAAGGTACAGATCACCTAGCCGGCCGGTGTGGCCGTGCAGTTCTAGGCACTTCAGTCTGGAACCGCGTGACCGCTACGGTCACAGGTTCGAATCCTGCCTTGGGCATGGATGTGTGTGATGTCCTTAGGTTAGTTAGGTTTAAGTAGTTCTATGTGCTAGGGGACTGATGACCACAGATGTTAAGTCCCATAGTGCTCAGAGCCATTTGAACCCTTTTTGTTGTTGTTGAACAGATCACCGGTAGGGTGCTACAGATGGACATGATCAGACTGGAAATTTCTGTATCATTTGTCTGTGAAATTCAATGGCAGACACTTGAAGGGCTTTCAAGCAGCCATGTGAGCATTCCCTAGTTGAGATACACTGACCATCTTTATCAATAGTGCCCTATTAAAATGTGAGCTGCATAAACCCCTGTGGATTTTGATGCATTCATATCCTCCCATCATCATGTGGAACCATGTAGCATGGTGAACCAGACAAAGGGACATTTTCTGTCCTTTGAACATCCAATGCCAGTGTGTATGTGCCCTTGCTAATCTCTGTGATTGTGACATTTGGTAAGCAGACACAGATGTGAAGGGTAGTGGCTTCTCCACCAGACAGTGAGGACGTGGTTTTGCTTGATACAGCTGCTCACTGGATGTTTCATCTAGCATTCAGTTGGTGAGTGAGTTACTGTGCTAAGGCTTTTGAAATCCATCAGTCGACTGTGACTGCCATCATCAACATTTCCTTCACCATAGCTGTTGACTCTGAAACTTACAGGTTTTTGCTAATTGAGGTATTTATGGTACACCCTTAACATACTGCTGAGTGAAAATGCAGTGCCTGTATGCATTGAACATCCTGTGCCGGACTTCCATGCCTACTGCAAGTGCAAAATCTGACAACATCCCATTCGTGTGATTTACTACACAATTCAGTTTGTCATAATGATAGGAGTGCTCTCTATCACTACAAGAGCCATCTATAATTCATTTGCTCACTTTTATTGCAATGTGTCTATTGAATGATGACAACACCCCTTTGTGAAGGAATATTTGAATATGTAATTCAACATTTAACTCATTGCCATATAAAATGGCCTGCATTCACTAACTGTAGCAAAACGTGGTGTAAATGCTTTTTTTTTTTTTTTTTTTTTTTTTTTTTTTTCACACGATTCAAGAGTCGCTTGGGATAAAATTCATCAGGAAAAATATGATTCCATAGAAGGAGTACTTTCTCTGATCCTATTCAGGAAGAAGACATCAGAACAATGTTTAGAAATTACTTGTGGAAGATGAAATGGAGTAACACTACACAGAATGTCAGTGAGTTTTTCTTTGTTATAATGCCAGCAAAGTCAAGAAATACAATACATGTATGTACCTCATATACCAAAGACCAGCATCAAATCAAGACAGTAGGTATTTGAGCAAGATAAAACCAGTACAGATTCTGGCAGAAAAGCAGCCTTCCTAGAAGCTGAATTAATGTAAGCTGAAATTATTTCTCTCAGTGTAAAAATGGAGTCTCAGTGTAAATAAACATATTAATTTTGAGCACCAGCCTCAAAAGTAATTTCATCAGCAAAGACATGTATTCAGAGAAGGAAGATGGGAAGATAAGTTTTAATGCTCCATCAACAATTAGGTGAAAATGTTCAAAGCCTGCAGTTATTTGGACTTAGTTGTGGGATTAACATACCAGCTTATTTGAATGGGTTCCATTGATAGTTACAAAAGACAAAGCTTAAAATAAAGACAACAAGTTACTGTTGTAGACTGGAATGTTCACCACAAGAACTGTAAAATGTTTTAAAGGCTAGAAATTAAAATCATAGCCTTATTCTTATCAGCTTTCACTTTCACAGAATTGCATTCATGTAGTTTACTTCACATATTCAAAATGTTGTTTTCTGCAAACTTTATAGATCTAGCAGTGGTGTGTAACATTTATCAAAAACTTTGCGTTGACAAAGATGCACAGCTATCTGATGACATAACGAAAAAATTAGACCAGAGACTGTTACAACCCCTCATCTACTGCATAAATATTTGGTACATTGTGTGCTGAGTTATTATTGTCTGATCCAGCAACCTTCACCATGTGTTCTGAGTTACCCAAGAAGTTTGCCTCACCCTGTGCTCAATGTTTCTGGATCCCGCTTAGTGATAACCACTGTCATACAAATTTTCCCTCTGAAAACAGTGCTGTTTATTGTAAAATTATTCAGACTGATGACTAGAGGACTCCTTTCCTGCCACTTAGCATGCATTACCTTACTGTACTACTTCCAGAAAAGCATTAATCCATTAATGGTCTAACAGTTATTTCTGAATCACTCATCACGAATATTGTCTGATCTTAAGGTTTCCTAGTGACACAGCTGTACATATTGCTTTCAGGCATCCAGCTGGATGCAGTCATTGATGAAATATATTTAAACATTGCTGTCATCTTCAGATGATGAGGTGGAAGGGAAAAATATTAGTTTTAGTTCAGCTTTGCTGTTAGTTATGGTTATTCTTATGGTATTTTTGTGTTTTGCATTAAGATTGAATTTCTTGGCTTACATTCTATTTCAAATTAATTTTAGATCTACACATTAACAAATTTTCTTGGAATTTTTCCTTAAAACAACATTTGGAGGAAGATGCCTCTCAGTAAATAATAAGTAATTCTCAGCATAATAGGATCTTCCTCTATTAAATGTTACATTTCCTGTTCCACAAGTTTCTACAAATTGCCTTCTAATATTGACACATTTTACCTCATAACTGCTATGTAGGAACAATGACAAAATGCACAGACCTATGACACAAAAAATTAATTTTCTGGTACCATGTCATGGCTTACACATTGTTCCACTGATCTCAGTTCATGTCATGGCATTCAACTGTGCCCTTATTGAAATTTTAACCCACAACAAATTGCAGTTATTATGGTATTTTGTTACATCTCAAGCATTTCTGTGAGTTTTATGATATTATCATACATGCCTGTGTTGATTGTCTAGTAGACTATAGGGCAATATAAACTGGGTTTCTTCTTGTTCCAGTTTCTCCTATAGTTTTGACATGTGATGCCCATTCATACCAACATTACCACATGTTTTGTCCCATACTTTTAGAGCCACACAAAGAAGTCTATAGCAACATCTACATATATACTCTGCAAAACCACTGTGAAGTACATCACAAAGGGTATGTCCCATTTTACTAATTATTAAGGTTTCTTCCCAATCCATTCATATATGGACCACAGGAAGAATGTTTGTTTAAATGTTTCTGTTTGTGTTGTAATTAATCTAATCTCATCCTCACAATCCCAACAGTAAGTGATACATAGAGGGTTGTAGTAAATTCCTTGCATCAGCTTTCAAAACCAGTAAATCATTCAAAACCAGTAAATCATTCAAAACCAGTTCTTTTAACATTGTAAGTAGACATTCCTGGAATACCTTATGTTTGCCATCAAGAGTCTGCTAGTTCAGTTTCTTTAGCATCTCTGTAACACTCTCCCACAAGTCAAACAAATCTGTGACCATTTGTGCAGTCCTTCTCTCTATTTGTTTAGTATACACTATCAGTTTGGATTCGACACATTTGAGCAATTTTCTAGAGTGGGTAACACAACTGGTTTGTAAGCGATTTCCTTTGCAGTCTGATTGTGTTTCCCTAGTTTTCTACCAATAAACTGATGTCTGCCACCTGCTCTACCCATGACCGAGCTTTTGAGATGATTTCATTTCATATCGATCCAAATCCTTACACCCACGCATTTGCATGAATTAACCAATTCCAACTGTGACTCAGTGTTAGTAAAGTCATAGTAAACTTTGCTTTTTTTCATTTTGTGAAGTGCACAGTTTTATATTTCTGAACATATGAGTCAAGCTGCCCATCCTTGATCCACTTTGAAATCATATCAAGGTCTTACTGAATATTATGCAGCTTGTTTCAGACAGTACTTCGTTATAGATAACTGTATCATCTGCGAAAAGTCTGAAGTTACTGTTAACTTTGCCCACAAGGTCATTAATATACAATATGAATAGCAAAGGTCCCAACACATTCCCTGGGGCAGACCTGAAGATACTTCTACATCTGTCAGTAACCCTCCATCCCAGATAACTTGCTGCACGCTTGATAAACCATGTGATCATATTTGAGACAATAAGCATGGACGTGGAACTGAGTCAAATGCTTTTTGTAAATTGAAAAGCACTGCTTCTACCTGAGTACCCTGATCCAAGGCTTTCAGTATGCCATGTAAAACAAGTGTGAGTTGGGTTTCACATAATTTATGTTTTTGGAATCCATGATGGTTGATATCAAGGAGATCAGACTGTTCATTATACTTCATTCTGTTTGAGCTCAGAATGTGTTCTAAGATTCTATAACAAACTGATGTCAGTGATATCAGACAGTAGTTTTAGGGTGTTACTTTTGGTGCTACCCTTCTTGTAGATAGGTGTGGCCTGTTCTTTCTTACAGTTACTGGACATACTCTTCTTGTAGAAGAGTGTGACATGTGCTTTCTTCCAACTAATGGACATTGCTATTTGTTCAAGTGTCTACAATATAGTAACAGAGGGACTGACTCAGCTGCAAATTTAGTATAGAATCTGCTAGGGATTCCGTTGCACATTTGAGCTTTGTTCAGTTTTTAAAAATTTCAGTTTCTTCTCATCACCACTGACACTAATATCCATGTCACTCACATTTCCAGCAGTATGAAAATTTAATTGGGGCAATATGTTTCATTCACCATCTCTCTATCTGTAGGCCTATGCTTTGTTTTATATGTATTATGTGGTTGCCTTTGTTTCTGTAGAAGTTTCTTTACCATGACTGTATACCAAGAAGAGTCTTTCCATTATCTACTATTCTACTAGGTACATATCTATCCAATGCATTTTGGAAATAAGTAAATACTGCATCTACATGACTACCTCGATCCTAAGCTTTCATTATTTAATTTGAGAAAAGTGTGAATTGTGTTCTGTATGTTAGATGTTTTAAGAACCACTGCTGGTTGGCTTATTTGTCATTCTATTCCAGACACCACAATATGTCTGAAACAGAAAAATATGTCTGAAGTATGTCTGAAATCTGTGCCTAGATTCTACAACAAATCAGTGTTACTGGACAAAAGTTTTGTTCATCACTTCTACTACCCTTCTTGTAAATGGGTGTGACCTGTGCTTTTTTCCAACTACCAGGCTGGATTTTTTACACAAGAGATCTACTACAGAATACAGTTAAAAGAGGGGATAGCTCAGCCACAAATTCAGTATAGAATTGGATAGGGATTCCATTGAGCATTTTCATGATTTCAGTTGTTTATGCCACATGCTATTATTGAGTGTGCAAGCCCATGATAAACTGTTTTTAGTTTGTTTATATCACATGATTGTCTAAGAATTCTGAAAGCATACCATGGACAACCATGCTTGCTTAACATTTTTACCCTGTGGTGGTCCCACAGTATTGAACTGTTGAACCAGACTCACAAAAACTTTGTTTCTGTGACTAGTTTAATTTGTTTGGCACCAATATATGTGTGTTCCATACAGGCATGATGGTTTTGGGATTGGTAGAAGAGCATACGAGCTGTCTTGCTTCTGATTATCAGTAATTTATTGGAGTGGAGGAATGAGAGGAGTCTTTCTGTTGTATCATTAATTATGAGCTTCAATTGCAGAGCTCAGTCCAACTGGAAGAGCAAGTTTGTGTCATCTGCTAACAACACAAAAGAAGTATTAGATTTAATGGGAGGTCAGTGATAAAGAACAGAAAGAGGAGAGGGCCCAGTACTGAGCCTTCTAGGACTCCACAGTTTACCTGGCCTTTCTACTTTTATTCATCAAACATATGTTATTTGTCAGCTTCTTCAGTTGTTTTTGAGAGTTTCCCAAGCACCCACTTCTTCAGCTGTCGTTATTAGTACCTATGTTATCTAGTTCAGTCTTTTAATTTTCTCTTGATTCATTCTTGAAATTCCTCTTTCTTTTCTTTGAGGTTTTTAAAATTGAAACTCTTTTTCCTTTAATTAATTTCAGTTTTTCATCTTTTGTATTCTTTTCAAATCCTGCCCTTTTAATTGATGGTCACTGTTTGTATTGTTCAGCACAGAGACATTTTTAACACTTTGAAGCCTGTTGCTGAAACCAAAGTCCATCTCATTTTTCACTTTAGAGTTAGGCTCCATCCAAGTCAATTTGCAACTAAGATGCTTCATAGAAAATATATTCATAATAGGTGTTTTCTTGCATTTTGCAAATTGAACCAATCTCACACCTCTGCCATTTCTTTGCACATTCCATATTTGCCAATAAGTGAAGCACCTTCCTTGCATGTTCCAAATTTGGTACTGAAGTCATCAATTATAAATTTATAAAAAGCAATATCTCCCTTTTTCACAAAAACGAAACTGATTGACTAGAAGCAGGTGCATATCCTCCATTGTCACACAGAAATATTCCCAGCATATTTATTAACTGCCAGAATTAGAATAATTTTTTGTTGATTACCAGTTGTGGTTCTTCTGCAAACCATCTTCAGATCAGGTCTTATGATACCTTCCATTATGACAATAATGGGTCAATTCAACACCAAGTCTTATGGCAAGCTCTGGGTTTGCCATAGCATGCCATAAGACATTTTCATTCAACAAAACTACTACTGTCACAGTAGAAAGAATGAGCTTATCTAATTTGGTTAGTACTATGTTCCATTGATCATATTTTCTATAAATATTACAATATGGAATGTGTCAATGGGACAAAATATTGCATAAACAATTGAATATACAGCTATTTACAGGTTTATGATGAATACTTATTCATGTTTAAGACTTCCTCTGTCGTACAGAAAGAGATATTATGGCGAAGCAAGTTAAATTTACATTGCAAATACTTCTGCTGTCTGATCAGACATTTTATTTCCATAAACAAATTGTTAAAGAGTTTTATAGCAGTGTAGTCTACTCCTATCTGTACCACAGTTAGATTCACTAGGAGTAATTACAAATCATTTTTCCTTCTAGTATTTCATTTATGAACATCTTTATTCTTAAACAGCCGTGGATTGCTATAACCAAATTTCACCAGTAAATAAATGTAGAGATATACTATGGCTACGAGTGAATAGTTTCTTCAACATACAGCTAGATGTACATGTTATGAACACTTTAAATAATTGTAATAACTTTCTTTTGTGCAATGAATACATTTTTCTTACATGAGGAGTTATCTCCAAATACTTTCCACATGAGATCAATGAGTAAAATATCTGAAATGAGTTGAATTTCTGATTTCTAGGTCCTCATAGTTGGCAATTATTCTTATGGGAAAAGCAACTGAGCCTACAAATTTTTGCAATTAGATATGGGGCTCTTTGACAGTTCAGATTTGATGAGCTGTTTAAAGCTACCCTATTTGCCTAAAACAATTCAATAATTGTAACAAAAACATCATTTACTATTTTTTCTGTTGACACTTCTTTGCTTGGTTAGACAATAGAGAATTGTCATCTCTAAGAATGACTAACTCTGCCTTCTGATTTAATTAAAGATGATCTGCTAAAAACTGAAATCTGCAAATCTTCAAAAATGTTTACGGATACTGCTAATTAATAAGTAATGTGTTTGTGGTCACAAGTTTCTGACACTGTGACTTCTCAATTATTTTTTTATTTTCATTTTTTATTTTTTATTAAGCCATCTGTAGACAATGTAAATTTTATGGATGATGTCAACACACAAATGCATAAAATACAGACAGAGAGGTACATAAATATACATAATTACACAGATAAATAAATGCATACATTACTTGCCTTACTGGGTTACCCATTTATACATTGTATTCCACTGTTCTATACAACATATTGTAAAATGTCTCTTCATTGCAGTTATTAATTATTAGCATAATTGTCAACAAAATTTCCACATCATTTTAGGTAATCCCTTATGGTAAAAAATGGCACTTTTCTAACAGATATTTTTTTAGGATATGCCTGAAAGGCATGTGTTTCACTTTTGTCTTTGATCTCTTGTGGTTGTTGTTGTTGTTGTGGTATTCAGTCCAGAGACTGGTTTGATGCAGGTCTCCACGCTACTCAATCCGGTGCAAGTTTCTTCATCTCCCAGTACCTACTGCAAACTACGTCCTTCTGTATGTGTTTAGTGTATTCATCTCTTGGTCTCCCTCTACAATTTTATCCTCTACACTGCCCTCCATTGCTAAATTTGAGATCCCTTGATGCCTCAGAACATGTCCTACCAACCGGTCCCTTCTTCTTGTCAAGTTGTGCCACAAA
The DNA here is from genome assembly GCF_023897955.1 of Schistocerca gregaria. Lineage (NCBI taxonomy): Eukaryota > Metazoa > Arthropoda > Insecta > Orthoptera > Acrididae > Schistocerca > Schistocerca gregaria. The sequence goes on from NC_064931.1 coordinate 830,002,573, forward strand.
CTGCTCTTCTCCCCAATCCTATTCAATACTTCCTCATTAGTTACGAGATCTACCCATCTAATCTTCAGCATTCTTCTGTAGCACCACATTTCAAAAGCTTCTATTCTCTTCTTGTCCAAACTATTTATCATCCATGTTTCACTTCCATACATGGCTATATTCCATACAAATACTTTCAGAAACGACTTCCTGAGACTTAAATGTATACTCAATGTTAACAAATTTTTCTTCTTCATAAACACTTTCCTTGCCACTGCCAGTCTACATTTTATATCTTCTCTACTTCGACCATCAGTTATTTTGCTTCCCAAATAGCAAAACTCCTTTACTACTTGTGTCTCATTTCCTAATCTAATTCCCTCACCAGCACCCGACTTAATTTGACTTCATTCCATTATCCTCGTTTTGCTTTTGCTGATGTTCATCTTATATCCTCCTTTCAAGACACTATCCATTCCGTTCAACTGCTCTTCCAAGTCCTTTGCTGTCTCTGACAGAATTACAATGTCAGCGGCAAACCTAAAAGTTTTTATTTCTTCTCCATGGATTTTAATACCTAATCTGAATTTTTCTTTTGTTTCCTTCACTGCTTGCTCAATATACAGATTTAATAACATCGGGGAGAGGCTACAAGCCTGTCTCACTCCCTTCCCAACCACGGCTTTCCTTTCATGCCCCTCAACTCTTATAACAGCCATCTGGTTTCTGTACAAATTGTAAATAGCCTTTCACTCCCTGTATTTTATCCCTGCCACCTTCAGAATTTGAAAGAGAATATTCCAGTCACCATTGTCAAAAGCTTTCTCTAAGTCTACAAATTCTGGAAACGTAGGTTCACCTTTCCTTAATCTTTCTTCTAAGATAAGTTGTAAGGTCTGTATTGCCTCATGTGTTCCCATATTTCTACGGAATCCCAACTGGTCTTCCCCGAGGTCGGCCCCCAACCAAATTTTCCATTTGTCTGTAAAGAATTCGTATTAGTATTTTGCAGCTGTGACTTATTAAACTGATAGTTTGGGAATTCTCACATCTATCAACACCTGCTTTCTTTGGGATTGGAATTATTATATTCTTCTTGAAGTCTGAGGGTATTTCGCCTGTCTCATACATCTTGCTCACCAGATGGTATAGTTTTGTCAGGTCTGGCTCTCCCCTGCAACCAGTAGTTCTAATGGAATGTTGTCTACTCCCGGGGCCTTGTTTCGACTCAGGTCTTTCAGTGCTCTGTCAAACTCTTCACGCAGTATCGTATCTCCCATTTCATCTTCATCTATATTCTCTTCCATTCCCATAATATTGTCCTGAAGTACATCACCCTTGTATAGACCCTCTATATACTCCTTCCACCTTTCTGCTTTCCCTGCTTTCCTTAGAACTGGGTCTCCATCTGAGCTCTTGAAATTCATACAATTGGTTCTCTTCTCTACAAAGCTCTCTTTAATTTTCCTGTAGGCAGTATCTATCTTACCACTAGTGAGATAAGCCTCTACATCCTTACATTTGTCCTGTAGCCATGCCTGCTTAGCCATTTTGCACTTCCATCAATTCTATGCAGCCTTCACTACTTCATCCCTCAAAGCTACCCATTCTTCTTCTACTGTATTTCTTTCCCCCATTCCTGTAAATTGCTCCCTTATGCTCTCCCTGAAACTCTGTACAACCTCTGGTTCTTTCAGTTTTTCCAGGTCCCATCTCCTTAAATTTCCACCTTCTTGCAGTTTCTTCATTTTTAAACTACAGGTCATAACCAATAGATTGGGGTCAGAGTCCACATCTGCCCCTGGAAATGTCTTACAATCTAAAACCTGGTTCCTAAATCTCTGTCTTACCATAATATAATCTATCTGATACCTCCTAGTATCTCCAGGATTCTTCCATGTATACAACCTTCTTTTATGATTCTTGAACCAAGTGTTAGCTATGACTATGTTATGCTCTGTGGAAAATTCTAACAGATGGCTTCCTCTTTTATTTCTAACCCCCAATCCATATTCACCTACTATGTTTCCATCTCTCCCTTTTCCTACTCTCGAATTTCAGTCACCCATGACTATTAAATTTTTGTCTCCCTCCACTATCTGAATAATTTCTTTTATCTCATCATACATTTCATCAATTTCTTCATCATCTGCAGAGCTAGTTGGCATATAAACTTGTACTACTGTACTAGGCATGGACTTCGTGTCTATCTTGGCCACAATAATGTGTTGACTGTGCTGTTTGTAGTGGCTTACCTGCACTCCTATTTTTTTTATTCATTATTAAACCTGTTCCTGCATTACCCCTATTTGCTTTTATATTTATAACCCTCTATTCACTTGTCCAAAAGTCTTGTTCTTCCTGCCACCGAATTTCACTAATTCCCACTATATCTAACTTTTATTGTATAGTTTATATTACATAGCACACTATTTTAGGTTTCTGTTGTGTTTTTTTTTCTATTGAGATGTAATTTGTGGGAGGATATGGTTCCATGTTCATGTAGAGTCCTTATCCTGATAAAAGTCTTTTTTAATGTGGATCACTGTTTGCACGTGGAACAATCAAAATTCCCAGAGATTTAAACAACTCAGTGCAGTGAGTATTCTTGTTACTTTTTATCATAATACATATTTCACCGTGTTTGATACCCCGGAGAAAATCATTGATATATATCAAGAAGAGTATTGGACCAAACACACTTCTTTGGGGGCTCCAGTATTAATGTATTGGGTAAAAAATGTGTTTTATGGTATGACAGCAGTTTGTTTGAGAGATCTCTACACATTGCACTCTGCTTTTTAGGAATGAACAAAACCACTAATTTGCTGTTCCTGTTATACCTAGAGCTTCCAGTTTATTTAACAGAACTGCATGGTATACCCTACTGAATGGTTTTCTGAAGTCAAGGTAGATGCCTGTTATATGATCTCCTTTATCTAGTGTTTCCAGAATATCATTTGTAAAATGAGCTATAGCTGATTGTGTGCTCCTACCAGGCCTGAATCCAAACTGTTCTTTAGACAGAAGATTTTGCTTTGTAGGTACCACATGAGTCTAATTTTCATTATGGTTTCTTCTACTTTTCAAAATTGTGACAGGAAAGAGCTGGGCCTATAATTTTTTTGCATTTTCATGGTCTCCTATCTTACACAGGGACAAGACCTTCACATGCTTTAGTGCCTCTGGGAAGAAACCTGTGGTGAATGATTCATTTAAGATGTGCACTGTAGGGTCTTTGATACTGTATATATGGTCCTTCAGCAAGCACACAAGCATTTCATCTGTACCTGCTGAGTTTTTATTTTTTACATTCCAAACAAAATTGCTTATTTCTGCTGAAGTGATCGGTTGTAGTGTCATTGTGTTTGGAACATAGTTCAGTGTTTGTACCGGTTATATTTTTTCAGATTTGTGGTGTAACTGGTTTCCATGATGCTGAAATATTGATTTGCATAGTTTGCAATTTTTTGTGATTATGTACTGTATTACTTTTATGCTGTAATTGTATGTTTTACCTGTTTTGTATTTTTTCCATTTGTAATCTGTGTCGCGACATTCTAGGCCACTTTTATTTTGTTTTCTGCCTTTTCTGTAATTTTATCATTTTGAGACACTTGTGCTGTTTTTGAACAGTTCTTGGGTATCCGACCGGGTAGTGTCGTAATTTCTCCCAAATACTTCTGCAGATGTACACATTGCCACCTTCAGGTGGCTCCTGATGAATGTTGTGCTGTTCCTCTCAGTGCTGTATATATACTGGCTGTTACCCCCTCCACCGTTCCTCTGCTGATGTCTTTGGTGCGGCCAGTGCAGCAACTACTGGAGGTGGTGGGGGAAGCGGCGCTTGGGTCTGAACTGGAATCTGCAGTCTCCCTGTTGCCACCATCGGGGGCAGTCCTCAATCTCTGGGACCTTATCTTTCTCTCCAGTCTGAGTGCAGGGTTCCAAGCCTGACTAAGTTGAAGGCCACTGTCTTTATTAATTAGATTGTCCTGTAGTCATGTTTTGATGGCCTCTTTAGTAACGCAGTCCCAGAAGTAGGAGGATTGACAGAGTATTTTTGTTTTTTCGTGATCAATAGTATGGCCAGTCTTTATATAATGGTCAGCCAACCATGGCTGATTTAGTGGCCTGGCGTAGTTAGGTACGGCACTTGTGGTTTGTGGCATCTCTTTTCTACAGTGCAGACTGTCTCCCCAATGTATGATTTTACGCACTGACAGGGAATTTGATAAACGCCTGGTTTTTGAAGGCCTAGGTCATCTTTCACTGAATCCAGTAGAGTCAAAGTTTTTGCAGGGGGTCAGAATACACATTTCACATTTTGTTTCCCCAGGATTCTACCAATTTTTCTTGAGGTGTTTCCTACAAATGGAATGCATGCCAATGACTTGTGTTCTTCTGTTTCTTCTTCTTGTTCTCCTGGCGCAGTTTGTCTGAATGCATGTCTTATTTGCTTCTGGTTGTACCCATTTTTCCAAAACGTTGTCTTAAGGTGCTGCAGTTCTGCTGGAAGGCTCTCCTGATCGCCGATCGATCGTGCCCTGTGAATAAGTGTGTGCAAAGCGCCTTCACGTTGGGAGTAGTGGTGGCAACTGAAAGCATTTAGGTACAAATAGGTGTGTGTAGGTTTTCTGTATACACTGTGTCCCAGCTTGCGGTCAGGTTTCCATTTCACCAGGATGTCAAGAAACGTTAGGGCACCACACTACTCCAACTCCATCGTGAACTGTACATTCGGGTGCAGCGAGTTGAGGTGTTCGAGAAATTCATCTAAGCTGTCCCATCCATGTGGCCAAACAACAAATGTGTCATCCATGTAGCAGAAGAAACAAGTTGGTTTTTGTTTGGCTTGTCTAGTGCCTTCTCCTCTAAATTCTCCATAAAAAGTTTGCTACAACTGGTGAAAGCAGGCATCCCATACGTGACACCATCTGTCTGTGCTGTCAAATGGATGGGACAGCTTAAATGAATTTCTCGAACACCTCAACTTGCTGCAACCCAACATACAGTTCACGATGGAGATGGAGCAGGATGGTGCCCTACCATTTCTTGACGTCCTGGTGAAATGGAAACCTGACGGCAAACTGGGTCACACCAAATACACCAGGAGAGGAACGGTGGAGGGGTAATGGCTAACATATATAGGGTGCTGAGAGGTACAGTACAGCATTCGTCAGGAATCACCTGAAGATGGCAGCATGTACGTCTGCCGAAATATTGTGGAGAAATTACAATGCTACCCGGTCTAATACCCAAGAACTGTTCAAATTTGAAATACACCAGAAAAACTTCAGATCGCATACTTGTGCTGTTACTTTTCTATATATGTTTTTGTATGTTTGGTAGTATTTTTGAAATGCAGGATGATTTTGGTTGTTTTTCATGCTGCTGAGGTGTTTGAGGGTTACAGAGGATTTTCGCATTCTGTTGGGTACCCAGCTACTTTTGTTTTGTGCTTTAGTGACTCATAGTACTCACGAAAACACTTCTTCAAACCTGAATTTAAATTTTTATAGGAACTTTGAAAATATCCTAGCCAAGCTAGTCTCCATGTACACTTCTTCCAATGTTTCGTTGTCCATTTAAATGGTAAATTTAACCCTTTCTTGCTTAGAGAAGGCCATTCTATGTGTGAGTGTTTTAGTTTTGTATTCTACAGCAATGTTTAATTTTAAGAGCTGACTGGAATGATCTGAAAGGCCCAGGTTACCTACAATAACATCACAATTTTCTTTTTTCGGATCAGTTAGTATATGCTCAATGATCGATGCCGAATGCTTAGTTATCCTTGTGGCTGTGTTAATAAATGAGAATTTTACCCTTAGGATTAGTAACGATTTCCAATACTTGGATTAGTTTTGCTATGAATGTATCTATGCTTCCACTGAGAGAACAGTAAATACATAATATAGTTAGTCTTTATAACGTGTGGCTTTCTTATTTCTATAGCTGATATTTCTACATGTTTTTCTTCACTTAATGAAATAAATGTCATTTCTAACTTTATACGTAACCCCTTCCTTTACATATATACATGATCTACCACCTCTCATGGTGTTTCTACTGTAGTGGCATGTGTAATTTCAGCTTCCCTACACCAATGTACTTTCATGCAAACAAATGAGCTATCAGTAGTCTGCAGTTCCACTTCTACCTGTTGCACATTATTTCTTATGGATTGGGTATTGTGGTGGAGAACTGAGGAACACTGAGCACTTCTTACCTTGAAGACTTCTAATTTTTCTTGTGTCTTTGTCTAAAAAACCATTTGGATGATGAGGAGCTATAGTTTTCTTGTTGTTCCCTTCGCTACCCACTGTTGTTTCTGCTGACTCCTTGTCTTTTTTGCGTGTTTTGCTGCTGATGCTGATGGTTCTAGCATTTGTACATTTCTTTGAGATGTTTTTGTTGTTCCTGTTGGATCTGGTGATGACATTGTGACTATTGGTTTGGTTTTGAAGTTATTTTGGTGTTTTCTTTATTTCCTTGTTTATCAGATGTAGTCCATGTTGTGTGTGGAATATATATTCTATATTACTCAGATCAATGCATTTCACATTTTTAAAATGTCTGCAGATTTTAGCAAACTGATTATTGGCACATTGTATTGACACATGACTGTTCACAAGATCATGGTGATATGGAATGTTCACAATTCCAACATTTGTATGTGTGATATTTTTCAGATACTTTTTAAGATCATGTATAGCACTCACCTTATCACATTTATGTACATCATTAGAACCTCCTAGAAGTATGACAGTCTTTTATCCTGCAGATTTTTTACCTATTTAGATGCAATCATCTTTTTAATTTCACCAAGTAGGGCTCCCAGTTTCACTCTACCACATGAATATATATTAGGTTTTTTCTCTTAGTTTATTTGCAAGACCATGACCATGGCTGCCTGGAAGCTCAAACAGTTTGCTATTGGAGTTTACAGTCTAGAAGCCACTTTGTGTTGTTCCACTTAACACTTCAGCACACCTCTAGGTTGGCACATTTGCATTGTTAACATTTATGCTCGGTTTCTTATTTATCAGCATTGATAAATTTTCTGTTGTTAATTTATTCACATTGTCCTTTTCCTCTTCACCTCATTCATGAGAACTACACAGGCCTGCATTTCCACCATCATGTGGGAATTTCAGCTTGTCAGTTCACTTTTTGTGAGCTGTAATTTTGCAGTATCAGTTTTTAAAGTACTGATGATAAACTGTACTCTAGTTATTGTTATAACGTCAAGTTGAACACTTATATTTCTAAAGACGACACAATACATGTAAGTCACAGAGCGAGTAGACCACGTAAAGCATGTGTACAAGATAAAGGTCAAATCTGCACTAAGTCCATTGTAGCGGACGCTGGCCGCTTAGCTGGCGCGGCTGCTGCAAGGCTGGCAGACAGCACCGCAAGTAGAGGATGCGTGTAATTGTGTGGTGGCACTTTGAATGATCGGCACGTCACAACACTTTTCCTTCCCTTTGAATTTTTTGCACTGGTCTTGATGGAGGTGGCCTGTAGATGGCTAATGTCCATAGGCGTTGTATGACTGATCGGGAAGTCTCGAGGAGGAGGCTTCCTGTACGGACTGAAGGCTCCCCGATGATAACAGGTCGAGATGATAGGAGACGTAGGAGTCGAATCTGCTGGGGCCCCAAACACCAATCTACCCGTTGTGGCAAGTCCGATTGATATAAGAGGAGACATGGGCAATGTGTCGGCGTCCATACGAGAAGGAGGCGAGTAGAGTTGCTCCGACAGAATATGGTCATCTGGTTCCTGCATGGGCACGTCTCCTGGTGGCATCCATTCTTGTGCTGGCACCAAGATGACGGTGAGAGGGCTGCGTTGTGAGTAATGAAAGATGCCAAGATCCCAAGCATCAGGTAGAGCCGAAGGTGGTGTAGCGGCATCCGGCACAGGTGTTGCCTGCACCCGAGGGCGAAGCTGGTCCGAATGACGCACTGCAACACCCATGTCCATCTGGATTTCATACAGGCGTTGGCCACGGTGTCGTAAGATGCAGCCAGGACTCCATTTTGGCCACCTGCCATATCCCTGTACCCATACAAGGTCGCTGGCGGTGAACCGGCCAAGCGAAAGCACCCGCGGCCGAGAGGTGGAAGGGCGCAGAAGATGAAGTAGCGTGCAGAGCTGTCGGCCATGTAAGAGCTCAGCCAGGCTGTGGTCGCCCATGAGGGTGAAATGGTAAGAAGCCAGATATTGGTGAAGCACATCATCAGCAGCAGAAGAAGCCAGGAGTTTCCTCATCTGAGCCTTAAATGTGCGGACCAGTCGTTCAGCCTCACTGTTACATTGCGGATGGAATGGAGGGGCCGTGACATGCATGACACCGTGACAAGCACAAAAATCTGCAAATTCGGAAGAGGCAAATTGTGGACCATTATCAGTAACAAGAGAAGAGGGAAGGCCTTCCAAAGAGAAAATGCTAACTAGAGCATTTGTGGTTGCCGCGGTGGTAGGTGAAATGCAACCGACAATGAAAGGAAAGTTAGAGTAGGCGTCATTTACGAGTAGCCAATAAGTACCTAAAAAAGGTCCCATGATGTCAGCATGAATGTGCTCCCAGGGCTTCTCAGGCGAAGGCCACGGTGACAAAGATGACTTCGGTGCCGCGGCCTGTGACGCACAAGGGCCGCAGGCAGCGACCATGTGTGCGATATGAAAGTTGATGCCAGGCCAGTACACATAATGGTGCGCCAGAGATTTTGTGTGAAAGCCATCCCAGTGCTCTTGGTGAAGGAAGTGCAAGACCGAAGCACGCAAAGATGCAGGTACCACAACACGCGGCGACCCATTGTAGGTGGAAAGGAGAATAACATCATCCCTAGGAGTGAGGCGGTAGCGCTTAGCATAGTAGTTCCGCAATGGATCAGAAGTCTTAGCAGTCAGATGATCTGGGCAACCCTTCTGAATACAGTGTAAAACCTGGGAGAGGGTACGATCAGAACCCGTAGTAGCCGCCAGCCGCTCCCCGGTGATGGGGAATCCATCCACAACCCGCTGCTCGGCAAATTGCAGGTGGAAACACAAAAGTTCATCCCTATCAAATGCCAGATCAGGACCCATGGGAATGCAAGACAGTGCATCAGCATTTGCATGTTGAGCCGTCAGCCGCAAATTAATCTCATAATCGAAACGAGACAAGCAAAGAGCCCAATGCTGGAGGCAGTGTGCAGCCTTGTTGGGAAGCGACGTTGATGGATGAAAGAAGGGAACAAGTGGTTTGTGGTCCATAACAAGATGAAATTTGGATCCATAAAGAAAAACATCAAACTTATGAGACGCATAAATAATGGCCAAAGCTTCTTTTTCAATTTGAGAATATTTTCGTTGGGCATCCGTGAGCATTTTGGAGCAGTAAGCAGTGGGTTCTTCAGAACTGTCAGAAAAACGGTGCACAAGGACTGCACCAACCCCGTATTGAGAGGCATCCGTGGCAAGAACGAGATGTTGCCCAGGTCGATAAGTAGCCAGGCACAGAGCCTGTTTCAGCATAGTCTTCAATTTCTGGAAAGCCACATTGCATGACGCGGACCAGTGAAAAGGCACGTTTTTATGGAACAGGCGATGCAACTGCTGAGCCACAGAAGCTGCAGACAGTAAAAACCTGTGATAGTATGCTATTTTCCCCAAGAAGGCCTGTAGTTCCTTAACAGATATAGTGTGAGGAAGGGTATCAATTCTGAAGCAGACAAATACCATCCCAAGAGAATTTGAACCCCCAAGTACATGATAGATTCCTGAAAAAATTGTGATTTCTGAAGATTGCACTTAAGACATGAAAAGACATGAAAAGTGTGCGGAGATTCTGAAGATGTTCTTTAGTGGTGGAGCCAGTGACAACAATGTCGTCCATGTAATTGATACACCCAGGGACAGGGAGCAATAATTGTTCCAAGAAACTCTGAAAGAGAGCAGGGGCACTGGCAACCTCGAATGGCAATCGTTTGTATTGATAGAGGCCAAAACTGCCAGGAAGCAGCGTCGAGAGGAAGTTGATGATAAGCTTCTGACAGGTCAATTTTAGAAAAATACTGGCCTCCACCAAGTTTAGTGAACAGTTCTTGAGGTCAGGGCATAGGGTAAGTGTCGATGAGGCATTGAGCATATACAATGGCTTTGAAATTGCCACAGTGACGAATATCACCATTTGGCTTAGCAACAACAATGACAGGAGCAGACCACTCACTGGAAGTGAAAAGAAGCAAGACCCCGGATGCAGTGAGATGTTCCAGCTCCCATTTTACCTGATCACAAAGGGTCACAGGAATGGGCCAAGCCCAAAAAAAACTTGAGCTTCAAAATTGTTTGCACTGCCTAACCAAGGAGGAAAATAAAGGACAAAAATGCCGTCGACAAGGAATCTAATTCAGCATAACGAATGGCATCAGAGATAATATTGACGGAGTCATCTATGGAGAAACCAAAAACACGAAAGGCTTTGAAACCAAAAAGATTTTCCGTGTTACTATGGTCTACCACAAATATGGGAACAGTGTGAACGACAGTTTTGTAAGATACCTCAGCATGAAATTGTCCCAAGAGAGAAATCTTCTGTTTATTGTACGTCCGTAATTGCCTAGTGAAAGATGATAGGGTTGGAGAACCGAACTGAAGATATGCCTGAGACTTGATGATAGTGGCAGCAGAACCAGTATCCTCCTGCATGTGAACATCTTGACCAAATATTTGGACTGTGAGGAATAACTTCCCTGAAAGGGAGGAAGTACAATTGACCGACAACACAGAATTAGAATCAGCGTCATCTTCATGAACATCATGTATGCAGTCAGATTTGCAAACCAATGACACATGACGCTTCTTTTTGCAGCTGTGACACACAGCCCAACATTGGCGATAATCCTCCCATGAATGTTTCGTAAAACACTGTGGACGTGAAGGAAGCTGCAGGGGGTTTCACTGCAGTTTCTTAGAGGTTTGTTTATGGTTAGGCCGAGGCTGTGCTTGGGAGCATACTGCGGATATGTCAGCCGGCGGGGACAAGCTATACGCTTCGTCAACAACACACAGAGGTTGTATTTACCCGGTGTCACCCCACCCCTCTATTTGCACTCCATTGGCGCGAGAGATTTCAAAAGACTGCGCAATGGAGAGGACTTCATCTAGAGTCAGATTTGCCAACTGAAGGGCACGTTGCGCCGATCGGATAATAGCATCCCATACTGTGGAATCGGCATAAGATTCTTTGTGAACATCAGTAACAAATTGACACTTTCTACTGAGGCCGTGATGTTCAGCAGCCCAAGTGCGATAGGATTGATTTGGTTCTTTTCGACAATGATAAAAGGCAACACGGGAGGCTACCACATGTGTTTGCTTACGAAAATATATGGACATAAGTGAACACATTTCAGCAAAGGACAAAGAGGCAGGATCTTTCAAAGGAGACAATTGCAACAACAATCGATACATTTGAGGTGAAATCCATGAAAGGAACAGAGACTTACATGTTTGTTTGTCCTTGTCATGGAATGTCAAGAAGTGCTGTCGAAGACGTTTTTCATAATCAGACCAGTCTTCCGCCGTCTCGTCGTAGGGAGGAAAAGAAGGTACAGACAATGACGAGAAATGCCCCACATTGGATGCCACGACGAAATCGCAAATTGCCAATGTGAGAAGCATTTGCTGTTCAATGAGACCTTGTAATAGTTGCTCTAAAGTAGCCATGGAAACTTGCAGGGCAGTGATGAAAAGGAAAAATCCCATCCTCGCTGCCAATTGTTATAACGTCAAGTTGAACACTTATATTTCAAAAGACGACACAACACATGTAAGTCACAAGGCGAGTAGACCACATAAAGCATGTGTACACGGTAACGGTCAAATCTACACTAAGTCCAAGTCTAGCGGATGCTGGCTGGCTGGCCGCTTAGGTGGCGCGGCTGCTGCATGGCTGGCAGACAGCGCCGCATGTAGAGGACTCGCGTAATCGTGCGGCGGCACTTTGAATGATCAGCGCATCACAACAGTTATGCATTCATTCAAAGTTCATTCAGTTTGCTAATTTTGTCCATACATTTTCACATGGTTTCTTTTAACTGAGTAATTGACTTTATTTGGAAAGACATATGCTTAACTTTTACCCTTGATGCCATCATGAATTCTTTGCATAATTCACCAATATTTGTCCAATATATTTCATGTTCAACATTCTTTTAAGTGATCCATGGAAAAGTTCAGCATGAGTTGCCTGCAAGGCTTAAGTTACCCCTACGTAATTTTCAGAATCTTTGAATATAGTGATTTAGTCCATATTTTGCTAGCACTGAACACATTTCCTGAAAGCACTGACCCTCTCTTTGCATATAGAGGTTGGTCCCTCTCATCAGGAACCTCTCTTAATTTTTAAGCCTTGCAAACTTATTTCTCTCACTTCCCCTTGCAGTTTTATGTGTATCTAGTGGCAATAATAAATATTTAACCTCCTGAGGACAAGTGATGGCCAGCAGTGCTCAGTGGTTGCTTCAGCATGTTAATGTGTTATTTGGCACATCCCTGCTGGCTCTCCTACTTGAGGGTTTTTTGTAGAATTTTAGGTTTGAATGAATTAGTGAGTAAATATGTCTGTGTACAGCGTATTTATGACTTGAAACCTCCATTACATATAGTGTAAAAATAGGTAGTAATTATATTTTTTCTTACTGTAATAGGTTCAGATTGCAGCTCTTCTATCTTTGACTTAAAAGCATAGTCCTGCCTAGTCTCAGGAATGAATCTAATGTGTAATAATTTTGTGGCATTGAAAGTATATATTTAATCACAAGATTAAAAAATATATAGACTAAATATAACATGTTACATTTTAAAAAAATTACTACTTATTGTGCATTTAACCATCAATAACTCATTTATATTTCTTCTAAAAAAATGTAATCAATAAGTCAGTAATGTCAGAAAAGTTTGCTACTCTGCACATTCGGAAATTAATATTCAAATATTATATTTTGTTGAGGAAATTAAGTTTTTATTTAAGCATTACAGTAAAAACATGTAATGAAAATATTGAGAAGCTGATTTTATATCTAATACAGCAAGATCATACAGGGAAAATATATCCTAACTGAAAAAAAAACTACTCAGGGACTCTGCTGGATAAAATTGTGCAATTCCCACAACATGTAATCAAAATAACTGTTCAACATTGTCTGTGGTAGTATTTTCTGTCATCAATGGTGCAAGATGCAATTGGTAAGACTCACATGGCAGTGTCTAAATTTGTTGGGTCCACGAGCAGAAACAATGTGTTGCAAAAGCACTCGCAGCTTGCCAGTAACTGAAGAGAGGCTTTCCACGAGTGTGCATTGGGAAACGACAGAGCTGCCAGGTACTGATGTAGTTAAAAACTGCTCGTGACCCCGATAACTTTCAATGCCACCATGTGAGTCTCATCAGTCATTTCTTGCAGCAGTGGCAGCAGCAAGTACTAACATAACCCGATGATGCTGAACAGTTGTTTTGATGAAGTTCTGGGGAAAATGCACAATATTATCTGGCACCAAACCTGAGAAGTTGCCTTAGCAAACTCCTTGGCTAGCAGAGCAGAGCTCTACTACAGCACTGCCTTTCACTGGAAGTTTGCTCTGAACAGCTGCTGTGTTCACATGCACTGTCGTGTGTACTGCAGTATCAGCAGATGAAGTGTACATTATCTGCACTTGCTGCCTACATCCCTATCCAACTCCTCTCCACAAGGGTATTTGCAACAGATCAACCAAATATAAAGCCTGAAAAGTCACATCGCATAGACAATTTAAGAGACAAATAAAACAGCTAAATCCCATTTTACTGTACTAATGGATCTTTTTGTTGAAGTACAAGGATTGTGCAAATCCAGTCATTTTATCTTGTTTACTGTGATTCACAACTTCCACTTATTACTTAATTTTTAAAAGAAACTATTATAAAATAATGCCTAACTGTTCTTCTTTCCTTGCAGTATATGCCAGAGAACATAATTTCAGTAAGGAGTTTATGGGAATTAGAGCAAAGCTCAGAATCAACAAATCTTACTGGAACAGTGTCGCTGATTTCTCCATTTTCATCATATCGGAAAGGAGTATTAATCACTCGTATACATGTAGACTCTGATAATGATGTTACAGGAGTTGCTGAATTAACTATGAACAGGAGAAAATATACAACAACACTGAAAGGTAAGATACGTCTTGTGCAGATAAAAGAAATATGTGAAGATATACTGTAAACCAGAGCTGACAAGAGGTGACAAGTAGTAAAGCTGTATGAATAAACAGAAAGAAAGTAGAATGTAGCTCCACTGAGTTATGTGGAAGCATTTTACCAGGGCAGTACATACACAGAATTCATTGAATTCTTCTGCATTAATTTTAAATGTTGACAATACAGGGTGTCCCAGAAGGAATAATCAATATTTAGGGATATGACAGGAACGATCATTTGAAGCAAAAAACTTTATATGGCCATATGCCTTATTAAGAATGGTTTTTGAGAGAGAACACATTTAATGTGCATTGTTATTTATATTCTGTATTAATGAGTACATTGTCAGGTTTACACATTTACAAATGAACAACAGTTAATAAACTTTACAATATGTGTTTCACAAAGTGTCAATTGAAAAGTATGTATTTTTTAACACATTCACCTGTAAGCATTCTTGTACAGACAACAGTGCAGCTGTTGTACAGTTCACAGTATATCTTCAAATATCCCACCATCAACTTCAGTGCATTTGTGCACTCTTGGGAGAACATGTTGTTTTGCTTGTCTGAGTGCATCTGCATGTTCGATAATGAGGTATACATGTCCATGATGTGACAAAGCAGTTCCTCCTACACATTCACATTTTGTTTGAACACCTCAGACTTCATCCAGCCCCATAAACAACAACTGAATGGCCCAAGGTATGGTGATCTTGGTGGCTAGTTAATTGTACTACCATTATCAATCCAGTGAGTTTGTTAAATGCAATTGAGGTGTTTTGTCACATGACAGGTAAAATGTGGAGGGCTTCCATCATGCTTGAAGTACATTGCAATCCATGTTGACAAAGAAAAAAAAAATTCTAAAAAATCCAAGTAGTTCTGCCCTGTCAGTTGTTCTTCTAAAGACACACATGTGCACACCACTAGCCCAAAAATAGCTGTACATTAAATGTGTTCTACCTCCAAATCCATTCAGAGTAGGGCATAAGTCAATATGAAGTTTTTTGCTTCATAAGAGCATTCCTATTGTATCCCTGAACGTTGATGACTCCTCTTGGGGCTCCTGGTACTTTGAAACAATTTCACATCTTTCTTCAGTACTCTGGATATCATCTTTTTCATGTCACTTAGCAAAGGCTGCATGATATATCTTACTGAGTAAGTTATTCAGGAATGCTTTGTAGACATTAGACATTAGCTGATTCCAGTGGCATGAAAAAAGTACGATTGAGGAAATACAAAATTACATAAAAAACAGTTTTGGGCTGTAAGGTGAGGTGGATGTGAAAATTTTGCATTTGTGACTTTTTTTAGAAATGCATATTATTTGACCACCTTTTGAGCTGTCATTTGCCATTTTATCCTGGATTCTTTATGAAAGCAAACATTATTTTTCACCATATTTTTCTGCCTTCAAATGATTGTGGTGAGGCATTCACTTACATCAAAGGGAGTGCATAAGATTATTTTGACTAAACTCTTTGTGTCCTTGAGCCTCACTGGGGCAGCATCTGAGGTGAGAGTCATTGGCTGATACTTTGACTAGGGTGAAATCAGTGTAGCCACATTTAATCACAAGTAATGATGCTGGATATTAATTTTAACCTGCCAAAATTTAACCTATGAAAAATCTGTTGACAGAGTTTATAATACTGAACCTCCTGCACATGTGTTGGACAGTGAGGTATTGGGCAACCATAGACATCTTTTACATAATGACACAAGGTGAAACTTTTTCAGACTTGCAGGCAATTATTATGTTTTTAGGTACAAAATCAACTTATTTTTCAATATTGCAACCTATTACACCAATTATCATTGCAGTTTACATATTTTTTCTAGTGAGGAGCTCCCATATTTGAAGTCTGATCTCAGAAAGTCAGAAAAATAACTATCATAATTTTTTCACTATAATAAGAACATATATCCACCCCATTCATTCTGATGGAATGTCTTATCCCCCACCGCCTTCCTTCCATAATTTTGCAATCTTCTTATAGAGTTTTTCTATACATTTGGTCCATAAGACACATATAGTATTTTCCAGTTATTATTTTAGTTTTTTGATGCAGCCACTAAGAAGAACCTCTTTTGCACCCAAGAAAACACTTCCATTAGCTCTCTTGCACATAAAATGAACTTCACCCTTTGTGATACAGAGTGCTAGCTTCTATCCTCTGCTTCAATTGCTGATATTTTATTTATTGATTTATTTCACCTTTGTATAAGATGTGGATCTACAGTATGAAATTAGTTCACAGAATCAGTGGGACCTTTTTTTAAGTAGTCAAAACATTGCTAAAAAATATACATGTGACACCCATCTTGCATAAAGCTTTCTCATAGTTAATTCTTCATGTAAAGTGCACCATACTCTTTCGTCTGATGTCCCTATGGTGTCAGGTAGTTCATATACTTTTAATTGTTGATAATCCAACACAATAGCAATACACAGTTGTGAAGTTTCTTGATATTTCATATTTGAATTGCCAGTATGGGATATCCTTCACACAGATCATCTTCAATAGAAGTATGTGTTTTAATTCAGCTGTTGAGAATGAAAAAGAAGGTTTCTTCTAATCCATCACCCAACTTTGTATGGATTTCCGCTGCTGGTAGACTGCAAAATAACTTCATGATGGGCATTACAGTTAGCTCATTCAAGAAAGACATGCATGACATGATTACCTTAAGAAGTAATATAAAGAAATACATCTAAATTTACATCTGTACTCTGCAAACCACTTTGAAGTGCACAGCAGAAGGTACATGCCTTTGTACTAGTTATTAGGGTGTCCTCCCATTTCATTCACATATGGAGTGCAGGAAGAATGGTTGTTTAATTGCCTCTTGTCCTCATGATCCCTGTGTGGGCAACACATAGGAGATTGTAGTACATTTACTACAGTCACCAGTTTAAGCTGGTTCTTGGAACATTGTAAGTAGGCTTTCATGGGATAATTTGTGTCTGTTGTCAAGAGTCTGCCAGTTTAGTTTCTTCAGCATCTCTGTGACACACTTGAGTGGGTCAAACAAAATTGTGACTATTTGTACTGCCCTTCTCTGTATAATATCCTCTGTCAGTCCTATCTGGTATGGATCCCACATTCTTGAGCAAATTCTGGAATGAGTTGCATGAGTGATTTGTAAGCAATCTCCTTAGCAGACTGATTGCATTTCCACAGTATTGTATCAATAGACCAAAGTCTATCACTGCTTTTATGCATGCTTGAGCCTGTGTGGTCATTCCATTTCATATCTCTACAAAGTGTTACATCCAGGTATTTCTATGAGTTGGCTAGTTCCATCTGTGACTTACTGATATTATAGTGATAGGATACTACATTTCTTTTTTTTTCATTATGTGAAGTGCTCAGTTTTACATTTCTGAATGGTTAAAGCAGTTTGCAAACCTTTGCACCACTTTGAAACAGAATCAACACCTGACTGAATATTTATGCAGATTCTTTCAGATGGTACTTCACTATAAATAACAGCGTCATATGCAAAAAGTCTGAGGTTACATGTGCAAGGTTATTAATATACAAAATGAACAGCAAACATTCCATCACACTTGCTGGGACACACCTGAAGTTACTTCTATATCTGATGATGACTCTCCATCCAAGATAACTTGCTGCATGCTCCCTACCAAAAACTTCTCAGTCCAGTCACAAATTTCTCTTGATACACCATATGATTTTACTTCTGACAATAAGTGTAGATGTGGCACTGAATCAAATGCTTTTGGAAATTAAGAAATATTGTATCTACCTGACAGTGTTCATCAGTGTGAGTTTGATTTCACATGTATGATGTTTTCAGACTTCAACGTGGTTGAAATGGAGGAGGTCATGATGTTCAAGATGCCACAGAATGTGTGAGCTCAGAATATGTTCAAAGATTCTACAACAAATCAGTGTCAAGGATACTGGGCAATAGTTTTGTTATTCACTTCTATTGCCCTACTTGTAAATGGGTGTGAACTGTGCTTTCTTCCAACTGCTGTGCACAGTTTTTTGTTCAAGGGACCCATGATCGGTCATAGTTATAACAGGGCTAACTCAGCCACAAATTTTGTATAGAACTTGATAGAAATTCCATTGGGTGCTTGAGCTTTGTTCAATTTTAACAATTTCAGCTACATGGTCATTATAATTAAAGTTAAACTTTCAAACCACTGTAGAAATAACAGCACTGGTCAGAAAGACATCAAATTGCAGTGAAATATTATCATAGAAGGGGAAAACATATGGCAGAAGCAAAATAAATAGTTACAAAATGTAGCAATAGATGGTGCTGTAAGCATCATAATTTAATTGTGATTGACTACAAATGACAAGTGAATCATACAACAATGCCTAAGGTGTACATTTGATGTTAACAAACTGTACTACTCAGTGTGGATGGGTGTACAGGTGTGATACTGTTAGTTACAAAAGCCCATCCATCAAGGCAAAGCAGTATCACATCAGACCGCAAAAATAAGTTTTTAATTGTCTTGAGGCCAAAAACTGCATAAAAAGCATCAATCACATCAGGTTTTAGTTGTTCTGAGGCCAAAAAACCGCATAAAAAGCATTAATCAAAATCAAACCAGATTATTAATTTCGGTGTGACTGACACAAAACATGTTCAATATGCTGTCCACAATTTCTGCAACAAGTTGAAATCTAGAAACAGCATGTTCCACAACAGACTGAAGTGTTTCCATGGTCACTTTCAGGATGTGTTGCACAATGCATGCCTTCAATGCAGCTAAGTTTGCAGTTGGAATGCTTAACACAACATCTTTCAGATAGGCCCACAGCTAGAAGTCACACAGATTAAGATCAGGTGATTGGGATGGCTAGGTTGTACGGAAATGGCTGCTGATAATTCCAGGGTTTATGAAGTGGCACTTCAGCAGCTGCTTGAATGGATTTTCAATTTGCGGAGGTGTGCCATCTTGCATAAAAATGGTCCCATCCATGCTGTTGGAGAGCTAGTATGATGTGATTGCACCACTCATAGTACTTATCAGTGATGGTACAGATAGCAGGACTGGAAGCACCTGTCTGTTTGGAAAAATATGGCCCTATCATAAATAATGCTGTAAACCTGCACCACAAAGTAACCTTTTCAGGATTAAGTGGTACTGGTTGATTTGGGTGTAGATTTTCTGTTACCCATATTCAGCAATTCTGTGTACTGACATATCATGTCAGATGGAAGTGGGCTTTGTCTGTCCACAAAATCTTCCACAGCCAATCATTGTCCATTTCCGTGTGAGCAAGAAATTCTAAAGCAAAGGTCTCTTTTGCTGGCAGGTGAACAGGTAGCAACTCGTGCACGTGGATAATATTGAATGGATAGCAAAGAAGAATGTTTCCTAAGATTTTACGCACTGTGCTCATGGGTACATCCAATGTTGGGGCAGTACTATGTGCACTATACGTTTGCACACCACCACGTGTCTCCTTCTGCATTGCTGTTGCCACTGCTTCCACTGATGTCAAATCAATTTGTTACCTCCCTCTACCAGGTTGCACACCAAAAGAACCCATCTCTTAGGATTTCCAAATCATTTTCTCCAGACCCACGGCAGTCATCAGATCAGTGGCTTTTTGCAAACCCTTCACTGCCGGAACTTCTACAGAGTGACGTGTGCACATTCATCATTCTTGTAATACAGCTTTACAAACAGAGCATGATCCTGCATTGAGACAGTCATGGTGAACATCACAGATGCAAAAGGAGGAAAGATTGTGTACCCAGTGTGTTTATACCAACTTCAATGTGTCATGCACATGACAGGATTCAATTGCAATTTCATATCATTCTGACCAGTGGGGTTATTTCTACAGCAGTTTGAAAATTTAACTTTAATTATAGTCACCCTGTATTTTTTAACAGCACTGAGGCTAGCAGTTATTTCACTTATCTTTTCAGTTGTACAAGGATTAAATTTGGGCCATTCTTCTGGGATTTCCTATGTAAAGGAATATTTGAAAACAGACTTAAGCATTTCTGTATTTGCTTTGCTACCCTCAGTTTCAGTCCCTGTCTCATTCACATGTAGACTTAAGCATTTATGAATTTGCTTTGCTACCTTCAGTTTCAGTCCCTGTCTCATTCACAAGTATACTTAAGCATTTATGAATTTGCTTTGCTACCCTCAGTTTCAGTCCCTGTCTCATTCACAAGTGACTGGACACTAACTTTGACACCACTGACAGCCTTTATTTATTATCAGAATTTCTTTGGGTTTTGTGAAAGATCACTTGGCAGTGTTCTCTATGGTAGACATTGAAGGCTTCATGTGTTGCTCTCTTGACAGACAAATGCATTTCATTCAGCACCTCTCTGACCTCCTATGCTTTGTTTGACATCTATTGTATAGTAGTCTCTTGTTTCTCTAGAAGCATCTTTACCATTGAGGATTCTTCCTGTATCACCTGTTCTGATGGTTACATAACTATCCAGTGCATGGGCATCTCTTCTTTTAAACTTGAGCCATAGTTCATCTATGTGCTTGTGTCCTGTGCTGAAAGTTTCAAATTCCTCAGTGTGATATGACAATACTGCTTTTTTATCTAGTTTACTGAACACGTATGTCTTTCTACTTGTTTTATTTAGCCTTTGGACTTTAGTAATGATTGTTGCTATGACGGCATCATGGTAACTGATACCATTTTTGATGTGGGCATCCTCAAGGGATCAGGCCAATTTGTTGCCATTAGATCCAATATATTTGCATCATGGGTGGGGTTCTGAATTATCTGTTCTGGGTGGTTTTCAGAGAAGGCACTGAGAAATGTTTCACCATATGTCTTGTGATGCTCACCACTAACAAAACTGTAATTTTCCCAATTGATTGTCGGATTATTGAAGTATCCACCAATGATTACAGTATGATTGGGTAACTTATGTACAAATGAACTAAGGTTTCCTCAAAAGTTTTTGGTTACATCATAAGATGAATCTGATGGGCAATAGAAGGAACCAATTACCATTTGTTGCTAACCCTGATACTGAGATTTGTCCAAACAATCTCACATGCTTCAATTTTTATCTCAGAGGATTTGAGTTTCTTGTCTATTGTAGCAAATACACCACCACCATTTTCCATTAGCCTATTATTTCAATATACACTTACAATTTTCCCAAAAGTGTCATTGTTATCCATTTCAGATATCAACCAGCTTTAGATACCTAGTATTATGTGGGCTTCACTGCTATTTGGGTGCACTTCAGACTGTGCCATTTTGTTGGAAATGCAGTTAACTACTAGGATTATAATACTCTCACGTGTGGGGGTCATTCTTTTGGATGTTATACTTTTGGGTTTCCTATAGCTGTCATTATCTGGACTGGATGGAGATTTACCTAAACTAAAATACCTTTGTGTGCACCCCACAAACATTCAGCTACCTGGGTAGCAGCCTCTGATGTATAGCACATGCGTGATCCATTTAGAGGGACCCTATATTTCTCAACCTCATGGTGCAAGTCCATGAAGTCACAGCCTGACATGCCACATAACCTTAAAAGTCTCTGGTTCAGTCCTTCCACTCGGCTCAGAACAATATGGCCATGATCATACCAGGGTACAATGCTGCAAATTGCGAACTTCATTGAAACTCTGTGTGCAAGGTATGTCTTCTCAACCTTCTCTACCAGTTTCTGGAATAACCCAAGTATGATCTCAAGGCCCAGGTCACAGGCATTGTTTGTTCCACCGTTGCCAGTATCTGCACTTGGTTGCTGCCAGAATAGCTTCTTCAACATGTTGAATGAGGCCCCTAGACATACACACTGAGTGCATCTGGTGTTCTTCCCTGTCTGTTGCTGCCAGTTTCTCAAGAGATTCCATTATACTGTATGATAGAATTGTGGATTATTAATAGACCTCCTACCCTTTTGTGTTTGTTGATTCCCAAAACTGGTGAAGTGAGTTCCACTATATCACTGAAAGAAATCACCTTGAACTCGGTTAGGGAGATTGGTATAACACCCTGAGTCCTCCCTGGTCCCCATGTACCCTGTACAGTATGCCTACATCTACCATTGAACTACAACTTGTGATCAAGTTGACAGATAATGACAGATCCTGTACATCCTGCAGAGGAGGCTCGATTCACAGGAGAGGATAGTACTGGAGGTACCTATGGTACCTATACCACAGGTACAATACTCTCAGGAGATCTTCCAGCACAATGATACATAGCAGTTGCCAGTCAACTGATTACAAATGTCAATCAACTCATCCTGTGTTTTAGAACAGCATTCACAGTGAGGCTGGTGCAGAGTATTATAGGATAGTGAACAAATAACTTTAAATTAAACCTGCTAACTATCTTTTAACTGGTTGAGCAAAAAAAAAAATTACCAATTTCCTATAACAATTGAAACAAATACACAAAATGGGTTTTCCATTAAGGCAACATAAAAACTTGTGGTAAAAATTAATAGTTTCCTAAATTTTTTTGAGTTTAGTTATACTCATTAACAAAGTAAAAAACAGAGTCAATTTATGATGAATATAGATAATAAAGACTTATCTTGAAGGATATGCTAGATGTGATACAATATGTTAGCTACAATATCTGCTATAGTAACTAAATCACACATGCTAAGTTACTATGAATTGGGTTATGCATAGGACAACAGTAACTTCCAAAAATTTTCGAAAATGTACATTTATTTGGACTGTTATACACTGAAATTCAAGGTGATCTATTCTTCGCAGTGACTGTGAATCAGTATCGATGATTTCCTATTAAATAAGTTGTCCACAACACTCATAATGGTAACTTATAAAATTTTCAAAAATATAGTTTTGGTAACAACTAACAATTCTCAAAAATAATCTCTTTCTAATGTATTTATACAAGAATCATAGAGAACAATCTATATAGGACATTTTTACTTGAGGTGTCTCCCTCAAAGTGAACTAGCACAGTGATTAAAGCACTGCCCCTATATATCCACATAAATTCTGGCTTTCAGCAGTTTCTTTAAATTTATTCTGGCAAATGTCAGGGTAATTCCTTTTAAAAGTAAGTGGCTGATGTTCTCATTCATTCTCCAGTCCTGTCTTGTCCATCATGTCCAATGCCCTCATCAGAACATTATACCCTCTCTGCCCTTCTTTCCTTCTTCCCTTTATTGGTAGTGTTTCAGCATTAGTCTCATTTATCAAAGGCAGTGATAGAAATGTTTTACCATCTGATGGAAACCATTAGTAATTAATGCTGAAAGCATTACTCTCAAGCAAGTCTTGTATCAGGTATCCAATAGTCAAGTTGGATCCCAAGAGAAATTGTATAGCCACTGCTAGAAGTAATGCAGTTTACGCCAGTGAGACTACTGTACATAAAAGATGTGAAGTCTAGGACGGATGATTTTTTCTGTCAGTTGGAAATTGAAAATTCTTACTTGCTGCGTAATACGTAAACTACAGTGAGAATGCTGAGGATATTAAATACAAGTTTGCTGATCATTCATTAATAGTAGGGAGCCATTATATTTTGTTGGCTATTAACAGCAGGAATCATAAACTCTAAGACAAAAAAAAAGATGCACTATTAAGGAATTATCTGAATTATACAGAAATCAGTAGATGTAATGTATGTGTACAGACAAACAAATGATTGCAATTTAAAAACAAAAAAAGGATGATTTATTCAAGAGAAGGAGCTTCACAAATTGAGCAAGTCAATAATGCATTGGTCCATCTCTGGCCCTCATGCCAGCAGTTATTCACCATGGCATTGATTCATAGAGTTGTTGGATATCCTTTCCAAATTCTGCCTAGTTGGTGTGTTAAATCATCAAAATCCTTAGATGGTTAGAGGTCCAACAGTGACCTTGCTGGCCAAGGTAGGGATTGGAAAGCACAAAGATGAGCTGTAGAAACTCTCACTGTGTGCGGGAAGGCATTGTCTTGCCAAAATGTAAGGTCCAAGAAGGCTTTCTTTGAAGGGCAACAAAAAGGTGCCTAGAAATATATATATATATATATATATATATATATATATATATATATATATATATATATATATATATATATATATATACTATAGTGGTGCCAGAGATAACAACCAAAGGGGTCCTGCTATGAAAAGATACGGCATGTATGACCATAACTGCTGGTTGTCAGGCCATGTGGTGGGTAACATTCAGGTTGGTATCCCACCACATCTTTGTCCTAGAATCTCATTGACTGGAGTGGAATTGTCATAAGTGATGAGTTCTTCTTTGAACTGAGCAATGATGACCAACAAAAAAATGTCTGGAAATGTCCCAAACAGTGGTGGGATATGACCTCGACTGTCGCCCACCATACAGCCTGACAACCAGGAGTGATGGTCTGGGGTGCCATTTCTTTTCATAGCATGACCCTTTTGGTTGTCATCAACAGCATTCTTACAGCACATGGATATGTCAGTGATGTTCTATGCCTTGTTTTGTTGTCCTTCGTGGCAAAGCATCCTAGGCTTACATTTCAGCAAGGTAAAAGTTTCACATGGTAAAAGTTTCTGCTGCTTGTCTTTGTGCTTACCAAACCCTACCTTGGGCAGCAAGATTGCCATATCACACCCCAATTGAAAACATTTGAAGCATTAGGGGCAAGGCCCTCCAACCAGCTTGGGATTTTGATGATCTAATGTGTCAACGGGTCAGAATCTGGCACAACTCTGTCAATAAATGCCAAGCTGAATAACTGCTTGCCTGAGGGCCAGAGGTGAACCAATGCATTATTGAAGTCCTCAATTTGTGAAGCTATTTCTCTTGAATAAATCATCACATGGTTTGCTTTTCCCTTCACTAGGCATTAGAGGTTTTCTACCTAATAATTCAATAAAAATAATTCTGTTTTAGTTTTGTGACATGAGGTTTTCATTCTAAACCAATGATATAAAGTCTTCTGGGATTTGCTTTGCCTGGTTTCAGGCTTCAATTCATTTGTAGGACACTGTAACATGCAATTCATCCAGATAGAAGATTGCTTACAAAACATTTCTTGTAACCCATTTTAGAATATTGCTCAAGTGTGTGATACCCATAAAAAATTGGACAAGCAGGGGATAGTGGATACATGTAAGGGAGGGCAACATGAATGGTCACTCAGAGTATCATGGAAACACTGAAAAACCAATGTTAACTGAAGAAACTAGAAAAATACTACAATCCCCCGGTTATAACCCCTATAGGGACAACAAAGACAAGGTTAGGCTAATTACAATTCACACAGATTCATTTTAGCTATAATTCTGCCTACACTCCATTAGAAAATGGAATGGGTAGAAACCACAATGTGTGGTACATAGGAAAGTAAGGACAGCATTTAACGGTGATTTACAGAGCACTGATATAGATGTAAGAAGGTCATGTTGAAAGAATCATTCAAGCATTGACCAGCAGAAGTTTAGAGAAAGCATGAAAGTTTGACATCAGAATGGTTAAATAATGATTTGATCCCATATCCTCCCAAGTGCAAATTCCATGACTTAACCACTGTACTACTTAACTTGTTATTTATGACAAACATTAAAGTAGCAATGATATCCAATCATGTTTATTCTTGTGTTATCAAACTTCAGTTAAAACTATTGTGTGACAGTTACATCACATTGATAACAGGAGAAAATTAAATAATTAATCATGTAGTCCAGACTGTTTTAATGCTTGCCTATGAAGAATGTCAGGAATAAAATATGTAGAGTAATGCCATCTGCAACTTGTACAACTACCCCACAGGCAATGCAGATATTATAGACTACCCATCAGGCAGTCCTATTGCATGCATTCTGTCCACGTGCAAGATACTTGGGCATCCCTACCTGCAACTACTCAGCTGGAATTTTATGAGTGCACTGATTTCCTGATTGCCCACATGTCAACTGTTTGTCCACACTTTCCTACCTTTGCCCATGGGTGCTCACTCAAGTGGGAATAGTCTAATGTAGTCGAACCTTCAGGAATGTGAAATAGGTCAACACATACATTAACAAAGAGAAGCAGTAGCTTGAAACATCTTTAATAATTAACTATTACTAAACTTCTGTAAGCAACTCATGCTTGTTCAACATTAGTTTAGCAGGGCAGACACTGCTTTGAAAAATCTGTGACCTCTTCAGTTATTCTAAGTAACAACAGTTTACATATTAATCCTTGTTTATTATTTATATGCTTACTATTGAAATACACTCTTTGAAATCTTGAAGTCATCAGGGATAAAATATAGGGAGGAAATGTTATTAGGTACTTGTAAAGGAACCCGACTACAGTTGTATTGCAACTTGGACACCCAACACAACTAAGAATGGTAGTACAACTTTATTAGACTGTGACATGTACACCAATCACCATAACATATATTGAACACAATAATGTAAGGAAGCACCGAGCGAGGTGGCGCAGTAGTTAGCACACTGGACTCGCATTCGGGAGGGCGACGGTTCAATCCCGCCTCCGGCCATCCTGATTTGGGTTTTCTGTGATTTCCCTAAATCACTCCGGGAAAATGCCGGGATGGTTCCTTTGAAGGTGCACGGCCGACTTCCTTCCCTAATCCTATGAGACCGATGACCTCGCTGTTTGGTCTCTTCCCCCTAGCAATCCAATCCAAATAATGTAAGGCAAATGTATGCAAACTGTAATAATATTATGATTGAGTGCGAACATAGCGTGACAGGGTTTAAATAGGAACTCACCTGTGGTGAGCTGTATTGGATGTTCACAGTATAACTCTTTGATGGCGCTCTCTCTCAGATGACAACACACTGCTAATGTATGCGGTTTTCAAATGTGTACACATTACTTCATTCATCTTCCCTAGGGGAACAGCTTGAATTCACGAGATGTTGAAGAAGATGTCGAAGAAGCATCTTCCTCCATGAGGCTGTGACTGAGGTGACATACAGATACTGGGGCATGTGGTTGGAAGTACTTGGGGTGCTGGCACCATCACAGTCCACCTTCTTGTGTCAGCCCATATGGTAGGATGGGTCACATCAGGTCCAGGGCCAGCTGGTGGTAGTTCCCCCAGAGTTGGTGGCTGAAATGGAGGAGACAACTCTGGTGTGGATGGCAGGTGCATCAGTACTGGTGGCAGTATCGAAGAAGCTGTGCCAGGTTCCTCCACCATGATGGGGGACCCCTCATACATCATGGCAGAGACCCAGCTGCATGAGGCGATTTGTTGAAAGAGGAGGAGGAGGAGGAGGAGGAGGAGGAGATTACTGTTTAATGTCCCGTCGACAACGAGGTCATTAGAGACAGAGCACAAGCTCGGATTAGGGAAGGACTGGGAAGGAAATCGGTCATGCCCTTTCTAAGGAACCATCCCGGCATTTGCCTTAAGCAATTTAGGGAAATCATGGAAAACGTAAATCAGGATGGTCAGACGTGGGATTGAACCGTCGTCCTCCTGAATGCAAGTCCAGTGTGCTAACCACGATTTGTTGAAAGATGCAGACTGGTGTAGCAATGTCAGTGTCCTGGATAGGGCTGTCCGGTGTTCCACACATAAGAGCAACTTGTCGTAATGATGTGCACAGAGACACTCCTCTGTATGGATGTTGCAGAGACAGCAGCCATAGCATTAGGAGATGATGGTGGGATGATCTGGGTGATGATCAAACCCGCATGTCCAGACGGCTGGAGCCAAAATGTGGTGAAACCTGCAAGTGTTGCAGAAAGAAGCAAACTCCAGCAACACAAACTGATGGCTGTTATCAGAGATCAATGTTGTCAGAAGTCTTTCAATAGAAATTTTTGTTGACAGGACTGCTACGGTCTTAGAGGTCGAAGTTGATGGGCAAAAAACAACATATGGGAACTAAGAGAACTATTATCCAGTATGCATTAAGGAAAGGGCTGGTGGAATCATTGTGGACATGATCCCAGGGCTGTAAAGGCTGCAGCTGTGGAGCAGCTTGCTGCTATGTGCATTGAGAACGAGCCGTAATCAAATGAGTGATATCACCATCCAAACCACGACAAGAAACATGACAGCAGGCTAACACCTTGGTTTGTGAGACCCTCCAGTGATCAGCGTGCAGCAATTGCATGATCTCTGAATGGAGAGCTGAGAGAACCACTATGTGATGACCTGAATGGTTCATATCAAGGAATAGGACACCATCAATAACAGAGAAATGATGCTGACACACATAGTAGTTATGGAGGGGGTCAGATGCCCACAATGGAGGAGTCTCAAGCCAGCCATGTTGTACACAATGTATCACAGTCTATAAAATAAGATCTGTAGCACTAGCCTACACCAACTGATAAACAATGGTGAGGGCTTCTTTCTCTCTCTGTGAATACCTAGTCTGAGCTGCATTTAGCATATTCAATGGGTATGCAGTATGGCGCTTGGAGCCATCAGAGTATTTATGAGCTAACACCACCCATAGCCCCTGCTTGGATGCGTCTGTTGCTAACACTAAATCCTATTCCTGTTGGTAGGTTATGAGGCAAGGTGCAGATTGTAACATAGACTTCAGTTTGGAGAATGCCATTTTACATGCATGCAACCAATGGAAACACAGTAAGTCATGCAATGGATGTGACAAGAACTGATGATAATAAGAAGAAAAAAAACCTAGAGTTTCTTCACTGATGTAGGATGCAGAAGAGACAAAATGGCAGAGACATTCTGATGAAGGGGTTTGATACCATAACTAGAAACCTTGAACCCAAGATAAACAATAGAAGGCTGCAAGAAGTTGCACTCTTCCAAATTGTGTTTTCACCTGACTGTCTGTGACACTGAAAAGAGTGTATGTAAGTTGTTGAGATGTTCAGCAGTGGAGGAACTGGACACTACAATATCATCAAGGTTGTTTACACAGCAGGCACAGACCCTGTGATGTTTTCAAGAAACTATTGAAAAGTTGCTGGGGTGCTGGCTACACCAAATGGTAACCACAAGTATGGATACAAGCCAAATGGTGTGTTAACAACCAAGAGCCATAGAGAGTCAGTATCAATGAAGAAGTTGCAAATATGCATTGGAGAGGTCAATCTTCAAAAAATACTGATCACCAGCAAGCTTAGCAAAAAGTTCATTCTGGCACACCAAAGGATACATGTCAATGATACACTGTGCATTGACAAACTTTGAAATTGCTGCAAAGGCATAACCATCCTGATGGCTCTTGACAATGACTAAGTGGTAGCCCATTCATTGGACAGAATTGGTTGGATGACCCTTGAGGCCATGAGGTGGTTGAGGTCCATCTTGACTTGGTCATGGAGTGCCATTGACACCACACGAGCATGAATGAAACAGGGTCTGGCCAAAGGTTTCATGATGATGTGGGCTTTGAAATTATTGGCACAATCCAAGCCTGCAGAAAACAGGGAAGATAATTCAGAGTATAAAGAGTGAAGTTGCATATAAGGCACTTGATCAGAGACATGATTAACTTAACTGGAAATGGTAAACCCAAAAATGTCAGAGGCATCCAAACCAACAAATTTTTGGTGGGTGCATTGTTCACCACCGGAAAATTCAGCTGATGAACCAGAGATGTATATGTGACTGGGACCAAGAAACTACCTAATATTGGAATGCTTTGTTTATTGTAGGTGACTAATGTACATGACACTGGCACTAAATGGGGAGAATCCAAGTTCATATGTGTTTGCATGTTGAGTAATGAAATGGCAGCACCAATATTGACTTGCATGTGGAAAACCTGATAAACCTTGACATCAATAAAAAGTATATTGGGTGCAACAGAGACTGCTGGTACCAAATTGACATCCATGTCAGTGTCTGCAATAGGCTGTTAGAATTTGTTGTTGCAAACAGGAGCAGCATGATCCATTTTGTGGCACTGGTGTCAAATACCCCAGTGCATAGGACAATCCAGCCTATCGTGCGTGACAAAATGTGACTAACTAGAGGGAAGCCTGGAGGTCTTACATTGTTGCTCCTTACCAGGTTTACTGAGCTTCTACTGCAGCCATGGTTGCACAGTGAGATGGACTTGCATTTTGCATGATGTTTTGCTTTCACATGGACCAGTGCCACCATATTATGCAGACAACGTCTGCAACCTCACCTCACACCACAATTCAGTTTGAGTACCCAGAGCCCTCTAAACCTCAAATGATATTTCAATAGTCAGAATGTTGGAGAGGGAGGGGCTTTCACATTGAAGGACCCACTCATGAACCTCACAATTGGGGCCAAGTGAATGATTGCATCGTGAACCATTTGGTCGTATGCACATCAGTGACAAAGTGAAAATGATGGCCTAAACCATGAAGCTCAGCTGCCCAAGTCTTATAGGAATGTTTTGGTTACATGCAACACCGATAGAAGTCAACTCGAGTGACAATGATGTGCATCCATTTATGGTAGTATTTCAAAGGAAAGGCACACATGTTATCAAAACAGAGTGAAGGCAAATCCTACAGGTTGGCCAGTTGGCAAAGGAGTTGATACATGTGAGGCTATAACCAAGACCAAAATAAAGCAGGGCATAAGGTAGACTCATTGAAAGCTGGAAATGGTTGGGGGGTAAATAACAGAAAATGCAAGAGGTGACATGGTAGGCAATGTAAATTGAAACAGATCCAAACTGGCCAAAACAGAGACAATTGTTTGCAATACCTAGGTTTGATTGTGTTGATCTGCAGCAAACACCTCCTGCTGGTGACTGAGATGCCGCTGTGTCACAGTAGGAACCCCATGCTGATCAACCAGCTGGTGTAGAAGCTCATCAGTAGCACTGTCAGACATTGTAGACACTATGGAGTACCAACCAGAGGCTTAATCCATGTGAAGAACAGTGCCACATTCGTCATCACTTGTGTTGTAACTTGGACACAGAACACAACTGAGAATGTTACTACAACTTTATTAGAATGTGGCACGTATGCCAAATACCATAACATACACTGAACACAATAAGATAAGGCAAATGAATGTGAAACATAATAAAACAAAACTGAGCATGAGCATATCACAGCAAGATTGAAATAGGCACTCACCTGTGGCAGGTTCTATCAGAAGTTCACAGTATTGCTCTTTCATGGCTCACTCTAACAGATGATAACACACTGCTAAAGTGTGTGGCTTTGAAGTCTGCACACATTACTTCAAGTTGTAAGAATCAATGAACATGAAAGAGAAGCGAAAGTAAAGATGGGAGTGAAAAAAGTTTGTAGCCTACGACCAATGTTATCTACCCCGTACATAGTACAAGAAATTAAGGAACCAATGAGGACATTTGGAATACGAATTAAAACTCAAAAAGAGGAAATAATAACTCTAAGGTTTAACAATGACATTGTAACTATGCCAAGGATGATGAAGGACTTGGAAGATCAGTTGAATGAAACATATAGCAGCCTGAAAGGAGGTTACATTGTGAAAATCAACAAAAATTTAAACAAAGGTAATAGATTGTTGCCCAAGTAAATTAAGCAATGCTGAGAGAATGACACCCTTCAAGTGGTAATAGATGAGTTTTGCTAGTTGAGTAGCAAAATAACTGATAATGACAAAGAGGATCTAAAACACAGACTGGTGATAGGAAGAAAATATTTTATGAAAAAGAGAAATTTGTTAACATCAAGTATAAATTTGACTCTTTTTGGAAAGTGTTAGTGAGGAGTGTAGCTTTATATGGAAGTGAAGCATGAATGATAAACAGTACAAGCTAGAAGAAAATAGAAACTCTTGAAACGTGGTGCCATATAAGAGTGCTGAAGGTTAGTGGGAAGATAAGGTAACTAACGAAAGGGTACTGAACTGAATTGGGTGGGAAAGAGATTTATGTTGCAGCTTAACTAAAAGAAGTGATAGGTTGACAGAACCCATCCTGAACCATCAAGAGACAGTTTATTTAGTAATGGATAGAGTAGTGTGGAAAGCTGCATCAAACCAGTCTGCAGACTGAAGACAATAACATGCCTACTCTGATATTTATTGAGAATAACAGTTCCCTACATCTTTTAATAACTGAATTCTGGTCCCAGTGAGCATTGTCATACAGCTAACAAAATTATTTGATCCTGCAGTCTATGGACTTGGATAATTTGTGCAAACTGTGGCTAATAATATATTTTTTTTTTTTAATTTTCACTGAAATGTAGAATGATTGCCAATATACTGCCATACGTATGATGGGAGCTTATTGAAGATATTAAACCAGAATACTGAACTGTACTTTGAACCCTGGACAAGGAGGCAAAATGTGCATAGAAATTATTATTATTATTATTCTTTTTTGTATTTTTTGCTTGATAAATCACATTTCATGAGGAACTAGTTTTTGTTATTAGCAACAGATACATTTAAGAAGTGAATGTACTGGGAAGTGAATGTATAATTCCACGATCTAAAGAGAATCTACAAGATATATTTACTGTTCACTGTATTTAATATTCTTAAAGTTTTTATTTTTTCTGAATAGATATTTTATTAACATTAACTCCATTGCAGAGTAAAGCAATTCTGATAAATGAAGTCAAAGTATGTAATGAGAACATTTATCATAACTTACAAACATTTGCCATACTTGTAACACCTTTGCCTCTTAAACTAATGTATACTAGTATTTAACAGTTCCACTTAACCAAAATAAAAATTACCAAAAATGAAGTGCACCAGTAATGCAGATGGAAGGAGGAAATGGTTTGGATAATCTCAAGCTTCCCATCCTTCTTGTGCAGCAAATAGAAAATGTAAGGAAGTGAGATGTGTAAACACAAGTATCCTGGAATAAACTGATAGAAAAATAGCTACAGCCTTACAGTGGGGAAATACATAAGAAAAAACAGATAGAGCTAAACACATTGTTGTCTCTCTGTCGTTGAGGCCATGATAACATTCTGTCCCTTTTTTATGCCATACTTGTTTTGTTTTTCACATGAAACAAAAAATCAGTATGAAAGCAAAGTATAGATATCCAAACAAGAAGCAACAATCTGTTTAAAGTACAGGGTAAATATACGTTCAGACTTTTCTGATCCAGCTCCTTCAGACCATACATTTCTGCATAAACATGCTGCATTTGACTTTATGATATATATCTGGCATCTGTCCATAAATCCACAACTGATGTTCATTAAAAACACTGCATTGCCAAAACAAAATCTCTAAGCAAAGGTTTTCAACCCACCCTGCGTACTCCTGCATACTGCAGAGAAAGAAAAGAAAGAAACCAGGCAAAGGAAATAATAGACCCTGCAGTAGCCCCTCAAATTCCAGTTAAAATTCTGGAGATTTACTGAATAACTCAAACATTAGTGCTGCAGAGCATTTTATCTTTTTCAGCCTGGGAAGCTCTCTGATATGAACCACACAGTAAGTGTCCACACAAACACACTTAATTCACCCATGTCACACACAATATGCAGTTGAATGGAGAATGGAGACTTCTCCACATAAGGAAAATAAAAATGTCTGTAAGCAAGATCAATGTTGACAGTCAGGAATAACAGAATCCAAATCATTATCCAGGAAATAGCCAAGTATCACAAGGTTGTCAATCACAGAGCATTTAGTACACATCAGCAAGCTAAGTGAGACAATGACAATCTGCAGTAGCTCTTAAATCTGCCGCTGTTGTTTACCAATGTGACTTGGTACTGGTGGATGTATCAATCCATGCCATGCCAAGTGACGTCACTGTGCATATGCATAATTGTGTCAACTGATCCATCCATATCACAAGTGAGATTACAAGAAACTGCATAATAGTTTAATTAAATGCTGACTGATCTCTCCTGTATATCCAGCAGGAATACAAAATTCATCTGCCATTGAACCATCCTTGTCAATGTTGGGTAGGATAAGGTGAGTTTAGAACAGCCTGCTGTGAAAGCTGGGGTGCAGCCCCTGATGCTGGTGGTGGTAGAGGAGCCGCTCTTAAGTCTGGCCCCAGAGATGTGGGTTGGACTTGCAGCTTCCTGCTGGTACCTGAGTGGACTGTGGGTCTGAAATCAGATCTGGCACATATTGGCCTTCCTCTTATGTATCATCTGGGTCCAGATGCATTGGAGTGATGTATGATGGCTGGAAAACTGGGAATACCAGTTATCCACTGGCATGAGTGTTATATTACTACTGGATAATAAGATTGCTTTCATCAGTCTTTGGAGTGGATGAGCAAGCTTCTCTCACTAGTGTGGCATATCCAGAGGTACAGTTGGGGCCCAACATGTGTGAGTCCAGCACTTGCAATGGATGCTTCTAGGTTGTGGCTACCAGGACCATATGGTGGCCTTGCTGGGTGGAGATGGAGTCGCATATCCAGCCAAATTTGTGTCTGAACATGTACTTCCAAATGAGGATTCTCACTGTAAAAGTTGCAGCTGCTTCTTCTTCAAACTTGTGCTGATTGGGGCTGAATCAATTCTAGCAGTAAGTGATGAGTGTATCCATGCAAAAGTTTCACAGGGAGTCAATCTTAGAATGGTGTTGCCTGATATGAGGACAAATAGGACATCAGTGCAAGACTGATAGATGTGGATGTAAAGAATTTTTCAGTCTGCATCTTAAACATTATCACAAACATTATGTAATGGCATTAGACACAGGGTGAAATGGTAGTAGTGGTAAAATTGTTAATTCCATTGTGAGTGCAAAACTGCTGAACATTCAAAAGATTAAATGGTGGACCATAACCTCAAACAAGTGTTAGTGTGGGTCCTGAGTACAAAATGTAGTTGCAAGAATCTTGCCAGTATTTTCCATAACGCTTTGATGCATTTTATTACATATTGGAAATGAGAAAATTGTATATTAGAATCAGCCACGTGGCCCCATGGAACTGTCATGTAAAATTAGCATGCTCTTGATCTCATGTATGGGTGAGCAGGCAGAGGCCATGGCTGGAAGGTTTGGGACAGTGCTTATTGCTGCTGCTGGAATGCCTGACATTTTTGAGCTACTCTCACAATATCCTCATCTACACATGGCCAGAGCACATACCATCAGGCAAGGCTCTTCATTCTGGAAATGCCCCAGTGGAACTGATCCATGAGTTGCAATATGTGGGAGCACAGAATTTCTGTAATCACTACTTGACACTGGTTGTCTTGCAGATGCAATAATAGGGCATCTTAGAAAAGATTATGTGGATGACAGCATTTTCAAAAATGAAGTTCTGTGGAGTCTGCATAAGGAAGTACTTGCCGCAGTCCGGATTGTATGAATTGCAAGCTTGTCACTATAGTGGATCCTTAGGTGTGGCTGCTATGACATCTCTGGAAGAGATGGGAAATTCTAGCACAAATCACAAGATCCTATAGAACATAAGCAATATAGTGATTTTATTTGTTATTATGGTGTTCTATCATGAAGCAAAAGAATAATAAGTTAACTTAAATTAATATTTAATCTTTAATCCATCAGATATTCTACCATCAAAATTTCATATCATCATATAATTTCTTTGTTGCATAAGCTCTGATGTATTTCAAATTACTACTTTATTTATTTGTATGTTGTAGATTTTTTTATTTGTAGTACACCAGAGTACACAAATAACATATTTGACACAGTAACACTGTAAATGGGCTTCTAGCCTGAAACCTAGGTCTTCTAAAATATAAACCTGTGAAACTTATGCAAAACCATGTCTTTTGTGTGATGTAGGGTAATTAAATTAAAAAAATATAGTTAGTCAGAAGGCATCTTGTACTCCTCCTTCCTTCCTTTCTTTCTTTCTTTCATTACCATAGAGATCAAAGTGATGAGATACATAAACACATTCACTTATCACACTGAAAGTTTCAGTAAAAAACAATATCCATTAATATCCTCCAAACCGTTTAATATAGATACAAAAATATTGAAATAATTTTGTTTCTCTTACTGTTTTCTCTCCATTGTCTATATTTGTGTACTTATCAATATAGTACTACAATATGTAATATATGAACTTTTCTTTCACACGCAGGTCACTTTGAGAAGCTCACAAACAGTTTCCTCTATTTCAATATTACTACTCCAATACCAAATTATAGCACGATAGTTGGTCGTTTTGGGTATTCTGAAGAAGAACGACACTTGGTTGCTCTTGTGAAGAGTCCAGTTGGTGGTTTGGGAGTAGAAGTGCAATTCTATATTCTCAACTCCAAAAATTTTGATATTGTGTTCCAAGTTTTGTCTCCAATGGAATTTCTAAGAGAGGCAGTAATAATGGCAAAATTAAAGCCTAACACGGTAATTTACAAATAATTTGGTGTTCATTATTGAAAATTCATAATAGGGAAATGCTTATACTCATCACAATACAATTTTCACTAGATTACTAATGCATGCAAAATGGAATTGTTAATAATGCAAGAGGTGTAAATTAATATTTTAATTTTTGGATGGTGCAATGATTTAACAATGCTCTCAGATGTGTTCTTTGCTTTTCAAGTGTAAATCACTCATTTTATGGAAATTAAAGGAGTGACACTCTCAAATGTATTGTAATAAATGACTTTTTTGCTGATACAAAGAGACATGTAAATGGCTTAGATATGAAGAAAGAATTCTCAAGTTTTATCATCAAAACATTTTGAAATCCCATGAGAGTGTAGAGACAAGCTTTCAGGACCAGTGTTGCATAAGATATTAAATTATGTAGTATTTTATTTCCACTTGCATCACTTGTACCTTTGGAAATAAAACTAGACATAACTTTCTTATAAATTCTGCTCTGCTGAAGGGGATCTAATACACCACAATGAACTTGTTATGGTGATAGTGTAACACAGATTTATAGTGTTTCCCAAGATGCACATCAGTGAGGCCAAATCATATTTATGTTTGCATACATGTTATTGTGAACAACTATTTTTTTGTCATGAAACTTATAAAAATCCAAGGAGATATCATCTAATTGTCCACTATTGATGAAGACTCTGCACATTCAGCAGCTCAGTGTGTCAAAGCATTTCATTTGGTAGTTGTCAATAAAAAGAAATATGGTGCTTCAGAAAACACATAAAATTTGTATAGTCTGAAAGCTTCTTTGGCTCAGCATCTAATTGTATTGTCTAAACAGCACAATATTTCCACAAGGTTGCTGCTCACCTTCGTCAGGTGTGACTGTGGCTAGTTGTCGTGGCTCGGAGATTTGTGCACTTACTTACTTACTGGTAGGTGCTACAGTCCTTATAGAACCTTGGCCACCTTTTTCACCTGTCTCCATTCATCTGTATCTGTTGCTTTCCTTTTCCAGTTCCTGATTCTCATTCCTTTTAGATCCTCTCCCATATCTGCAAGCCACCTTTTCCTGAGGTTTCCTCTTCTCCTTTTCCACTTGAGATTTCTTGTAAAAAAATTTCTTAACACTCCAAGTTTCTGGCATTCTCTGTACTTGAACAGTCTATTTTATTCTTCCATGCTTGATTTTTGCTCCATTCTCTATACTTGACCAGCCCATCTTATTCTTTCACATTTGATTTTTGCTACAATTTTCATCTGTTCAAGAAGTGTGTATAGGTCTGCATTTGTTCTTATTCTACAGCTTTCTTCCCCTCTCACTGCCACAAATATATTTTTTGAAATCTTCCTTTCACATCTCAGTACCCAGCCTTCTTCTTTTGTAGTCATCACCCAGCCTTCTGATCCATACATTGCTAAATATCTTAATATAGACAAACATTTTGATTTTTGTATTTCTACTAACATTTCTAGATTTCAATAGATTCTACAACAAATTTTGCACTTACTGTCCTTTCTTAAATTTCTACTCCTGTCTTATCATCTTGTGATAGATATTTCTACCCTTCCACCCTTTCATACTTGGTTCAAATGGCTCTGAACACTATGGGACTCAACTGAGATCATTAGTCCCCTAGAACTTAGAACTAGTTAAACCTAACTAACCTAAGGACATCACACACATCCATGCCCGAGGCAGGATTCGAACCTGCGACCGTAGCGGTCTCGTGGTTCCAGACTGCAGCGCCTAGAACCTCACAGCCACTTCAGCCAGCTTCTTTCATATTCTTTCCCATTTAATTTTATTGAATTCTCTTTTCTATTCCTACCAGGATCTCCTATCATCATATACTTTGTTTTGGTTGTATTCACTTACAGTACTAACCTCCACACCACTACTTCTTATGCAGTGTAATTATCCTGCAGAATTCTGACATTTCTTGCAGTTAATGCTACATCATCTGCATATGCCACCAGCAGGATTTGTTGGTTAAATATTGTCCCCCTGGTTTTGTTAAAGAGTGGTGCAGCTCTCTCCCTAAATGGAATCCTTCTGACAACTCTTGCCTGTTCTGACATTGATAGCTGTTACTTTCATTGTCATTTTCATAAGGCTCACAAATTTTAGTGAAATTCTAAAATCATTCATAATAAGGAGAATCTTATTCCTCTCTAGACTGTCACATGCTTGTTTAAAACGATGTACAACATATGAAGTTGCTTTCTCGAGCAGTTGCCCCAGTAAACAATATTTAGTCCATTGTAGATCTATTTCTTCTAAATCCAGTGTGATATTCTGTCAGTATCATTTTCACACAGTAATCTAGTTGAGAGGTTAAAATCTTACCAACTAATACATTGTATCCAAGACAATAGTCCTGTGGTATTTGCTGCACTCTTGACTTATTGCCTTTCTTAGGTAATGGGCAGATTACTCCCACGCTCCAATCCTTAGGCTTTTCTTCATTTATCCATAACTACTTTATTGATTCATTAACAGCGATTTCCATCTTTTTTCTCCTACATTTTAATGATTTAGCATCTGTGCCTTGTTATCCTGCTGCTTTATTATAGTTTAACTTTTTAATTGTATTCTCCACTTCCTCAATGTCTGGTGGTTCTTCTTCCTGCTCCTGTGTTTCTAATTCTTACTCCAGTTCCAAATCCAGTTATTCCTCTTCCTCATTCAAGACTTCCTGTCTGTTAAATCTGCTTCTTCTGTTCAGTAATTTTGTAATATGCTCTTGCAATCTTACCAAAGCTTTGCTTTTATCTGAAAATACATTTCCATCTTCATCCTTATAGAAGACTGCATTCAGTTGGATTCCTCTCGCCAGTTCTGTACACCTTTCATAAAATTTCGTTATCTCATAATTGTCCCTCATTTCATCCAATCGCTCTTTCTTCCGCCTTTCATACTGCCTTTTCTTCACCCTACATAACTTATTCCCTCTTTACCCCTCTATATTCTTCCACCATTGGTCTCGTTTTCCTTTGCAGCATTTTTTGCCTCAGTTCATATCTACTTGTCAAAACATTTAACTACTCTTTTGTGTTCTACCCTCCCCAGTACTTCCTCCAGCACTATGCTGATGGCTGTTTTCAGTATCCCCCATTTAGTTACTGCATCCCCTTTCTCTCCAGTGTTTTTTCTTGCCTCAAAAATCTCTTCTAATTTATTCTTGTATTCTTCTTGCTTTTTTTTAATTTGAAGACTTTCTGTAAAGTGATTTGAGAAGGAAAATGGATATTGCCATAGGCACCTGGAATGTGAAGACACTTAAGAGACCTGGCAAATTGCAAGCAATTAGGGAAGAAATGGACAGTGTGAATGAGAATAGTGGCACTACAAAATAGGTCAAGGAACAATAGGATCAAGGAAGCATATAATGATGTCTATAGGTGCAAACATAGACCACCATGGTTATGGCTTTCTTATACATAAGCTAATGAAGGCAAATGTAATTAGTTTCATAGCAGTTAGTGGTCAATTGTGTTCTTTGGGGTTTGGGACAAAAAAAAATTATGTTACAATGACATGTCTGTTATAACCTTTAATCACCAATAATTGTGTGGATATTCAAACACACTCACTTAGAAACAATAGCTGGTTACATGATAACAACTCAGTATCTCTTATTCGACTGCCGTGCTGTGACATGCGGCCGGCACTGTTCGTAGCTAGGTGGCGCTCAGCTCAGCTGAGTTGCGGAGCGCCTCTATCACCGTTTGCGCATACTGCTATGGCGGCACTGTTAAATGTCGTGGCACTGTCACAACACTTTTCCCCCCTTGAAAAAAAACACTCACTTACTTGGAGACATGGACAGTGCAGAGACATCCATGGCCTCTTGTGAGGCCCTGAGAACATCCCTCGGAGAGACATGAGAGTATGGTCGAAAATGTCCAGGACGGAAGCTCGTGTGTGGAACATGCCTCCTGGATGAGATGATGGATGAAAACTCCGGAGCAGCATCCATATGTGTCGTGGACCTGGGGGTGTGCTCCAGCGAGATGGGTCCCGGAGAAG
Organism: Schistocerca gregaria; assembly: GCF_023897955.1. Lineage (NCBI taxonomy): Eukaryota > Metazoa > Arthropoda > Insecta > Orthoptera > Acrididae > Schistocerca > Schistocerca gregaria. Next base: position 830,042,996 of record NC_064931.1, read on the forward strand.
GCGGCGTCTCGACTGTGGCTGGTTTCAGCGTATTCAGAAGCGGTAGTGACATCGGCTGCATCAACACGTATGGTAGATCGGCAGCAGCGACAGCATTGGCTTCTTGGGCTGGTGGAGGCGAAGGAAGGGGCGGTGGCACCGGCGTGGCCACCACTAGTGGACGCATCTGGTCATAATGGCGAACAACCATACCGTCGTCCATACGTATTTCACAAAGCCGGCGGCCGCAAAGAGCCTTGACCACCCCTGGAATCCATTTAGGGTGAGATCCAAACCCTCGTGCCCACAAGTCGGCGCCCACCGAATATTTTCCCGCACTAGGGGACACATCACAAGGCCTGACAGGGTGAAGCAGGTGCAGTAGAGTGCGCGGTTGGTGGCCATGCAAGAGTTGAGCAGGGCTGCGAACTCCCAGAGGCATGAAGTGATAAGAACTCAGAAATTGCAGCAGAGCGTCATCTGTGGAAAAATCACTAAGAAATTTTTTCATCTGGCTTTTGAAACTGCGGACAAGGCGCTCGACCTCCCTATTCAATTGTGGATGGAAGGGCAGTGCTGTAACATGATGAATCCTTTGTCAAGTACAAAAATCACAGCAGGCCTGTGAAGAGAACTGAAGGCCATTGTCCGTGACGATCGTGGATGGAAGACCTTCTAGTGGAAAGATTTTGGACAAAGCCAGCGTCGTCACCACAGTGGTTATTCAAACACACTCACTTAGAAACAATAGCTGGTTACATGATAACAACTCAGTATCTCTTATTCGACTGCCATGCCGTGACATGCAGCCGGCACCATTCGTAGCTAGGTGGTGCTCCCGTGCTCAGCCGAGTTGCAGAGTGCCTCTATCGCCATTTGTGCATACTGTCATGGCGGCACTGTTAAATGTCGTGGCACTGTCACAACAATGTCCCAGTTCTACAGAGGATGCAAAGTAGAGGAGGAGTTAGCAAAGTTCGAAGGCATGTTGTGAAACTGATGCATTCCAATCTGAATGCAAAATATGGGGCAAGGAGGATTGTGTAGGGACATAATATTAAAAGAAAGCCTACTGAAGTCAGTAATGATAATTGGCTAAGACTGATAGACCTCATCAGTGGGAAATAGATATTAATTTTAAAAAACTCATGGTTTCCATGGGAAGATATTAAGATATACACTTGGAAATCACCAGTTGGAACTACAAAACTGAATAGTGAATAGACCAAGTAATTATAGGTAAACAGCATGCATCAGTCATTATGGAAGTTAGTAGCTGGAGAAGGTTGGACATAGACAGAGATCATTAGTTAGTGTGTATAAGATATAGACAGAAGCCAGATTTTGCAAGAAACAAAACGAGTATAAGAAAAGCAAAACACAGTTTATACACTGGTTTGTTAGAAAAGTGCAGGTGCCAAGAAGTGGGGCTGTAACATTATTATAAGAAGTGTTGACATCCAGCTCTCCCTGCCAAAGATGCAAGCCATGGACACAGCTTGTGCATTGTGGTAAAGTTCACCTACAAGCTGCAAACCTGAGAGACTGGACACAGCCAAAGTGTTCGTGCCAGCTTAGCTGCCCCACTTTGACTACCCATCAGTATAATTGCACTGAATTTATTTGTCTGTGACTGATGACTCCTTAGTGCTACCAGTGATAGTTCCCATGCTTTGCTGAGTTGAAAAGCTTTGCCTCTGTTAATTAAGTTGTTAGCTGTATTATTTTGATTACTTCTTTAATGATGGAGTCTCAGTTTGTGGAGGCTGATGTCTGTGTTCATCACATCTGTCTTTAATACAGTGACACATCTAGCCAATGTGTCACTCAGTTGAAGGCAGATACAATGAACCAGATGAAACATGAGATTAAATCAGCCAAAAATCTTTTGGTGAAAACAGTCTTGATACAGAACACAGCATGAATTATAAAGAGACCAAGATCTTGTTAGCCTCCACATACTTCACTTTTGTCATTAAAGAAGAATTTGAAATATGTATACCTACCAACTTAATGATCAGAGACACATATTTTCAGTTCAGAAAAGCATGGGAACCAGTATTGGTGGCACAAAGAAATCATCAGCTGCTGACAAACTAATTCAGCTAAGCCATCACCAACATCTTTCCCACACCCAGTCACAGGGGTCCAAGATTTGTGCTTGAACTTTGCCATGCCATCCATGCAGCATCTGCCACTAGCTTCCCCCGCAGGGGGATTGATGTCAATATTCTCTGTGATGACGATATAGCCCTCTTGGTACCTGAACTTTTCTAGTGAACCAGTGTATATACTGACAAGACACAACAGCTAGCCACAATCACACGTAGAGATGACAAGTAGGTGCTTCATGTAAATATTATGCATTCTAGACTCTAGGATCTGACACTCTGCCTGAGAATCTTCAAGCAGTTATTACATCAAGAAAGTCCCAAACAGCACAATATCTTTATAGTTTGAACTATCTTTATTCAACATATACCATTACATTCACATTTACTTACTAGCAGTCCCCTTAGTAACCAATATCAGTACACTCTTTGCTGACTATGAGAGCTCAGCTTCCCTGTGTCACCCAAGGGCATTGGCCAGCCCACATGAGGTCAACCCACCTGGAACAGTCTACCTTGCAGTAGTGTACTATCCTGCCCAGAATTACACATTTAACATTGTTGCTAAACACTATGAAGGACTGTGGTTATCCCTGTACTTGCTAACATTCCTTTTATGATGCTCATTCAGGTGGACTTTAAGTGTTCAAGCATTTATCATTTTACCATTACTCTACATGGCTTTTATTCTTTTTTTTAATATTTTAGTTTTGAAATACAGTGCTACGTATTGCTTTGCAAGAAATTTACTTAAGTAATTTTAAAGAATATTAAGTTTGTCAATACTTCTAATTTATTGCAGGCAAACTTCAAAGTTGGCTGGAACAAACTAATCCTAGGATTTTCTGGAATTTGGTATTATATGAATATTACAAATTTTGAGTATTCATATAAAATTTACACACCAGTGGAGAGGTTTGAAGAGACTGGCTTTACAGCCAAGATTTTATACGGACATGGACTTGATTTTGACATGAGCCTCCTACTAGCAGGAAAGAAGGTATGTAAAGTAATATATAATTTTACAATATAATGAAGTTTTTAATCACTTTGAGAACCAATATAAATACTTTGTGGCCTCAGACAACTTGAAACATAGCTGTTGCATGTTATAGATTGGAGTGAAAGTGAAAGGACTTAATAAGCCACGTCCACCAGTTGATCTGCAAATAGCGAACAAGAAACTGAATTTGCTGGAAGCAGAAGAAGATGACTATTATGATGATACTCTATATGAAGAGGCACTTAGCTGGGAAGGTCTTGTTGAACTGGATGCTGTTATCTACCCAACAATTAAAGGATTTTTGGAAATTGATGAGAAAGACACTCTGTATGCAGTGCATGGCTACTTGGTTTTGCCTAATGGTACAGCAGAATTTTATGATGACTTTGACTTCATTGTGAGTATGGAGCAATCACAGAATTGCACTTAAATTTATGTATTTCGTTCTAAAGGTGAATGTAGAAGAATGACTTATCATTGCATATTATACAGATCATGTGTAAATGATAAAGGATATTGCATACACTGGGTGGGAAGCGAAATACTGCTTATGGATTGGTGGGAAGGATTATAGCTACGATGTTCTTCATATCTGGGCACAATGAGAACAGTTGAAGCCTAAACAATAGATATGGTTTAGTTGTTTCAGTCCAGGGTAGAGATTAGTAGTGGATGGTGAGTGGTTGCTCCTTTCCAGATGTTTCTTGGGGGATGATGGAAGATTTGGTGTGTATAAGACTTGACCAGACATGTAGGTTATACTTTAGTGAATCTAGCAATACTTACTTGCAGTCCTAGAAGAAAGGTATACAGCTCAATAAATTTTTCATTTCCAAACAAAGGTAACATTTGACTTTTAACCTTCCCAAAATACATATTTGAACCCTTTGATAAATGTCCTGTTAGTAACTTATTTCATTCTTCACATAAAATGAATCAGCATTGTTTGTAAATTTTCTCTACTCTATTTTCAGTATGGGATTCATTGAGAAACAAGTGGTGTAGCTCTACTGTTGGCTTTACAGCAGATTTCAGATTTTTTTTTTTTTGTTTAAATATTTCAGCATGTGCCACAGTACTTTCACATTTATCAGTTCATAAGTGCCTTACAGTGGTGACCATTAAAATTATTCATATCCATTACCATACACCACAAAACTATGTATTTGCTGTTATTATTAACTATATTTTCTTGCATCTGTTACAATTATTTTAAATATCATTCTCAAACAGTGCTTAAGTCTAAAATAAACACAAGTTTCTTGTAAGGCTCATTGTGGAAGTTGATTGCCTTCCTTAACTTTCTGATTTCATCATTATTATTTTGTGCTTGAAAATAACTCAAGCAGCTCATTTGATTTTGAATCTAAATCTATATTTCCTGTGGATTTTAAAATTGGGATTGCATATTATATTGTCATGACATTTCCATGCTCATCCTGGAATGTGTTCTGATACACCTGTCTACAGCTTTACATTTACTACAATTGATCTTCAGAGGCTTATATATAAGCAAGAAAGAGCATTTCCTTAGTATATCATTAGAATTAGGAATTGAAAAAAAAGTGATAGGGAAATACTACCATGCACCCTACAGAAGAAACATTGAGTACTTATTTTGCATGCAAATAAAATGTTGTTACACTGAAGTTTAATTTGCACTTTGTCAGAGGGCATGCAGCTAGACACACATGTGTGCCCAACAATGTGAGCGCATGTTCCCAACCATCCCCCCCCCCCCCCCCCTCTCCCCAACACACACACACACACACACACACACACACACACACACACACACACACACACACACAGGTAGCTTCTGTTATGACACAGAGGCATGACTGGTTCTAGTAGTTGTCTTACATGGGTCAGGACAGTATAACACAGTTGTGAGGGTTCATGGAAGACAAAGGATGGGAAGATGCAAAAATTACAGAAATGGAAGGACAGTGGGATAATGGGATAGTAGTACACGGAATTCTGAGTTGAAATAGTTTTGCTTGTCACATAATTTTCATAGTTTAGTATGTTTATACCATGTATAATATGGAGTATTATGCTGTGATTTACTTTCTTGTAAACCACTTTACCATATGCTTTAAAATATCAGACATGGAATGATGAATTACATTTGAGTCATTGAACCTTCTTCATCATCTTTGTGTCTGCCCTTGCCTTAAGTATAGGTTTGTCCCTCTCATCCTGTGGTCTAAGTGATTTACCCTTCCATTTTAACCTTGTGTGACCTCTCTCCTCCTTGAAGTAGGGTCTAATATTTCCAACAGCTAGGGTAGTTTCTTGTACTTTTATATGTCTCTATTGCAACTATTAAGAATTTTGTCATCTGAATATAGATACTGGGTAGCAATTCTGTTTAACTTTATGCTGCATTTTCATAGACTGACATCCAGTGTTGTCCTTCTGCTTCAGCTGCTGTAACTAGTGTAATTTCATGTAGGATAGAGTTTATAAACAATAGCTACAGAGAAAGACTCTCAGTAAAAGAACAGGAAAAGAAACTGGGGTTTAACAACCAGCAGTGACCCCCCTGCAGGTCCAGGGTAAGAATAGGCCCGAGGTATTCCTGCCTATAGTAAGAGGTGACTAAAAGGAGTTTCAACCATTTCGGCCTTCCATGTGATGGTCCCCCTTGGGGTTTGACCTCCATTTTTCAAAATTCTACTGAAGTACGAGCCTTTTGGGGAAGGACGCCTTACATGGTGTATCACTGGTCCTTGGCACTCAGCATTGTAACGGCATTGTAACCGCACCCACTATTCCTCAAATTGGACCTAAATGCCTAATGGGTTGCACAAGTTACGCCCATAGTGCATCCCCATCTGCACCTACGATCATGATGGACTTTCCATGGCAACCAAAATCCAGCACAGTAGCCAGCCCATTGTGGTGGGGTCGTCATGTACCCTCTAGGTTGTAGCCCCCTGACAACACAGGGATCATACTGCCGATACCTGAGCTGCACCCTCACCACGTCGGCCAAGGAGTAGATGCCCATCTCCTTGGGGCATTGGGACTCCCGGCAACGGTCATCCTGCCAGGTGGCCCTTGCTGAGGCTGGGTGGCGCCCGTGGGGAGAGCCCCTGGTCGGAGTGGGTGGTATCGGGGCGGATGTTTCGCAGATAAAACGTCAACATGTATCAGGTCGATCTGCGGCCGAGTCTTTTAAAAAGAGAGGTACTGTCTCTGGTTCTGGTTCTCCTGCCCTTTTCCCCTTGGCCATTACCTGGGAGGAAGGACAGGCCCGCCGGCTTGGGGCGAAGTACTTCCCCTGCTATTCAGTCTGTTCTCGGACTGATGGGGGGACGTTCGCAACCTCCAAGCCCATGTTCTTTGTCCAGCACATCGAACACATCTTCGGGGAAATCGAGGCTCTCAGTAAAATGCATTCAGGGTCCGTTCTTATAAAGACCACCTCCGCCACACAGTCAGTGGCGCTCCAGGCGTGCGACCGACTAGGGGACATCCCAGTGTCCATTGTCCCGCATCTTGCACTGAATAGGGCGCAGGGGGTTATTTTTCATCGGGACCTCCTGCAATCTGATGAGGAGCTCAGGGTTAACCTGGAGTGCCGAAGCATGCATTTCGTCCGGTGAGTCCAGCGCGGCCCCAAAGACCGTTGCATTGACACCGGGGCCTTTATCCTCGCCTTCGTGGGGGACGTTCTCCTGGAGAAGGTAAAGGTGATGTGCTACCAGTGCGACGTGCGACCTTACGTCCCACCTCCTATGCACTGCTTTCGGTGTTTGTGCTTCGGGCACATGTCGTCACGGTGTGAGGCTGAGCACCTTTGTGGCAATTGTGGATGTCCTCTTTGCGAGGAACATACATGCACCCCACCACCTCGGTGCATCAATTGTCCTGGCCTCCACTCGCCTAGATCTTTAGACTGCCCCATGTATCAGAAGGAGAAGAAGATTCAAGAATTAAAAACTTTGGACCGTCTCTCTTATTCTGAGGCCAGGAAGAAGTATGACCGCCTCCATCCCGTGACGTTGACAACTTTGCCTCAGTCGTGTCCACTCCTTCCACAGTATCCTCACTCCTATCCTGTGCCCCCTCCACCTCCTCGCCCCATCCGGGATCTATGCCTCTGCCTCCCAAATCCCTCCCTTCCAAATCCTCCTCCCTTGCGGCCCCTGCCCCCTCTGCCCCAGGGGCCACCCTTCCTCCTCCTCCCCCTCCACCACCTGAGAAGCGATCCTCTTCTCAGGTGTCCATCGGGGAAACGTTCCGGACCCGAGCTTCCGAGGTCCGGCATTCCAAAACGGACCTTCTTTGGGTCCAGCCCACCATCCCCATGCCTCATCGGACTTCCAAGAAGGCCTCCAAGAAGAAGTCTTTATCCCCCTCTCCACCCCGGCGCGTTTCGTCTGACGCTGCACCCGTGAGTCGCTGCTCCCGGCTGTCCTCTGTTTCGCCGGGACACTCTGCTGCCAGGCGCTCAGCTGGCCTGTCGTTGGCGAATGATGCTGCCCCTCCTACGCAACCCAGGAATGCGGCTGCAGCTGGCAATGACTTGACGGAACAGGATCCGCCTCCCGCCGGTTGTAGCATTGTTCCCTCGAAACCTGGCCCTCTGTGGCTGTCGAGGTAACCAGCTCTTCCCCCGTTTTGTTCCCCCTTTTTTCTGACTAGTGATGGCATTGTTACATTGGAACATAAGAGGTATTCGATCTAATTGGGAGGAATTACAACTGCTCCTCCGCCTGCACTGTCTGCTCGTCCTTGGTCTCTAGGAAACCAAGTTGCGCCCAACTGACCGTATTGCTTTTACCCACTATACCTTGGAGCGGTCTGACCTCACCCCTGTGGACGGTATTCCAGCTCATGGTGGGGTCATGTTGCTCGTTCGGGACGATGTCTATTACCATACCATCCCATTGACCACCCCACTCCAAGCAATAGCTGTCCGTATTGCTCTTTCTGCCTTTACTTTTTCTGTTGGTACTGTCTATACTCCATCATCATCCGCAGTTAGTTGGGCTGACATGATGCACCTGATTGTTCAGCTTCCTCTGCCGTTTTTATTGTTTGGCGACTTCAATGCCCATCATCCCCTTTGGGGCTCTCCTGCATCCTGTCAGAGAGGCTCCCTCTTGGCGGATGTCTTCAACCATCTCAATCTTGTCTGCCTCAATACTGGCGCCCCGACTTTCCTCTCAGACTCTACTCATACCTACTCCCACTTGGACCTCTCGATCTGTTCTACCACTCTTGCCTGTCGGTTCGAGTGGTATGTCCTTTCTGAAACCTATTCGAGCGACCATTTCCCCTGTGTCATTCGTCTCCTGCACCACACCCGATCCCCATGTCCTTTGAGCTGGAACATACCGAAAGCTGACTGGGAACTTTACTCCTCCCTGACGATCTTTCCGGACCACGATTTTCTCAGTTGTGACAGTCAGGTCGAATACCTCATGGCTGTTATCATCAATGCTGCCGAACGTTCCACTCCTCATACTACCTCTTCTTCACGTCGCGTTTCCGTCCCATGGTGGAATGAGGCTTGTAGAGACCCTATCCGTGCTCGACGACGTGCTTTACGCATCTTTCGCCGCCATCCTATGTTGGCGAATTGTATTGGATACAAACGACTCTGAGCGCAATGCCGTAGAGTCATCAAAGACAGCAAAAAAGCTTGTTGGGCCTCTTTTACCAGCTCCTTTAACAGTTTTACTCCCTCTGCTGTCGTCTGGGGTGGCCTGCGCCAGCTGTCGGGCATTAAGGCCCACTCCTCGGTACCTGGCCTGACTTCAGGTAATGAGGTACTTGTTGATCCTGTGGATGTCTCCAACGCCTTTGGCCACTTTTTCGCGGAGGTTTCAAGCTCCGCCCATTACCACCCTGCCTTCCTTCCCAGGAAAGAGGCAGAAGAGGCTCAGCGACCTTCCTTCCACTCGCTGAATCAGGAACATTATAATACCCCCTTTACTATGCAGGAACTCGAACGTGCACTTGCACTGTCCCGGTCCTCTGCTCCGGGGCCAGATGACATTCACGTTCAGATGCTGACACACCTTTCTCCGGCAGGCAAAAGCTTTCTTCTTCGTACCTACAATCGTGTCTGGACCAAAGGTCAAGTCCCCATGCGTTGGCGTGATGCCGTCGTCGTTCCTATACCCAAACCCGGGAAGGATAGACACCTTCCTTATAGTTACCGCCCCATTTCTCTTACAAGCTGTGTCTGTAATGTGATGGAGCACATGGTTAACGCTCGGTTAGTTTGGATTCTTGAATCTCGACGGCTGCTTACCAATGTTCAATGCGGCTTTCGTCGCCACCGCTCCGCTGTTGACCACCTTGTGACCTTGTAGACATTCATCATGACCAACTTTTTGCGTAAGCGCTAAACGGTAGCCGTGTTCTTCGATTTGGAGAAGGCTTATGATACCTGTTGGAGAGGAGGTATCCTCCGCACTATGCACAGGTGGGGTCTACGCGGTTGCCTGCCCCTTTTTATTGATTCCTTTTTAACAGATCGAAAGTTTAGGGTATGTGTGGGTTCCGTATTGTCCAACGTCTTCCTCCAGGAGAACAGAGTGCCTCAGGGCTCTGTCTTGAGCGTAGCCCTTTTTGCCATAGCGATCAATCCAATTATGGATTGCATTCCACCTAATGTCTCAGGCTCTCTTTTAGTCAATGAGTTCGTGATCTACTGCAGTGCCCAGAGAACATGCCTCCTGGAACGCTGCCTTCAGCGCTGTCTTGACTGCCTATACTCATGGAGTGTGGCTAATGGCTTACGGTTCTCTGAAGAGAAGACGGTTTGCATCAACTTTTGGCAATATAAAGCGTTCCTTCCGCCATCCTTACATCTCGGTCTCGTTGTTCTCCCATTCGTGGAAACAACAAAGTTTCTAGGGCTCACACTGGACAGGAAACTTTGTTGATCTCCGCACTTCTCTTATTTGGCTGCCCTTTGTACACGTTCCCTTAATGTCCTCAGAGTTCTTAGTGGTTCATCTTGGGGAGCAGATTGCATTGTCCTGCTTCGCTTGTATCGGTCCATAGTCCGATCAAATCTGGATTATGGGAGCCTCGTCTACTCGTCTGCTGGGCCATCCCTCTTATGCCGTCTCAACTCCATCCACCATCGGGGGTTACGTCTTTCGACCGGAGAATTCTACAATAGTCCCATCAAGAGTCTTTATGCTGAAGCTGCCGAATTACCATTGACCTACCGGCGCGGCGTACTGTTTTGTCGGTATGCCTGCTGGCTGTTGTCAATGCCCGACCACCCCTATTATCTGTCCTTCTTCGCCGATTCTCTCGACCGTCAGTACGGGTTGTACGTGTCTGCCTTGCTGCCCCCTGGAGTCCGCTTTCGTCGCCTGCTTCGACAATTGGATTTTGCCCTCCCTACCACCTTCAGAGAGGGTGAGAGCCCGACACCACCTTGGCTCCAGGCGCCGGTTCATATTTATCTCGACCTCAGCTCGCTCCCGAAGGAGGGTACTCCGGCTGCAGTGTATTGATCACGGTTTGTCGAACTTTGTGTGCGACTTGCCAGTCACACCTTTATTTATACTGATGGCTCCAAAACTGATGATGGTGTCGGCTGTGCCTTTGTTGTCGGGGCCGTCACCTTTAAATACCGGCTCCTCGACCAGTGTTCCAGCTTTACGGCTGAGTTGTTTGCTCTCCATCAGGCCGTTCAGCATGCCCGACGCCACTGCCATTCATCGTATGTACTCTGCTCTGATTCACTCAGTGCTGTTCAGAGCCTTGGAGCTCCATATCCGATCCATCCCTTGGTGCAACGGATCCAGCAGTCCTTCCATTCTTTTGCTGATGATGGCTATCCTGTCAGCTTTCTGTGGGTCCCCGGCCATATAGGAGTGCCCGGGAATGAGGCTGCTGATGCCGCAGCCAAGGCTGCTTTCCTCCTGCCTCGGCCAGCCTCCCATTGTGTCCTGACATCTGACATTAGTGGGGTTGTTTGTAAGAGTCTTGTGTCATTGTGGTGGGATACTTGGTCATCACTTCAAGGAAACAAGCTACGGGCCATAAAACCGTTCCCAACTGCTTGGACAACCTCCTCCCGACCATCTCAGAGAGAAGAGGTCCTTCTGACCATGTTGCGGATTAGGCATTGCCAGTTTAGCCGCCGCTACCTGCTCTCCGGTGACCCAGCCCCGCAGTGCCCTTGTGGTCATGCATTGATGGTGCCCCATGTTTTATTGTTGTGTCCCCATTTTAGTCAATCTCGTGTTGTCCTGCCTCTGAAATCTACTTTACAGGATATTTTAGCTGATGACGCTTGAGCAGCTGCTCGTGTTCTTCGTTTTATTACTTTGACTGGCTTGTCCAAAGACATCTAACTCTTTCACTTATTTTATCTGCATCTTTGTAAGAACTTTCTGCCCCCCCCCCCCCCCCTTGAGTTTTACTAGATTCTATGTGCTCTTACAATTGTGACTGGGCGCTCATGACCTCAGTAGTTTAGTGCCCCTAAAGAGAGAGAGAGAGAGAGAGAGAGAGAGAGAGAGAGAGAGAGCAGTTTAGAGGCAATGGAAAATTTAAATCTGGATAGGTAGAAGAGGATTTTTAGTTGCTGTCCTCATGGGTGTGCTACCAGTCAAATAGGCTATATTAATCTATGTTCATTTTGAAAGATCAGAATTTGTTATCATGTGAAATATTTTGTGATTTAGGGAGTACCATAAATTCTGTGAACAGTGATACTCTCATGAAAGAGTTAAAATATCATGAATTACCAGTATGTGTCCCATCAAATCTGTGATCTTTTACTTAATGTCTGCTGCCCTACATTGTTTTGTAAAGACAGCTCTTCTCTTTTGTAGCTATGTATTTATTTACAGTTTTATTTTCTGCAGTTTATTCCCAAGTGTGTCAGAAGTTCTCTCCATTGCCATTCCATTTAAACTGACTTCCATCAGTACTAACTTGGCCTTCATTATTTTCCTTCCTTTGGAGGTTTTATAGATGCTGCAAGTATAATTTACTATCTTTTTCATTCACATTAACAAACATTAGTTTATTAATGTTTATGAACCAGTTTTTCTCAGGATGCAATATATGTTGCAATGCAGTGTCTCCAAGTTTCTCTAATTTTTGCCATAAATTGTGAACTACGTGTAATGAAAATTTATTTTTACTATACTATTTGAAATGTAATACAGCTGTATTACTTTGTTGTGTGTTTATCAGAATAGATCAGTCTGCAATAGTACATAATAGTATCTCAAACATAAATTAAGCTTGTTTTAATCTCAACTTTCACAGGACTATTTCACCATCACTAACAAGTTGGTTATAACATCTCCATTTACGTCCTTTAAAGAAATACAGTCTGATCTGGACTACAAAATAACTGAGACAATTTTTGGTTTGCTGTTTGACCTCAAATCCAAAGATACAGATGGAAATTGGGCAGTGGTATGTATGAAATAAATTTATCTTATGACTGACTGAGCAAAGTAACAGTTATTTGATTTCATGACAATACACCCTTATTTTTATTAAAATGTATTTGTTAATTACACATCTGTGTTTATTCACAGTCAGGTATGTTACTGAATTACACAGCTTTGGAAAGCACTATATATAGGCCCGAAACTCATTATATGCACATGAACATTTATACACCATTCAAGAGATTCAAGAATGTAGATGTCAAAGCTGGACTGCAAACAGGAAATGGCTTATATCACACAAACTTTAATTTATCTACTGATTACACTTCAGTTGCTGCCACTGGGAATCTTAAGGTAAGAGTATTGAGTCATTTTTGTGTCTACCTTAAAATTAAAAATGTAAAACTAGTCAACTAGAAATTCAAAAGAAATTTTAGAGATATTCAAAGGTGATCTGAAACATTATGACCTCTGCCCACTGTGAGGTTGAATACCATCTGGTACCATGGTGGGAATGTGACACAGTAAGGAGAGTATTTAAGCAGAGCAAAGATGCATGAGAAATCATTCTAGTGACAAAATGTTTTGGAGACTGAAAATCAGCCAGCATATATGACTTTGGCAAAGGGCAGACTGTCATGAACAAGCGTCTGAGATCCAGTGCAGCTAGATGGCTTTTTCATGCTACAGGCATGAGCATCTGTGGAAAGAGGTTGACGAACAGTGAAATCATGAGTTCACTGAGATCAGTGACTTGCCCACTCTGTAAAAAAGACTTAGCCAATTATGATTGAAATTGGCATGGGATCATAGATATTATTCAATGAAAGGTGTCACATCATCAGATGAGTCATGTTTCTTGGGTTTGCTTGGGTACTATTATTGTAATTGAAGTCATAATGACAGCTGTGATCTATGTGGACATTATTACAGACCATCTGCATTCCTTCATGAGTGATTTCATTCCTGATAGTGATGGCACCTTCCAGCAACATAACTGTCCATGTTAGATGGCCAGAATCATGCTACAGTGGTTTGAGGAGCATGATAAGGACCTGAAATTGGTGTCTTGGCCACCAAATTCCTTTGTCTGAACCTGTTAGAACATGTCTGGTACATTATCCAGCATCCGCACCATCCACACAAAAAAACTGAGTGACCTGTGCATAGAAGTCAGTGCCGCATACCAAGGACTTGTCGAACCCATACCTTGCAGAATTGCTGCTGTATTGCCTTCTGAAAGTGCACCAATATGCTATTAAGCATGTGCTAATAATTTTTTTTGGACCATCAGTGTATTTGTGTACCTATACTGCAGTCAGAATGGTGCAAAATTTAAATATTTGAGTAAAGTTGTAGAAAGTATTCACAATCAGCCTAAGATTTTTTTCATATAGGTCAATAATTTTATGAGATTCTCTCAGAGCTCTGTATCATGTATCTTTTTCATGTCTTCAATTTTTTATTTTATTTTGGAGCATATTCCAGTACTAAATTAAATGTTTCTCAGATCCTCATAAATTGTATTAGATTCTCATAGCATTATGTTTCAGAATATTTATATATTCCCACATTGTTCAGAGCGTATCTTTTTAACTCTCATGCAAGTCACCATAATGGCATCAAATAGAAAGACTTGCACTTGACAGCTAAATTAGCCTAGATGGGATGCCATGACCAATAATGCCATATGCTCAGTTCATGGGATAACACTTAGAATCAATTTACTATGGTCCAGAAAGGTGTTTATTATTCAGGTTAGTTAATTTTATGTGCACTAGATCATTTTTATGGTGATCTAAAATGAGTCACTTTACATTCATATTACATATTCTTATGTACATATGGATGTGTGGTGACCAGTTGTAAGGTTATTGCATTTATTCCAAATATAGACATGATTGGATGATTCCTATGCATGATCTTTTATATTACATAAGTAGAATCCTTTCTACAAAATAGGAGGAGTTGCCAAGGAAACTTCTTCAATTTTAACTTCGCTCTCTTTCTGAGACTGTAATTGGGTAACTGAATAAATGTTTTTGTGGTAGCATTGTGCACCCAGTTTTGTGTTAAAGTCAAACTTAACATCTTAGAGTGGGTTAATGAATGTCATTTTTTTCATCAGGTGTTTTAATTATGTACAGCATTGTTCCTTTTAAACTGTAGTTGTTATTTACAACAAACTTCATGAGGGAGTAAATATACAGTGGAGCAATACCAGTACTCAGAATGTCCAACTCCTTACACATGTCTACAGGATGACTGAGTTAGCACCACTGCATATTTCTGAGGAATGTACATTTTAATGACTTATATAATGTTTAGCTACTGCTAATATAGTTCAGTTCAAACGAAGCCTACAGGATTAGTGGCTACCTATGCATCTTCTGTCCAGATACATGATTCATGCGAATAAATGTTGTAAACTGTTTTTCTGTTCACTGATGCATCACATAACAGCCTAAGAATAATCATATGCATCTTAGTGTGTGTCTACTTATATAATCTCATTAAAGTCCTCTTCAAAGGCTCTATCTTTTTCCATAGAAAAAGACACACAGACCATTCACTTAAAAAAAAAGTGTTCCTGAAGCTGGACCAGAGTAAGTGATGTTAAATCTTTATATAGGTTATTCTTATTTGTAGTACTGACTCCATGAACTGAGTTATTGGAATGTAGAAGAGATACTTACAACAAATTTCATCAAAGAATAAAAGTATTGGGAAGCATAGTAAATACCCACAGTTTTTTGAACATACTGGGTGATCAAAAAGTCAGTATAAATTTGAAAACTGAATAAATCATGGAATAATGTAGATAGAGAGGTACAAATTGACATACATGCTTGGAATGACATGAGGTTTTATTATAACCAAAAAATACAAAATTCAAAAAATGTCCGACAGATGGCGCTTCATCTGATCAGAATAGCAATAATTAGCATAACAAAGTAAGACAAAGCAAAGATGATATTCTTTACAGGAAATGCTCAGCATGTCCACCATCATTCCTCAACAATAGCTGTAGTCGAGGAATAGTGTAGTGAACAGCACTGTAAAGCATGTCTGGAGTTATGATGAGGCATTTGCGTTGGATGTTGTCTTTCAGCATCCCTAGAGATGTCAGTCGATTACAATACACTTGCGACTTCAGGTAACCCCAAAGCCAATAATTGAACGGACTGAGGTCTGGGGACGTGGGATGCCAAGCATGATGAAAGTGGCAGCTGAGCACACTATCATCACCAAATGATGTGCACAAGAGATCTTTCATGCATCTAACAATATGGTGTGGAGTGCCATCCTGCATAAACATCATACATTCCAGCAGGTGTTTATCAGCCAGGCTGGGGATGATGCGATTCTGTAACATATCGGCGTACCTCTCACCTGTCACGCTAGCAGTTACAAAACCAGAATCACGCATTTCCTTGAAGAAAAAAGGCCCAATAATGGTAGGTGTGGTAAATCCAACACATACCATGACTTTCTCGTCATGCAATGGAGTTTCCACGAGAGTTATAGGATTTTCGGTAGTCCAAATTCTGCAGTTGTGGGCATTGAAAGACCCTCGGAGCATGAAAAGAGCTTCGTCGGTCCACAATACATTACTCAACCAATCATCATCTTCCACCATCTTTTGAAACGCCTACACCACAAATGCCCTCTGCTTCACTAAATCGCCAGGTAACAGTTCATGATGCCGATGAATTTTGTACGGATAGCATCGGAGAATACGCCTAAGTGCCAACCAAACAATAGTGTATGGAATGCACGAGTGCTGACTTCCCTGTGCGTAGACAAACACGCTACAGTCTCCATTTCTTCCTGAACTGCCTCAGCAGCATTACGCCTTGTGCTTGGTCGCCCACTATAGGGTCTATCGTCTAAACAACTTGTGACTTTGAACTTCGAAATTATTCTTGCCACAGCTGCATTTGTCAACGGACCTTTATCCATTCGAATCCCCTTCCTATGGTGATAGGATCATAATGCTGAACTAGCACATTCCCCATTCTGATAATATAGCTTCACTAAAAGTGCCTTTTCAGGTAATGTCAACATGCTGCGACTGCTGGCGCATCTGATTCTCTCTCTCGGTACAGCTCCTTTTATACATGATTGTCATGCGCAGTCACTGATGTTTTGCTGTACAGCACCATCTGTCGGACATTTTATGAACTTTTTCCCCCTTAATAAAACCCCATGTCATTCCAAGCATGTGTTTCAATTTTTACCTCTCTATCTACATTATTCCATGGTTTATTAAGTTTTCAAATTTATACTGACTTTTTAATCCCCTGTATATCTGTAGGACCTTCTTGAGTGCAGTTGAACTTACTATCAAGCTTTGGTACCAAGAACTTTAACAGAATTGACCTCTTCTCTGTTCTTTGTCATCATATTTCATTTACGTACTGGAAGGATAACTCTTAAAGGTTCTGAATTGCTTATAATGTGTCTTTTTGAAGGTTAGTGACAAAGAATTGCCTAGAAACCATTTATTAATGCGCCCAAGAATTTCATTAACTGCTGTTTCTAAAATAATACTTAGACATGTGTGGAACTTGAACAAGTAATAACAAGGTAAACACCACAAACCAAGCAAGTACACCTCAAGCCCACATGACTGCCATCTCTGGCAGTTCAGACTGGAGTGCCAGAGATGGTGGTCATGTGTGTGTGTGTGTGTGTGTGTGTGTGTGTGTGTGTGTGTGTGTGTGTGTGTGTGTGTGAAGTGTTCTTGCCTGTGTGAATGAATGTGTGTCTGTTTCCTCTTCTGAAGAAGGTTTTGGCCAAAAGCTAAATGCGTAACTGTCTCTTTATTGTGCCTGTCTGCAACTCAATGTGTCATCTTTATAGCAACCTGTCTTTTCCTTATATTGCCAATATTCCAACCTGGAGTTTCCATTGTCTGATTTTGCCCACCATGTTGATACCACTTGGATTACCATATGTCCAATGGAACATCTTCCCAAATGTGGCAGCATATCTTGTACAATTTGTATATAAACATATCTCTTACTCTGATTACAATTACTTTGTGATTGCAGTAAGGGGAGGGGGGGGGGGGGGGGGGGGGGGAAGGGCAGTGTTGTCAGCATGCATCCATCTATGCTTCACTAGACACTGCAAATACCTACAGAAAAGGAACACAGAGATCATGGCACTGGAGAAAGAACTACAATTGGATGGTGGCTGGTCCCTACCACCCAACTTGCTGAAATGTCAATCACAAAGTAATTTAAATTGATGTACAGTCTCATCAACTAAACAGTGACCAGTGATGCTTCCAGAGTGGATATTTAATTAATAACCAGCGCCTAATATTAATATTGCTCTGTCCATAGTTTATAAAAAATGCTTCATCTGTGAATAACATACTGTAATCATTGCTGACCATAAATTTTCCAACACCATTAAAGCCTTATACAACAACAGTCAAATCGTCATGAAGCATACTTCAGACTTGGATACACAAATGATAAACATTTCAGAGCAATGCACATTCCATACGTGAGGAAACCTTATGTAGCAAGTTTCTCAATCATAAATTGTATTTGGGTGCAGAAAGAGAAACATCTAGCAGCACATGTTGGAATTTGACAGCAGGATCATCGCATTGTGGATTATTATTACACAATATCACAATATTGCTGTTCATTTCTGGTGTATCCCATGACTGTCAGACTTAATGCCAGGCAGTATCTCAACAACCCAACATTATTACCACTCAAGAGGATAGTCACATTGTTCATTCAGATGTGCAGGACCATACAGCTGTGTCCCGTAACATGATTCAGAAAATGTGCTGGCTTGCAGCAAAACAAGTATCCACACAGACATTGCGACAGTGTCCAGAACACTATGGACTGTCAGTGCAAAGACCACTTTTGGGGCTTCTATTGAGACTGAATGGGTCAACAGTCATGTGACCAGTGATAGCACTGACACAGCATTCACATGTTGATGTTGCAGAAGAATTCCAGTTATGTGTATATTACAGAAACATGAGTCCTGGTTCTGCCTACACTATTACATTTGATATATCCAGATGTAAATGCTTCAAAGAGAACAAAAATTGCCAAATTGCATTTGTTACCATCATACTGGGCCAGCAACTTGTGTGATGGTATGGAGTACCACTAAGTTCATAGCATGATCACTTTTGGCTCACAATTTGACAGGAACTGTTGTATTTCTCATATGTTAAGGCTAAGGTCCATGAACCATGGACCTTGCCGTTGGTGGGGAGGCTTGCATGCCTCGGCAATGCAGATAGCCATACCGTAGGTGCAACCACAACGGAGGGTTATCTGTTGAGAGGCCAGACAAACATGTGGTTCCTGAAGAGGGGCAGCAGCCTTTTCAGTAGTTGCAAGGGCAACAGTCTGGATGATTGACTGATCTGGCCTTGTAACACTAACCAAAATGGCCTTGCTGTGCTGGTACTGCAAATGGCTGAAAGTAAGGGGAAACTATGGCTGTAATTTTTCCCGAGGGCATACAGCTTTACTGTATGGTTAAATGATGATGGCATCCTCTTGGGTAAAATATTCTGGAGGTAAAATAGTCCCCCTTTCGGATCTCCAGGAGGGGACTACTCAAGAGGATGTCATTATCAGGAGAAAGAAAACTGGCGTTCTACGTATAAGAGCGTGGAATGTCAGATCCATTAATCGGGCAGGTAGGTTAGAAAATTTAAAAAGGGAAATGGATAGGTTAAAGTTAGATATAGTGGGAATTAGTGAAGTTCGGTGGAAGGAGGAGCAAGACTTCTGGTCAGGTGACTACAGGGTTATAAACACAAAATCCAATAGGGCCAATGCAGGAGTAGGTTTAATAATGAATAGGAAAATAGGAATGCGGGTAAGCTACTACAAACAGCATAGTGAACACATTATTGTGGCCAAGATAGATATGAAGCCCATGCCTACTACAGTAGTACAAGTTTATATGCCAACTAGCTCTGCAGATGACAAAGAAATTGAACAAATGTATGATCAAATAAAAGAAATTATTCAGATTGTGAAGGGAGATGAAAATTTAATAGTCATGGGTGACTGGATTTCGGCAGTAGGAAAAGGGAGAGAAGGAAACATAGTAGGTGAATATGGATTGGGGGTAAGAAATGAAAGAGGAAGCCTCCTGGTAGAATTTTGCACAGAGCACAACTTAATCATAGGTAACACTTGGTTCAAGAATCATAAAAGAAGGTTGTATACATGGAAGAGCCCTGGAGATACTAAAAGGTATCAGATAGATTATATAATGATAAGACAGAGATTTAGGAACCAGGTTTTAAATTGTAAGACATTTCCAGGGGCAGATGTGGATTCCGACCACAATCTATTGGTTATGACCTGTAGATTAAAACTGAAGAAACTGCAAAAAGGTGGGAATTTAAGAAGATGGGACCTGGATAAACTGACTAAACCCGAGGTTGTACAGAGTTTCAGGGAGAGCATAAGGGAACAATTGACAGGAATGGGGGGTAAGAAATACAGTAGAAGAAGAATGGGTAGCTTTGAGGGATGTAGTAGTGAAGGCAGCAGAGGATAAAGTAGCTAAAAAGACGAGGGCTAGTAGAAATCCTTGGGTGACAGAAGAAATACTTAATTAAATTGATGAAAGGAGAAAATATAAAAATGCAGTAAATG
This sequence comes from Schistocerca gregaria, assembly GCF_023897955.1. Lineage (NCBI taxonomy): Eukaryota > Metazoa > Arthropoda > Insecta > Orthoptera > Acrididae > Schistocerca > Schistocerca gregaria. Next base: position 830,063,151 of record NC_064931.1, read on the forward strand.
AAGCAGGCAACAAGGAATACAAACGTCTCAAAAATGAGATCAACAGGAAGCACAAAATGGCTAAGCAGGCATGGCTAGAGGATAAATGTAAGGATGTAGAGGCTTATCTCACTAGGGGTAAGATAAATACTGCCTACAGGAAAATTAAAGAGACCTTTGGAGAGAAGAGCACCACGTGTATGAATATCAAGAGCTCAGATGGAAACCCAGTTCTAAGCAAAGAAGGGAAAGCAGAAAGGTGGAAGGAGTATATAGAGGGCCTATACAAGGGCGATGTACTAGAGGACAATATTATGGAAATGGAAGAGGATGGAGATGAAGATGAAATGGGAGATATAATACTGCATGAAGAATTTGACAGAGCACTGAAAGACCTGAGTCGAAACAAGGCCCTGGGAGTACACAGCATTCCATTAGAACTACTGACAGCCTTGGGAGAGCCAGTCCTGAGGAAACTGAGAAAGCTTTAGACGATGTTGACTGGAATACTCTCTTTCAAATTCTGAAGGTGGCAGGGGTAAAATACAGGGAGCGAAAGGCTATTTACAATTTGTACAGAAACCAGACAGCAGTTATAAGAGTCGAGGGACATGAAAGGGAAGCAGTGGTTGGAAAGGGAGTGAGTCAGGGTTGTATCCTCTCCCCGATGCTATTCAATCTGTATATTGAGCAAGCAGTGAAGGAAACAAAAGAAAAATTTGGAGTACGTATTAAAATTCATGGAGAAGAAATAAAAACTTTGAGGTTCGCCAGTGACATTGTAATTCTGTCAGAGACAGCAAAGGATTTGGAAGAGCAGTTGAATGGAATGGATAGTGGTTTGAAAGAAGGGTATAAGATGAACATCAACAAAAGCAAAACGAGGATGATGGAATGTAGTCTAATTAAGTCGGGTGATGCTGAGGGAATTAGATTAGGAATTGAGACACTTAAAGTAGTAAAGGAATTTTGCTATTTGGGGAGGAAAATAACTGATGATGGTTGAAGTAGAGAGGATATAAATGTAGACTGGTAATGTCACGGAAAGCGTTTCTGAAGAAGAGAAATTTATTAACATCGAGTATAGCTTTAAGTGTCAGGAAGTCATTTCTGGAAGTATTTGTATGGAGTGTAGCCATGTATGGAAGTGAAACATGGATGATAAATAGTTTGGACAAGAAGAGAATAGAAGCTTTAGAAATGTTGTGCTACAGAAGAATGCTGAAGATTAGATGGGTAGATCACATAACTAATGAGGGAGTATTGAATAGGATTGGGGAGAAGAGAAGTTTGTGGCACAACTTGACTAGAAGAAGGGATTGGTTGGTAGGACATGTATTGAGACATCAAGGGATCACCAATTTAGTATTGTAGGGCAGTGTGGAGTGTAAAAATCATAGAGGGAGACCAAGAGATGAATACACTAAGCAGATTCAGAAGGATGTAGGTTGCAGTAGGTACTGGGAGATGAAGAAGCTTGCACAGGATAGAGTAGCATGGAGAGCTGCATCAAACCAGTCTCAGGACTGAAGACCACAACAACAAGGCTAAGGCTGATGACTGTGCACCAACTTTGATGTCCCTATGAGATTAGCTTTCAGTCTGTTAGACCACATGTTTCTCATCCTCACCTGACCTACCTGAATACAGAGGTTGTTCAACTCCTGCCCATGACTACACATTCTTTGCATGTCTCACCAACTGGAAACATCTGGTCGGAGGTTGTTGAAAGACTGGCACTCCACCACTTTTGAACTATGATGTAGAGTTGAAGCATCATGGAATGATTTAACTATATCTGTCAGCCGAGCTGATCTGACTCAGTACTCACCTCAGATAGAGCCATTGGTGCTGCCTTGGATGGCTGCTCTTTGTACTAAATTTCATTTTACACATTTACAGATTGTTTATTTATTTACTTGTTTTACAATGTTAACAAGAACAGATTGTAAGGGCTGCTTTAACATTTTGATGACATTCACCATAAATTTAAATGGTATCCATATTTTTGATTGTCATATACACTGCAAAAGTCTTAATAGTTTCACAGGCCAGTTATCTGATAACTATAATAGCAGAGCACAGACTGATTGGTTCCAAATGCACAGATAAATACATAAATCATACCTGAGTTATGTGTTTTTCTACATGTGGCTCAGTAGGGCAGACATTCTTTGGACCTTTTTTTCCTGACAACAAGACAGTGGTTTGTGGCACTGTTATCATGTTACTGCTTTATCACATTGCACACATGTTATGTCATAGAAGTTTGCTATGAAGGCTCTTTTCGAGGGTCTTTTTGAATGTCATCTCAAACGTCACAGAGAAATGTATAGTTCAGCAATAAAAAAAACGTGCAGTTAATGCTTAATTAGACAGATAAAAACACTAAAAATTTCTTGTATACTTCAGGAAATTTGCATCATTGGTCCACACCCTGATATGTTTTCCTGTTCTTTATACATTTGATGTGCTCTGTCTTAGCTGCATCACCATGTATAGACGTAAAAATTCACTTACCTAGTATAATTAAGCAAAGATATTTGTATGTACAGAGGCTTTTGTATCAGTCAGTAGTGTTATGTAGATGTGGTTTGAATTGGATTTGTACTGATTCACATGCACCAAACTACTGAAAGTCCAAGAAAACAGAGAAAATGTCCTTTTAGATAACAAGAACATTTTACCGACTACAGTTGTAGTGTGCCTATTGCTTATTTTAATAGGGGTTAACTGAAACCCTCATGAATAATGAGGAGCCACAGTTCCACAACTCCTTTGGATATATTTAACTTGTGGTTGTTTGTTCCAGAGTGCTGGTTCTCAGTTTTATCTGAGTGATGTGATCTTTGAACTTTATAAGTAACAAATGGACACTTTGATTAATTGTGGTTTATTACTTTTCTGATCATAAACAACATCACATCAGTGCACTGAATGACTAGTGAGTCAGTAGTGCCACTTTCATCCAAGACAAAAATAGAACATTGCTTCTTGTAAATATACACACATCTGTTAAGGCTCCTATCATAACAACCACTCACCCAAGTGTTGTAGCCACAAGGATGTCCATTCAGTTGAGGCTGCCACTTTTATTTTGTGGGCTAATGACGTAATTCCCATATCATCAGACAAGCTCTACATTTGAATTATGATATGTCCAATGATTCAAATTAAATATTGTGTAAATTTAAACTATGTTGGTCTCTAATAATACAAACAATTCAGTGTATTTAAATCACATTGGGAATCCTTCATAAGTTGCCAGTATGATTGCATGCAGAGTGTGTTTTTAGTGTTTTTATTGAACCAGGGTGAAAGGATTGGAAAGATTAAAAATATACAGAAACAAAAATTACCAGAAAAATCTTAAAATAAAAATATAAAAATGCTATCAAAATATATCTCAGATTTCTCTGTTTGACCAGAGGATTACAAAAACATAATTGGTTTTTACGTAGGCAAAGTATTATGAAAATTATTGATATGTCTTTATTAATCTTTCAATCAATTAATAGTAAAACATTATCTTTTAATAATAGTAGCTGTCACACATGAGCATTGGAATGCATCAATTGTTATGTCACTGTGTATAAGAGGGGGTTCTGACTCTCAATACATTGTAGTAAAGCTGGGGATAATTTTTAGAAGACAGATCAAATGCAAAAACTTGAAACACATGAAGAGAACTGATAAAGTAAATATGGGTAAAAATATTGATATGTAAAGAGTTGGATAATTTCAAGCAATTTTGTGTGTTGGCCATAAGTATCTGTTATGTTATATCAGAACCAACTTTTGTTAATGGTACATAGAATCTAGGTTATGGTGAACAATGCAGTTTCCCTCTTCTAACAACCCTACCACAACACAGGTCAAAAATTAATTATGATTTGTGGTGTTGCTCACGCTGCTAAATATTGCATTTTCAGGCAACAACAAAGTTATAAGATGTGGCAGGTGTCATTAGAGCACAGTTAATAAAGTCATTTCATGAAATAATGGACTAACTAATCACTCATCTTTTGTGTTTCCCATGAACTCATGGCTCAATCGTCAAAAATCTAGGTGGTGATGATTCCAAGCTCGGATGCAAAGAGGCCTAGGTTTTATTTTGCGATATTCAAAAGCTTTACAGATGTGTTTGATAAACCATTCTTGAAGATTGAACTTTTACAAGTTAGCACAATGGTGATGTTAAAAAGGTAATCAGCAATCCAAATTTAAGTTACACTTCTTTTTTATTACTTTTGTTGCAGCATCACATAACACACAAAACATCACATTATAAAACATACTTGAAAACATCTTCCTCACTGTTAAATTTCACATTTTATAAACTGACTACATTTTGCGTCTTTACAGCATGACATCCAAGACTTGACCTTCTCAAGGTCAGACTCTCTAACTAATAACTGCTTACACGCCCAAAAATCAAGAGTTACAAGTAAGTTAAAGATCATAGTGACAAAAGAAAGAATACACATAAGAATAATATCATTGTAACATAAACATATCGATCAATCAAAGTACTTCGTCATTAACGAAATCAAATCTGTTGTCTCAGAAATATGTCAACTAGTTTACAGAAACACAGTAGAATATTACTGGTATCGAGAGGTTCAGATGAGGTGCCACAACGGTTACATAGTTCTAGTACCATTACACTCTGAAGTAGACAATTTGGAATAGACTGAATGATTACATTCAATCTCAGATCTATAAAGGTGTGGTGAGTTGATTAGAATTATATCACACAGTTAGAACACTCGTGCCCAAGTAGCTTACATAAACAAGAGTGGGTTCAGATTTGAAATATTTGTTCTGGTTTTGTGGTTGTTTTCCGTTCCAAAGAGACCATTTCATGGATTTATCTGAAGAATTACATAAAATGATATTAAAAGTGAACCTTCAATAATTACTGGATTGTATCTCAGTCAACTTGTAACCCCTTGTCCCATTTTCCAATTCTCGTATTTCCTATTTGCATATAAGAGAAGAAATTACTACTTTTGAGAGACTCAAATTTAACTAATTTCTAATCAGATTTTGCTGCTTGTAACTTTTTTATTATATATTTACATTTTTAACATCTGCTGTCTGTGTCTGAAAATCATATTTTATGTCTTCTGATTTTCCTTTTGATTAATTTTCCATGATTTATGGAGCATTAACTTTCAATTTTTTGTAGCCATAAATTACAAGAAATGCCTCAACGAAAAAGCTTTTGTACCAAAACTGAATTTATGATGCTGATCTGTAGTTATGAACAGTGAGATCTATAGTCAGTGTTCTTCATCTCTTGCTTGCAATAGTTGTGTATTTAATCCCATTTGTGTCACAAAATTAAAAGTAAAAGTAAAATTAATGTGTATAAATGTATATGGAAGTGTATTCTTTTGCAGAAATAATGTCATTATCACTCAATTCAAGACATTAACATCAATTTTTATGCCTTGATAAAACTTTCTTTCTTTTAGATAAATGGCGAATACACTGAAATCTCTGGTGGTATGCATCTGAATTCCTCAATTTTGAGTATTCCTACATTTAATGTTATAATTACAAGAAACTTCAGCAAAGCAGGGAATATGATAGGAATGTCATTATACCGTCTGGGAAAACCTCTTCAGACAGTAAGTAAACAACTTTTAATAGGAGAAAATATTATTGACTCTATAACATATAGATGTTGTTCCTTATAGAAGCTATGTTTAGGGTTAGTTTCCAACACAATAATGAAATGAGTTGGCATGGTAGAGGTATGCTCTGTTCTAGAGTCTAACCTTGTATCAGTTTCAGGGCACACTTTAAGGCAAGTGGTACTGCTTATCATTCTGTGCTCTAAAGAAAGATTTTCTCTTTATATGTTAACAACAGGTGACATGACATAAGTGGAAATTACATTAACATCAAAAGCTCTATGTACAGTATGCTTTGGCAAGATTCATAGTTTTGTACTATGTTTGAAAGTGTTTGAAGGTGTTAAGTAATTTTTTGAAAATTATAAGTACCATGTAAAAGTTCAATGTAACTGCATCACAGTACTTTCCATGAAAAAAAATATGGACTCTTATAATCTAAAGAGAAACATTGTCAGGGGATAGCAATTGTAAAATGACATGCTCTGTACTCACATATGTTTGGAAGTCATGGACAGCTAGTGAGCAGCTTGGCTGTGTTTCTCCATTGTGCATACCATTATATGCTGACTGAACCTAATATTGATTTGCTACACTTATTGAGCAAGTGCAGTTTCTAAAATATTAAACTGAACTCATGTGCACAATGTATGAAGGCCCAATGGTGCCACCCAGCTGCTGTGTCATCCTCAGCCCACAAACTTCACAGGATGCAGATATGGAGGAGCATGTGGTCCACACACCTGTCTCCCAGCCATATGTCAATTTACAAGACCAGAGCCACTACTTCTCAATCAAGTAACTGCTCAATTTGCCTCTCAAGGGCTGAGTGCATCTTGCTTGCCAACAGTGCTTGGCAGACAGGATGGTCACCCATCCAAGTGCTAGCCCTGCCCGACCACTCTTAAGTTTGGTTATCTCACGGGAACTGGTGTTACCACTGCAGCAAGGCTACTGGTAAGGGCAGTTTCTGTTAAGTGCTAAATAACTATGCTATCACTTCTGTCATTGCTGTAGGGAGAAGTGTTTAGAAAACCTAATATACATGTCTAATTTACATGTTTCATTCTTGTTGGTATGATGGCAAAAACAAATATTGAAGAGTTATTCAAGCATTTTCATTGACATCTAAATAAAGATGTACACAACAGAAAATTAATTCTGAGTCTCTTACTACCACAAGTGTACCATTTATCAGTAAAAATGTAATTGTGCGTTAATTCGATTTCTGCACGTCCTCTCTGCCATTTAAGTACTGATTATAAACTTTGTGCGAATGTACACAACAGCAAATGAAGTGTCAGTATTCTGCTGTCACAAGACTATGATATATCAATACTCAGGCACATTAGTGCTGATCAGATAGGTAGTTGGTTGGTTTGTTTGGGGGAGGGGACCAAACAGCAAGGTCATTGGTCCCTCCAATAGGTGGCAGGCATTTTAATTATGCTTGTTAGATTTTAGGATATCAGTGCTTGCAGAAGCCATTGAGACCATTGTTACTCTCAGTCTTTTTGACAGCATTTCTGTGATCTGTGAAAAGTGTTCCACAAACCACACGCTTGCTACCTTTTTCAGCAAGTAGTTATGCATCACTTTATCTTCAATCCATATGACATTTCCCAATGTGTGATAATATTAAGTGAACTGGTGAGAGTTGTGTGATAATATCAAGTGAACTACTGAGAGTGTCTCTGCACAAAACAGTAATTTACAGTTTTAAGATATATTTAAACCTTAGATGACAAAATTTATTAAAATGTTTCAGGCATCAAACAACACGCTAGAGTCAATTTGTAAAGTAATTCAGCTACTGCTATGACATTACAGTCATGATGGAAACTTGTTAACTTGGTCACATTACCAAGTCCTCCTCTGGTGACACTGATGTCCTTGTTTGCTTGTATTCACTCTGAAAATCATAATTGGTCCTCTGCATTTAGGCCATCTAATAGCAAAAGAAATTTATTTTTATTGTTCAGAGAAAGTCAGTGGCACCAGTGCATTGTACAAAATACAGTTTTAGTATTGTAAGAAGCAAACTGAAAATGATGTTTACTAAAAATATAATTTTCTTTCAGTACAAAACAGAATGTCAGTGGCTTGTTTTAAATGATACAAGTATTAAAGCATCCCTGAAATTGCTTACTCCTCTGGAAAAATTACAATCACTAGAATCACAGTGGCTGGTAGCCTCTAATTTTGATGAAAACTATTGTAGTCTAAACATTTTGATCAAACATAATGTGGAAAATGAAATAAAATTTTATGCTATGATGACAGAAGATCACTTGTCAGCAGAACTGAATACACCATCAAAGAATTTAAGGTTTGTGTAATTACAATACTATGAATTACTAAATAACCATATCGTTAGTTTAACTGGTTTGTATTATTATTATAAAATGTTGGTTCTTGTATTGCAATGCCATCTGAAATAAGCTGTGAAATTCCTTGCAGTATTATCTGATATAGTGATTCTTATGAGGCATAGTTAACATTACATATATAGTTATTTACAATTCCCAAGCCAGAAAAATGTATTATACTTGAGGTGACAAGAAATTCATTTCACTGTAGATTTGGCTACATTTTCTCTTCTACATAACATGCAGTTACTGATTAGCTAGTTTCATTTAAGGAACTTAGTAATCTGACATCTCATCTACCCATGACAGCTGTCAGATGTATATGCAAACAAACAATAAGTTGTGTATGAGGTCACCAATGCATATGAAATCCTTCTCACTCCTACAGAGAAGTTAATATGTTGAAAAATTGTGTCTATATTTGAGTTGTAATTTGTTCCATAAATACATAGGAGATAAAATCATATATCTTGTAGTTATTATGATTGACTGTGTTAATTTACCTGTAAGCAGTAATGAATTGTGTTAGTTTGTCTGCCTCTTATAGTTCAATAGGTGTGAAATAAATTATTGCTGCTGTTACAGTTAAGTGGACATATGGAGGCTTTGCTACATCTGAGTAAATCATCACATCACAATAGTTTGCAGAGTGTAGATGTAGGTTTTAATCACATTTAGTTCCACAGAAACTTTTATCTATATGGCCAATGTGTACTGTAATCACTGAGCAAAGTTAGCTTAGTGATACATTCATTTTTAACTATTAATAGCGTAAGTATGATTGGAAAATGATCTCTAAATTTTGTCTATGTCATGCTTACATTAACCTCCTGAAACTGAAGGAACATCATTTTTGAAATTTAATCTATGCCAGAAAAAGTAATAAAACTACAAATGAATGGTGAGCTCACAGTCTGCATATGGATTTAAATCTATAGATACACAAATTACTGACTAAGAAAATTTCAGTGTAAGTGTCCCTGAAGTGAAGTATTTTGCCCAATACTGCTTTTAATCTACATCAATTATTTACCGTAACTTTTTATTTAAGGAGAAATTGTTTAGTTTCTTAATGGCAATAAATATCCCTGCTGAATCTACCATTTTTCATTCAGCCAATACCCAATATTGATGTGTTTGAAATTTAATTTTTTTACATCTCTTCCATTAATTTTTAACAGGCTTAATAGTACTATCAGTCCCATGCTTCAAAACCTCATTCTCTTTATTAATCTGCTTTTCGGTACGGATTTTATTGTGAATACAAATGAATGCTCATTCAGAAAAATCCTTGAAGTTCCATGCTCATTCAGAAAAATCCTCAAACTTCCTATTTTTCCCTTCTACAAAGGATACCTTCACCTTCATATTATTCTGAGGAAAAGCGCCTGAATAATTCACCAATTTTGAAAGGTACTTCAGTGACGTGGTATATTACCAAAATAAGGCAGTATTCATACATTTACAGTAGGCTGCTATTTAAATTGGTAATATTTGTACTCTAAGGCTTGTGACATTTCTATGTACAGCCTACACTGTCTTTGATTATGAAGGTCCATGGGCAGAAGTGTAACAGCTAACTGCAGCATTCAACACTATTGGCAATACAAAATATGTGGAGAGTTCCAATTAAGATATTTAAAACAATACATAGAAAACAGTGAAGCTGAGTCATCAAAAAAGATTGCTTTTCTACTACTGTGTAAGTAATGTTTATTTAGAGAAGGGAGACTACAGAGGGAAGAGAAAGAAAAAGTACTGGCTGACAAAACCCCACAAAACTTATATGCAGTTGTAGTGTCAGTGAAGAATGATGAACATCTAGAGGAACTGTGGTCCAAGTTCAAATGTGTAGTCTTTCAAGTTCTAGAATGATGTATACCTAACAGAATAATTTAAAATGACAGATACCCCACTTTCTGTTCAAGCAACATCAGGAAATTTTTGACAAATGCCACCTATTGCACAATATGTATAAAGCAAAGCTTAGTTTGTCTACAATACTGATTCCCAACAAAACAGACCATGTTTGTGGTCCACCATGAGAGTATCAACTTATGTATTTCACTTTTCCTGTGTACTTTTATAGTTCAGTTCATAAGTTATTTGTGTGTTTGTGTGTTTAAGTGATGTAGTGTCATGTTTTAGTAACTGTTTAGTGCAGATTTGCACTGGTTGTTGTGAAGTTATCATTTGTTTTGAACAAGTAATGATCATTGCAGATAGCTCACTCAGGCACCAGCCTCTGTTCCTGAATCACTAGGAGAGTAGGTCGTTTGTTTGTGTTTGCAAGCATGCAGTGGACTAGGGTCACAGAGAGGCTCAGTGCTTTCAAGTAGCTTGTGTTTCCATTTTCAACAAATTTTATAGTGCAAATTCATGTTGAAGACAACAGGTCTTGGTATTGTGTGCAGCTTTTTTCCCATTAAAATTTCAGTTGTAGAACGCGTAGGGTGTGGGCATGTTGTGTGCAGATGCGGGAGGAGCTGGCCATAGTTTGTGAACAGCTGAAGACACTGCTGTCTGTGGTCAGCTGTTTGCCAGCCTCAGGTGTCAAAGTTTTAACAGTAAATTGCTGAAGCATTTATAAAAAAAAATCCTGAACTAACTGCCCTTCAGGAAAATTGTTAGGGTCAAATTATACTCACAATAGAGAGCTGGATGGGACCAAGATAGGAATCTTCAGAATATTTAATGTGGCAGAGAACATTTATTGGAAAAACAGGTTGGACACCATAGGAGGGGTGTTCATTGCGGTCAGCAAAAGTATTGTATTTATCAAGGTCAAAACTGAGTCTGACTGTTAAGTTATCTGGAAGCAAGTAACTACCCTAAGTGACCCTAAATTAATCATCAGCTGCTTTATTGTTCACCTGATTCACATCTACATCTACATCTACATGACTACTCTGCAATTCATATTTAAGTGCTTGGCAGAGGGTTCATCGAACCACAATCATACTATCTCTCTACTATTCCACTCCCGAACAGCGAGCGGGAAAAACGAACACCTAAACCTTTCTGTTCAAGCTCTGATTTCTCTTATTTTATTTTGATGATCATTCCTACCTATGTAGGTTGGGCTCAACAAAATATTTTCGCATTCGGAAGAGAAAGTTGGTGACTGAAATTTCGTAAAAAGGTCTCGCCGCGACGAAAAACGTCTATGCTGTAATGACTTCCATCCCAACTCGTGTATCATATCTGCCACACTCTCTCCTCTATAACGCGATAATACAAAACGAGCTGCCCTTCTTTGCACCCTCTCGATGCCCTCCGTCAATCCCACCTGGTAAGGATCCCACACCGCGCAGCAATATTCTAACAGAGGACGAACGAGTGTAGTGTAAGCTGTCTCTTTAGTGGACTTGTTGCATCTTCTAAGTGTCCTGCCAATGAAACGCAACCTTTGGCTCGCCTTCCCGACAATATTATCTATGTGGTCCTTCCAACTGAAGTTGTTCGTAATTTTAACACCCAGGTACTTAGTTGAATTGACAGCCTTGACAATTGTACTATTTATCGAGTAATCGAATTCCAACGGATTTATTTTGGAACTCATGTGGATCATCTCACACTTTTCGTTATTTAGCATCAACTGCCACCTGACACACCATACAGCAATCTTTTCTAAATCGCTTTGCAGCTGATACTGGTCTTCGGATGACCTTACTAGACGGTAAATTACAGCATCATCTGCGAACAACCTAAGAGAACTGCTCAGATTGTCACCCAGGTCATTTATATAGATCAGGAACAGTAGAGGTCCCAGGACGCTTCCCTGGGGAACACCTGATATCACTTCAGTTTTACTCGATGATTTGCCGTCTATTACTACGAACTGCGACCTTCCTGACAGGAAATCACGAATCCAGTCGCACAACTGAGACGATACCCCATAGCTCTGCAGCTTGATTAGAAGTCGCTTGTGAGGAACGGTGTCAAAAGCTTTCCGGAAATCTAGAAATACGGAATCAACTTGAGATCCCCTGTCGATAGCGGCCATTACTTCGTGCGAATAAAGAGCTAGCTGCGTTGCACAAGAGCGATGTTTTCTGAAGCCATGCTGATTACGTGTCAATAGATCGTTCTCTTCGAGGTGATTCATAATGTTTGAATACAGTATATGCTCCAAAACCCTACTGCAAACCGACGTCAATGATATAGGTCTGTAGTTCGATGGATTACTCCTACTACCCTTCTTGAACACTGGTGCGACCTGCGCAATTTTCCAATCTGTAGGTACGGATCTATCGGTGAGCGAGCGGTTGTATATGAGTGCTAAGTAGGGAGCTATAGTATCAGCGTAATCTAAAAGGAACCTAATCGGTATACAATCTGGACCTGAAGACTTGCCCGTATCAAGCGATTTGAGTTGCTTCGCAACCCCTAAGGTATCTACTTCTAAAAAACTCATGCTAGCAGATGTTCGTGTTTCAAATTCTGGAATATTCCATTCATCTTCCCTGGTGAAGGAATTTCGGAAAACTGCGTTCAATAACTCCGCTTTAGCGGCACAGTCGTTGATAACAGTACCATCGGCACTGCGCAGCGAAGGTATTGACTGCGTCTTGCCGCTTGTGTACTTTATATACGACCAGAATTTCTTCGGATTTTCTACCAAATTTCGAGACAATGTTTCGTTGTGGAACCTATTAAAGGCATCTCGCATAGAAGTACGTGCCAAATTTCGCGCGTCTGTAAATTTTAGCCCATCTTCAGGATTTCGCGTTCTTCTGAACTTCGCATGCTTTTTCCGTTGCCTCTGCAAAAGCGTTCGGACCTTTTTTGTGTACCACGGGGGATCCGTTCCATCTCTTACCAATTTATGAGGTATGAATATCTCAATTGCTGTTGCTACTATATCTTTGAATTTGAGCCACATCTCGTCTACATTCGCATAGTCAGTTCGGAAGGAATGGAAATTGTCTTTTAGGAAGGCTTCTAGTGGCACTTTATCCGCTTTTTTAAATAAAATTATTTTGCGTTTGTTTCTGATGGATTTGGAAGAAATGGTATTGAGCCTAGCTACAATGACCTTGTGATCACTAATCCCTGTATCAGTCATGATGCTCTCTATCAGCTCTGGATTGTTTGTGGCCAAGAGGTCAAGTGTGTTTTCGCAACCATTTACAATTCGCATGGGTTCGTGGACTAACTGCTCTAAATAATTTTCGGAGAATGCATTTAGGACAATCTCGGAAGACGTTTTCTGCCTACCACCGGTTTTGAACAAGTATTTTTGCCAACATACCGAGGGTAGGTTGAAGTCCCCACCAACTATAACCGTATGAGTGGGGTATTTATTTGTTACGAGACTCAAACTTTCTCGGAACTGTTCCGCAACTGTATCATCGGAGTCTGGGGGTCGGTAGAAGGAGCCAATTATTAACTTAATTCGGCTGTTAAGTATAACCTCCACCCACACCAATTCGCACGGAGTATCTACTTCGACTTCACTACAAGATAAACCACTACTGACAGACACCAACACTCCACCACCAATTCTGCCTAATCTATCTTTCCTGAACACCGTCTGAGACTTCGTAAAAATTTCTGCAGAACTTATTTCAGGCTTTAGCCAGCTTTCTGTACCTATAACGATATCAGCTTCTGTGCTTTCTATTAGCGCTTCAAGCTCAGGGACTTTTCCAGCGCAACTACAACAGTTTACAACTATAATTCCGACTGTTCCTTGATCCAAGCACGTCCTGTAATTGCCAAGCACCCTTTGACATTGCAGCCCATCCCGCACTTTCCCGAGGCCTTCTAACCTAAAAAACCGCCCAGTCCATGCCACACAGCCTCCGCTACCCGTGTAGCCGCCAGCTGAGTGTAGTGAACTCCTGACCTATTCAGCGGAACCCGAAACCCCACCACCCTATGGCGCAAGTCAAGGAATCTGCAGCCAATACGGTCGCAAAACCGTCTGAGCCTCTGATTCAGACCCTCCACCCGGCTCTGCACCAAAGGTCCGCAGTCGGTTCTATCAACGATGCTGCAGATGGTGAGCTCTGCCTTCATCTCGTAAGCAAGACCGGCAGCCTTCACCAAATCAGATAGCCGCTGGAATCCAGAGAGAATTTCCTCAGATACAAAGCGACACACGTCATTAGTGCCGACATGTGCCACCACCTGCAGCTGGCTGCACCCTGTGCTCTTCATGGCATCCGGAAGGACCCTTTCCACATCAGGAATGACTCCTCCCGGAATGCACACGGAGTGCACACTGGATTTCTTCCCCTCCTTAGCCGCCATATCCCTAAGGGGCCCCATTACGCGCCTAACATTGGAGCTCCCAACTACCAGTAAGCCCACCCTCTGCGATTGCCCGGACCTTGAAGGCTGAGAATGATCCTCTGAAACAGGGCAGGCGGCTGCATCTGGCTCAGCCAGAGACAGTGCCTGAAACCGGTTTGTCAGACGCACCGGGGAGGCTTTCTGATCAGCCTCCGGGGACGCCTTTCGCTGCCTGCCATGCCTTGGAACGACCTCCCAATCAACCACAGGCGAGAGCTCAACCCCACTGCAGGCAGCAACCGGGGCAACCACAGCGGCAGACCGATCTGGGGACAGACGGGATGAGGTTGACATCCCCGTGATACCCGAGTCCGGCTCCCCACAGTGGTGCCCATTGGCAACAGCCTCAAGCTGCACGACCGAAGTCAGCGCCGATTGCAGCTGTGAGCGAAGGGATGCCAAGTCAGCCCTCATCCGAACACAGCAATCGCAGTCCCTGTCCATTCTAATTGATGTTTAACAACAGTTACTGAAACACGAGTCCGTGCCTAGATAACGCAAGCGGAACACACAAAGAATGTATCAACTAACCTGTACAAATGCCTAACGACTGCGCTACAATCTGCTGAATTTACGATTACAGTAACTAAAACTCGAAATTGCACCTCCTATACGAAACTCACACGCAATTTAAATAAGAATCTACGAAGTAAACACTAAAGCGCGATGCTACAACTGTCAAATACTATAATACGCCCGAAATATATGAATTAAACAATGCAAGTACCCAAAAACACGCAAAGAAATTAATTAAACTATCTAACAAATAAGTAAGCTAGGGTTATACGACTTGCTGCTGCGGCTGCTTATCCAACGGCGGCAGGGAGATTCTGGTGTAAAATAATTCAGAGAAAAATCTGTACTCAGTACTGTGGATGTACCCCGGTCACATTACATTAGTTGAATCTGACTTTAACCTACTGAGTATAGACTAATACATCTATGGATTAATTGCAGGTGGTACAGACAGACAGTTTTCTGGGCACATTTTCCAAAAACACTCTTGAGCAGCTAGTTCGGCAACCCACATGCACTGGAAATATTTTAGACCTTTTAGCTACAAACGTGCTTGACTTTGTTGATGGTGTCATTATAGTGACAATTATTACTAAATTTAATAAATCCATCAAGAAAGGTAAGGGAGTACTTACACTGGGAAGAGTAGATAAGCAGTTGTTGGCCTCCTACTTTGGGAATGGACACCACCTAGTTACCATACGATGGATGTAGATGAACTATGGGCATAGTTTAAACTGACTGTTAATTGCGCTCTTCAGAAGTATGGGCTGATTTAGGATGGAAAAGACCAACAATGGATTAAAACAAAATTTGGAAAATGCTGAGGAAACTGAGATTGTTGCACTGTCAGTGAAAAAGAAAACAGAAATGTTCACAGACATAGTTTGTGGAAATTCTTGCATCTGCTAAACAGATCAATGAGTTAAGCATACAATAACTTCCAATATCATAACATAGATAAAGATATTGCTGATACCCCAAGAAAATTCTGGTCTTACATAAAATCAGTGAGCAGGTTGAAACCTTCTGTCCAGTCACTTTTTCACCATTCTGGTGTGACAATAGAAGACAGCAAGATGAAAACTGTAGTTTCAAATTTCATGTTTAAGAAACCATTCATGTAGGACTATCATACAGACATACTGTCACTCAGTCCCCTATATGGAGGTCATAGTAATACATATTCTTGGCATAGAGAAGCATGAAAGAATGGAAAATAAGTAAGTTGCCAGGCGCAGATAGAATTTCCGATTGACTCTTTACTTAGTTTGCAGTTATTGTTACTCTCTTGTGCAGTGCAAAGTCGCAAGTGACTGGAGAAAAGTGCAGGTGGCCCTTATAAATCCCTAAATCTAAGAAGGATAAAAGAATAGATCCACAGTCGTACACACCAATATTCTTAACATCGATTTGCTGCAGAATTCTTGGGCATATTCTAAGTTCTAATCTAATAAGTTTAATTGAGATTGAAAAGCGTTTGTCCACAAATCAGCATGGATGTAGAAAGCATTGCTTGTATATAACTTTGCTTGCCGTTTTCTCACAAGATATCCTGTGAACCATGGATAAATAAGTGATATGTGAGTGGTTCAAAGACTTCTTAAGTAATAGAACCAGCATGTTGTCCTTATTAATGAGTGTACATCAAAGATGAGTATATTATCAGGAGAGCCCCAGGGAAGTGTCATAGGACTGATATTGTTCTCCATAAACATAAATGATCTGATGGATAAATGTACAGGAATGTCACTGTAACGGTAACTGTTCACTGATGACACTGTAGTATACAGGAAAGTATTGTCATTGCGTGACTGTAGGAGGATACAGGATGACTTACACAGAGTTTCTATTGGTTATGATGAATGACAGCGTGCATTAAATGTAGAAAAATACTTTTTAATGCAGATGAGTACAAAAAACAATCCTGTAATGTTCAAATACCTAATTAATGGCGTGCTGCTTGACACAGTCATGTCAATTCAATATCTGGCTGTAACATTGCAAAGTGATAAGCTATGTGTTAGTCTAGGTGAATGATCAAGTTCAGTGTCTTAGGAGAATTTAAGGAACATGTGGCTCATCTTTAAAGGTGACCACATTTAAAACACTCATGTGACCCGTACTGAGTACTGCTCAAGTGTTTGGAGTAACCACCAGGTCAGATTAAAGGAAGACATCAAAGGCATTCAGGACACACTGGTAGATTTGTTACCAGTATGTTCGATCAACACTTGAGTATTACGAAGTTTCTGTGTGAACTCAAATGGGAATCCCTGGTGGAAATATAGTGTTCTTTTCATGTAATGTTGTTGAGGAAATTTAGAGGACTGGCATTTGTGGATAACTGTAGAATGTTTCTACTGCTACCAGCATAGATGAGATTAGATTAGATGTAATTTTTGTTCCAATTGATCCATTGTGAGCAGATCTTCCAGGATGCAGAACATGTTACAAAACAAGAATACACAATAAATATTTACAAAGAAAAAAAAAGTGCTAATTTATCTTCCACAGATCCAAAGTGAAATTGTCATCATGGATGTAGAATAATGTACATTGTATGTAAGGACTGTGAAGGCAAGGTAAGATAAATTAGGGCTTATATGGAGGGATATAGACAGTCATTTGCCCTTGCTCCATTTGCGAGGCGAACAGGAAAGGGAATGACTAGGAGTGTTATGAGGTGCCCTCCATCATACATCTTGTAGTGGGTTCAGAGTATGTATGTAGATATTGATATAAATGAACTCTAGTGTCACTCTTACTTGAATGCTGCAGAAGTCTACTGGATCCATATGGAATTGGTCTTACATGGGACATTGAGCATATACAATGAAGGGCAGTGAATAGCCACAGCAGATATCTTAAGTGGCAGACAGTTATTGAAGGACACAATACATTTCATGAGAACCTGCTTAGAAATCCAGAGGAACTGACATTCAGGCCAGGAACTGTGAATACTCTTTAGTACCCTACAAACTGATTCCATAGACATAAAAAAGGTAGATTTAGTCAATAACGTCACACACAAAGTATACAGTCATTCTTCCCCCCACCCCACCTATGAATTGAACAGGGAAAAACTTAAATATGCTACAACAAAAATTATTCTTTGCCACACACTTCATACTTATTTGCAAAATATTGATGTGGCTGTAGAAAGCATGAAAATGCAGAGGCCAGATTTCTTTAAGTGTGGCTAGATGTCTACCTGGAAAATGATGTATATCATTAGGGAATGTCCCAAACTAGATAAGGAAATATTTTTTTGAGAGACATTCCTGTACGCTTAGTTGAAACCATTATTCCAGCTCAGAATTAAAAGTGGATATTGTAGTTTCAGTGGTTTTATTTTGTGCATGTAGTGTACTGAAAATATGATTTTTCAGTGTTGAGAGTGATCAGTGTCATGTAGCTGCCCTCTGTATTCAGTTTGTGCACCAACTTCTCACTTTTTACCCACACATTAAATCTCTTTTATCATGCCAGAACTGAGCAGAGAGATGATGATATGAACACTGACAGACCAGAGTACTATATTTGCAATAGCTCTCAATGATGTCGAACATGTCAACATATTTACAAATAAGATTCATTTGAAAAAAAAAAAAAAAAGAAAACTGTATGATAAACTGGGATGCACACCTCAACTTTCCTTTTCCCAATAAGATGTTCTACTGGCTGAGCTGTCCAGACTGTGCAGGCACAACTCACAGGACACCCTTGCAGCTATAATTTGCCTGTACAGAGGTACCAACTTTCTGAAATTATACATACTTCAGTAGGTAATGACATTTAGAAACCTTTTAGGAGTATTATATATTTCACTTAAAAAGTGTGCTGTGATTGCCATTTCAAACCTAACCAAGAGCAAATGTTTGTTATTTAATATTTACCATTACTGAAATGCTCTTGAAATCTATTTTGTTTATAATGCTTGTATATTCTGGAATGTTCAATGTATGTGAATGCCAGCATTCTGGAATATTTGATGTTTTAATAAACAACTGTTTTCTCTGTCCAGGAATTCAGTTCTGTTCTGTCTGTCTGTTGGTGTTTATAATAAATGTACTTTCAGTGATGTTGTTGTTGTTGTTGTTGTTGTTGTTGTCTTCAGTCCTGAGACTGGTTTGATGCAGCTCTCCATGCTACTCTATCCTGTGCAAGCTGCTTCATCTCCCAGTATCTACTGCAACCTACATCCTTCTGAATCTGCTTAGTGTACTCATCTCTCGGTCTCCCTCTACGATTTTTACCCTCCACGCTGCCCTCCACTGCTAAATTTGTGATCCCTTGATGCCTCAAAACATGTCCTACCAACCAATCCCTTCTTCTAGTCAAGTTGTGCCACAAACTTCTCTTCTCCCCAATCCTATTCAATACCTCCTCATTAGTTACGTGATCTATCCACCTTATCTTCAGTATTCTTCTGTAGCACCACATTTCGAAAGCTTCTATTCTCTTCTTGTCCAAACTGGTTATCGTCCATGTTTCACTTCCATACATGGCTACACTCCAAACAAATACTTTCAGAAACGACTTCCTGATACATAAATCTATATTCGATGTTAACAAATTTCTCTTCTTCAGAAACGCTTTCCTTGCCATTGCCAGTCTACATTTTATATCCTCTCTACTTCGACCATCATCAGTTATTTTACTTCCTAAATAGCAAAACTCCTTTACTACTTTAAGTGTCTCATTTCCTAATCTAATTCCCTCAGCATCACTCGATTTAATTTGACTACATTCCATTATCCTCGTTTTGCTTTTGTTAATGTTCATCTTATATCCTCCTTTCAAGACACTGTCCATTCCGTTCAACTGCTCTTCCAAGTCCTTTGCCGTCTCTGACAGAATTACAATGTCATCGGCGAACCTCAAAGTTTTTACTTCGTCTCCATGAATTTTAATACCTACTCCAAATTTTTCTTCTTTCAGTGATAAGTGTTTTATTTCAGTGATAACTGCTTTCAGCTTTGAACTTGACCAATGTTCCAAATAGGAAACATAAAATGTTTGCATTTAAACATAAAGGCAGTTGCCTACACAGACTAGAACCAGCATACGAGCTGCACATCATTCTCGCAGTCCATATATTCAGGAGCCCAATGGATTGCTAGCCAACAGTAAGTAAGCTGCACATCTTACTTCCATTGGTGTTGTCCAGAGACACTTCTCAGGACCTGACAAAATGGTAAAAATGATTCAGCTGAGTTACCAAATACAACAGGTGGGATTAAATGACATGTTTGGCAAATGTGTGTTTTTATTTGGATGGCACAACACAGCAGTGGTTCAAGAACAATGAGGAGAACTCAGTAGCTGCGATAACTTCAGGGCAACAAACAGCAGCACGTCTGCTTAGCTGAAAAACAACTGAAGAACAGAGTCCAATATCATGTTGAAACAATAGTTCTGCATACGGAATGTGTTAGCCCTATGCCAAGTTCTGGATCCACATATGACTGATGCTGACAAAATCTCAGACTTGATCAAAAAAGTTGCATAAAACATGTATCAAGGTCTTCTAGTAAAGGACATCACAACATTTGAGGAAATCATCAAGGGGTGACAGAACATTCAGGAAATGCAACAGAAAAGAATAAGGGAAAAGAACTAACACTGAATGCCAAATCTGACGCCTGTGGCAGTTATGAAAGGCCACCGTGACCTCATCTCTCACACATGCCAGGTAGTGAGAGAAGAGAAACAGCATTTTATGGCAACCAGTACTGTGGCACCAAGTAAACGAGAGATAGCAGCCATGAATATAGATCCCATACTACAGTAGGTAATAGAGAACATAGAAGGTTTGTACTGAACCTCTGTTCCAATATCTGCCACTAGTGGAATGAGCAAGGAAGAACGGACTCGGCCTACTCTGACCTATGCTGCTGCAATCAAACAACAAACCAGTGCCTAACCAAAGCATGTACAACTGACTTCTCTGCTAAGTATAACACCTTACTGAAGAATAGATATTTGGAGGACAGAGGACAATATGGTGGTGCCCTGGACAAGTTGTACACTACTGCAAAAAAAGAAGACAAGTATTTTATGACTACTATGCCATCAGATATCAACCATCACAACTATTCTAATCATATTAGTCATCTGTAGGTGAATATAATCAAGCTTTTGGACAAAGCTTATTGCTGTACCCTTGTCAAGCTCACTTCACAATACATCATAACCAAAGCCAATTGCTGTATGAAGGTACCACCAACTGGCCTAGCCACAAAATTCAGAAAAACTAAATGAGCTAAACATAGATACTTCCAGTTACTTTATGGCAGATGTACTATTGAAGTCTGATCCTTGTACTGACAGATATGTATTATCTTTTTGGATTTGAGCAACACCAGAGAGATCATGAAAAGCTATAATGCAAATCATAGCAAGAGAAAAGTAAGTCCTTTTAGCAACCCAGGGCACTGTAGGTGATTATTCTTTTTATGTATCAAACATACCACTGTATCTCCAAAATTGTAAATGATCTTTAAGTAATTATACTGTGGTGTATAGATATATTAATGGCTCTGCTTGGTTGAATCCTTCATTTATAAATTTATATCCATTTATTTTTAACTAAGTCAAGGACTTCAAATTCCCATTTAACCATGTTATTCATGCTAATGGTAACTGGTAAATCAGTTTTACATGCCATTTTTGTGAGTGTTGTCCATACATTTTGGATCACCCACAAGCCATGGAATCTCAATGTTCTTTCATAGATTAGATTAGATTAATACTTGTTCCATAGATCATGAACACGACACTTTGTAATGATGTGGAACGTGTCAGGTTAATAAAAGATGTCTGTACAAGATATTACATTACACAAAATATTGCATGACACTAATGCTTAAGTTGGTTTTTTCCCCGTTCCTTAATTTATATCTAAAAATTCAGCCAATGAGTAGAAGGAGTTGTCATCTAGAAATTCTTTTAATTTATTTTTAAATGTTGTTTGGCTATCTGTCAGGCTTTTGATGCTGTTTGGTAGGTGCCCAAAGACTTTTGTGGCAGCATAATTTACCCCTTTCTGTGCCAAAGTCAGATTTAACCCTGCATAGTGAAGATCATCCTTTCTTTTGGTGTTATAGCGATGCACACTGCTATTACTTTTGAACTGGGTTGGATTATTAACAGCAAATTTCATAATTGAATATATATACTGTGAGGTTACTGTGAGGATCACTAAATCCTTAAATAGATGTCTGCAGGATGACCATGGGTGGGCACCAGCAATTATTCTGATTACACGTTTTTGAGCAATGAATACTGTTCTACTCAATGATGAATTACCCCAAAATATGATGCCATATGAAAGCAGTGAATGAAAGTAGGCATAATAAGCTGAGATTCTTATCATTAAAATTTGCAATAACCCTAATAGCATACGTAGCTGAACTCAGACGTTTCAGCAGACCATCAATGTGTTGCTTCCAGTTTAACCTCTCATCAATGGACACACCTAAAAATTTTGAAAATTCTACCTTAGCCACAGGCTTCTGTTCAAAGTCTATATTTATTACTGGAGTTGTGCCATTTACTGTACAGAACTGTATATACTGTGTTTTATCAAAATTTAAAGAGAGTCCATTTGCTGAGAGCCACTTAATAATTTTGTGAAAAACATCATTTACAATTACATCACTTAGTTCTTGGATTTTGGATGTTATTACTATAGTTGTATCATCAGCAAAAAGAACTTACTTTGCATCTTCATCAATGTGGAATGGTAAGACATTAATGTATATCAAGAACAGTAAAGGACCTAAGACCAAACCCTGTGGGACCCCGTACCTGATAGCCCCCCAGTTTGAGGAATCAGCTGTTGTTTTAACATTACATCAACCACTTATTTCAACTTACAACAATACATAGGTAATTATGTTACCAGGATTCAGTAACAGAATTGTGTATCAGATGCCTTTCTCCATCTGTTATATACATCAAAATTGATTTGAACAATATCTCTCTCAGACAAAAAATAGTTCACAAAACAGAATTACAGTATTAACATTTGTACAACCAGATACTCTATTTACTTTCACAAACATGAAACAATTTTTTTGCATATAGTTACATAAAAGTAACCTCTTGAAGTGAATATATTAATGTATTAATAATTATTACTGCTGATTCTGCCTGTCAGATGCTAATATCACATAGCTACACAGTTGTTCCAGAAAGACCACAGATCACTCTACAATGCCATTATGGCTTGCACAGTTGTTGTCATCTTGTTGCACTACAGTATTCATTATTCGTATAAACTGTATTGCTTTAAGTTTGTTTTAATTGTTCCACATTTGAGCATGCCTAGTACCTTTGTCCCAAAACTGAAACAGTCTGAGAAATGGAGCGACACAAGAAAAGATAGCACTGAGCAACCGAAATCTATGTGAAAGTAGTTGTTTCTTTATACTTATGTGCTCCACAGCATGAAACACTTCTTAAAATGAAGTTAAATGATACCTCAGCCTAGAAAATTCTCCTTTTCTTAATATGCATATTATGATAGAAGAAACATCTTTTGGCAGCATCTGTGGTCACACAAATATTTTCATTGTTTTAAAAAACCTTGATTTGTTTAAAAAGCTTTTTATTTTTTAGGAAAACTACATCTTCAATCAAAAATTATTTTATTGGAATGAACCTTCATGATCTATATGTTTCCTACTTTATTTTTACAGGCATGCAGTTTTGCAAGCCACCATTTCACAAGTTCAGAAAAATAATAACTTAATTAATGCCAATGTAAATGCTGATGAAACATCATACACGTTGATTGGAAGTATAGAGCGTGATACTCAGCATCCAGTAAAGGTAAATAATAAATCTGCATTTACTGTGTGTGTGTGTGTGTGTGTGTGTGTGTGTGTGTGTGTGTGTGTTTGTATTATATTGCTTACAAATACATTAATTTGATCATGTGTGATGAATGTTTTATGTTGTGGAAGCAGTAACTGAATCCTTAATATGTTTGTCTTGTTGTGAATTGATTCAATTTAACTTTCATTTTGCTCATACGGTTGCACCTCGGATCTGATCATGAGCTATACCATTTTTAGTTCTCACAAAAAGTGACAGAATATTGACAAGATAACTCCACTAGATGGCAGAATGTTTGAGTAGAGGAAATAAAAAATGCAAAAATACTAATGTGTAAACTTGGGAGCTAATTTACTCCTGTACAATGTAAAATAGAAATGATATAAAGTATTATGATGATTTGTGGTGTTTATTCATAGTAATTAGGTGTGGACAGAATTCAGATTACTAAATTCAGGGTGTTTATGACCCGGGTCAACCAGGAGATCTGAGAAAAACCCAGGACTTTTTTCATCCAGGAGAAAGCCAGGAAAAACCCGGGAATTTTGTAGGATTCTGGGAATATTTCATTGTTTTGGTTTTTAGTTACAATTTTGTAATTTTGACTGGTAAGAACCAACGATATTACTGTATCCTGCTACTGCAGAATAATACTTGAACAATAAAACATAAACAAGAGAAAAAAAATGAAAATCCACAATACAACTGTTCGCTGCATTTCAAGTGCATGTTTTCATCTTCTAGCATGTGTGGAGTTATGCCATAATAAAGAACCAAACATGATATATTACAGTACTGGTGCCCCAAGAAAACTTACATCCTGAAAACCACACTGAAAAGCTTAATATCAGGTTGAGGTCTACTTGATTGGGAATCCGGACATACGAATGTGCGTTTTAAGTATGCACTTTAAATGTGCACGTTGTAGTTATGGTTCATGAAATTCCAATGCTCTTGGAGTAACCTCTGATGTCTTGCTTTTTTTTTTTTTTTTTTTTAATCACGTAATGTATGACCTTTCAATGTTTTACACGTACGTACATACGGGCTTCCTGCGTCATGGTAGCTGCACAAGTGCAGCATTACCTATCGTTGCACTCTCTGGAAACAGCTGAAAGAAACCTATTTCTAACAGGTCACTGGAAAATATTGTGAATGGTGGTTTGAAATGCGTTACTTTCAAAGTAAATATCCTTTTGCGTCAGTTGAATTAAGTGCCAGAATGTACCATGAATTTCTTAAATCACAGAGCATTTTGACTCTCATTTAAAAATCAGCTCTTTGATGACAAGCCGTTTAGAAGAATTTTGAACCCGGAAGATCAGACATTTGTCATTATTAAAAATTTTACTGGCACATTTGTGTGATTTTTAAAGTGCAACACGCAAAAAAAAGATCAACATCTTCTCTTGCAGCATATTAACCTTAGAGACCAGTATTATATGTGAAAGCTTTGCTTTTTTGTAGCAATACTACATAACAGTGATGTTGCTGTTGGCTGAATACATCATCTGTCTATGCTCTCAGCATCTGCTGTCATTGACTGCCGAGATCATGTGACATGAGCTATGACTGGCGTACAGAAACGCATCGCAACCTTGATTTCAATTATTCGGAAAAGTAACATGCAGTGTTTGGTGGAATTCCAATGTATACTTTTGTAATATGAAAATATGCAACATACATGTTGCTGCACATAAAAGATATTTCTAAAATGCCTCTTTTTCTTTGAGTTTCGTTTTCAAAAGTGCCAGAAAATTCTCCGTCCGTGTATAAAACCTTAACCATTCAAAGGATTGATACGGGGAAATATTCTGTCACTTAACACGGAAAAATTATGTTTTCACCTGAGAGAAAGTATATTTTTAACTGAGAAATCCGTGAAAAATCACAGAATTTTTGTTCCTTGTCCATGTATACATCCTGTAAATTGTAGATATATACAAAAGAAAACTAGAGATATGCCTACATATAATGTTGCCAGAGTGTTCCAAACATTATTCATCCCATAAAATGTCAGGGAGTTTTCTCAACATGGTTGGCTGGCCAGTAGGAGGGAGAAACCTGTTCTGTGGCTGTCATGGAATCATAAGAGCAGTGGTATCAACAACATAATTTATTCAGCAGAATTTATAAGGCCACTGTTATTCAGTGGAATTTATATGGCCACTGTGGAAGGTGTCATGATGGTGTCATTGATCCTAGGCAGCAGTGCCCTCCTCCCCCCCCCCTCCCCCCCCCCCCTCCCCAGAAAAAGGTAGAATGTGGTGGCAGCAGTAGTTGCTCCACTTGCCAAAGTACAGTAGTGAGGTGTCCTGGTGCTGTAACTGTGTCCAAGTTATGCTGAACTGCTGCAACAAGGCTGGCTGTGCACTCGATGCACCAACTGGCTGCGCTGGTGTTGCTGCTCACAGTGTCACGTGGCAGTGTGTGGGTGAGGAGAGTGGTGCCCTGGACCCAGGACCTTGGTGATGAGTAGACCATCAGTAGTCCGGCAGTAGGTGAGGTGCAGGAGGTACCCAGATGCAGACAAATCAAAAACGTTTTGGAGACACCCAGGAGTCAGATGATGTCAGAAAGCACATGGCCCCATGCAGACGGCACCAGCTCCGACCCCATGACAATGATTGAAGGCACCACCCATAGACCAATGGCTGATGGAGATGGGGTCCAATTGTAGATGGGAAGATGGAACTGGATACCCCACATAGGATCAATGACTGGTGTAGAGGTATTCTCTGAGCAGATAGCAGTCAATGATAGATACTGTTAGACTGCAGTAGCTATTATTTAATCTGACTTACCCCAGTCTCACTTTGTGTCATGTAGAGGTGCCCAGGAAGTGCAGCATGAGGTAATAGTCACTGCATTGGGTTGGTGGCACTTTTCTGGCCCACACATCAGAAATTCACAGGCAGCAGGCTGGTCTATCTGCCCATGGATTGTGAAGGCCACAAGGAAGGTTCTTGCGCACACTTCTCTTCCCTTTAGAAGACATGATCTATCAAATCACAGGTTGCTGCTAAATCTGTTAACACTGTAACGGACATTTTACACTTGTCTTTCTATAGCTATTTACATTTTTCTCTGTGTTTTTCCAATAGTACTGTTGAAATCAAACTGCCCTTTGAGTGGTATCCTTGTGACTACTTACACTGTAAGTGTGACCCACTCAATTGGTATATGGTGGGTGTGGAGTTCAGGAGGGTGGGATAGACAGAGTGCCCAAACTAAAACCAGATTTAGATTGGTATTTGGTGATTCAACATGTATCACTGTGATTTTATGTTGACGTTGACCACAATACTGTTGTATGTGTTAAAACATTTGCTATGCTCAAATATGCCCCTTCTGCACTGTCATAAATGTGACTAGAGAACTGAGTAGTTTGGAATCCAAGGCATTGTTGAGGAAATTCTGGTTCTTGGAGGTTGTGATACCAAAGCTTCATTGGGCAGGTGCAGTAAGGAATAAGTCAGGTTCAAAATTGTAACTGCTGTTGTAGTAGGAAGTGAGCCAAGAAGTTGGTCCCAAACCATCACACATCATACTGTAAATATACTACTACCTTGCAGTTCCAAACATCCTGCACCCTTAGATCATTGCTCATAGCAATTTTCAATAACCACCACTGGATCATATGCTGAGTACACCCATGTGCTTTTTGCAAATGAGGTTGCAGTGCAAGGATGTCCTGCAGGCACACTTCTGCTCTAGTCCCTCCTAATACCAGTTCTATTTTGCTCTTACCAGTGGCAGTCTGGATTATCCTGTATGAGCATACTGTAACTTGTTCTCATTGTCAACACCACAGTTCATTTTATGATGTTAGTGTGTGGCTTTTCCCTCGTGGCATAATTGTTAGTATTTCATTCGTCCTGACTTGCACAAGCCTCTCCAAGCCACCCACCTCATCAGATATGGGTGAATCATGTCATACTCATATTGGATGTTGATACCTGGTACTGGGAAAGTAATTAGCACATATAGATGAGTGTGGTCAGTTCTGACTCCACTGTCACAAGATGGTAAAACAGTAGGTTTTCTCCTCCATCAGTATAATGCCTGACACAAGCCAACTAGGAATTGACCTGGTGGTAACAGGGTAAAGGTTAACTGGCTATTTTCCACATGGTGTATGGATTTCTGTAACTCTGTTGTCTCATTGTGGGCTTCACCTACACTGTTGTCATGCATGGCCCTTGCCACAGCCAGCCAGGCATCCAGTTGGTCTAGCTGGGCCTTTATTATATGCAAATCAAGTTTCATCCTCACATAGCATTATGGTATTGTTTCAACACTCCATGATTCAGACATCTTAGCTACATAGTGTGCCATTTGGCCAGGGTTCGGGGACTCCAATTGCTATTAAACAGCTGTTTGTTTCCATTTTGTACCTTCTTTTTATGCCCTCTACTTTGACTATATTCCTGTTCTGCATTTCTAACTTTCCCACATTTCCTACATTGTTGCTGATGACAATCTTGCCATTATGTGGCCCCTACATCGACACAGTAACATGTGACATCAGTAGAAAAAATACTTCTCTTATCATGGTCTCAATTTACCACATTTAATACCTCTTAAGCCATAAGCCATTGCTGAGCCCATGGCTCTAGCTAGCCTTTTGGAAATTCTGTGAGTACTTTCCTTGTAGTAGTCCCCACAAAAATGCATCTAACATGCTTTGCTCTGCTTCTTGCAGAAGGACCTTATTCATATCATCACTGTTCATTAACTCATATGTATTAACATTGAGTTTTTTTATTCTATTCATGAAAGTTTCAATAGATTTGCTGTGCTTCTGTGACATGCTGTTTAACTGATTGTGATAGGACCTACAACTATTCTATCTTTTGTGCCACTGTACTAAGCCTTTTTCAGTACTTCAAAAGTTCGTGTGTTTCTTAGGTCCTCATGTTACATTATATATGTCTTAACATTCCCTGTTAAATATAATTTGGCCATCTGTGACAACTGTTTATCTGTCCAACAATACAGCTTTATAGCTGTGAACAAGTTATCCATAAATGCAAATCCATCCTCTCCTGCCTTGCCTGAAAATGGACCTACTATGCTTGCAGTTCCAGCATCTAGGATGAATACCAACAAACTGGATGAGTATTTGCCCTCCTTGCCACCTGCCTATGGAAGTCTATATTATCTACCCTCATTTGAGCCACTTGATCTAAAAAAGTTTGAACCACTTCCTGAGTGGTAACTGTCTGTGTTCCTGATTCATTCACTGTGAAGCCTGTACTGAACATGCCTTGACAAAACACAATAGAACAAATGCAAGGAAGATATTATCAATTATATAACACATTCTACAGTATTTATCCTTGACACCTGAGAGCCAACCAGGAACACTCATGACATTCCCTGGCTTAATGAATATACCTGCTATTCTTAAAACAAACTAGAGGTGACAACTGAGCACAGAGGACACTGTTACCTAATAAATTACATTGCACACACCTGACCAGACTCATACTGGCATATGTCTGTCTTGTATTACCTTCAAACTCACCCAGGTCTACCCTTGCATTGACCTTTAAAAATTTCACTTTAAAACGAGCTGGCCAATCTGGTTACCTCAACATTACTCAGTATTCGATGGAAATACAGGGAGAAGAAAACAGTTTATTTTCACTCAATGTGCTGCACTGATGTCACCAAATGCAGACCAAATACAACAGTTATTATGGAGGCAGGATTGTATGAGTATTAATGACACCATAACATCAGGAATTTGTCTCATGATGGTTGGCTGAGCAGCAGGTGTGAAAAACCAGTTCCCCTTTACCAACAAATCATAAGTGTATTCACATTACCAACATATTTTATTCAGGAGAATTCATAAACCTCTGTGGATGGTGTCATGGTGGTGCTGTTGTTCTTAGGCAGCAGTGCCTACCACAAAAAATATGCTGCAGCACATAGTGGTAGCACTAGTTCCTCCACCCACCAATGCACAGCATTGCAGTTGCCTTCTACTGTAACTATTTCTCCATGGTGCTGCATCACATGGGGATGCTACATGGCCAGCCTCACACTGGATGCACTGTACGGCACTGATAGGTGTTGGCAAGTATGTCCCAATACACCAGACACTAGTGTCGGTAGCCTGGCAGTAGTGAGACCCAGCAGCTGCGAGACGCACCCAGGTGCAGCCTATGTTCCAAAGACCTGTTGGAGATACCCAAGGGTTGTTTGATGTCAAGTTGTTCCAGTTCAGAATCCAGTGGCTTTGGATATAGGTGCCATCCACAGACCAGCTGCTAGTGGCAGCAGCAGCCAATTGTAGATGAGTCTTGGTGATGCCCATTGGGTTGACAGTCATTGTGCAGACAGTCTAAGAGTAGGTAGCAGTAGATAACAGATATTGTTAACGTCTGGATCAGTTTTTATTTATACTGGCTCACCCAAATCAAGGCACTGCTTTAAGTCACATAGATAAGCCAGGCAGTGTGGCATGCGAGCGAACCCAGTGCTCTGTGACAGTGGGCTGGTGGCGCACATCATGGCCCTCAGCACTTTCCTGGACCACAGAGTGTGAATTCTGCTAGGAAGGTGTTGGTGTACTATGTCTAATGACTGATTCCAACATCATGGAAAAACTGAAATACTGCTTATTGCTAAGACATTTTAGGTAGAAAGTGCATGAAGAGTAGGAAGATAAATAAATTTGTGTGTTGTCATGTGAAACAGGTTACATTAACCAACATTCAGAACTTGACCCCACAGCACAAAAATGACTGGTATTATCTGGTTAAGTTATTTTTGGTATATAAATTGGGAAGACTTCTGCGTAAGCTATCAACTGTAGTAACAGCTCAGGAATTCTAATTTTTAAAGTGTGCTATAAACAGTTTTCCCTTGGATTCCACAATTATTACATAGCAAGTACTTTGCAACTACAAGAATAATATAGTACTTTTAGGTAGCTCTAATTACTGATTGTGTTACACATACATTTCTGCATTCTGTGTAGAATATTTATTACTTACATTGTTGTAAAAGATTTGGCTTTATAAGAAATGTTGTGATCTGTTGAGTCAGTATTCAGCATCTGGATATAAGCTAATGAATCACTACCAGTTACAACAAGGTTAGAACCTACATCCATTCATAGATAGACACTGTATTTTCTTCAAGTAACCAGTCTTACAACTGGTTTGATGCTTAAAACACTATTTCCATAACAATTTTCTTTGAAATAGGTAACCATTTTGTGACAAGACCAATAAATAAAGGACATGAAATTTAAATGTGCTCTGGCCTATGGGACTTCCATATTCTGCATTAGTATGAGTTTCAGAGATGCTTGATTTATGATTAATTGAATTAATAATAATAGTAATAATTTCATGTGGCTTAATTGCCTCTTGCAAGTGTTTCTATTGGTCGTTACTTCGGTGACTTGATTGTCCCTCAACTACCTCAGTTATACAAGCAGGAAAAGGGTATTTTTAGTTTAACATGGACTCCAAACCACGTGTTGTTTTTGGTGACTCCTCACATCATTGAGAGGTGAAGACTGTGTTAAAACTAAGACTGAAAAATCCATGGTCCACACAAGATTTGACCCCCACAACCTCTCAGTTTCCAGGCATGTGCTTTACCACAAGACCACCAGGCCTCACATTACTTGAAATGAAATAAGAAGTGATAAATGAATGAAAGCATGATAAATATTAAGAATTAATTTTTTATTAATCAGTAAAAAGTTAGTGAGGGGGATAGAAAGAATTGCAATGTATGTGAAAAGAGACAGAGACAGAGTGAGAAAACAGCAACAAGTCACCCAGTGTGCAGGTTTATTCAGTGCTTCTCTCACTGAAAACTCTACCTCAACTCTGGTTTTCAACATGATGTACACATTTGGTTGAGATTATTTATTGACATAGATCTTCAAATAGCTTTACATATCACTCTAAGAGGGTTGTAGTAATATTCGAATAAGCAGTAAATTTCTGAACTGAAGTGAGAATACTTCTGCACCATGGCAAAATATCAAAGAGCAAACAGTGAACAGTGCTTCATACATACTTCATGTCAGTTTTTATTTATAAGCTAGAAACATTTACTTAAAAAAAGATACCACAGCAGAATCCTAGCAGCACAATTATAAGTTCATGAAAATGACTGATTCTAATTCCAAGATGGTTAAAATTATGAACTTGTTTATTTATTTATTGTCCTCTAATCAATACTGTACATGACATGCACATGGTGATGCACAAACATACATTTGATGTTGGACATTAAGATAATTTGCTGGCATGCAGTAATATGCCGATAGTTTACACAAACGTGAGTTTACATACATATTTTCTGAGAAGTTATGAACACACAAATTACATACTCAGTTACACATTTGTATTTTAGTGCTGTATTCCTCTCACACATATACACAACATTACCTGGTTGGATATTCTTTCTGCACTTAATTTGCTTAGTAGCAGATGAGATAGATGCAAGATTTTGGTGCATCCTTGCATTAATGTTTTACTTTTTATGAAATTCTTTGCTGCAATTTGTTCCATGTTTCTTTCCACCCATGTGGAGCAGAAATGCACTTGCATTGTAGAAACAATGATCAAGAAGGAATGATTTTAATTTTTTATTAAATACAGTTCGGGACTTACTGTTTTTAAATTTCTGGTCGCAGGCTGTTGTAAATTTTAATGCCTTTGTTTAAGGGAGAGTTTTTAAAGGCAGAGTCTACTATGGAGTCAACTGGGGAAAGAAATAATATTACAATACCTCTTGCTCATTTTATATGTAGTGGGATAATTCAGCAGTCTGAGCATATAACAAGTCCAGACAATACCAAGACTGAAAAATAAGTGTATAAATATTTGTGTAGAGAAGTAAAATGGGAAAAGTAATGTGACAATCAAAATGTGGGCAAGAGTATAAATTCAATTAAAAAAAAGTTTATGAATGGAAAGTGAGCATCACATCTGAGAGAAGGTAGCTGTATAATTTTGTTGTTGCTGTTGTTGATGATGATGCTGCTGCTGGTAGAGGTAATATGATGTTGCTAGTGATAGGTTCTAAAGCAGTTTCTTCATTCTAGTTACTTCAAATTCTCATGTAATTTATACACTTGTATCTGTAAGACATTATATTCATTACTATCACTCTAAATTTCAGATTGTCTCGAGACTGAGTTCTCCTACCAAAGGGGAAACGGTTTCATTTACAGTGGATGTAGCAAAGAAGTCTTATGGTTATGAGCTGACAACTGTTGTAACAAAAGCAAATGAAAAAGCAGAGATTCACTGTGACTTTGTTTCAAAACCTGGTTTAGAATATAGTGTGAACTTCAAGGTGAGTGTGACTTTTCCCACAAGCATCCCATTAATTTACACTGTGGAAAGCTCTCAAAAAGAGCAATAGTACATCACATCAGATTGACTATGTTCTATAACACAAAAATCATGTATTATTAAAGAATCTTTGTGTAAGTGCCATCTTCAGTTGTAAACTACCTAAGTTTCAGTGTTTCACAGTAGCACAGTAACATTTCAGTCTAGGAGTGTGTGTCTTCCTGTTCTTCCACTAAATATCATAAACATTTTCACATGATTTCATCTAAGTGATATTTTCAAAATATTGTTATAGGTGTATTATTTAATATTATTTTTTTAATATTGCTACAAGCTCTGGCGCCATTAGTGTGATGTAGATGTTAGTATCACTTCCTGATGTGATGTGTGTCAACAGTTTGAACCTGACCACCAGCTATTTCATATTTATCATTTCTGGAAGGTGCTCTTCATATTTTATGTGTGTAATGTTTGTATATCTGCAATATTTGATGGTTGTATAAGTACTAGCTTTTGGCAAATTCAGTGTTTGTACAAATAACTGTTTTCTGCACCCAGGTGATTGTGTCTGTTTTCGTTGTATGTTGGTGTTCTAAAAAGCAGGCTTTCAGTGCTAAGTGTTGTATTTAACTGATGACCCAGCTTTTGGATTTTGGATTTGAGTGTGGTTACTACATGACAATATCATCAGCAAATTGACACACTGGACCAGAAAAGAAGACACTAAAAGAAGGTTGATGGAATTCTCTGTGTCATACTGATGGCAGTCATGGAAGACCATCATGACATTGCATCACTAATGTGGCAACCAGAGAAGAGATGTGAAGGTTTATGACAGTTGTTAATGTTGATACCAGATAGACAGGAGTAGCAGTGTAGAAGATCTGTCCAGCCAAGAGAAGCTGGTATTATTAATTTAAGAGTATGTTCATCGATAACATTTTCAAGGCAAACCAACCTTGAGAATATAGCTAGAAACTCTTAAGACTTGTGTTGCAACTGCCAGACAACATCCAGGGTTCACAACGACAATGTTACAACCAGCTCATCTGCCAGTATTATGTCTCTGAAGAAAATAGGACAGATTTTTTCATTAATATATGAATAATTAGGAAGTTTTCAAACCAGCAGTGCTATTTTGTGAGGGAGCAGTATTAACAAAAAGGGGATTTCTGAAGCTCACTAGAAAGATCTTGAGAAAGAGAAACTTTCTGTTAACCAGTTATTTTGATGAAAGCAGGCATTTCTGGAATCAGGGCTGTGAAACTATGGTTTTGAATTTTGGAGATAGTCACAATTTAAGATTGTAACATCCTAGAACATGAAAATTTTGACTATGAATAAGTTCTGAAACGTGAAGTTTTTGAAAAAAAAAATAAAACATTTGTTGAAAAGAGGAGATTGAGGGACATCTAATGAACTATAGTAATTTAGAAAGAAACAGTTATTTGCTCATAGTAAAAATTTCACCTTCACCTGATTTGCATGTATAATTAACTACTAATATTTCTTTAAAGAAAATGTTTCCATAAGAACCAAATTTTCTTATTATCATCAGCATTTGTAAATCTATCCTATCAATAAGGTCATTCCCCAGTGCATTGCAGTCAATACCCAATACTGTATGAAGGTTTCAGCATTTTGCCCAGCCACTGAAATATGGAAAATCACAAAAAGTGTGACCATATACAGAGGTGAGGCCACAGCAGATGGAAGTCTCCCATGGATGACAGTTGACAGGATGTCAGGAAATCATGTCTACAATGTTTCTGATGTATACACCTATATGTATCTACATCTAAATAGATACTTTGCAAAACACCGTACAGTGTGTGGCAGAGGGTATCATATACAACTACTCATCATTTGCTCTGCTGTTCTACTTGCAAACAGAGCAAGGAAAAAATTACTGTCTGTATGCCTCCATATGAGACCTAATTTCTTGTATCTTATCTTTGTCATCTTTACGCATGATGTATGTTGGCAACAACACAATTGTTCAGCAGCTAGCTTCAAATCCCAATTCTTTACGTTTTCTCAATAGCGTTTCTTGAAATGAACATCTCCTACCCCCATCCCCAGGACTTCCCATTTGAGTTCCTGAAGCATCTTTGTAACACATACATATTGTTTGAACCTATCGGTAACAAATCTACAACCTGCCTCTTAATTGCTTCAGTATCTTCCTTCAATCTCCCCTGGTATAGATCACAAACACTCAAGCAGTTCTAAAGAATAGGTTGCACCAGTGTCTTAGATGTGGTCTCCTTTCCAGATGAACCACTCTCCTAAAATTCTCCCAATAAACTGAAGTCAACCATTTGCCTTCCCTACTACAGTTTTCACATGCTCATTGTATCTCGTATAGACTAACAATGTTACACCCACATACTTAAATGACTTGACAGTGTCAATCAGGGGACTAGTAATACTGTATCCAAACATTACACAAGGTGTATACAACCCGGGACAACTGGGATATCTGGGAAAACCCTGGGAATTTTTTCATCCGGGAGAAAACAGGGAATAACCTGGGAATTTTTTAGAATTCAGGGAATTTTTCGTTGTTTTAGTTTTCAGTTAAATTTTTGTAATGTTGACTGATAAGAACCGATACTCTACCGAAGGATATTACTGTATCCCCATACTGCAGAATAATACTTCAACAATGAAACATAAACGAGAGAAAAAAATGAAAATAACTTAAATTACAAAGGAAAGGTGCCATATACAATGACAGATAGTGCTGATGCAAGTGTCTGCCAACAGCAAAATGTATCAAAGGCTTTAGGAAGACTATGCAATGCTTTATAACAACAAATTGCCTCCAATGAGCATGACGTCACAACTGTTTACATTAGAGTTGTTTTAGCAGTTATGAGTGGGCTCATGTGCATGTGCAGTTGAGTCACATTTGAGCAGTAGATTTTTCTGCTTCTGGCTACAGGAATTTGGCTGGTTACTGTTGGCTGTGTAAGCAGTCGCAGCAAGCAGTTAGATGCTACTGGGAAGAGGAGGTGCCATATTCATATTCTTGTAGGAAAAAATCCTGTTTCACAAAGTGCCTAGCATCCAGCGCACATTGGTCTATCAATTAATCATATGATTTTGAAACGCATCCCTGTAGGTTTTTGAACATTTTTTAGCACATTTTAAATTGATTTCTAAATGATTCATAAGTTGATTTTTGAATGCATGCATAGTGTATGTGATGTCTCTGTCAGTAGATTCCTCGTCACATCTAGAAATAAACTTCCTGCAAACAAAAGGGGACGGGGCTATACGAGCTGAGCGGAGTAAAGCTGAATGGATGAACGCCAATCACTGTCTGATTATGTGGTTGATTGGGTTTACAAATGTTCAGAATTGTTATAATTACTAGCAAAATCCATATTCAGACTACCAGAGTGGAAATAAATGACTAACAGGTGAGGAAGATTACGTATTATCTTCTCGGTGTATCCAAGAAAATGAAATTTTGACAGAAAATTTTTGGCCAGATTGCTACAGTAGTAAGGACCAGTTGCACAGTCCCTAGCTACCAGCCACTTAAGTTCTATTCTGGAAGTAATGTGGAAAACGTGTTGTACAAATATGTAACAATGCCTAACCGGAGAATAATTGCGGGATAACTAAACCTGTGATTCTGGCAGGGTTTGTGAAATTAAATGGAGAACAAATTTTGACAATGGCAGGAATATCTGCAGAATTCTTGATGACAAGTGTGATTGTTAGAATGATACAGGAGAAAAAACAGGGATATCACACAAATTATGGAAGAATAAAACGATTCCAAATTTATATAAAAATTTCATGATACTGCTTTTCAATCTCGTGCTTGAGAAGCTGGTGTCTATGAATGAAATGTGAAACTATTTCCTAAGATAAAGCTGTTTGCTTGTAGTAGGCCTTACAGGCATTTGATATTGGTACTTCGTGAATTATATTTTGTCTTGTTATAAAAATGACTATTTGTGCCAAAATAGTCTCGTTTATTTGGTGTGTGTGCTACAAAATTGTTGCAATATTAGAAAGGCCTATTTTGTTTTATCTAGCAGACAGTGACAAAATAGACATAATCAGATAAGAATCCACACCAGTCTTGGGTATTATTTGTATTAACAGCCTTTTCAGTATTAGATAACGACATTTCAATTTTTCGTGTAGCAAAACATTTGACAAACTTTGATGAGGTAATAGATTCTTTTGCAGGAAGGAAAGAATGCCATCTAAAGCTGGAGCAAGATTAGAGAGAAAAAAAAGCTAGGAGCTAAGGATTGAAGAAATGTGTACTTTCTTGCTTGTTTTATGTATCCTATATTTAATTTTATGTCACACAAAACAGCAAGTTATTAGCTAATAGGCAATAAAGAGTGCAGATTTTCTGAAGAGTTCTTGTTCTCCCAATTACAAATAATCCCATCTGCTATTAATTGTGAGATTTTTTTTAAGAGGGGCAGGCTGCCAAACAGGCCGACTGGGAGCAGGAGAGGCACCACAGGACATTTCAATTTCCACTGTCCTGTGTAGGTTTGATGACATCCATTACTAAATATACACATTTAAATTTAACAGACTGAAATACAGTGATGCATTATAGAAGAATGCTGTATGAAGAGGCGTGGCACTGCACTTTGGCACACTTAAGACCAAATAACATGTCTTACATTTCCTCGAAGACTTTTCAGAAAGACGTACGCTACAAGATGAACATATTTTTGAAAATTTGATTATTTTAGTATTGATCCAGTTAACAAATATCATAGATTTAGGGCTGATGCACAGAGCAGTCTGAGTTATAGTGGGTAGTCTCCACGTGACCCATGTTTACATTTAGTGATTTTGCTGTTTCCCCTTCGTTTACTCTCACGTCAAATGAGAACAAAACAGATATCTGTGGCTGGAAGCTATCAAGTGAATTAAAATACATTCACATAATTACAGTAGGCTAAATTATGTTATTAGTTTCAGATTTTATTTTATTTCCACCTTTCTGACAGTCAAGCATTAATCACCTTGCAGAACAGGAAGTTATTTTTGTCTGTTTGCTAAAGAAATTTGAAAACGAAATGTTTAATTCCGCAGTACGGGGTAGTTTCAACTTTTTGCTGCATTTATGGCATTATGCCACAATAAAGAACCAAACATGATATAATACAGTACTGGTGCTTCAAGAAAATTTACATCTCGTAAACCACACTGAAAAGCTTAATATCAGCTCGAGGTCTACTTCATTGGGAATCTGGACATATGAATGTGCACTTTAAGTATGCACTTTAAATTTGCACATTTTAGTATGGTTCACAAAATTCTGTTGCTCTTGCAGTATCCTCTGATGTCTTGTTTCTTTTATAACATAATGTATGATCTTTCAATGTTGTACACGTACGTACATACAGGCTTCCTACAACATGGTAGCTGCACAAGTGTGGAGTTGCCTGTTATCTGGTGCTCTCTGGCAACTGCTGAAAGGAACCTATTTCTAACAGGTTGCGGGAAAATATTGGGAATGGTGGTTTGAAAAGCATTACTTTCAAAGTAAATATACTTTTACTTAAGTTGAACTGTGTGCAAGAATGTACCAAGAATTTCTTAAATCAAACAGCATTTGACCCTCATTTAAAAATCAACTCTTTGATGATGACCCATCTTGAAGAATTTCAAACCCTGAAGATCAGACGTTTATGTCATCATTAAAAATTTTACTGGCACATTTGTGTGATATATCTTAAAGTGTAACATGCAGAAAAAAAGATCAACATTATGTGCAACAGCTTAGCTTCTCTTGCAGCTTATTAACCTTAGAGTCCAATTTTATATGTGAAAGCTTTGCTTTTCTTGTAACAACACTATGTGTATTAATTTAAACTATTAACTTTCCCTGTTTGTGTTACTTAACAGTGATGGTGCTGTTAGCTGACTACATCATGTGTGCTATGCTCTGAATATCCACTGTCATCGGCTCTCGATATCATGTAACTTGAGCTATGACTGGCTTACAAAAGTGCATCACAATCTTGATTTCAATGATTCAGAAAGTAACATTTAGTGTTTGGTGGAATTCCAATGTATAATTTCATAATACGAAAATACGCAACGTACATGTTGCTGCACAACATAGATATTTCCAAAGCAGTTCTTTTTCCCTAAGTTTCGTTTTCTAAAGTGCCGGGAAATTCTACCCCCATGTATGAAACCATAACCATTCAAAGGATTTTGCAGTTCCCAGGGAAAATATACTGTCACTTAACATGGAAAAAGTGTGTTTTCACCCCGGAGAATGTGTATCTTTAACTGGGAAATCCGGGAAACGTCTGGGAATTTTTTTTCTTTGTCTGCATATAAACCCTGTTACAGGTTTGTTGTTCCTAATAATCTGCATTAACTTACATTTTACCACATTTAGTGCTAGCTGCCATTCATCACACCAACTGGAAATTTTGTCTGTCATCTTATATCTTCCTACAGTCACTCAACTTTGGTACCTTACCGTACACCATGACATCATCAGCAAGCAACTACAGATTGCTGCCAACCCATCCACCAGATCATTTATGTATATAAAGAACAACAGTGGTCCTATCACACTCCCCTGTGTTACTCCTGATGATACCCTCGTCTCTGATGAACACTTGCTGTTGAGGACAAGATGATGCGTTCTATTACTTAAGAAGTCTTCTAGCAAATCACATATCTGTGAACTAATTCCACATTCTCATACCTTCATTAACAGCCTGAAATGAGGCATCGTGTCAAATGCTTTCCAGAAACCTAGGTATATGGACTCTGCCTGTTGCTCTTCATCTGTGGTTCTCGGTATATCATGTGAGAAAAGGGTAAGCTGAGTTTCACATAAATGATACTTTCTAAAACCATGCTGATTCATGGACATAATTTTCTCAGTCTCAAGAAAGTTTACTATATTCAAACTGAGAATATGTTCAGAGATTCTGCAGCAAACAGAAATTAGGGATATTGGTATGTAATTTTGTGGGTTTGTTCTTTTTCCTTTCTTATATATTGGAGTCACCTGCTCTTTTTTCAAGTGACTTGAGACCTTGTGCTGGGTGAGGGACTCAAGGTAAATACAAGCTAGGTAAGAGGCCAATACCATAGAATAGTCATTGTAAAATCAAACTGGGATTCCATCTAGACTTTGTGATTTATTTGTTTTCAAATCTTTCAGTTCTTTCTCTATGCCAGGTATGCCTATTTCTATGATATCCATACAGGAATGTTTTCAAATGATGGTATGTTTGTGCCATTTTCCTGTGTGAATGATTTCTTGATCATGAAATTTAAAACTTTGCCTTTCATTTTGCTATCTGCCACACTACACTGGTCAACAAAGGACTGAATGGAAGCCTTAGATCTGCTTAGTGATTTTATGTACAACCAGAATTTTCTCGGGTTCTCTGCCAGATCTTTTGCTAAGGTGTGCTGGTGGTAGTTGTTGTATGCATCATGCATACATCTTTTCACAGGCACATGAGTCTCTACTAACCTTTGCTTGTCATCATTTGTGCATCCCCTTTTGAATCTAGAGTGCAACAGCCTCTGCTTCCTCAGCATCCACAGAATTTTGTTATTAAACAATGGTGGACCTTTTCCACCCTTTATTCACTACTAGGCATGTAACTCTTGACACCACCATTTACAATCTGCTTGAACTTTGCCCATAATTCCTCTACATCCATCATACTGGAACTAAGTAATGTCAATTCACTGTCTAAATGAGTTGTTAATAACTGCTTATCTGCTCTGTCTAGCAGAAACACTCTCTTAGGATTCTTGACTGATTCATTAACTTTCATAATCATAGTTTCTATAATGATATCATGATGGCTTATTCCTGTTTCTATACTGACATTGTCAATAAGTTCCAGCCTATTTGTAGCTATGAAGTCTGAGGTATTTCCATTGTGTGAACTGTTGAGCTAGCTGCTGAAGACACTTTTCAGAAAAGGTGTTCAAAAGTATTTCGCAAGAGTGTCTGTCTGCACCCCCACACAATGAATTCAGAGACATTCCAGTCTATACTCAGTAGGTTACAGTCGCCTCCAACTAGTACTGCATGATATGAAAATTACGCACTATTGACCGTAGAATCTCATTGAATGACTCTAGTACTGTCACAGTGGAATTGGGTGGCTGGTAAAAACATCCAACAATTAACTTAGTTTCATCTACACCTGTTATATGTGGCCACATGACTTCACTATCACACTCAACTTCAACCTCAATAAAGACTATATTTTTGTCAACTGCAATGAATGCTCCCCCTCCTATGGCCTCTTATCTGTCTTTACGATAGACATTCTACAACTTGTTGAATATCTCAGAGCTTTCCATCTCAGGTTCCAGCCTGCTCTCTGTCTGAAGAATAATTTGAGTGCAAGAACTTTCCTGAAGGGCAGTAAATTTGGGAACTTTATCATGTATACTTTGGAAGTTTACTGATAAAATTGTGACAGTCAAAGTGTCTTTATTCTGAATGCTGTTTGACTTTCCTTGCTGGGAACTGGCTGGTGAGACTTCATTAGAGCACCTCAAACTACTGCCTAGCCTAAGAAACTCTTGTGTGCCCTCCATAAGTACCCTGCTACCCAAGTAGCTGTTCCTTTGTGGAGTGCACCCCCTGACCTATCAAGGGGAGTCCTACAAATCCCCACACGATTATGCAAGACTAGAAATCTGCAGCCAAGACTGACATAGTCAACAAAGACTTTGGTTGAGACTGTCCACTCAGCTCCAAACCAGAGTACCATGATCAACTCTGGGAATGATGTTGCAAATTGCAAAGCTCTGCTTGCACCTTGCATGCAAGGCCAGCAGTCATCACCATCTCTGCCAGCCACCAGTAGGAAATGAAGATTGCCTGAGAATCCATGCGATAGGCATCATTGGTGCTGATGTGAGCCACTACTTGCAGATGACTGCACACTGCATGCTTGATAGCCACAGGGAAGGCTGCCTCCACATCTCAGGTGAGGCCCCGTGGCAGACATACTGAGCGCACACTGGCTTTCTTCCCAGCCCTGAATGCTGTCTGCCAAAGGGGGTCCATATTGCACCTAAAATTGGAGCTCCCAATAACCAGTAAACCTGACTCCCTCCTTCCCCATGTACCTGCTTGGACCCTGCTGAAG
The DNA here is from genome assembly GCF_023897955.1 of Schistocerca gregaria. NCBI lineage: Eukaryota > Metazoa > Arthropoda > Insecta > Orthoptera > Acrididae > Schistocerca > Schistocerca gregaria. The sequence goes on from NC_064931.1 coordinate 830,105,291, forward strand.
GAGCAGCCACCTGACCATTCACAGGGTGAACGGGCAAGGCTAGGTGACCAGTCTCCGCATTGGCCTTCCACCTCGAGTGATGCGTCCAATCTATAATTACGGTTGTTAATTGTGGGGCACCTCTTTCTGTGATATCAGTTACTTATTGTAAAACTGAAGAGGATTTATGTCCTGACATCCAAATTCCATTGTACTGAAAGCTGCAAGTGGAAAATAAATACCACTGCCAAATACTTTTGTTGTGGGAATAACGATCAATGACAGATCACAACCCTTTGTGTTTGACTTTTACTGAAATACAGCCACAATGTTGTCCTCAGATGGGACTCTTTGCAGGTATCAAAAACAGCCACAGTCTGTGGAGGAACATAATTTCAGAACAATGAAGCTGTTTGAGTAATCTGTTATAAGAAGCACTTACTCACTGGCACTAAACAGGCATGCATGTTGCTCAAAGTGTTGGGCTACACTAAACTTCTTGGGTAAAGGGACAAAAATTTGACAGTTGAGAAAAGCTGGAAATGAATTAATTGTTCTGGGCTATTGTCTACAATTGAAAACACACTTTTCCCACAATCATCAATGAGATGAATTCAAGTCTACAGTCTGAATGCTCAGTTAAATAGATGCTCTAATCAAGTGCAACAGAATGCTCAGCCTACCCAAAAAGAAATATATATGCCACCAACAGTATTAACCATGACTAACAGATAAGGGGATTCTTGGTCAGAGTCACCAATCAACAGCTCATTTCTAAGAGACAGTGGAGAGGGGCAGCAAAACTAGTCCAGTAGTGCCATCAATGGAGAATCATGGTAATTACTTTTTTCAAATACTCACTGAAGGAACCTCTTGTTCAGCTACCAGTAGGGTCTTGTTGTTACTGACTAACAATGTTACTGAGTGTTGGCTATTGTGTATCAATTTTTGGTTGTATTCAACTCTGGAGTGGAAGCAAGGCAGACAAAATGACCCAATACATAACACCATATCAACACTATGGATCATCTCTTCATTAGTCACTGTTCATCTAAGGTATCTGCAATTCTGCAATGGATAATTCAGATGAAACTGGAGGATAAGCTGTGAGATTATATTGTTTAGCCGTTAGAAGGACCATGGTCTTTCATTGTGCCCTGGTGAAGACGAAAGATGGCACAAGCTGTGTCTGCACCTATTACTAGTGGATGAACAAAATAACCATAAAGAAGGTTCATTCATGGCCAGAAATTGATGACACCTTGAACCATCTGAAAACAGCAAAGTAGTTCAACATTATGGATGTACAGACAGGTTACTCACAAATCAATGCTGAGGAGGCTGACCATAAAAATATTGTTTTCAGAACATGTGATAGCCACCATGAGGTTAAAATTGTACCATTTTTCCTTTGTAGTTCTCCTGCCACTTTTGGAAACTTCAGCATCTTAAATGGACAATGTTTCTGTTGTGCCTGGATGACACTAAAGTTTTCTCCAAAGCATCTGAAGTGCATATAAGCTGTGTGACTACTGTGCTGAATGTTTCACATGATGCAGGTCTTTGTCTCAATCAGAGAAAGTGGCTCTTCATTGCCCAAGAATTAAAAATCTTTGGGATTTTAGTTAATGGAAATATAGTCTGTCCTGATTCACAGAAAGTAAGAGCCATAACAGATATTCTAGCTCCTCAGCACATTCATGATGTGAGAGATTTCCTGCTGCCACTACAGTTGCTTCATAAAAAATTTAAGTTCTGAATCACAACTACCGCAAGAGAATCACCAAATATCCTTGCAGTGAGGAATGAGGATGATTTTTCTGTATGATTGTGGGGAACTCTTTCTCAGCCTTGGCACATTTTGACGATGATGCCAAGATGGAGCTGCACAGTCATGCTAGTGGTTATAGAGTAGCTGCAGTTGTAGTGCAAATCCAGGAAGGCACCTAAAGAGTGATTGTATATGCTTCCAGAGTACTCTGAGCAGAAGAATTATTGTGTGATCAGTAAGTTTGATCCTATTTGCATGGTAGACACTTCAGTGACCAATCACCAATCTTTCACTGGGTGACAAATGTGAAGAATCCTTCAGGATGTTGGCAAGATGGGCATTTAAGCTTCAGGAATACATTGCAGTAATACACTTAAAACTGATGCAAACACAAGCATGCTAATTTCCTTTTGAGACTTTCATTGGAGAAACTTCACAGTGCTGGTAATATCCCAGTCATCACTGCAGTACCAAACAGTGCAAATGAACAAAGAGAAGAACCTGAATTACTGAAGATTATAAAGACCCAAAGGATCTCTCTCACACTCAATGCCTGTTGCACAGTAATGAGTTTGTGCAATAATATTGAACATATGAATTGGAATTGATGGTTTTCACAATATGCTTAGGAAGACTGCAAAGTTTTAAAAATGTTGACACTTGCTCAGTGTATTGTACAGCATATTATACCGTGTAAGGACCGAGCGAGGTGGCGCAGTGGTTAGCACACTGGACTCGCATTCGGGAGGACGATGGTTCAATCCCGTCTCCGGCCATCCTGATTTTGGTTTTCCGTGATTTCCCTAAGTCGTTTCCGGCAAATGCCGGGATGGTTCCTTTGAAAGGGCACGGCCGATTTCCTTCCCAATCCTTCCCTAACCCGAGCTTGTGCTCCGTCTGTAATGACCTCGTTGTCGACGGGACGTTAAACACTAACCACCACCACCACCATGTAAGGGTGATATTTCATGATATGTCTTATTGCTGCTGAAACCAAGGCATTCAATACAGTTTAATATTATCCATTTTAAGCATGTGAGGCAACGGTTGTTATATATTAACAGTAGTAATTATATGAGGTAGCAGTTGCTTTATATCAACAGTAATAATCAACGGCAGTCTACCATTTTCTGTATTACACACACTCAACAATGCATTCAACATCAGACAATTCTTTCAACATCAGAATGTCAAAACTTAGCTCAAGATGTTAAAAGACCAAAATGTCTACTGACACATTTATGGCAGTCAAACAATAAAACAGAATAAAAACACAGTGGACTATGGGTCCTAATCTTACATTAAAGTCGCTGAGTCATCCCATCTCACACAGTATATCGCACCAGGTCATATTCTCCAGATATGTTGTGGGCTTCAAGAGTGTCAAGTTGATACTTCTCCAAATGTCCAACGGTTTTTGTGAACTGACATGCCCATGATATTATGGTGTAAGTGCAGGAACTGGATCAATCATAATGTTATTCTATTGGTCTCCTACTTTCCCTCATTTTCAAAAAGGACTTTTGCATGTTGTCTACAATCGTCAGGAGCAGCTAAGAATTTGGCCCACAAGCTATGCCCTAGCTCACGTGCCATAGTTCTGTACTTGGCTGCACACTTCCTCCCCAACACATCACACTATGTGAGCGGGAATGGAGGGAAGAGGTAGGAAATTGTGTGAGTGCCATATTTAGTTGGCAGTGCAGGTGCACTGCATATGACTTGGTTTCATATTTCATATTTTCCAGAAACATAGATCACAAATGAAACAAATTTTCAGTATTATTTAATTATCTTTGTTGTTTTGAAGTCATACTATAATTTTTATCTGGTTCAAATTGTTGGCATAGAGACAGGCACAGATAATTTCACAGATTTTCCAACTCAGGTTGCCACATAATCATTACTTCTTTAGCTTCATAATTTAAAAAAGGTCTTTCACATGCATATATTCATTGCAATATTGTATCACATTTTCAATCTCATTGTGGAGACATGGAAACTTTACCAGTGGAAAACAATTTACATATCTTGTACGACTTAAAACTATCTTTAAAATGGAAATTACATTGTAGATCATCACTTACCTATGCACTTAGACAGGGGCACTTTCAACTAAAATTCCAAACAGCCTCAGAAACAGCTCTAAGATTGGCAGTATCTGCAAAATATTTAGAAAAGTGTGTATCTACAAAACATTTGGAAAACTGTCCTTGTGATCCTTTCAAGGCCCCGATGGATTATCCATATCTGGTGTTTTTTTTATAAATGTCAGTGAGCATAGGGAAGTGGAATGAGTTGGTCAAAATTTGTTCCTTCCACAGTGCAATTTTCTTTTTAAATGTATCCCATCAAATCAGAAATAAGTTGATTCTCACCTTGCAGTGTCTTACTGTGGGCATTTCCACCTTGCAGTATCTTACTGTGGGCAGTGTGCAGCCAAGTGCACTTAAAATATGAGGATTTGCAATCAATTCCAGATGTTCTAATTATTATTCCTGCTTTCATTTTTTCTTCCTAAACTAAACAATAGTGGGGTTTAAATTTTAAAAAGAATCATTCCAGGCATGCCCCTTGACTTAACCAACATACTCTGCATTAATATACAAAATTTCCATACTTGTTTTTCAGTTCTACCAAAAACTGTTGCAACTGACAGTGGAATAATCCTAGCAACTTCAGAAAGTTTACTATTCATACCACCAGTTTTTACATGTGCTCTGTGATCACAAATTTTGTGCAGAGTGCTTTATAATGAACAGAAAACAGAATCCTATCTGTTTATCAACATAATGTTCTGCTCTTTCATGCTGTGGCTGGCCCTGCTGCATCTATTTTGTCAAAGAAGTAATGCACATTTATTATCATGCATCTGCTTCAAAATAATTCTAAAGATCCATTAAGATACTTTGTTCTGTTGTCTTTTGCTTGCATACTAAGAATATTATTATGTTTCTTTTCTTGAATGGCAATCAACATTCCTTCCATCAAGTTGGTTTTTCATCCTTACTTTTCTATGTGCGGGAGTTCTAAGTCATTTTCTACATCCTTAAGGGGATGATCTGCTTCTATGTCAAATCAAAAATGTTCTTCCCGTCTGTCCAGTATACTTTGCATCATAGGACGTGCAGCGTATTTTATAACGTCATTGTCTTTCATACTTGTTTCTCTTTTTATGACATCATGCTTTGGGCTATAGTTAGCTAGATTATTTGCCTGGAAACCAATTTTGACACCATCAGGTTTTAAAATATTTATGATCTTTTGCAAGGCTGTTCCATAGTATTGTATAGTGATCATTTTTATGTCTTCTTTTTTAAGTTTATTCTTTCTGTTATTACACTCTTGTTCAGAAAAAAAGAACACCCTGAACAACTAGAGATAGGATATTCATATTCACAGGACTTGTACGTTGGTATGTTTTGCAGAAATGATTAGTATTTGAACCATATCGGCCTGTGGGTTCACGGTCAACATTGATATTGTGACATCACACCACCTATTGGTGGTGACTGTGGCTCTTGCTTTCGCTATAAATCGAAGGTAATGGATCAGTGTGACTTGAGCAGACATGCAGGATGTCTCAAAGATGGATGAGTGAAGCATACTGTCAAATCAGTGAGTCTGAAAGAGATCACATTATTGGCATGAGATAATGCGATGCATCCACCTTGGAAATTGCTGCTCATGTGAGATGAAGTGTTCTGGCAGTGTGACGGGTGTGTGCAGAAGAGTGTAGAACAAGATGAGATTGGTCAATTCGCACCTCCCCAACCAACCCCTGAGAAGATTGGCATATCTTCCAAATGTAACTGCAGGACAGGTTTGCATCCCCAGTTCTGGAAAAACAGTGAGGCAGTGTAACACATTGTGCACTATGAAGGGTGAAAGTCTGTTGCCATTTTCTAAGGCATGGATTACATGCACATTGTCCACTTTTCCAACTACCTTTGACGAATGTGAAAAAACTTGCTAGATGGCAATGATGTGTTGAAGCATTATGAATGACAGTGTCAGTTGTCATTGGTTTCTTGTAGACAGTAAATGTGTGCTTATTGCCCTGTCTTTTAATGTTCAAATCAAGTAATTGTAAATTTCTGTTGTTTCATGCTCCATGATAAACTCAGATTTATCTGTGAGCATCATTATTTTTTATCTATATCATTCTCAGAACCATCAACAAGTGACAATTTATACCTACATTATGTTATAAGAATCATTCTACCTGTAATGGCTTGGTCAAATTTGAATGTTTATTGGAACATTAAACAGCAGGGCAATAAATAAGCATTCATTGTCCACAGGAAACCAGTAATGACTGATGCTATAATTCCCAGTGACTCATACCATTCACAAGCTTATAAAGAGTCTGCTTTCCATACCTTAGTACTCGTGGTAGTTCATGTGCCAATGAGAAGGAAGAATAAAGAGACAGTACTAAACATGATTAATAAGATAGCAGTTTATAATGTATACCAAATAGATATTCTTTAAGAAAGATTAGTGTGAGAGTAATAAGAATAGAAATAATAAACTTAACAAAGAAGGAATGAATGTAGTCACTATGCCATACTGTTGAACAGTCTTGTAAAAGATTGTGAATATTTTTAACCAGCATAGTATCAAAATTGTGTACCAGATAAACAATGTGGCTTGATATAGCTTGTAGCATGATGATGGTATAAAGGGAAACAAGTTTGAGAGATCAGATGATTATAAAATATGTTGCACATCCATTGATTCAAAGTATACTGGATAGACGTGAAGATTTCCAATCAGGTACAAGGAACTTAAACATACATTCAGACTAAATAACTACAACAAATCAGTTGTTGAAAACAATGCATATGAAGCAGGTAATCCTCTTAAGGGAATTGGAGAGGGCTAAGAAATCCTGCACATAAAAAAAGAAAGGACGAAAGCTTGACTTGCTGGAAGGATTGTAGATTGCAGTTCATGAAAAGAGAAATAACAATATTCTTAATGTAAAAGTCAACAGAATGAGATTTCTTAACAGATTTTTAGAATTATTTTTAAAGCAGATGCATAGTTATAAATTTTGCAGTATTTCTTAGATGAAATAGCTACAGTCTGACAATCATAGATGCCATGCAAGTAGCATTTTTGGAACTGAGGAAAAGTTGGAGACCAACAGAATAGCATTATGGATGAGAAAATAGCTGCACTTACACATTAATACTGTGGGTGTATCAGTTCAAAACAACCCCCCAGTCATCTGGTGAAGTGTGAACTTGACTGTCTTGCAGCCCATACCAGATCGGGACATGGCCAGGTGTGGTATGTGGTTTGAGACAGGATGACTACCGACAGATGTTAATGATTTTAATCTAAGATGAGGACACTCAGTCTAATGTGTTTTTGTACTATTCTATTGTCTAAATTCCACAAATGTCTTGGTAGGCTTTTTACTATTTTAACCTCTTGAGCTAAGTTTGACAACCTGATGATGACAGCAGTGTCCCTAGAAACCCATTGTTGAGCCATGTGTAGAATATAAAATGGTTGAATGCTACCAATTATTACTGTTAAAATTCGTTTTCCTTTGAACAAAATTTCTGCAAAGAACTGAAAAAAGTAAATGACAAGATTTGGGAAGTGGAATGGAAGATGAATATGTAAGTACCATGTAGTCCTTTGAAAAAAATGAAGTTCCTGAATGATCACTTATTGCCTGGTATATAGATGTCCACAATATCAGAAGAAATTCTAGATATAGAGGTCATGAAACTAAACAGAAATGTTAATTTTACTTGTAGCAGTTAACAGAATTGACAAATATTATCAAGTTGGTTGCCCAGTGAGCACAGATATTTAATTTTCTTGCTACAATTGTCACTGTATACACATCAAATCATATAATGAAATAATAAGCAACCAGCAACATAAAAGAAATTTAATTTCTTTGCCAGTTTTGGGCACTTAGTGGCCTTCTTCAGAAGGTTATTCCTATTGCATTATTTTTAAGTGTCAGTAATACAGACACTCACAAATAATGCAAGTGGCATAACCTTCTGAAGAGGGGCACTAAGTGCCAAAAACCAGTAAAGAAATTAAATTTCTTTTATGCAGCTGGTTACTTATTATTTCATTGCTTATGACTACTGTTGCTGTAGAGGGATAAAATACTAAACATAAGATTGTATCAAGATAATTGTTTTATTTTTGTTTGCAACAGTAGTTACATTAGAAAATACATAAAAACTGCAAGTCTACATAATAAATTATAAAGTTCTCTTGTTTCATTTATAATAAGTTGTTGTTTTTGGATTATGAATCTATGCTCCCCTGAAAGAGCCCTCAGTCCATTGAAATAGAGACAGATGTCTTCTGGGACTTTTTGTACCCATTCTGCATTATTTCTGCTTGTGTTTTCCAAGGAAAAGGTGGAAGAAAGTATGAGAGGGTTTATGAATCAATGATATGATAAAAGGTTGCTTGCCATTTTAGCTTGTTTATGGCCAGACATTCTGAAATATTTTCACATCATTTTGACATCAAGTCATCTGTAACTTGTGAAGACACTTAATAAAACATAAAACAGGTATCATTGGTCAGGTCTCTACTGATCTGTCAGATATTACATGAGGCATCATATGGAATTCTAAAAATGGATGCATGCAATGGCCATCTGATACTAATTCCTCCTCTGGTTTCTTCATTTCACTGGATGGAAACTGACATTTTGGTGAGGTTTCATAAGTAAACAAGTGGAATTATAAGGATAAAACATGCACTGACTATCACATCAACTATTTCTGTTCTGCACAGTATGCCTTTCAGGTGTGGTTAGTTTCCTGAAAGATTTAAATTAGGAGAAAGAGATAATTACGTCATTTTCTTTGTTATTAAGGTTTCCAAAGCTTTCAAGAAATCAGTAAATAAGAGTGTAGTGACACTTCCCAGTACAAAATTGTTGTTAGGCTCACAGTATGGCATCAGTAAAATGCATATTCTTTTGTGCCTTAGGTAGCAGGGCTAAATAATAGGTTGAGGGCAGTAGGTTTTTATTTGCTTTAATGGTAACACTAAATTGTAATATGCTTGCAGAAGTTGTTACCTTATAAGATTAGGGAAAATGCTTAACAATGTTCCACTGCATATCCAGAAAAGAGCAAGCAAAAGGTTGTTGTACTGTCTCAACAAACGTGGAAGTTAACAGAATCTGACAGGGGTCATGCCACAGAATTCTGCTCTGAATCTCTTGCTTTTCTTTGTATATATCAATGATCTGCCACTAAACATGGCAGATGATTAAAAAAATTTCTTTTTTTGCATGTAATGCTTTTTTACCCAGGACACTGCAGTTATAGTCAGTGACTGGTGAGATAGGGGTCATACTAGAACATTCTATATGTGTTTATATAGGAGCATTCCACACTGAGGCAGGTCATTTAAACTCTGTGTGTACTTCCATTTATGATTTATAAAGTTACTTTCAGTGTGAATCGTTTGTTCTTGTTGATGGTCCTTCTCTTGTAAGTAGTATTTCATTTTGGATTCTGTGTGACAATATGACATAAATAAAATCATGTGAAAAAATTTCTAGACGTGATTCAGAAATCAACATACCTGACTTTGGTCACAAAAAAAACAGAAATGATGTTTTATAAGAGTGAAAATAAAATTATTCCTGTCTAAAGACGTTATTTGAGTCACTATTGTTTATAGAAGTTCTGAATAAACTTCATGTATTGATATCGGTAACTGTCGGCTGTACAGTTTCAGTAACACCTACAAGAATATTTTCACATAGTAAAAATGTTTTCTAGAATGTTTCATCAGATGGTACTATGGAAACTATACAGTATTTCAATAAGACACCATCATGTTTAACTGTTGGGAGGTGGTAGTGGTCTCTTGGTTCATGTTTTGCTTGGCTACAGAAGCCCAAGCCCCAGGATGTGGAGCTATAACATTATCCTGTGGGACTTGATATCCAGAGCCCTTTGTTGGAGAAGTGAGCTATGGACCCTACGTACATAGTGCAGGAAAGCCTGGTCACATTCCACAGGCTTGAGATTATGTGTATGGAGAAGGTAGCAGACTCCCTGTATCAATTAATTACAAGCTGAAGCCCTCATCTCGGGCCACTGGAAGGTGGATCGCGACCCATGGACCCCATAGCACTGAAATATTGTAGTAGGATACAACCCACTGCTATGCTCAGCATATTTTGCGTGGTTGGACCTTGCATTGCAAACACTCTCACCCAGCAGCTGTGCTGCAATAGGGCTGATGCAGCAGGCTGTGACTGCTCAGTGAGTGAAGGATGCTGAGTCCTACATGGCCATGACCAGTAATGGGTAGAAATATTCAGGGAGTTAAAGTTGGACTGGAGGCTGGCTGAAAACAGCTGGCACTGGTGAGCATTCCAGTCACCCAGTTACTAGAAGAGCCACAGTTCAACACTTGGCTGGACTCCTTTGACAGGTGGTTCAGTCAGTATTATGACAAGCAGTGGTGACTTCATGGTGGACACCATGCATATGACGGTCGATGACTCAATGACTGGCTACTTCAGTGCATGCCAAAATGGGCAAGATCATCTGTCCTGGCTCGTGTTGCTATGCTCTTCCCCTCTTTGAAAAAATTGACCCACCAAATTCTCTCTGTTAATGCACCTGGAACTAGCTAATTCCATACAGTTTATGGCAGACACATCTGGTTAGTTTTTCGCTCATGACACCTATAAGAATCCACCTGTAATTCTTCAGTAGCTGAGATGGGTGCTGAGACATATTTGAAATCTCTCCAGAGTTTTTATGGTTGCAGTCCTTGAAAATTGATCCTAGTCCTGAGAAAACATAGCAAAGATATGTTATCACACTCACTGCTTCCTGTGGCACCCTGCAAGATGTCTCACTGAGAAGTTGATAACTTTCTTTCAATCTGTGATGACTGCTGCGTCAAACCAGCTCATGGGAATAGGTTGGTGGGAATCTGGGAAGCATTCTGCAAAAGTTAACCTTGCAGACTTCCACTCCCACCATTTCCCATGTATTACCTCCTTGACGTCGTGCTTAACCTTAACAATGTACTACACATATTCCTCAACCTAATTATCCCATCCTTCACATGACACACTATCCAGTGGCCTGTTACACCTTATCACAACATTATATTAAATAAGCTGTCAAGTTTGGAAGGAAGAGAATTTTACAAAAATTAATCTGTGATAAAATCATACAGTCACAGTGCAGATCATAATGATGAGAGACCTTTTGCCTGAACCCTAAACTTCACATCTCATCTCTTAGGGACCCATCCAATGTATCATTCTTCATGAGCTTCGTAATACCACTGATGCATTGACTCAACAATAAGTGTTTTACTAGCTGTAGTCTGTGCCCCTTGATACAACTTTATAATACTCCATAATTCTCTTTTCATCATAATTCCCTGATACCTGATGCAGTGACACATTATACCATAGAGTGGTTTAGACAATATTATAAGAAGGAAAGTTGCTATTCACCGTACAGCGGAGATGCTGAGTCGCAGATAGGCATAACAGAAACACTTTCACAGTTAAAGCTTTCGGCCATAAGCCTTCGTCGACAATTGACACACATATGCACACACACATTCTCACACAAATGCAACTCACATACATGACTGCAGTCTCAGGCAACTGAAACCACTCTGCGAGCACCAGAACCAACACATGATAGGAGTGGTGACTGGGTGGGGGTAAGGAGGATGAGGGGGGAGAGATAGTATGGTGGGGCTGGCGGACAGTAAAGTGCTGCAAGTTAGATGGAAGGCAGTTGCGAGGTGAGGAAGGGGAGGAGGGGGGGTGGGGGGGTGAAAAAGATAGAAATAAAAAAACAGGTTGTGGTGGTGGAATCTAAAAGGTCAGAATCCTAAACCTCTCATCTGGTTCAGCTGCAGCCACTATCTGTATGAAAGGTGAGGACACCCTATCCACATTCCTCCAGAACCTCAACAACTTCTCACCCATTTACTTCTGGTCCTACTCAACCCAACAAGTCACCTTCCTAGATATTGACCTCTACCTCGAAGAAGGCTACATCAGTACCTCCACTTTGACAGCTGCCACCCATTCCACACCACCAAGAAGTCCCTTCTGTGCAGCCTAGCCACCCATGGTTACAGAATGTGCAGTGTCAAGTAGTCCCCCTCAAAATATACTGAGCCTCTCACTGAAACCTTCACTTTTTTTTATTGCAGGTGCTCTGGATGTCAAGGCCCTCAGCTATGATAGAGCCCCACCTTCTGACACCTGTACTTATATAGTAAACCAGTATATAATCAGTAGCTCTACAGCTCCTCACAGCTGCACTTGAAGGTGACAGGCAACTGTCTCATTGAAATAGTTTGCAGCTTCCACAGCACTAATTAATTCAGTGCCTTAGAAGCTTTCAAGCAGTTCTTATGTTGAGAAAGCTTCTAACAGCACACTATCAATGCTATGCAGCTTTTACTACATTCACTGCAAATACTCTTTTTTCATAAATATTGTTCTGCTATTTGTATCCATGTGTCAGAAATTTTATTGTGAGGTAAAAGCTACAAGTTTCATTCTTATCCTGTGTAATACGTATTTCCATCAATTTTTTCCACAGGCAAGTAGTACACATAAATTTTACAAACGTGGTGCCCTGACTGGAAAAATATTAATATGTGATAACATGAATTACACAGTTGAAGTTACAGGAGAAACTCCATTCAAAGATTTTGAAAAAATTGGAGCCATAGGGCATTATTAGTGAGTACAAGCAACTTCAGTCAACTCATTGTTATCTTTAATTAGATGTTTAGAACCTTCATTCCTATCACTGTATATCTTACTTAAATTTAATGTGTTTTGTGTTAATCCTAGTGAATTCAGTATTCACTAAAGAAATTCTGATTCATTCTTTTAACAATACTTTTAGTTTTCAGAAAAGTTCTGGGGCTTTGAAAGCAGCTCTTAACCTACCAGTTGTTAAAGGACATCTTCTAGGAGAATGGAAATGGATATTGAAGGAAGATATGAAAGTTTTGGTTGAAGGTTCTGTGGAAAGCAAATCTTTTACAAAACATGGAACTGTGGAGATGTTCTACCAGAATATACCTAGCAGAACTCGATATGTTGCTATTGGAGTGGATGTTAATCTCAACAAAGGCATTTGGCAGTAAGTTTTACAGTTAAGGAAATTTGTTCTCAACAAACTAAAGAACAAATGCATACAATTTTTTTTTCAAATAACTGTTTGAAAAACTGTGGTGATGAAAAAGCTTACACACCATGTGCAAGAATTACAAAAAACTTCTTAATTTTTTAATGACCCCCTTTGTTATGCACAATTGGAAGACCGTTAATTGTAATAAATGTTCATGGAGTTAAAATATTAATAGCCAGATCTAGTGGTAGTTTTAAAGAAAAAAATACTCTTCTTATTTTCTAAGAATCTCTTTCAATCCATTGCTTGAAGTTCGTATGTCTGGAAACCAGGACGTCTTGTAGATGTGGGAACCGTATAGGTTGATGTGTTTCTTAAAATAACATAGACAACAAACTGATTAATACATAATTATCATTTTTAATATTCCTAGATGCCTTTCTGCCATCAATTACAATGTTCACTCAGTGAAATACATTACATTCAATAGTACAATAGAACAATTATGGTAACATATATTCATATAAACAAAAATATATCTTTTTGTAGTACAGTAATTTTATGAAATTTGTTTTTAATCACAGGGGCTAATTGTGTTAGCATGTCATATACTGTTTTACAGTTGTAGTGTAAAGCATTTCAGATAAGATTGAAGAAAGGATAAGCTCATAAATTTGAAAATATACATGATCCAAATGGCTTATTGCATGTTACACACCCCCCTGAGAGTTTCACTTGCATTCCACTGCTAAGGAAAGTCTCGCAGGAATGCACATTGTTTACAAATTTGAAAAGTAGAACATGCAGTAAAACAAGTTTTTTCGAAATATCATCATAGGTTACTGTTGTGTCCGACAGTTCTTCATTCTGCTGATGGTCTTGATGATTTTTTTAAGGATTGGACACAACTCCCACGTTATTTCCTACAACATTTTACAGTGTATTGGCTTCAGAATCCAATGTTCCCTAATCACATATATGAAATATTTCATAAGAAAATTGCAAGGTAAACAAGGCTCTCAGAATCTGAAGGGAAAAAAAACCTAAATAAAAAAAAAGAAATAAAGAAACAGAGAAATGTCAAAATGACTTCTTAACTGATTTGAAGTTAAGTGAAAAGAATACTTGGCTAACCATTAGACAAAAGCAAATGCTAACTCATCTTACGGGGGGCTGGGGGAAATTAAAAAGTTTCCTTCTTGCAAAAAGAATTTTAGATTTTGTCAGATGTAATTATGCTGTTGAATTTTGTACAAATACTAATTAGCAATATTAAAAAAACACTTCTACTAACACAAAATTGTAAAGCAAATATTAATGTATTAGTGGTAACAACACTAAAACTAACACTGAACAATCAGTAAATTTTAACTTGGATACAGAAAATAATAAGATAAATGATTTGTTCTCTTTTGAAAAGTTATACTGTTTTGAAAACAGTCTTTTCTGTTAGTTTCATCATAACTGTAAAATACAATACCACTTGCAATATTGCAGATTATGATACCAAATTCACTACTGAAAAATTTGATACCATATCTCAGAAGCAAGTCCTCTGTGCCTTTTTGGCACTACCATGGCTTACAATACCATTTTATATTGTCAGTAGTTCATGAAATACTGTGTGTAGCATAGACACCACTAAAACATCAAAGCATTTGGTAAAGTTCTGTGTGCTACATAAACACTTATTAGTTCCAGGATACTAGATTATGTGTATAGTAGTTGAAATATAAGTCTGGTGTGCTAACATGCCACAACTTCAATTGAGGATTGCATACTGTAAAAGCTATCACATAATTAAAGTCCTTTCTGACAATTTAAGTTCAAGTCTAGATGAGGATACCATGTAGTGTGTTTAGACACAAAGCCAAGTTCACTATCAATTTGGTTCAACTCATGGTTGAGGATACTATACATCAGCAATGAAATAACATATTTATATGCCCCTATGGTGAATGTCCATAGAAACATGTCATGTAACCAACACTTAAAGCACAAAAATGAAAATGTCCTCCTCCAGATCATGGGGTTGTCTGAAATTTACATACCATTTCTGGTTGAAAATTCACTTTAGCTTACATAGAACTGAAAAATGTCCACTTAGGTAATACAAAAAATTATATACTATACACATAAGATATTATGTATCAAAGTTTATGAACAAGTGCCCACAGGCTTCAATAACTCTCCTAATACCTTTTACGCACTATGGTGAAGATAGGGTTTGTTTGTTTCAGAGTTTTGTGTCATAGACATCTGTGTAAAATTGCATGATGCCTTCTACACTGTTTACAAGTAGTTTATAGTATACATATGTTACTAGTTACCAGACAGTATCTTCAAAGCATTTACAAAGATGATGAAAAGTTATGCACTATTTATGGGGTATAGGTATAGTATTCAATGGCAAAGTAGATTTGTATGTTTAGTATCATTCAAGAACCATCCCCATACTCATAGTTAGTTACATAAATAACAAAACATCGAAGAAAAACTGCAATAGCACTAAGATATTTACAAGTTATTGTGTGGGATATGGTCATGTTGAAACACTATAAAATTAGAATTTCTGTACACATAAATGTTGATCATTACATGTTTCAATAAGTCACAATATAGTTGTAACACTTGGTGCACACCTAGCACAAGACAAATTCAGCATAAAGTCTCCCATCCAGGGTAAAATGTTTCAAAAACCTAGTATAAACCTCATCATGTTTTCAGAAAAGTAACAATATAACTTCCACCTCTCAACAGATTTTCAGAAACAGTAATGGAACAATTATATGTTTCAAGTATATAGTCTGATACAATAAGTAGTTCAGTTTATAAAGCCTTTTGAGTACTCAATACATCAACCATCAAGTGTTCAGATGTGTCATGCTGATTTACCTCATATTATTTAGTGTAAGTATAAAAAATTTCATGAGTTCAGAAATAAACAGTTTTCACTTCTCATTATCTTTCAACAGTGTACAAGTATGTAATGTGTATAGGTGTAGTTGTTAATTCACTAAAAACATTCTCCAGTTTACTTCCTATTTCCAAGTGTCATGTTCTTCACATTAATTAACAACAAGATGCTTAATCATCTTTCAGTGTACAGATTTCTGACATATTGCCTAATTACAAAAGATGTAACACTGCACATAAACTCAATCTTTCTGTATAAATATCACTGAGTATTTACTTGCATCTGTTCCAAAAACAACTTGCATTACAAACTTTGCTCATGTGTTTTTCATAAACTTTTCCACAGTAAGAAGGGACAGGCTCCCTAACCAGTCCTTAGCAAATATCATTCTCCTTATTACATCACTAGTAGATCAGTAGTTCATTAAATACATCAAATATCTCCTCATTGCATCAACATAATAACTTCACCTCATGTCCTCATAATATCACCTCATTACTCCACTACGTAGTCCGTAATAATAATCACCTAAGAAAAGTCACCTGCTTCATATTACACAATAGATCAACCACACAAAACAACACATAGCAGCAGACCTCACAACTGGTATAGCTTTTCCTCTAACAATAGAAACTGACATTACACTATTTACATGTTTTATTATTTTGCTGTATGTAATCACTACATCAAAATTTACCAAGAATTGTGTATAATACAATGTGTACTAATCTCATTACTCCTGCAATTATACAACCTTTTACATTTACTTGTTTACTGGGTACTCAGGGTGTGCAACATAGTTTGATATACTTGTACATTTTGTAAAATTCCATTACCTTACCTTTTTGGTATAATTGAACAAGGTTTTTTTTTTTACTACAAGCAGAAAAACATCCTCCAATATTACTTTTGCACTCAGAAAATGATCAAACCACCATTTCTGTTCCCAGGATTTCTATTCTCATAAAACTGTTAGTCATCATGGTTTGGTTCTACTTCCTGATAATTTCTAAAATTATTTGGATTCCCGTCATTCCTTCCCAGAGTCTTGTTGTTATGTCCTTGGTTAAAATTGTCATTATTATTAGCATTTCTATTACGATTGTGGTTACTACAGTTTGGCCTCCTGAAATCAGTACTATGTTGGCCAAACCAGTTATACGCCCTGTCCAACTTCTTTACATATTTTAGGAACTGGTCTACTGAATCACCTGGCTCATAAACTAACCCCATTTGAATTCTTTCTGGTAGCTTTCTCTTAAGTGAATCTATGTGAGTTAATTCATCACATGTTCAGTGAATATTACTCTACAAAGTTATAATGCCATGTTAAGAAATATTTATTGATTTCTGTTTTACAATTTTTTTTTAAACAGATGCTTTTCTTCTCTAAATTTTTGCGCTTTTTCTTCTGTAACTCTTGAATTATACAATTATACAATTTTGTTTTACAATTTGTTACAAAAATGAAGGAAAAGAAGTAAACAATATTGTGTATAAATTTCATTGATGTCGGGTTAGCAGTTTTGAGAAAATGTTCCTCAAAAATAAAAATTTTAAAGTTTCATGATCTGGTCTTTGCAAAACTCTTTCATACCACCTCTCTGCTCCCTGTACATCGAACCATTTAAAAAAAACTCAATCATTATCCTTGCCTGTTCAGTGTCAGACCAAAACTTTTTCAATAAACACTTTTCAAATTCATCTATGGTTAAATTGGTACAGTCAAGTTGGTGGCACATGACAAGGTTTCCCCTTCTAATGATGTTTTAATAAATTTAATTTTTAATTCACACTCATATTAGGGAGAAAACTATCATGGCAATGTTGTATAAAACCAACTGGCTGAAAATGTTTGTCACCAGCGAAACTCTTTGGTAGATTGTAGGATAGCTTGGGTGTCCTACATTGCAGAATGTTTTTAGATAAGCCTCATCTTTTAACAGTTGTACTTTTTTTTATATAATAGTGGCATCACTATGTAAGTCTGACATATTTGACTCTGTTAGCTTGACTATCTTCTGAACATTTTCATCTACATCTGAGGCATGACTGTGTATTTTTTTTTCATCTAGCTTATTTATAAAGTTTACAGCTTGTTTACTAGTGAGTTTTTCACACATTTTTTCCATTGATGACAGTTTTTTTCAAGTTTTTCACTATTTTTTTTCATTTTTCACTTCTTTTTCCATTGATGACATTAATGCAGTAAACATGTCTTGTAAATTTAACTGTTTGGGTTTTTCACTCAGCATGGGTTTGCTTTTGTGTGACTGTACTTGTTTCCCACAGTCTGTACTCGAATCTAACACACTACTGTCTAAAAATCCTGAGTCTGCACTGATTTCATTTAAGGGGAGCCGGCACAATCGATCTCCTCCATGTTAGTTTTAGCAAATAGAAGGAACATTTTTTCTAAAACCATTAAACATATTGCTCTGAAATTTGGACTACATGTTCAGTGAATAATACTGTACAAAGTTGTAACGCCATGTTAAGAAATATTTATAGGTTTTTGTTTTACAATTTTTTTAAACAGATACTAATTTTTTTCTCTAAAATTTTACGCTTTTTCTTCTATAGTAGTAGAATTATAATTTTTTAACCATTTTTTATAAGAATTAAGGAAAATAAGTAAACAATATTGCGTATAAATTTCATTGATGTACTGTTAGCAGTTTTTGAGAAAATGTTCCTCAAAAATGAAAATTTTAAAGCTACAGGACATAGCTTCCAAAGTGTTTTAATACATTCCTGCCCCTTGTGGTGGATTATCAGCATCCTCTTCTTTTCCCAGTGTTAGTTTCCTTTTCACTGGTCTTTTCTTCCACTTTGCTGCATGTTGTAGGCTTTTGTCTCATTTTGCTGCACCTCTTAGTCTTTCTTCATCAATTAGGTGCATTGTGGTAATGGGGTTGGGTCCTGGTTGGAAACCTTAACGTTTCAGCACGTCACATTTGATAATGTTTCCTTCATTGTATGTTGCCACTTTATCATTCACTCCAAAATGAAATGTTTTTATCTGTACGAACACTCTTTTGGGAATCCTAATCGAAATTCAATTATTTGCACTTTCATTTGGATTTTGTGTTTTCCCATGTAAACACTTTTACAATAAACTTGACTGTGAGAAATCTCTAAATATGGGCTTAATTACATCAATTACAGCATTTGGCAAACTGTTTTTATGGGCATATTTCTTTCTTGATTGGTACTTACACCATGAGTCATAACCTGTGGGGTACAGTGCATGTTGTGGGTGCGCATTTGTCGATGTAGTATGAAAAAATTATGCCCATACTGCTCTCCTCATATGCTCAATGCTTCTTGTATTTTGCCTAATTGCACACCCATGATACCTCTGCAATCTATCAATTGCTTCATCTGTCAATCTTCCTCTTCCTCCAACAGTCTTACAACCACTACGCTTGTGGAATCCCAATGTCTGCTTTAGTTTGCGCAAGCGAGCCCCCATGCGCTTCTGCGCATGTCCAATACACTCCTGTTTTTTAATGTGAATTTCATTGCCACAAGGTTTGAGTTCCTCTACAGCTTTATACCCCTTAGAATCACCATCTCATAGATAGTTAGCGTATCGTATGTTATACCACTCCTGTGATCTGGAAAAAATTTGCTTTCACTCCCTCTATTTCCATCGCTCCACTCGTGCCGGAAAAATTTGCTTCACAACCTTCACTATGTTCATCCTTGGTATTGTCCTTACATCTACAATGTTCTGAGAGAATAGCAACATCAATTCCGTTGCTATGTCTTCACTGGTAGCTGTCACAATGCCATTTAGAGATTTATCACTTCTACATTGCCATGATCCATCTAAAGCAACAGTTAAATCTGTACAATTACCATTATCTGTCATAGCTTCTTCAACTGCTATCTTCATTGTTGCTTGAGCAATATCTTCAGCAGAGGAGCCCACCAATTCATTATAAAATCCAAACTTGGTTTGTGGTTCTGGAAAATTCATAATTCCACATAACATTGTCCTTGCAGCACTGCCTTTGCCAATGCAACGCAAGCCAAACAATAGCCTAACATTTATATCATACACCTTCTTTCCACTATTACCACTATGAGGAATACTGTTAGAATTTGAAAACAAAACCTCTGCAGCACATTTGTTACACTTCAATATCATTTTACATGCCAAACCAACATGTGAAGTTATTTTCAATTCCAGTCCTCTTTCTTGGCAAACTTGGCATGATACGTTATGTTTCAAAATATTATAGAGCAAGGAAATATTAATTATTTCATTCACATTATTACTGTCACTTTCATAGTTTTCAAATTTTTCTTTGCTGCCACAAAGTTTCTGACTGGAGGAAGTTCTATCACATTCATTTCGAGTAGTCGGTTAAGCAGTCTGAGCAGCATGTCCTTCCAAAACAACAAAAGATTTCTTCTTCCACTCATTGTGCCTTTTCTTAAACACTCGATTACTGAAATGGAGCATATTCATATCCACAAACCAAATACATAAAACAGGTACAAGCAAAATTTGTCAAATATGCAAAACTGAACAGCTAAAGAACACAAAGCAAACTCCAGAAGTCAACACAGATGGTATAGCATTTATGTTTACCGATATGAACATTTACTTGTCACAGAGATAAAACCTTACAACATTGGAAAACAAAACACTGTCTAATTCCACAGAGATACCCTGCTTGCAGCCAGCGAGCAGTGCCATCAGAGGTGACACACCAACTCCCTACAACCGTTTACGCAGCACGTCAACTTTGCAACAGTAAAAAAACACTTAGAATTCACTTAGAAGGGTGAAACTTGATTTGTTTTACTCAGAAAACTCCAAATAATTTTATAATGAAAAAACCAAAAAACATTAATTTTGTCATTTTCATCGTTCCAGCTCCCCTTAACTGTTTAGGTTGACTATTGTCTAATACATCCTGAAACATGTCTTATTGGCTATGTCCTGTTTATAGTCACTAGTTGAAGCTCGTAGGTCCGGAATATTTATTTCATTGTTCTGATCCTGATCCATTTTTTCTTAACTTTGTTCATAAATTGTCAATGCAAAAAAAAAAAAAACAGTTAAAATTTTCACACAACACTGGACTGAGAAAATACAAAAATAAATGTATTAATTGGTACTTAGCTTATTATTGTCCTGGATTGGGTAGGTGGCATCAACTTTACTAATAATGCTTCAACCTTTTACAACCATGTTTGTCCATAGTGTTGCATCATTCCAAAACTTCTTCACATGTACTATGTCAAACTGTATTTAGTTTAAAATCATAACACTTTGCAACACAATTATATCCTTTTGGTCACCTGAAACATAAACACATTCAAAAATCCAAACGTAAAAGTATCATGGTCACAATGGCACCAATTTAACAACCTCATTTGTTATTCACAATTGGAATCTCTTTAATTGTAATACATGTTCATTGAGTTAAAATATTGTTGACCAGGTCTAGTGGTAGTTTTAAAGAAAAAATACTCATCTTGTTTTTTGAGGATCTTCTTCAATCTGTTGCTTGAATTTCTGGTGTCTGCAAGGCAGGTTCTCTTGTAGGTCTGGAAACCCTATAGGTTGATGTGTTTCTTGAAATAACATAAATTACAAACTGATTTGTATCTAAGTTTCATTTATAATAGTCCTATATGCCTTGCTGCCATCAATTACAATGTTCACTCAGTGAAATACACTCCATTTATATGCAACTCCAGAAAAACTTTACATTTCTCCTTCCTTCCTTCCTACCAGACAACATACAACCAACTCTCATCCAATTAACATCATTCCAAAGTACATCAGTACAGATAAAGTCATACTAAGAATGAAACATAGAACAGTAAATCATAAATAATTTAAAGAAAATTAAATTTACTCAATAGCACAACAGAACAATTATGGTAACATATATTCACATAAATAAAAATATATCTCTTTGTAGTACAGTAATTTTATGAAATTTGTTTTTTAATCACAGGGATTAATTGTGTTAGTATGTCATACACTATTTTACAGCTGGAGTTTAAAATATTTCAGATAAGATTGAAGAAAGGATAAGATCATAAATTTGAGAACATACATGGTCCAAATGGCTTATTGCACATTACAGTACTCATTTTTAATAAATATTGAAATGTATAGTGATGAAAGTGCAATAAACTTGGACACAACATGTTGAAGATTCATAATCATGTGTCAATTTTATATGACGAGTGAGACAAGAAAGAGCTGTCATAATGGATGACAGAAGCAGCTTTAGCTCAGTCCATTAGCACAGTTCAGTTATTTTTTAAACGTAGCACATTATGTCCTGAATACAATTTTACCATTTTTAAGTTGTTTTTCAGTGATAATTAGGAACATTTTGAAATAATTGAAAGATACATATAGAACAATATTAGTGTGTTTCATAAGTTATCCATAGAAATAAACTTCATGCTTATAATAGAAAAATCTAGCTACTACTGACTGTAATGCTGCCATTAAGAAAATGCATAATATACAAAAGAATTAATCAGCCCCAGGAGACATATACTGAGATGACAAAAGTCATGGGACAGTAATGTGCACATATACATATGGTATAAGTATCATTTACACAAGGTATAAGAATGCAGTGCATAGGCAGAGCACTGAGATGATTCATGTGGGAAGGTTTCTGATATGATTATGGCCACACAGTGGGAATTAACAGACTTTGAATGCAGAATGGTAGTTGGAGCTAGATGCATGCAACATTCCATTTTGGAAATTGTTAGGGAATTTGTCCTAGATAACTGGAAAATTATGCTCGGAGCAGATGAGTCACGACTTCAGTTGGTAAGAGCTGATCATGAGCTTCAAGTGTGGTGCAGATCCCATGAATCCATGGAAACAAGTTGTCAACAAGGCACTGTGCAAGTTAGTGGTGGCTCCATAAACGTGTGGGCTCTGTTTACATGGAATAGACTGGATAATCAGGTCCAGCTAAACTGATTATTGAGTGGAAATGGTAATGTTTGGCTATTTGGAGACCATTTGCAGCCATTCATGGACTTCATGTCTGCAAACAATGATGTGCTTTGTCATTGGGCCACAATTGTTCATGATTGATTTGAAGAACATTGTTGACAATTCCAGCAAATGATTCGGCCACCCAGATCCCATGAATCCCATTGAAGACTTATGGGACATAATTGAGAGGCCAGTTCCTGCACAAAATCCTGTGTTGGCAATTCTTTTGCAATTATGGGTGGCTATAGAGTGAGAATTGGCCCAATATTTCTGCAGGGGACTTACTGAGTCCATGCCACATCGAGTTGCTGCACTCCAATAGGAAAAGGTGGTCGGACTTGATTATAGGGGTATCTGATGGTTTTTGTCACCTCATTGTAACGCTAATGCAATTAACACCATCTATAGCCATGATAATGGTCTCAGTTTGGTTAGGGAGAAAGTACATGTGTTCTTTCACATATTCCATAATGAGCTAATTCCATTCATTAGTGATTAGATCCCGTAGAGCTAACAAATTGTGGGGATGTTGGCTGCTATGTTTGACCTGCTATCCAAACGGTTTCAGATAATGCTATGTTATCAAGATGGGGTGATTTAGCAGACCTATTGATGCCTAAGAGTTCACCAAACTTGGAAAAAATCCTTGCAACCCTGTTGTCATCTTGGAAGACAGCGCATTCATCATAAAGCTCTAGAAGAAAGGGCAACAGAATTTTGCCAAACATGTTGAAGTAAACATACTGGCTCATTTCATAGTAACCTGAATGAGTGAGCCCAAATCCTGACACAGAAAAACATCCCCAAAAACTATCATAACCCCTTCAGCCTGAACTAAACTCTTAACACACAGCAAATTATATGTCTCATTGGTCTGTTGGTGCACTTAACACCTCACCATAGTTTCAAAAGAAGCAAAAAATGTGACTTTTTGACAACACATGCCTCTAATGATCCACTGTAGTGAAACTTCCTGGCAGATTAAAACTGTGCGCCAGACTGAGACTCGAACTTGGGACCTTTGCCTTTCGCGGGCAAGTACTTTCAGGAGTGCTAGTTGTGCAAGGTTCGCAGGAGAGCTCCTGTAAAGTTTGGGAGGCAGGAGATGAGGTACTGGCAAAAGTAAATCTGTGACGACAGGGCATGAGTCGTGCTTGGGTAGCTCAGTTGGTAGAGCACTTGGCCGCGAAAGGCAAAGGTCTCGAGTTCGAGTTCCGGTCCGGCACAGTTTTCTGCAGAGTGAAATCTCATTCTGGATCCACTGCAGTGTCTCTGTGTTGTTCGGCCCATTGAAGTGTGCCGCTGTGAAAAATGTCAGTTAGCGAGGTACCGAACTCCAACTGCCTGTTGTATGCACTTCCCTCTACAGTGTTTGGTTAGGCAACTGGTTTAATGGACCTGCATTCATTTACATCAGTAATTCCTGTCAGATTTGAAACCACTGTTCTTATGCTGTGTTATGTATCTGCAAGTGGCGCACCATTCCTTGTAGAGGCATGGGACAGCCATGTTGATACACCAGCAAATTGAGCAACTTCCTTGCCACAGCATAATGCTCTGATTCCATACAACGAAATGAAACATACACACCACTTCACTGATTTGACTTCAAACTTTGATTATAACACCTATAGTGCCCATTGAACTACATTTTAAGCACTACCTCCCTCAAACTAGTCACCTCCACTGGTAATATACTTCTTTCTTGAAAGGCATGCAGGTATGGGTTTTGATCTGAGAAGAAAAAATAAAATTTTCTTTGTTTCTTCTGTTGTAGACAGCTTGAAATCATTTCCTCCAAATAATTATGTATTGTCATATTCAGAGATGCAGAATTGATAAATAATACAGGCTGAGGACAGTTAAAATATTTAGATAATTAAATACCCTGATTTTCCTGAAAAAAAAAAGAAACAATTCATATTTATTTAGTCATGGAGTAGTTAAAATACTTAATTTTCTGTATAGTGGCTGACAGTAATACCTATTGTAGCCTTCTGTTTGAAGACTGGTTTAAGGCAGCTCTCCTTGCTAATATATGCTGTGCATGTCTCTTCAGCTATGCATAACTACTGCACCCAACACCCATTTGAACCTGATTTCTGTATTCAATCCCACTACAATCTTCTCATCACCTCACCCCACCAACTTCACTTCATTACCACACTGACAATTCTCTGGTGCCTCAGGATGTGTACTGTCAACAGGTCCCTTCTTTTAGTCATTCTGTGCCATAAATTTCAGTTCTCCCCAATTCAGTTCAGCACATTCTCATTAATTACACTGTGCATCATGATTTTTTATATTGTGTAACTTTCACAGTTACAGAGGTACTTTTTTTGCATTGATTTCAGATCTGTTATTAGTTTTTTTCTATCAGTATCAAGTAAATTCATTTTTCATTTAAACTTAAGTTTCATGGAGAGAAATGTTGGTACAAGTAAGGGAAATTGTAGGTTACTAAGATAAAGTAGTTGACCGTGTTTGTCACACCCATCTGGCTGGTAGGTGAGAAACTTTGCCCTATTGTTTACATGTTATCAATTTGTGATGTTGTATTTATGATGTTGAATGTAATCTTGCAGGTTCTTATATTCTCATAAGTGTTTGAATAACACAAATACGCAAAGACAGGGACATTAATATTTTCATGACAAAATCTACTATGCATACTTTTGTGTAAGGCTTAGTGATCAAGAAAAAAGCTGGATAACACCCAAGTTATGCCATACAAGTGTTGAGGGTCTGAGACTGTGAAAAAATGGGAAGAGGAAATCAGAGCCTTTTGGAATTCCAGTGGTTTGGAGGGAGTCACAAAATCATTTGTAGAATTATTATTTTTGTGTGGTTAATGGTGAAGGTCATAATGCAGAAATAAGATAGATAAAAAACATGCTAATGTTTCTGTGGCGTAATGACCAATTAAGCATAGTAAATCTCTCCCTATTTCCAGTTCCACGTATTATTCTTGAAGATTTGCAACAAGAGAGCAGCTCAGAAAATGAATGCAATGATGATCATGATTACAAACCAGAAGAAGATTCTGCATCTGAATTATGTTGTCAAAACAAAGTAAATGATTTAACTCGTGACTTGAATCTGACAAAAGATGCCGCTGAATTATGTGGGCCAAGACTGAAAGCAAAAGAGAAAATGAATTAATAAAATTCTTTAAAGAAAAAGACCATATAGTTTTTTTGTGATATTGAAGGTTTTTTGAATTTATGAAATGTCACCTATGATCCATATCAGTGGGGGTTATTTATAGACTTGTTGGAACATAGCCTGAAAAATGTACTTTCAGTACCTGTTGCCTATTCAGTGCTCACTAGGAGATGTATGAAAATCTCTCAAATCAGAGGTTAAATGTGTGAAAACCATTCATGGTCAATATTCGGGATTTGAATGTAGATTGTACACTACTTAGTCAACAATCCAACTACACAAAAAAGCTATGTTGTAATTGCGAATAGAACAGCCAAACCAAAGACAAGTTTTGGAATGTAACTAACTGGCTCAAAATAAAACCCCTCAAGATCAGTTCAGAGAATGTATTGTATTTTATGGACAATAAATTGCACTTTTTACTTTGAAACATTGCCTCCAAAATTCAGGCACATCTTATACTCGAAATTAATATAAAAATGTCCAGCCCTAAAAATGGCCATATATGCTGCAGGATACCTATCTCAGTATGCCAACACTGGATACAGCTAGCAACAGTAGTGCACCAATGCGACAAACATAAGTAGCAGGGATTCACAAGCTTGCTGACACTGTCTCCCTCCCACCCCACCATCGCAAACCCAGAACAGTATCTACCCTATGCTGCATCACTGCAGTCTGCAGTGCCAGTATACTTGAATTCAAAGTGATTTGTGTCATCGGTAACAGTACAATATTTTTGTTAATAGCTAGTTTTGTTATGGAAAAAAAATAAAAGGTATTCATAGGATGGAGGCTATAAATGAAAGTAATAGCATATGCAGAAGAACATGGAGACAGACCAGCCGAGGAGCATTTCAGCCCTCCACCAACAGAAAGAAGCAATTCAAGACTGATGTGCCAGGAAAAATGAACTGAAAAAAAATGAGGAGACAAAATGTGAAAATAGAGGACTGAATGTAAAATGGCCAAAATTAGAAGGTAACAATTGAAATGAACTCAAGGACACCTTCAAAATGGTATTGGAAGTAATACAAAAATGATTCAAATACATGCTCGTAAGCTGGTGCTACAGTGGAACTTAAAAGTCTTTAAGGGTGGAGTTGGTATGTGCAACAGGTTTATAAAGTGTCATGGACTTAGCATGCAAACCAAAACCAAAATAACTCAGAAAATGTCACAAAGGTATGAAGAGAAGATTATATCTTTCTATTGCTTTATTATTCAATATTGAAAGAAAACCAGTGTAGAACTAAGCCAAATAGTGATTCTCTGACATTTGATGTGCTGAGCAATAGAACTGTTGCCATGAAAGATACTAAAACTGTAACTATAAAAACAAGTGGACATGAAGAAATGCACTACCCTGTTGTCGTTTCATGTTGTGCTGGTGGTACTAAACTTTGTCTATTGATCATTTTCAAGCACAAAACAATGCCAAAACCTTCTGAAATACTGCCAGGTGTTGTTGTTCATGTATATGACAAGGATCGGATGGATGAGGCTTGTATGCTGTTATGGATCAACAGAGAGTGGGAGAGAAGGAAATGTGCTTTATTGAAGAAGATTTCTCTACTTGTGCTGGATTTCTATAATGGCCAGTTTATATATAGGTAGTTTAGTAGTCATTTGAAAAATTCTGTGAAAGAGAAATTGAGACAGGGAAATACAGAGCTTGCTATTATTCCAGGAGGACTTGCTACAGAATTGCAGCCTCTCAATGTCTCTATAAATAAAACATTTAAAGTGTACTTGAGGGAGTAATGGAACAAGTGTATGATGGATGAAACCCAACATGAATTCACACTGAAGGGAGCTTTAAAACAACTTACTATCAAACAAGTTTGTCTGTGGATAAAACAGTCGTGGCCAGGGTGAGAGAAGACATAAGTGTCAAATCTTTCAAGAAGTGTGGCAGATGTAACACTCTCGATGGCAGTGAGGACCATCTTATGTATAAAGAGGACAATGGTGATGCCAAAGAGGAAGAACAAGAAGAAGAAAGTTCAGATTATGATTTTCAAGGATTTTAGAGGTCACCTTTGCTTTAAAAACTAAAATTTTTTTCATGTGGCTTTGCAGTCTAGTAATAAAAATGGTAAAAATGTTATTTAAAAAAAACAGCATAAAAATTAAGGTGCTTCTTATAGTTCATAGCATCTTATAGTCCATAAAACATGATAACAACAGAACAAGTTGTTCAACTGAGTAAGATACTATTACCTCCTCTTCACATCAAGCTTTGGTTAGTGAAACAATTATCTGCAGCACTTCCTAGAGATGGTGACTGGTTCTTGTGCTCGATAACAAAACTTCTGAAAGTATGTTATAGGAAACTTAAAGAAGAGATTTTTGTGGGGCCATATATCAGAAATTTAATGAAAGATAATTTGCTTAATAGTACCAAGAATCCAGTGAAACAAAGGGCTTGGGTCTCATTTAAAGAACTTTCTGAGCAACCAGAAACATCCAAATTATAAAACCATGGTTAAAACAATGTTGCAGAGTTTCATGAAATTAGGATGTAACACGAGTGTCAGGACTCATTTCCTACATCTGAAATTGATTTTTTTCCATTCAAACCTTTTTGATATCAGTGAAAAATGCTTGTGACAGGACATCAAGGTGATGGAAAGAGATACCAGGAAGGTAGATTTCAAACATGATGGGTGACTACTCTTTTACGCTAAATAGAGGATACGCTGGTGAAGGGAGACAATGAAGGAAGAGAAGTTGTGCCTCATATCAGTGATGCAGTGAAATCAGTGAACGAAAATTAAATTGACATACATGTGTAGGTTTTTTTGCAATAATTATTAGTAGTTTTAAGGGAATTTATACCATTATTTACTGAAATGCAGTGTGTAATGATTCTATACAAGGTTACAAAAAAGTATTTTTAATGCAACTAAAAACATTCCCCATGAGAAAAAGTGTGATTTAATCTGAAATTTCAAATATGATTTGTAGAAAAATATGTGTTACAGAAAACCAAAAACCAGATTTGAAATCAGAATACGAAATACTGTAAATCTCCTCATACAGTAATAAAACATAATTTCAAAATTTGTAAAATGCAGCATAGTGTTTCCAGAATGAGATTTTCACTCTGCAGTGGAGTGTGCGCTGATATGAAACTTCCTGGCAGATTAAAACTGTGTGCTGGACCGAGACTCGAACTCGGGACCTTTGCCTTTCACGGGCAAGTGCTCTACCAACTGGCAGAAGTAAAGCTGTGAGGACAGGGAGTGAGTTGTGCTTGGGTAGCTCAGTTGGTAGAGCACTTGTCTGCGAAAGGCAAAGGTCCCAAGTTTGAGTCTTGGTCCGGCACACAGTTTTATCTGCCAGGAAGTTTCAGCATAGTGTTAATTGATCTGCCCTCCTAACCTTCATCATTCTTCTGTAACATCACATTTCAAAACCTTCTGCATTCTTCTTGTCTGAATTGTTTATCATCCACATTTTAATTCTGTTCTCCATGCACTTGATATGAAAGTCATATTATTTTAAACTACGCTAGTTGTGTCTTTTTCACATTTCATTTTTACCCGTCTTAATGAAAACAATCCAGAAATAAATGTAAATGGGGTTGTTTATGGATAAATAAATTACAAGGCATGTGTAAGGCTTTAACATATTTGATCATATAAATGTTAGAAAGATTTCAGTGCCCCATTCTGCTGTGTGCACTTAAAGTGATACTGAGATTGCTTCGCAGTAGTTTGGTATACTCAAATGGCAGAAAATTAATATAAAGAAGTTCTGGCTCTGAACATACAAAACCATTCTTGAAGTGTTACCATATTTGAATTCATCAAAAATTGAATGAAAATCATGCTTCTCTCAACCTTCACACTATGAAACATACATTGCTTGCATATGAAATAGTACTAGTTGCTCTTCCATATTACACATATAATGCAATATGAAGACAGTCTACTATTAGTAATACAGGTATTGTAGACTGCACACATCATCCATCAGCATGGTATAAAAGATAAATTTGTAAGTTACATGACTAGCTTCACTCATAACACACGACGACAAATTTACAATGGAAGTTTTAAACTTACTTTATATCACTAGATTCCTTTGGTAAATTCACTGATAACATAGTCAGGATTTTTGCAGTATTTCTTTGAGTTCTTTTACCGTTAGTATTAGTTGCTTGAAAACCCATGTATGATAAACTTATATATCCTATCAGTTATGAAATAAGAGAACTGCACTAAAGTTAAAGAACTCTGAATTTATATTGGTCTGACTCCCAAAGAAAATTTTCACGTTTTTTTTTTTTTTACCAGTACTGTTGTTAAATGAAAGAATAATGTTGTACCAGGCAGAGAAACACTTTCATTCCATGATAAATCAAGAAAATGGTTAGAGTATCTTCTGAAATTAGTGGCTAAATGCTAGTTTGCTCGTGATATAATAGTATCATTGATCTCACTGCTTTTTCAAAGTAACTGTATATGATAATTCATTCAAAATTAGTGATCATTTGAAAGAAGATGGTAATATGAGAAGTATGGCAGAAATTGCCCATTCTACAGAAGCAAAGAATTTGTCAGTCAAGTGGATGAATTGCTTACTAGAAATTATCTGTCCTTAGACGAACTACATTTTCAACCCATTTCAGGAATAGGTTCTAATGCTTTTGATCACATGATGAATGATCACTAATATGGAATGCACTGTAGAGCAGTTTTGTGGTGGATGATAGTGCCATGTAAATCAACTCATTCTAAATGCCCAGCTTGCCCTTAAAAACAGATAAGACTGTTATTATTGGCAGATATTTGCAGGAAGAAATCACCATTGCATGCATTTGATTTCACTTGAAATTAAAAATTTGCAATTTTGTTGTTATTCAGGTTTGGCACAAATGCTTCAATGAAGGCAAGTTCTGAGAAAGATGTTGAAATGGAATGCAACCTAAAACTGCCTCCACCATACTTTGAAGTTTACACTGTGTTTACAAAGATGAACTCTACTGAAACATATTCATATGTTGATAGCACTGCAAGATATTCTACTTACAAGAAAAGATCATTGTATGGATATTCTGTGTTGGTAAGAATATATTAATCACCATATTTGCAATAAAAAAATCACAAAAATAAATTTTATAGAGTTACTGCTACAGAATTTACCACAGAGAGATATTTTACAAAATAAGTGTTTTCTTTTGCTTTAACAGCTTGACTCACAGGAAGAAGGGACAAATGGTCGTTTGCAGATACAGTGGGGTAATGGACAGATATCAGAAATTCTGAATATATTGCAGCTGAAATACATCAATGACCTAACAGACTTGTTTTATTCACTGAAAACACCTATGTATACGGAAAAGACATTCATTGCTACAGCTCTTTTCAAACCACTGGGAAAACAGCAGAATATGAAGTATGTAAATTATATTCAAATTAAGAGATAATTTTCTGTGATCCTGTTAAGTGGGTGTAAAAATAATGGATTTATGTGTCCTCAAGAAGTGACATTATTTGTTTGATAACACTGATGAAGATATTAATTTTTCTACAGGGCAAATGTGTATTGGCCTGAAAGTAATAGAGTAGCTACTGCTGATATTGATTATGTAACAGCTTCAGATATGAAAGGAACTGTAAATTCTACTACACCATTCAAAATGCTCCCATGGGCAGCCCTCAACTTTTTGATCAAGAATGAAAGGTAAGACATGGTGATAATAACTAAGTTTCACAGGACATTTTCTTCCCTTATACAAGGGTACTAATAAATTTTAGCTATCACTGCAAAAAATAAAGGTTTGTTAATAATTTTTCGTTTGTTTGCTGGTAAATGTCAGCACTCCTAGCAGACATTGAAATCCTCACATCACAGTACTGTATCACACTACTAGAGGGGCCAAAATCAAATGGCACAGCCCATTGATAAAATGTGGTATCATGAGGCAATTAATTTTTTGCAGCATTGGCAATATTTCAGCTGCATCAGGAAAATCTGAGTGGCTAAAAAAGTCATCTGGGTTATGTTGAGACTGGGTTATGTTGACACAGATGCAACATTTCTACTGCTGCTTGATACCGAACTTTACCAACAGATTATGCCATTTTGCTTTGGTTCCTCTGTGGTCCTATGGAATTGGGATTTCAGTGTGTACCAGGAATGAAGACAGGGATCTGCATCAAATAAAAAATTAATCTCATAAACTTAATTTTTGAAAGTGATTATTACAACTTTATGAATACCCTTCATAAGCTTAATCAATACCTAATCACTTTTGCACTTGAAAACAAATTTTGTGTCACCAAACAAGTTTGTAGATATTCTGTACTCACTAACTTTAGTGATACTATTAAATGATGCTCAAATATTCACATTTTTGCTAGTTATGCAAAGAACACAGCAACTTATAGTGTAACTGGCACACATTACTGAATTTCCAAGGAGCAAATTGAATTCATTGTACTGGCACCCATTTCTACTTTCTTCAGTGAGTAGCTAAACATATGGCATTGTGTTTTGGATATATTTGAAACTGGACCAAAGTTATTTGTACTATCTAGCATTTAAGCATTCAGTAAATGTGAACATAATCTCTTTTAGCTTAATTATAGTTTTGTTGTTCCATCTGTCCATCTTCTCTGAACTTAAGTCATATATCTGTATAGCATGTTCATTATTCTCTAGTAACTGTATAGCTACTTGAGAGTTTCTCTTGTCTCATATTGGGATATGTTTGAACACTTGTTACAATTAAATAAGTGATGTGTATTTATTGCATTCTGCTCCTGATCTAAATGTTTGCCACATTCTTCATCTATATCTACATCCATATTCTGCAAACCACTCTCAGACATATAGCAGAAGGTAAGTCCCTCTGCATCAGTTATTAGGGCATTTTCCCATTCCATTCACATATGAGAAGAATGAGTGTTTAAATGCCTCTGTGTGTGTGTGTGTGTGTGCTGTAATTAATTTAATCTTGTCCTCACAGTCCCTGTGGGAGTAATTAGTTCTGAAGACTTTGTTAGTAGACTTTCTCAGGATAGTTTATATCTGTCTTCAAGAGTCTGCCATTCAGTTCTTTCAACATATATGTGACACTCTCCCATGGATCAAACAAATATGTGGCCATTCATTCTGCTGTGCTCTGTTGGAATTCAATATCTCCTGCTACTCCTATGTGGTATGGGTCCACACACTTCAGCAATATTTTAGGATGGGTCACATGAGTGATTTGTAAGCAATTGCTTTTGTAAACTGATTGTATTTCACTAATTTTCTACGAATAAACTGAAGTCTGCTGTATGCTTTACCCACAACTGAGCCTATGTGATCATTTCTTTTCATGTCCCTGCTAAGCATTAAACCAATATTACATTCATGCGATACTATGCTATTTTTGTTTTTGTTTTGAGAAGTATATAATTTTACATTTTTAACATTTAAAGCAAGCTGCCAATCATTGCACCACTTTGAAATCTTATAAAAGTCTGACTGAATATTTGTACAGTTTTCTTCAGTCTGTGGTTACTATCAGTATTGTATGCAAGATTGTTAATATACAACATGAACAGCAATGGACCCAACACGCTTCCTGGGGTACACCCTAAGTTTCTTCTGTATGTGTCAATGACTCTCTATCAAAGATAATGTGCTGCATCCTCCTTACCAAGAAATTATCAGTTCAATCTCAAATTTCACCTGATGCCCCATATGGTTGTATGTATGACAATAAGCATTTGTGTGCTGAGTCAGCTGCTTTTTGGAAATCAAGAAATACTGCATCTACCTGACTGCCTTGACCATGGCTTTCAGGATGTGATGTGAAAAAAAAGTGAGAGTTGGGTTCCTCATTATCTGTGTTTTCGAAATACATGCTGGGTGACATGGGGGAGGTCATTGTGTTTGAGATACCTCACTATGTTTGTGCTCAGAATCTGTTCTAAAATTCTACAACAAATGGATGTCAAGGGTATTGGGCAGTAGTTTTGTGGATCACTTCTGCTGCCCTAGTTTTAGACAAGTGTGGCTTGTGCTTTCTTCCAGGTACTGGACATAACAACTCCATTAACACTAGTTTATGTTTCACTCATCTGCTCAGTGGTAAGAGAATTAAACATTTGAAAACAGAGTTAAGCATTTCTGCTTTTGCTTTGCTAGTCTCAATTTTATTTTATGTCTTGTCCATGAGTAACTGTGTACTAACTTTTGTACCACTAACAGCCTTTACATACAGCCACAATTTCTTTGGATTGGGGGTATTCTGCTATGGGAGTCATTGAAGACTTCATGTATTGCTTCCTATCAATAGGCCTATGCCTTGTTTTATACCTGTTATACAGTAGTCTCTGTTTCTTTAGAAATTCCTTTATGGTGACTGTTTACTGTAGATGAACCATAAGAACTTTTAAGCATAGGTGGAAAACATTAAATTTGGCTGCAAAAGCATGGATAAGAAACATTCCTCTGGGCATCCAGTAGCAGCATCACACTTCATGTTGCAAGCTTGTATTGATTCATTTATCTGAGAAGACCAGCAACTTACAGTTGAACGAACTGCAGGTATCACCACTCAAAACAAATGGAACTATCATGAGACTTGTACAAGGTGGGTTCCTAGAGAGCTTATTGTTCAGCAGTCTCTAAAATCTATTCAGTAATAAAGGTGGTTTTTGGACAGGGTTTAAATCTGTGATGAAACTTGATTACATCCTTATGAGCTAGAGTGCAAGCATCAGAGCCTGTAGGGGAAACACGAAGAATTGCCTGTTCATAAGAAATTCAGAGTGCAACCATCAACTGGTGGGATCATATTAATCATCTTTTCACATTTTGGAGTTCTGATGGTATGATTTTCTGTAATTTTTTGGTGGTACAACACTTTATCACCACACTTTACTACCCAGGCATGATTTAGAACAAAGTCAAGCACCAATCCTGATTTACTCTGTTGTTCATACACATTTCTTTATTCCAATATGGTACATTCTATGGAAACAAAAGGCACTACCTCTAAATAATAGATACTCCTTCTCTCATAGAAAATTCAAGCTCCTGATTATCCATTAACATTATCTCCTGCAGGGAATGAAGAAAAATATTCAAACACCACGAACACGACACGTTACCATGCCTAACACACTATAGGAAAACCATTGGCACTCAAAATGGCTTCCAGTTGCCTTAGGATGGATACATACAGATCCTGTATGATTTTTAAGGGAAATTTGTATCATTATTCCTGCAAAATAGTGTCATATTCAGATAATGATGATGGAGGTGGATAGCAATCGCACAGCCTTCTCTCCAAAATAGACTACAAATAACCAATAATATTGATATCTGTATCTGGTGATTATAGTGGCTTGGTTAGATGCAACAGTTCATCATGACCCTCAGATAACCAGTCCTGGCCATTGTGAGATGTGTGAACAGGAGCCCTGTCATCTTACAATACAGTATCACCTTCACATAATCCTTGGCATTTCTGCGATCTTTCGTAGAACCCATGGGGTCCTCAGAATACCATTATATAGCTGCCCAAATCATCACAGAAAGTACAGCAAGCTTGCTTTTTTGATGCAAACTTGCCCAGAAGGTGGAAACAGTGAAACAAGGAAATGTAGGCTGCTTCAGAAAATTTCAATTATGAAGTTTTATCAGATTATTAAGTTTCCTACTCATCATCTTCAGGCTGACAATGAAAAGTAGGAAACTTGTCAAAATACTGCCACAGAACAATCCCTTGACTGAGCTGATAACCTGAGAAAACTTCATCAGTGTGAAACAGACTCATTTGACCAAATTACAGGCTTTCATTGCTTCTTAGTCCAGGTTTCATGGACTCAACACCACATTTTTGTGTTACCGGAATTTGCGTCACTAATTAGTAGTTTTGGATTTCCAGCTCACCCTTGCAGTTCTCAACTTATGTAGCTTCCTACATGTTGTTCTGTTGATGATAACATTCAGAAGTGTAACACTCAATTCTTCAGTGACTCTTGCAGCATCCTCTTATTATTCATCACAGAACTTTTCTATGACTGTTTGTCATGACCACACAATACACACTTTTGTCCTTGTTGTCACTTGGTGGATGATTTTTTTTTCTGATTTCCCTGTACCTGGCTAGCATCTGCATTTATGTTCAAGCATTGATTTCTCATGGTGTTTCTATATTTGTCCAACCCCAGAATGTATGCTTGTAAGAATACTCATTCACCTATAGATTAATCGAACAGATTTATTTTTCAGATTGAGTAAGGTTACAGTGCTGTTTTCATTTTAGTAGAGATGTAGAGGTATTTAAGTTGCAAAACTTCACGCGACTTGAGGAATTCAACATTGGCCTGCACAGTATATCTTTCTTGTCATAATACACATATTTGGGTATGTGTTTGTCTACTTTTAGACCAAAGGTGCAGAACTCTTAATTCCAAAACAATTTAAAAGCTAATAAGAATGCTATTTTTAGTGTCTTAACTATTCTGTTTGCATACTTCTGAACGTAAAATTAAAAAGATAGTTGAAGAAACTAACCTAGTTATTTACTATGAATTCCCTCAGATTTAATGCTGTATTAAACAGCAGTTGTGGTTCCATTATCACAACTGATAGCATCATAGTAGTAACATCTTTCATATGTTTGTTTACATTCTTATTTTTTATTTTATTTTTTGTTTTTTGCTACAAATATGCTAAGATTTATATGTGTTTTACAGTGTTAATAACGTTTACAACTTTGAATTCATTTGGCCAAACAATACAGCATTGTTTAATTCAATCAACAAATGGGAAGTTAAAAATCATGCAACATTTGTAGAGGGCACAATCAATCTTGAGATTCCTTTAGCAACAAGACACATTGGCTTGGTTGAATACAACTACCAGGTACATTAGAATCATCCTAATTCTCCTAACATATTTTCCAATAAAGAATAAATAGCTTAATTTTATGTCCTTTTTTTTCATTTCAGGAAACACCATTGCATCAAAATGGAGTAGCTACAGTGAAGTACAATGGTGAAAAAGAAATTGATGGAAAGTATAATTGTGTATCAGAATCATCTGCTGGGTTTGAGAAGGACATAATAGACATCGAATTACAAAACAAATACTTTCCTCTAGGCACACACTATGTGCATTCCTTTGAATACAGTAATGGTGTGGATGGCTTAAATTTACCTACTGTTGTAAGTAATCCAGATTTTCTGAGTATGATTTCTGGTTTGATATCTGATTCAAAATGATCATTGACTTTATTGTGACCATTGGAGTATGTGCAAATCCTGCCCCCTCTCTGCTTCTGTTTCTGACCATCTCACTTACGTTGGAAAACATGTCATATTCCAGGAGTATAAAAGGATTCCCTGTCTTGTCTCAGTGACAACTTGTATTGTGTTTTTTTAATTCAATTTGTGACTGTGTAATAATAATAATAATAATAATAATAATAATAATTACATGTGGGTGAATGGTCTTTACACCACTTCATGACTTACATGTCCCTAACCTAACCTAGGTATCCTGCTGGCTATTTGGGTCCTACAGCTTAATGTGGAATCTGAAACACATGTCACTGCTGGTGCAGCTTCAAATCACTCAGAGGTGAAGTCTAGGTTTAAGGGCCAACTCAAATATTCGGTGGTGCAACTGAGATTTGATCCCGTGATGTGTGAGATTCCACTGATATTTAGCAACCCTTCAAGGAAGTATTTGACTACTTCTTTGAAACTGTTAGCTACATGAAATTCACAATAGAAGCTTTCCTGCAGAGTTGAAGGAGGCTGTCATCTGTGTAACTTACCTTGTGTGAGATGAAAGCTGGATAATGTCAATATATATTACCTTGTGTGAGGTGAAAGCTGGATAATGTCAATATATACCATTAAAAGGAAAGGACTGATAAATGAATAATGAGGAACCTCCTGTATAAAGAGTTCATGTGTGGATTGGAAATTTATGCTCTTGTAAACTTTACAGAACTGTTTGTAAATAATTGAAAATGCTGTTACAAGCTGAATAAACATCGTCTTAATTTTATATGCTCTTATTTAGTTATGGTCAACAGATGGTAATAATTTTGTGAGATACAGATCCTGTCTTCTCTCTACTTAAATAAATGCAAGAAGGTCTATGTATGACATGTATCTGTTATAGCATCGTGGAATGATTAGGGGGTTGCTATGGTGTAGAGGTGGCAGAGTGGTGGGTTGTGTATGTGGTGGTGCTTGCGACAGGTGGCTAGGAATACTCCACTGCAAGAGACAACATTTTTTTTTTTATTTCACCTTGTGTTACAACACTGGATTACTGTGATGCACCTGAGTATTGTGTCTGCAGGTGCATGGTCCACTGATGGTGCTGATGAAGTCAGAAGGCCACATGTTGCCCCATCCGGCTCTGCTTTTACTGTTTACTCCACTCGACAGCACATGCCTGAGTTAGCATCGTGTGGTCCTGAGTGATCAGTGCCACCAATGCATACATCGTATGTGTCCACTGCAACTGGGTTAGAAGCTCACCCTGGTTTGGAAGGATGGCAGAAGTGGTGCCCCAGCTGTGAATCACTGCAATCCAAGACAAAGATTTGGTGCCACTGTATAGCATGAGAAATGGCTCATCCAGGGCATTGTTCTAAGTCCATTGGCATGGAGGTAGACTGGTCTGGTGGAGCTGGCTGTCCAGACCAGTGTTGCATGCTGACTGGCCCATAGAGTGATGGAGACTTGTGGGTACCCAATGTCATGGAGGGTGCTGACAAACAGTGCATAATTGCTACAATCAGAGGGTATTTATTGTGATTAATAGCACACTTGTGCTCATACATTGTACCCAGACATGTTCAAATTAACACCCATGTTTGTCTATGGACTGGAAATTCTCCACAGGCTGAACTGCAGTTGTGCATCCTTTCTGCAATGTCACCATGATTGCACAGCTTGGCCTGGCCACACTGCAGTGTACAAACAGGCTCACTAGTGAAATTACATATCAGCACCTCTGTGCCTGCCTGCTTGCTCAACAGACACCTGCAATGGCGCTGCTTTTAATTCAGTAATGCAGGAAATTTAGCAATGGCATTATATCCCTACCCTCTTTGGGAATTCCTGCATCTTGGGTCCAAACTCATGACCAGTCTGTAAAAGGAGACTTCACATACAAAATTACAACATAGACTATTTACATTTTTTGCCTTACATTAAGCAACAAAGCTCAGAAAGTGGGGCACATTCTATCTCGTTATGTGACTACACAACACCTCCAATCTCCTTTGACCTACCTCTTAAACATTAACCCCTCCAAAACATTAAACAACTATATACATTAGTATCACCTCATTGTAGTCTTATGGCATCTCATGCTGTAAGCAACAATGCTCATTTCAACACCACTCAAGCTTCCTGAGTCACAGTTAATAATATACTAAAATACAACACCTGTATTACTATATCTAGCTTCTTTCACCCTTTGTACCTTCTAATGTATGAGCAGTTAACGAGTCCAACCAAATCTGTTGTACTGGAGGATCACAGATAGCAAAATCAGACCACATGCAAAGTAAAGACACTTTGAATGTGAAAATTGTGTCAGTACATTGTCAAAGTATGTGTAACGAAGTTCTGGAATGTGCTTCCCTCCAGGAAATTTCTTGCATTCAAATTATTCTTGGGTCCAAGAGCTGCCTGGAACCAAAACTAAAAAGTTCTGAGATATTGAGCAATTCATGGAAAGTATATTTAAAAGACAGATTAGATGCCATAGGATTGGAATGTTCATCCAAGTTGTGCCACAGGATGGGAATGTTAATTGTAGTTGACAAAAATTTTGCCTCCATAGAGGTCAAATTTGAATGTGAGAGTGAATTTATCTGGTCACATGTAACAGGTCTAGATGAAATCAAATTATTGTTGGATGTTTTTATCAACCACCTGACTCCACTGTGACAGTTTTAGAATCTTTCAAAGAATGTCTGCATCAGTAGCATAGAAATAACAAGATCATGCAGTATTAATTGGAAGTGAGTATAGATTCGGATGTCTGTGAATTTATAGTGGAAGGCGGGCGGGGGATGTACAGAAAGACAGTCTTGCCAAATATTACTGGCCAAATTTTCTGAAAACTGTCTTGAGCAGCTAGTTTTGCAGACCAGAAGCAGTGGAAATATTTTAGTCCTTGTAGCTACAAACAGGCCTGACTTTATTGATGGTGTCAGTATAGAGAGAGGGATTAGTAACCATGATGTCATCATAGTGAATAAGTTTATTGAAGTTAATAACTCGATCAAGAAGGCTAGGAATGTATTACTGCTAGAAAGAGCAGATAAGCATTTGTCAGCATCCCACTTAAGACAATGAATTGATTTCATTTAGTTTCAGTATGATTGATACAGAAGGAACTATTGGCAATGTTTAAACAGATTGTAAATCTTACTCTGGAGAAGTATGTGCCAAGTAAGTGGATTAAGGGTGGAAAAGACCCACCATGATACAACAACAAATTTTAGGAAATGCTGAGGAAGCAAAGGCTGTTGCACTCTCATTTCAAAGAGAATGTGCAAATGACAGAAGTCAAAAGTTAATAGAAATTCACACATCTGTAAAAAGATCAATGCATGAAACATACAACTACCAATGCCATAGCTTAGAAAAATATCTTGGTGAGAACACAAGAAAATTATGGTCCTATGTAAAATCACTTTTCAGGTCAAAGGCTTCTATCCAGTCACTCATTGACCAGTTTGGTGTGCCAGCAGAAGACAGAAAAATGAAAATTGATGTTTTAAATTTTGGATTCAAGAATTGATTGACACAGGAGAATCATACAAGACCACAAAGGATAATCATACAAACATACCATTGTTTGACTATCAAACTGACTCCCATATGAAAGACTCAGCAATAAGCATCACTGGTATAGAGATGCAAATGAAAGAATTGAAAGCAAATAAATCTCCATGTCCTGACAGAATTACAATTCAGTTTCACAAAGAGTACTCTATGGCAGTGACCTCTTACTTAGCTTGTATTTATCACAAATTTCTCACCCAGCACAAAGTCCCAAGTAATGGAAAAAAGTGCAGGTGACTCCTGTATATAAGAAGAGCAAACCCAGAATGAGATTTTCACTCTGCAGTGGAGTGTGCGCTGATATGAAACTTCCTGGTAGATTAAAACTGTTTTAATCTGCCAGGAAGTTTCATATCAGCACACACTCCACTGCAGAGTGAAAATCTCATTCTGGAAACGTCCCCCAGGCTGTGGCTGAGCCATGTCTCCACCATATTCTTTCTTTCAGGAGTGCTAGTTCGGCAAGGTTCGCAGGAGAGCTTCTGTTAAGTTTCGAAGGTAGGAGACGAGGTACTGGCAGAAGTAAAGCTGTGAGATCGGGGCATGAGTTGTGGTCCCAAGTTCGAGTCTCGGTTCGGCACACAGTTTTAATCTACCAGGAAGTATCAGAAGAGTAAACCAATGGACCTGCAAAATTAGATAGATATATGTTTAACATCAGTTTGCTACAGAATTCTTGAACATATTCTCATTTCAAGTATAATAAATTTCCCTGAGACAGAAAACCTTCTGTCCACAAATCAGATGGTTTAAGAAATGATTGCTTGAGTGGAATCCAGCTTGCACTTTTCTCACATGATACCCTGTGAACTATGGATGAGGGGCAACAGGTGGATTCCATATTCCCAGATTTCCATAAAGTGTTGGGCACTTTGCTCTACTGCAGACTATTAATGAAGGTATGAACATGCATAATACAGTCCCAGGTATGTGAGTGGCTTGAATACTTCTTAAGTAACAGAACCCTGTACCTATTCCTTTACTTTTGGGCGCTGATGACCTCGATGTTGAGCGCCCATAAGCCCCAACATAAATATATTCCTTGACTTTGAGTGTTCATCAGAGAGAAGGGCATCGTCAGGGGTTCCTGAGGGAAGTGTTATAGCACAGCTGTTATTTGCCATATAGATGAATGATCTGGCAGACAGGATGAGCAGCAATCTGTAGCTGTTTGCTGATGATGTTGTGGTGTATGGGAATGTGTTGTCATTGAGAGACTGCAAAATGGTTCAAGATGAGTTAGACAAAGTTTCTAGTTTGTTTGATGAATGGCAGCTAGCTCTAAATGTAGAAAAATGTAGGTTAATGCAGATGAGCA
Organism: Schistocerca gregaria; assembly: GCF_023897955.1. Lineage (NCBI taxonomy): Eukaryota > Metazoa > Arthropoda > Insecta > Orthoptera > Acrididae > Schistocerca > Schistocerca gregaria. The sequence goes on from NC_064931.1 coordinate 830,147,428, forward strand.
GCAAAAAAAAAAAAAAAAAAAAAAAAAAAAAAAAAAAAAAAAAAAAAAAAAACCCATAATGTTTGAATACACATTAGTAGTGTGCAGTTTGACACAGTCACAGTAGCTAAATAACTAGGAGTAAAGTTACATAGAACTATGAACTGGAACAAAAATATAAGGATTGTAGTAGGAAAGGTAAGTGGTTGATTTCAGTTTATTGGGAGAATTTTAGGAAAGAGTGGTTCATCCCTAAAGGAGACCATATATAGGACACTAGTGTGACCCATTCTTGAGTACTGCTTGTGTGTTTGGGATCCGCATCAAGTCAGGTTAAAGAGAGACATCAAAGCAGTTCAGAGGTGGGCTGCTAGATGTATTACTAGTGGGTTCAAATGTTTGGCAAATATTACAAATGTGCTTTGGGAACTCAGTTGTGAATCCATGGAGGGAAGGTGATGTTCTTTTCAGGGAACACTGTAGAGAGTTTGAAGAACCAGCATTTGAAGTTGACTGCAAAATGATTCTACTGCTGTCATTGTACATTTCACATAAGGGAAACAAGATAAGCAATGAGTAATTAAGGCTTGTACAGAGGTATGCAGACAATTGTTTTTCCCTCACTCTATTTTTGAGTGCAACAGGAAAGGAAATTACTAGTAGTTCTGTACAGTGGCTTGTGGTCTATGTATATAGATACAGATGTAGATGTAGGCTGCATTGATGAGTTGCCCTCCACTAAAGGTAGATGAAGGGTGCACAAAACAGAGTCAAAACTGGCATTATGCCTGAGGTTGTGGCACTTACGGTCTTCATCATGTACTACTTACTGCTCCTCATAGTATTACTGTACATGTGAGAGCACTTTCTCTATTGAAACATGTCTTTTTTGTTTATCTGTTAGCCAGTTTAAGACTAGGATTAGCTTGGGGTTGATGTTTCATTAGGGTAGGTCTGATTTATTGCTGGAAGAATCGCTAGTGTCTTCTCTGACCAGTACAACTACAGCTGTGTAATGTTCAACTTGTTTTCCTCTGTAACAGAGGCTGAGTGGTGAAAGGTCTGCCCAGTTATGTCAAAGTCTATCAGTAGCATACACACAAGCTATAACCCATAGATTGCAACAATCTTGCTACTGCCATTCTACCATTCAAAGTATGCACCTGTGTGTCTATGACTTCCAGGTCCTGGTTCACGGTCTTTACTGTCATTTTTACGAGATGCATTACCTCCATTGCTACCCTCCGGAATACCCATGTGTTGTTCAATACTTCTTATTTCAAACTGGTTAACTGTGCAGTGTGCCATTCCATGGTGGCATTATGCATCCTTGCTTCTTGGCTCACTCTTTCTATCATGCCATTCAGTTTCCAGATGTTATTGACATACACAGCCCCAAAAACCATTTTCAGTAGACTGCCCTCTACATCAATGAATCTCACTTACTTCATTGTAACATGTATAGCACTACTTCCACTATGTGCTGCATTTGTCATCCCAGTTGCTCATTTGACTGCTGCAACTTAACATATTCACTTCTCATCTCCTTCAGTACACATTTTCCATCCATTTCCATATGTAATTCCATAAACACATCATCCAAATGTCTCATTTCACTATCAATTTCCCAAGTTTATGGCATCAGCATCAGCTTGTAAGTACTACATCCTATTGTCTCATGAAAAATGCTCTAGTTTCCAATGGTAGTACTCAAAACAATCCCCCCTCTACTCCTGGTAAAGAGGTGCAACAGTGCCAAGATAAGAATTCCCTTCATCTTTTCTTTGAACTCTAGCAACCTGGGAACAAGGTACTGCCACCTCTGTAATACATGCACTGTGTTCTTCCCAAAACATCATGCTGTGTTTGTGTTTTTACCAATTACTTAAGTGAAGAAAGCATAGAGTTATGAAAAGCTGTTTCAAAAACCATACAAAATGTGAATATTAATTATATTGTTCAGTAATATTTTCACAGACAGAACATAGCAAGTTACCCAAGATGCAAGAATACAGCAAGTTACCCTAGATGCAGAATTTATCACATGTGTAGTGGTTTCCATAAATGAAAGAAAAACTAAAAAATTACAGTGAATCTCAGAAAAATGTGAAATTAAACTAAAGAGCAGTATTCAAGGCATGACACAAATAAGTGATAATAAACAGTCTCCTGTAAAAATTTTGATTGGAACATAGAGGAAGGTTATTCGTACAAAATGGATTTGTCAGTTTGGTTTTCCACACTTGGAGGTCAGTATGATGTGTGATTAGATCAGTGCAGTGTGATTAGATTAAACAGTATTATGGCATGTGGTGGTTTGTGATTATTGTGCCGTTAGGAAGAAAAGGAAGATGATGATGAAGAAAATGAAGAAAAAGGGGGAGAGACAGAGACAGAGAGAGAGAAAGGAAAAGAGTAAAAGGGTACTCATCCGATACCTTAGTTTGAAGACTACAGTGCTCTCCTGGACATTTCATAGCAAAACGTTTTCTACAACTTGTACAACTTTCACTCGATTGTGGATGAAAGAGCCTAAGGGCAATAAAACAGAGGGAGGCATTGATTGAGAAGGAAGAGGGGATGGCCTTCTAGCATATCCTGTATGTCACTCAATCAGCACATTGAGAAAGTCGTACAGAAAACCAAGAAGAAATATCAAAAGAGGATTAAAGTTCAGGATGGAGTGATAAAATCTTTATGTTTTACTAATGATGTCAGAAATGGCAAAGAATTTGGAAGAAAAAATGAATGAAATGTGTTAATGTTTTAGAAACCTGCTACATGATGAACATCAACAAAAGTTAAACAAGAGTAATGAAAATTGGTCAAACTGGAACTAGTGATGCTGAGGGAATTAGATTAGGCAATGTGACACTGGAAGCAGTAGATAAGTTTCACTATTTGGGAAGCAGAAAAAATGATAATGACTGAAGTAATGCAGATTTGCCATAGCAAAAACGTCTTGTCTGAAAAAGAGAAATTTACCAATGTTGAATATAAATTAAATTTTTTGAGAACTTTCCGAAATATATTTGTTGGGGGTGTAGTCTTATACGGAAGTGTAATGTGTATGCTAAATAGTACAGATAATGAGAGACTTTGGCATTGCAGAAGCATAGTGAAGATTAGAGTGCTCAGTCAGATAACTATTGAAGACATTATTAACTTATTATTAAAAGTTCAATTATATGGTATGTAGAACAAAATTTGTGACTAGATTGAGTTTTTCATGTAAGGGGTATGCAGCATGTTATCATGGATGAAGAGTAATTATCAGAAGTAGAAGTAACTTGAGGCATGCCCAGGGAAGTGTGCTGAGACACTTATTGTTCAAGTGTATAATTAATGACTTGCCATGCAATGTTAATAGTTAACCTCAGACTTTTTGCAGATGATGCAGTTATGTATAATATCTGAAAAAGCTGCACAGATATATTAATAAGATATGAAAGTGGTACAAAGATTGGCAACTTGTTTTAAATGTTCAGAAATGTAAAACTGTGCACTTCACAAAATGTAGGAAGTAGATGGCTACAACATTGGTGAATTAAAATTGGAATAAGTCAGCACACACAAATACATGGGTGTAACAATTTGCAGGGGGTATGAAGTGGAATGATCATAGGCTCAGTTGTATGCAAGGCAGCTGGTAGACTTTGGTTCATTGGCAGGATACTGGAGAAATGCAGTTGCTCTGCAGAGGACACTGCTTATAGTCACTTTTGTGTGCCATCTTTGAATGTTGTTGAAGTGTGTGGAACAACTACTATATAGGTGTAACAAGGGATATGGAGTGTATACAAGGAATGATGACACAAATGATCACAGGTTCATTTTATGGGAGAGTTTTGTGGAAATTCTGGAAAATCTGAATTGGTAGATGCTGGAAGACAGATGCCGATTAGACCATAAAATTCAATTACTAATACAAGTGAAGAATATAAACAAACTCTTCATTCTTCTAAATATACCTTCTGTATGAACATGATGACAATATTAGACCACGTACAGCATATATAGCAGCATTTAAACCACCATTCTCCTCATACTCCATTCATGATTCTAGTGGGAAGAAACCTAAACATGTGGTACCATGCTAAGTATCCTTGGCCGTGCATTTCACAGGAGTTGTCAGAATATATATGTCGGTGTGTATATATTGTATTTCATCAGGAGAAAAGAAATTTATGGCACAACTTGACTAAAAGAATGAATCAGCTGACAGGACACATCCTGAAGCACTAAGGAATAGTCAGGTGGGTAATGGAGGGAAGTGTTGTAGGGCGAAAATTTAGAGAGTACTACAGTAAGCAGGTTCAAATGGAGATTGATTTTACTAGTTATGCAGAGATGAAGAGCTTTGAGAAAAGCATGGCTTAGAAATAAGTAACCTAAAAACCTATCTTTGGATCATGCTTTTAAATGATAATAGCAATCCATATTTCAACTACAGGAAAATGCATATTTCTGTCAGAAAACGTATTTCGTTTTACTGAAATAAAACATCATTAGTAGACTGTAATGGAAGATATTTACAATTTGTATTGTTTCTATGTCAAAAACAGTATATTATGAAAAATGTTGATTTTTACTTACGGTATTTTATGTGTGATTTTCGTTTACATCAGGATGCACTGTCTACTTGCACTTCTTTGAGGTTTGCCTTCGTTTTTATTCTGGCCTTATCTCACATTAATTTGTAGAGCTTTGTATTTTTAATGGAAAACACAACACAATGTAGCTACTGTTAGTTTGCATCCTTTTGGCTAAACATGTCTCGTGTGTTTTGTGTAATGTAATCAACTTAATTGCTAGATACTCTTTTGTTCTCTCTCTTCAGTTCATCATATTGTGTGTTATACCATTTTATTGTGTTACTGTGAATTTGTTTAATGGACAAGAGAAACAGAAGTAAAATGGTGGAGTTAAAGATTTAAACTGTGAGTAGTGTGGTGTTGTGGGGGTGCGGGGGAATGGAAAGATGGAACACTAAATGCAAGGTAGTGGATGGAGAGTGAGTTGGTAATGAGATGGAGGAAAAGGATAGAGGAGCAATGGCGAAATGATGAAATGAAAAGGGAGGGGGGGGGGAGGGGGGAGGTCCATCTCCTCTCCTCCCTCTACCCCTTTAAATATCAATCTGGTTATGTGAGCACAGCTTGGTGTTGGAAGAGAACTAGCGTGATCTTAACAGTTAAACTGCAGTCACAGGAGTTACTCTGTCTGCTGGACCAACGGACACTGACTGCAGGTATAATTTTAAGCCTGACAAAGGAATTCAACTCAGTAAAGTGTAAGTTGCTTCCATTAAAGCTGAAGTCATATAGCAGGAATTTATCTATGCATTTTCTATTCACATATCCATTGTACAAAACTGATATATAAAATGGATAATAAATTAAATTTTCATTCCACCACTGACATAGTAATGCAGGAGCACCAATGGTCTCCATTCAAGGTTTACCTCTGGCCTCCATTCTTGGTTTAGCTTAGTTTAGTTTTGGTCCTGTTCTCTTTCCCAAATGTACTAATGACATGAAACAAGCACTTACCTCCCATTTAATAATACATACAGGTGACATCTCACCATTATTCTAGGGCAGGGAATGTTAGGAGCTGGAATCTTTTGAGACTACCAGCGTAGCTTAAATAAAATATGGCAGTGAATAGGATCTCAATTTAAATGTAAGTAAATCTTTGTTGTTGTTGTTGTTGTTGTTGTTCTGATCTTCAGTCCTGAGACTGATTTGATGCAGCTCTCCATGCTACTCAATCCTGTGCAAGCTTCTTCATCTCCCAAAATGTACTGCAGCCTACATCCTTCTGAATCTTTTTAGTGTATACATCTCTTGGTCTCCCTCTATGATTTTTACCCTCCACACTGCCCTCCAATACTAAATTGGTGATCCCTTGATGCCTCAGAACATGTCCTACCAACTCGTCCATTCTTCGTGTCAAGTTGTGCCACAAACTCCTCTTCTCCCCAATCCTGTTCAATACCTCCTCATTAGTTATGTGATCTATCCATCTAATCTTCAGCATTCTTCTGTAGCACCACATTTCAAAAGCTTCTATTCTTCTCTTGTCCAAACTATTTATCATCCATGTTTCACTTCCATACATGGCTACATTACATACAAATACTTTCAGAAACGACTTCCTGACACTTAAATCTATACTCGATGTTAACAAAATTCTCTTCTTCAGAAACGCTTTCCTTGCCATTGCCAGTCTACATTTTATATCCTCTCTACTTCAACCATCATCAGTTATTTTGCCCCCCCCCCCCCACCCCCAAATAGCAAAACTCCTTTACTACTTTAAGTGTCTCATTTCCTAATCTAATTCCCTCAGCATCACCTGATTTATGGACCTCATCCCACCCCACAGATTTGGAATTTTTTAGGGACATTATGATTTTGATGACATCTGAGATGGAAACATGAGAAAACTTAAAACTTGGGCAATTACTATCTCTCATATTGGGCTTTGTTATTGGTGGTGAACAGTCACCAAATTTGTTACAGTTTATGAAAAAGTCATTGAATGATTCACAAATGGCACTGGGTCCTGTAACAGCCATACCATTTATCACTATTTTAGAGGGACATTTTCTCTCTGCCTCACAGCCAACTTCGCTTCTTATAACAGACCAAACAGCTTTTTATTTATTTATTTATTTATTTTGCATTTGAAATGAAGTTATTATTCGCAGTACATTTTGCTAGTTTAACTAGTTTTTTTTTTTTTGTATGTGTGCTTACATACTTAAGAAATTCAGGGCTTTGATTTACTTTTGCCTCCATATGCAGTTTCCGTTTAGTGGCACTAGACACTCTAATTCCTTTTGTTATCCATGATCTACTTCTATGGGACCTGGTCCTCACTGTTACAAAAGGGAAACATTCTTTGAATATACCAAAGAATGTGTAATTGTGTTTGCTGACTGTCCACTAGGTTTGGCTTAGTTTTCTACAAATTACTTCCACATTTTCTTGACTACAATTCCTACATCTTTTTGTTGTGCAGCCTGAATTTTTCTTTGGTAGTGATACAAATAGCGCTTTATGGTCTGATACTCCTAAATGTAGAAGAAACTTCTCTTTTACATAATAATTATAACTATTTACAATATTGTCAAAGCATGTTGCAGAGGTTGCTGTAATTCTTGTATACTGATTAAAATTGAGATGTAGCCCATTTGTGGCTACCAGGTTCTTTAAATGTGAAGAAAATTTGTAATCAGTTCTTACATCTATGTTGAAGTCAGCACATATAACCACTTTCTTGTACAGTTTCTCACTTCTTAATTTATGTAGCAATGTATCAAACTTATCTAAAAATACAGAGCTTATATGGTACCCAGGAGTGCAATATATGCTGATAATTAATGTGTTATACTCTTTTTAAGTTCTATACAATAACTTTCAAATGTACCTTCTTCATTAAGATGGCTAAAACTATGTCTGATATCATAGTCTACCGAGGAATGAACTAGTATGCAAAATCCTCCATTGGGCCTGCAAAAGCTGGTAGCCAGTTTATAGCCTGTAAGTTTATTCAGGAGACTGGTATTTTCAGATGGTAGCCAAAGTTCATTAAGACATATTACATTCACATATTGTTTCACTCTTTCTAGCAAAATTTCTATATCATAAAGCTTCCTGATCATTCCTTCAGACAGACCTCTGATGTTTAAGTGCATAATGAAATTACTACTACATATATTATTAGGTAGAGGCCCTTCAAAACTAATTTGACTATAAAGTAATGGAGTGTATACCTGAGTGTTGACTGCTTGTTATGGATTCGTTGTATTGGGCCAAATGCAGAATGAATTGGCCCCTTTCATCAGTTTTCCTATGTGTGAGTGTCTGGATGATGAGTAGGTGCAGTTTTCTTGACGATAATTTCAATCTCTGATGGTACTGGCACCATCTCATCTTCTGGACATGATCCTGTTTGAGCTGGTGCTGTGGCTGTGACTATGTGTGTGATTTTGAAATTGTTTTCCCATTTTTCCAGTTCCTTTGTCAAAACTGGTTGTATGGCAATTGGTTTTCTTGCAATGCCGTCATCTTTTTGCATTAATTTCACTAGCATTTTGCCAACATATGACTTGCCAGCATTATTATAATGTAGTCCATGTTTTGTGAACAAATCTCTTGCATCAGTAAGATAAATAAATGTTACATTTTGATGGGACTTGCATTTTTTGTAGAACTGTCTGTTTACTTTCGCAAGCTCCAGACTTATGATGGAATTGTCTTGCAGGTCGTATCTGTGAGGCAAGCTAGTAACTATGATTTTCAGAACTTTCAGATCAAGTAATGTAGTTTTGAGACACTGGATCACATGTTCACCCTCATTTCTGTATACATTATTACTTCCACCCATGATTATGATGGCATCATTGTGAGATAGGTCATTGAGTTAGTTGCTGTTCTTCATTATCTCAGTCAAAGGTGCATCATACCTGTTGCTGTGAATAACATACTGTACTCACTTATTTTTACAGCAATATTCTTGGTGTGGCTATCACCAAGTACAACAACTCATCGTTTGATGTTCACTGGTTTATTTTTCGTATTAGACATTTCTTTGGCTGTGCACTCTATTGGAAATTTTGTCACTGATTTTAGTTCATCATTGTTTATTCTCTTCTCACAATCTTCGTCTAGTGCTGTGAATTTATTTTAGAGTGGAATCACAGGAACTGTACTCCCTGTTTGTTTTTTTGGCATGCACCAAGTTTTTTGTACAGAACGACGGATAACAACACTGTCGTGAGCTAGATGATGATCTCGCTCTATCTCTTTCTATTTAATTTCCAGTTCTTGATATTTCTGCCGAAGTTCTTCATATTTTGCATTTATTGTCATTAAATCATCTGTAACCACATAATCCTGTGCAAGTCTCTTCATCTCAGAATAACTACTGCAACCTACATTCTTCTGAATCTGCATAGTGTATTTATCTCTTGGTCTCCCGCTATGATTTTTACCATCCACGCAGCCCTCCAATACTAATTTGGTGATCCTTTGCTGCATCAGAGCATGTGCTACCAACTGATCCCTTCTTCTAGTCAAGTTGTGCTACAAATTCCTCTTCTCCTCAATTCTATTCAGTACCACCTCATTAGTTATGTGATCTACAAATCTAATCTTCAGCATTCTTCTGTAGCACCACATTTGAAAAGCTTTTACCCTCTTCTTGTCTACACTGTTTATCATCTGTGTTTCACTTCCATACATGGCTACAATCCATACAAATACTTTCCGAAAAGAATTCCTAACACTCAAATCTATACTTGATGTTAACAAATTTCTCTTCTTCAAAAATGCTTTCCTTGCCATAGCCAGTCTACATTTCAATACAGTTCCCCACAGTCATTTAATGAACAAAGTAAGAGCATATGGACTATCAAACCAATTGTGTGATTGGATTGAAGAGTTCCTAGCTAACAGAACACAGCATGTCATTCTCAATGGAGAGAAGTCTTCCGAAGTAAGAGTGATTTCAGGTGTACTGCAGGGGAGTGTCGTAGGACTATTGCTATTCACAATATACATAAATGACCTTGTGTATGACATTGGAAGTTCGCTGAGGCTTTTTGCAGGTGATGCTGTAGTGTATCGAGAGGTTGTAACAATGGAAAATTGTACTGAAATGCAGGAGGATCTGCAACGAATTGACGCATGGTGCAGTGAATGGCAATTGAATCTCAATGTAGACAAGTGTAATGTGCTGTGAATACATAGAAAGATAGTTCCCTTATCATTTAGCTACAAAATAGCAGGTCAGCAACTGGAAGCAGTTAATTCCATAAATTATGTGTGAGTACGCATTAGGAGTGATTTAAAATGGAATGATCATATAAAGTTGGTCGTCGGTGAAGCAGATGCCAGACTGAGATTCATTGGAAGAATCCTAAGGAAATGCAATCCAAAAACAAAGGAGATAGGTTGCAGTATGTTTGTTCGCCCACTGCTTGAACACTGCTCAGCAGTGTGGGATTCATACCAGATTGGGTTGATAGAAGAGATATAGAAGATCCAATGGAGAGCAGCACACTTTTTACAGGGTCATTTAGTAATTGCGAAAGCGTTACGGAGATGATAGATAAACTACAGTGGAAGACTCTGCAGGAGAGATGCTCAGTAGCTCGGTATGGGCTTTTGTTGAAGTTTCTAGAACATACCTACCCTCCTACGTATATCTCGCGAAGAGACCATGAGGATAAAATCAGAGAGATTAGAGCCCACACAGAGGCATACCGACAATCCTTCTTTCCACAAACAATACGAAACTGGTATAGAAAGGAGGACCGATAGAGGTACTCAAGGTACCCTCCACCACACACCATCAGGTGGCTTGAGGAGTATGGATGTAGATGTAGATGTATATGTATGTCCTCTCTACTTCAGTCATCGTCAGTTGTTTTGCTCCTCAAATAGCAAAACCCATTTACCACTTTAAGTGTCTCATTTCCTAATCTAATGTCCTCAGTATCACCTGATTTATTAAACCACATACCATTATCTTCGTTTTGCTTTTATTAAGTTCATCTTATATCCTCCTTTCAAGACACTGCCCATTCCATACAGCTGCACTTATAGGTTCCCTGCTGTCTCTGACAGAATTGCAATGTCATCGGCAAACCTCAAAGTTTTTGTTTCTTCTCCATAGATTCTAATTACTATTCCAAATTTTTCTGTTGTTTTGTTTGCCGCTTGCTGAATATACAGATTGAATAACAACCCTGTCTCACTCCCTTCTCAATCAATGCTCTCTGGTGATACAAATTGCCTAATAAAAAGATGAAGAACTCTAAAGACTTTGCTGGATGTCATTCAAACTTAACACACGTTCCCACCATAGATGAGTATGTAGATAATAGTTGCAATTCTCTGTGATCTGTAGAACACCTACCGTAGTGGAATAGTTTTGTTTGTGTTTAGTGTTGTTGCCATGCTGTTTACATTATATAAGGGATCTGAACAGTGGCAGATATTGAATGGTTACTGTGAAGGACATGAACTTAGAACATACTTGTTATAGAACATTATCAGCACCTAACTGATGGAAAGGTATCTTGTTGTGGGTCTCCGTTTGGGTAGCTGGTCAAATTGTGCAATATCCATTTTCTGTGGTATTTGGATATCGCAGGGGCCTGATTGTGGGTTGTATGTGAACATGAATGAAGGCATACTTGTCATCAAGGTTCCAATTTACCACACCTGACCACCACAAGGGAGAATTACTGCAGTGTTGGCCGGTCACCTCATAACACCTTCCTATCTACACCTTTCACTCTAGAATGCGTAATGGACTCCTGCAACATTCTATGTCATCCCATACCATTGGTTGAAGACCAGCAGCAGGACTACGAATTACTCTCCCATGCATAGACTGCTGTTAACATGACAACACACATTACAATGCAAATGGCTGTGTCTGGAATGGTGTTGTGACCAGGAAGCATGGAGTGCTGATGAATAGCATTACTTTGTCTCCCATTTTGAATCACGGATGACCATCATTGACAAGAATGGCGGCAACCTGGCGACAGTTCTAATTCTTCTGGTGTTTTGGAGAGGCACAGAAGTATTACTCCTGGCAACATAGTGTGGATAACTATTGGATATGACTTCAGTTCATGTCTGGTAATAATCAACGGATCTCAGGTGGCAGTGCATCATGGATATCCTGCATACTCATGTATTAATTCTCATGTGACAGTATCATCATGTTGTTATTCAACAGGACAATGTTCTTTGTGCATGGCATGTGCCTTTTATGAACAGTGTGATGTGAGATGCTCCAGTAGCCAGCAAGATCCACAGATCTGCGCATGATAGATAATGTGTGGAACCAGCTTGGTCATCAACTCTGTCCCAGTGCCGGTATTGAGGATATCAAGGATTTGTTGCAACATTTGCTGGCCAGCTTGCCTTAGTCGAGGACACAATAGCTTGAAGACATCTTCCCCAATGAAATCTGTGCATGCATTCATGCTGGAGCAGATGCAATGTCTTACGAATAAGTTTTCCCATACTGCCAAGTTCTTTGTAAATTTGACTCAATTTTATCATCATGGAAATAACGTCACACACCCTCTCGACTATGAGGTTTCATTTCATTTCCTCAATCCCATCTGGGACCTTCACTTTCTTTGACAGTCATTGTATCATATGAAGTACAGTGTAATACACAGGTAAAATTCACATAAATTGCATTATTTGTTTTAGGGAAAATATATTTTTAAGTTTCCAAAAGCCATCACTTTAATGGGTCTGATGAAAAAGAAAGTAAATGAATAAAAATAACTGAATTACCAAAATTTGAAAAATTATAGCCATTGAAATGAGAAAGGTGTGGTCCACTTCAAAAATAACGAAATGAAGATGTGGAATTGGAAACCTTCATAGACAAGTCAATACTTTTTCAGTTATACTGTTAGATGAAACTTGAATTTATAGTTAGGAATTCAAAAGTCTATATTACTTAAACAGTTTGCTCTTTGTGTATATATTTATGAAGTTCTTGAATTTTCCTAACATTGATGAAACAAACCATTACATGCTACATAATTTCAGAGATCATATGTGTTGCTCCTTTCTGTTCATTAATCATTTCTGTTCCAGGATTTCAAGCAGATTGATTTATTTAGGCTAGACAATCGCTCAGCATTTAGCCTCAGTGGAGATCTTAATATCCGAACAACACAAACTGGACAAGAAATAAAATTAACAGGTAATAATATATCTCTTACTTCTATATTTGTAATGTTAGAAATTTATCAATTTTTATTTCTCTCTTTCAAAAATGAGGAACCTCTCATTCCCTGATCATAAAATGATGGTCCAATACACTGCCACTTGAGGTATTATTGTATCTCTAGTAAATTGTGCTAGGGCACTGTCAATTTGGTTCTGAACATTGTCCATTCTCCATTTTATGTAAATAGAAATGTTACATACTTCTTTTTTTGTGCAAGTGAGAAATTAATTTATATTATATTAATCCAGTGCATTCTGGCACTATCAATAACATACCACACGATTTGTGGTCTTTTTTTGTAAAAGGGGAGTTACACTTGTGTTAGTAGGGACTTGCACCAGTTTATTTACAAGTACTACCTGTGTAGTGGTGCCATGCTGGTTAACAGTAATGTTGTGCCAGCTATTCAGTTTCCATAATAACATCGAGTGTTATCACCACAATCTTCCAAGAATTATTGTTTTTACTGTGTTACATTATTGTCGCAGTAGAAGCTGAGTAGCACCATGGCGTAGCTGTTATGATACTAAATTGTTGCAGGGCTGGTCATGAGTTGCTGACTCACCTGGGCTGTACAGTTTTAATTTCTATATTCAGTTTCAGTACATTCTATAAGTATCCACAAATGTAAAGAATCATTGTACTGGAATGTTCTGTAGCTTTATATATACTGTAAAAACAAAGATTCCAAGACTTACCAAGCGGGAAAGCGCCGGCAGACAGGCACATTAACAAAACACACAAACACACACACAGAATTACTAGCTTTCGCAACCGATGGTTGCTTCTTCAGGAAGGAGAGGGAAAGACGAAAGGATGTGAGTTTTAAGGGAGAGGGTAAGGAGTCATTCCAATCCCGGGAGCGGAAAGACTTCCCTTAGGGGAAAAAAAGGACAGGTGTACACTCGCACACACATACACACACATATCCATCCGCACATACACAGACACAAGCAGACTGTGCGGATGGATATGTGTGTGTATGTGTGTGCGAGTGTACACCTGTCCTTTTTTTCCCCTAAGGGAAGTCTTTCCGCTCCCGGGATTGGAATGACTCCTTACCCTCTCCCTTAAAACTCACATCGTTTCGTCTTTCCCTCTCCTTCCTGAAGAAGCAACCATCGGTTGTGAAAGCTAGTAATTCTGTGTGTGTGTTTGTGTGTTTTGTTAATGTGCCTGTCTGCCGGTGCTTTCCCGCTTGGTAAGTCTTGGAATCTTTGTTTTTAATATATTTTTCCCATGTGGAAGTTTCTTTCTATTTTATTTATATATACTGTATGTGTTCTGGACAGACACAGTTTGCTCTATGCTCTTGTATGTGCAAGTGCTGAATAAACCTTTGTTAAGTGAAGTTAGTGTTCATCATTCCTCTAATTACATCTTCCTCTTTGTGACATCATTCTGGTGGAGATGCTGGATACTGGAACTTGTGATAGCACACATTATGGATGACACAGTAGGTCCCATTAGACCATGACAGACCTGCCGTTTACGTGGTGAGAAACCCAAGTTCCAGCCATATTCAACAGATCGGAAGAGGTAGAAGAAGAATAGGATGTTATGATAACAGTAACTGTGAGCCACCATGTGAGACATCTTTCCGGGTTCATTGGTGACGATGGCCAAGATCCAAACAAGTGGCTGTGTATAGCCAAATTTAACAAATGGGATGACACCGTGTGTTTGGCCTTGTATTTTTCTACTTGGAGAGCACTGCCAAGCAATGGTATGAGAACAACAAGGAGAGGTTGACAAGCTGGGAAGTATTCCAGGCAGAACTGCGCAAGTATTTCGGCAACACACAACGACAGAAGGGCAAGGCTGAAGATAAATTAAAGTGCAGGGCACAGCGTCCAGGAGAAACTACAGCAGCCTACATTCGAGATGACTTGGAGCTGTGTAAAATAGTGGCCCCTAGAATGAAGGAGGAAGATAAGGTTGCATATCTCATGAAGGGTGTTGCTGAGGACATGTATCAAGCCCTACTCCTGAAGGAGGTTTTGACAGCAGATGACTTCATAAAATGGTGCTGGTATACCAAGTTAATGCACAAGAATTACACACAAGAAGTTTGAATGGCTTCCAAATGTTGTATCAATGTCTGTGATGGAGGAAGAAACTGATTTCACATGTGTTCTTTGTTAGATAGTGAGAGAGGAAGTTCAGAAGGCACTTGGATTGTCCGGAAAGCAAAAAACTGGGACGCTTCAAAAGGACATAAGGGAGGAAGTGGAACAGACATTGAACCCAATCTCTCGTCCTTTGTTTATCTTTAAAATGATGAAAAAGTTGAGACCCAGGCAGAGTATCACTCCTACAATTCTGCATGAGGAACCTGTTTGGGCACCAAGGAAGACTACTGTCTGGAGGACCCAGGAGAACCAACCAGTATGTTTCCACTGTGGACGAATGGGACATGTGCACTATTGTTGAGAAAAGTGGCGGATATTTGATGATGCCCATGACAGAAGACAGCAGACAGATCATAGCTGATGCCAACTCTGGAATGACAAAGATGAACAAGAACGACGTATGACACCATCGCCGCAACCTAGCCGCTGGAGTGGATGCTCCCCAACGTGCCAATCAAGGTCTCCATCACCTTATAGAAGCTCCAGCCGATCACCTACACACCACAACCTGGAAAACTAAAGGGTGTTACCTGCCTTGGAGGTGAGGCCGCCAAAGAGAAAAATCCTCCACGATCGATCACTACAAAAGTGATAGGAAACTACACTCCTGGAAATTGAAATAAGAACACCGTGAATTCATTGTCCCAGGAAGGGGAAACTTTATTGACACATTCCTGGGGTCAGATACATCACATGATCACACTGACAGAACCACAGGCACATACACAGGCAACAGAGCATGCACAATGTCGGCACTAGTACAGTGTATATCCACCTTTCGCAGCAATGCAGGCTGCTATTCTCCCATGGAGACGATCGTAGAGATGCTGGATGTAGTCCTGTGGAACGGCTTGCCATGCCATTTCCACCTGGCGCCTCAGTTGGACCAGCGTTCGTGCTGGACGTGCAGACCGCATGAGACGACGCTTCATCCAGTCCCAAACAAGCTCTGTGGGACAGATCCAGAGATCTTGCTGGCCAGGGTAGTTGACTTACACCTTCTAGAGCACGTTGGGTGGCACGGGATACATGCGGAGGCGCATTATCCTGTTGGAACAGCAAGTTCCCTTGCCAGTCTAGGAATGGTAGAACGATGGGTTCGATGAAGGTTTGGATTTACTGTGCACTATTCAGTGTCCCCTCGACGATCACCAGAGGTGTACGGCCAGTGTAGGAGATCGCTCCCCACACCATGATGCCGGGTGTTGGCCCTGTGTGCCTCGGTCGTATGCAGTCCTGATTGTGGCGCTCACCTGCACGGCGCCAAACACGCATACGACAATCATTGGCACCAAGGCAGAAGCGACTCTCATCGCTGAAGACGACATGTCTCCATTCGTCCCTCCATTGACACCTGTCGCAACACCACTGGAATCGGGCTGCACGATGTTGGGGCGTGAGCGGAAGATGGCCTAACGGTGTGCGGGACCGTAGCCCAGCTTCATGGAGACGGTTGCGAATGGTCCTCGCCGATACCCCAGGAGCAACAGTGTCCCTAATTTGCTGGGAAGTGGCGGTGCGGTCCCCTATGGCACTGCGTAGGATCCTACGGTCTTGGCGTGCATCTGTGCGTCGCTGCGGTCCGGTACCAGGTCGATGGGCACGTGCACCTTCCGCCGACCACTGGCGACAACATCGATGTACTGTGGAGACCTCATGCCCCACGTGTTGAGCAATTCGGCGGTACGTCCACCTGGCCTCCCGCATGCCCACTATACGCCCTCGCTCAAAGTCCATCAACTGCACATACGGTTCACGTCCACGCTGTCGCGGCATGCTACCAGTGTTAAAGACTGCGATGGAGCTCCGTATGCCACGGCAAACTGGCTGACACTGACGGCGGCGGTGCACAAATGCTGCGCAGCTAGCGCCATTCGACGGCCAACACCGCGGTTCCTGGTGTGTCCGCTGTGCCGTGCGTGTGATCATTGCTTGTACAGCCCTCTCGCAGTGTCCGGAGCAAGTATGGTGGGTCTGACACACCGGTGTCAGTGTGTTCTTTTTTCCATTTACAGGAGTGTACATTGATTCCTCATGGATGGCTGACCAGCCCAAGCTCTTGAGGGCTCTGGAGCATCATATTCAGTCATTTTAGAGAAGTACCATCGCCAGTTGCAGAAAACCTTATTTGTCGACAACAAAACAACTCTGCTGAAGGTGGCTAATACAAAATATGCGAAACCTATAGGAACATGTACCATTGACATGGGTATAAGTGGCCATAGAATTCATTGTCTTACAAGAGTGTAGTCATGATGTAATTCTCGGATGGGACTTTTTGAAAGCTTCTCAGGCAATAATAGATTATGGTCACTCGAAGATTATGCTAGACGAGATGAGATTCTATGGACAGGAAGATGCACATCTGAGTGTGTGGAGACTGTGTGCTGGATGAAGTGATCATTCCCACAGTCAGCACTAGAAAGGTAACTGTCACATGTCATGCCACGTATCAAACCATGGATTGGAGACATTAACTGAAGAACAGCTGAGCGTCATAGCAACCTACCATGCCAAGTCTGTGGGTGAAATTAGTGCTACCACTATGAGACAAGATCTTCTAGCTTGACTATTACCAGATGTCACTAAGGAACGACAGAAAAAGCTACTTGCCATTCTTCAAGATTTCTCTGAATGCTTCAGTCCACAGGTGAAGAGCAAATTAGACAAATTGACAGTGAAGCAACAGGTTAGCACAGGAGACCATCAGCCAATAAGCTAGGAAGCATACTGTGTGTCAGCAATGGAACATCAAATAATTCATGACAAGAGAAAATAATGAAGAATGACCATGGCCTCTGCGAAGGCTGAATGATGTCATCACCAGTGGTCCTCGTCAGGAAGAAAGATGGCAGTAGGCACTTTTGTGTTGACTACAGGAAGCTTAATAAGATAACTTAAAAGGACATTTACTCTCTTCCACGAATTGACAATACACTAGATTGTCTGAAGGGTGCTAAGTTTTTCTCAATCATGGACATGTACTAAGGATACTGCCAGATCGAAGTAGATGAGGCTGATCCTCAGAAAACTGCATTCATCACCCCTGAGGGCCTGTACTTGTTTAAGGTAATGCTGTTAGGTTTGTGTAATGCACCAGCAACTTTTGAACGGATGATGGATAATCTTCTAAGCACCTGAAGTGGACGATGTGTCTTGGTTATTTAGATGTGTTCTCAGAGACATTTGATGAACATATAAAAAGACTGAGGACTGTCCTTAAGTGTCTCCAACAAGGTGGACTGAAAGTTAATCCAATAAAGTGGCTCTATGGAGCAAAATACTAGGGCACCTTGTGTCAAATGAAGGTGTGCGGCCAGACATAGAAAAGGTGAGATCTATAACGGAATTTCCTATTCCTAAAAGTATTAGTGATGTGAGAAGCTTCCTCGGATGATGTTCTTATTACCGTCGTTTTATCAAAGACTTTTGTATTAAACAACTCCAAAAGTTGTTAAAAGCTGATGCTAAATTTATCTGGGATGGTGCTCAACAAGATTCTTTCGACGTGCTGTGAAAAGATCTGACAATTGACCCTGCACTTGGTCTGTATGATGAAAGAGCACCTACAGGACTACACATACATGCCAGTGGGTATGGCATCAGTGCTGTTCTGGTGCAAATTTTGGATGCTTCTAAGACACTTACAAAAGCCAAGAGAAACTACTCAACTACAGAAAGAGAATGTCTTGCTGTAATCTGGGCCATGTGAAAATGTCGACAGTGTGTCTATGGAAGGCCATTCACAGTTGTTACAGATCATCATTCACTTTGTTGATTGACAGGTCTTAAGGATCCAACGGGACAACTCGCCAGGTGGCCATTACGTCTTCAAAGGTATGATATATACAACCGCTCGCTCACCGATAGATCTGTACCTACAGATTGGAAAATTGCGCAGGTCGCACCAGTGTTAAAGAAGGGTAGTAGGAGTAACCCATTTAACTACAGACCTATATCATTGACGTCGGTTTGCAGTAGGGTTTTGGAGCATATACTGTATTCAAACATTATGAATCACCTCGAAGGGAACGATCTATTGACACGTAATCAGCATGGCTTCAGAAAACATCGCTCTTGTGCAACGCAGCTAGCTCTTTATTCGCACGAAGTTATGGCCGCTATCGACAGGGGATCTCAAGTTGATTCCGTATTTCTAGATTTCCGGAAAGCTTTTGACACCGTTCCTCACAAGCGACTTCTAATCAAGCTGCGGAGCTATGGGGTATCGTCTCAGTTGTGCGACTGGATTCGTGATTTCCTGTCAGGAAGGTCACAGTTCGTTGTAATAGACGGAAAATCATCGAGTAAAGCTGAAGTGATATCAGGTGTTCCCCAGGGAAGCGTCCTGGGACCTCTACTGTTCCTGATCTATATAAATGACCTAGGTGACAATCTGAGCAGTTCTCTTAGGTTGTTCGCAGATGATGCTGTAATTTACCGTCTAGTAAGGTCATCCGAAGACCAGTATCAGCTGCAAAGCGATTTAGAAAAGATTGCTGTATGGTGTGTCAGGTGGCAGTTGACGCTAAATAACGAAAAGTGTGAGATGATCCACATGAGTTCGAAAAGAAATCCGTTGGAATTTGATTACTCGATAAATAGTACAATTCTCAAGACTGTCAATTCAACTAAGTACCTGGGTGTTAAAATTATGAACAACTTCAGTTGGAAGGACCACATAGATAATATTGTCGGGAAGGCGAGCCAAAGGTTGCGTTTCATTGGCAGGACACTTAGAAGATGCAACAAGTCCACTAAAGAGACAGCTTACACTACACTCGTTCGTCCTCTGTTAGAATATTGCTGCGCGGTGTGGGATCCTTACCAGGTGTGATTGACGGAGGACATCGAGAGGGTGCAAAGAAGGGCAGCTCGTTTTGTATTATCGCGTTATAGGGGAGAGAGTGTGGCAGATATGATACACGAGTTGGGATGGAAGTCATTACAGCATAGACGTTTTTCGTCGCGGCGAGAGCTTTTTACGAAATTTCAGTCACCAACTTTCTCTTCCGAATGCGAAAATATTTTGTTGAGCCCAACCTACATAGGTAGGAATGATCATCAAAATAAAATAAGAGAAATCAGAACTCGAACAGAAAGGTTTAGGTGTTCGTTTTTCCCGCTCGCTGTTCGGGAGTGGAATAGTAGAGAGATAGTATGATTGTGGTTCGATGAACCCTCTGCCAAGCACTTAAATGTGAATTGCAGAGTAGTCATGTAGATGTAGATGTAGATGTAGATATTACCATAGTGTACAAAAGTGGAAGAAAACACCAAGGTGGCGACTGTCTCTCAAGAAACCCTGTGCAACACCATCAAGACTTTGATGAAGATAGTGACTGTCTCACTACACTCCAGGGTCTCCCTGCTAAGCAGAAGAAGGATGCCAAGATATCTCAAATTTTGCTTGCCTTAAATTGGTCAGGGTATGTGAAAGGACAATTTAAGGTAGTTAATTGATTACTTTGCAAGAAAAACTTTGATCTGTTTGGAAAGAGGTGGGGCTAACAGTGATTCCTAAACACATGCATTTTGATATTCTACAGAAATTCCATGACACACCTAAGGCCAGACATTTGGGATTTATTAAGACATACGATAGAATCCGCAGGAGATTTTTCTGGCCATGTTTATTTTGGAGTGTCCATCACTATGTGTCACACTGTCGAGAGTGCCAGAGAAGAAAGGCAGTTCCTCAGAGACCATCTGGCCAACTCATACACATCCCACCAGCTGAAACGCATTCTCAGCATGTTGAGATTGACCTCCTTGGACAATTTCCAGTGTCTGCTTGTGGCAGTAGATGTATTATTATTTGGACTGATTATGTGAAACACTACACCATTACAAAAGCCATGAAAATAGCTGAAGCATCTGAGGTAGCCAAATTCATTGTGGAAGACATTGTATTAAAACATGGTGCCCCAAGGTTATTAATTATGGATCAAGGGTAAGTTTTTCAATCGAATCTTCTGACAGAGATAAACTGCCGGTGCAGCATTATTTCTTATCATATGATGACTGCCTACCATCCACATATGAACGGGCTTACTGAATGGCTTAATAAGACCTTGGCCGACATGCTATCAGTGTTCATCAATATTGAGGAGAGCAACTGGGATGAGGTGCTACCTTTTGTGACATTGGCCTACAACACCGCCAAACAGAACACCACAGGATTTAAGCCAATTTTCCTGGTGCGGTGACTATGATGATGGACACTATGTTTTCCTTACACCCTGATGATGTGGGTGATAACTACATCAGCCAGGTGTTAACCAGAGCTGAGGAAGCTCGGCAGTTAGCTCGACTCCCCACGCTGCAGGCTCAAGGAAACAATCGCCAATGGTATGACATGAGCCACTGCCCAGTTGTCTACCAGCCTGGTGACCTCATCGGGATCTTCACTCCTGTTGGGAAGGTTGGTCTCTCTGAGAAGCTCCTCAGGTGCTACTTTGGACCTTATAGAGTTGTAAGACAGGTGTCTGTTGCTACTTATGAAGGTGAAGATTTCAACCCCAACACAAGATGACGAAAGATCAGAGATACAATCCACATCCTTCAAATGAAGCCCTATAAGGGTCCTGCAACACAGGGTACATTCGAAGCTCCAGTGACAAGCAACAAGCAAAAAGGTGATGAAGAGCGTAGCGGCAAAAGAAGTTCTAAGAAGATCACCGCTAGGGCAAGAATCAGTCATCAGGAGTTGGAGTATGCACGACCGGTAACTCGTTCCCAGACTAGGACAATGTAATACCGATATTTTTTTCTCTTAAGGAGGGAGCAATGTCATAGCAGAAGCTGAGTAGCACTGTGGTGTAGTGGTTATGATACTAAGCTGTTGCATGGAGAGTCGTGAGTTCAAAACTCACTTGGACTGTACAGTTTCAATTTCTATATTTGGTTCTAGTACATTCTATACGTATCCAAAAATGTCAAGAATTATTGTACTGGAATGTTCTATATACTGTATGTGTTCCAGCCGGAGGCAGTTCACTCCGCGCTCTTGTTTGTGCAAGTGCTGAATGAACCTTCATTAAGTGAAGTTAGTGTTTGTCATTCATCTCATTACACCTTCTTCTGTGTGACAATATACTTATTTGTACTTAAAATTTTCTGCTTCAGTTTTTGAATGTTTTCTGCTCCTCTTGATATTCTTTAACCTATTTCTGTGATGGTTTTACAAAGTAAACATATACCAGGTGTACCGATATGAAATGAGCGTTTTTTTGTAAAAATGAAACACTAATTTTGAATTGAAAAGTAAAAACGTTTTATTCAAACTACTGACCATTACTTTCTATACATTTTGACCACCTTTCTCGAAATTTGTGGACACCACGCCAATAGAAATGTTCATCTTTTGAAGCAAACCAATCAGACACACAATTTTCGACTTCTTCGTAGGAATCGAAGTGTCCCATTGATGAAAACAAATGGTAGTCAGAAGGGGCCAAGTCTGGTGAATATGGTGGGTGGGGTAGCAGTTCCCAGCCAAGTGCTTTGATTGTATCCTGAACCAGTTTTGCGTTTTGTGCAGGTGCATTGCTGTGTAAAAAATTACTTTGCCATGTCTTCTGGCACATTGTGGTCTTTTTTCGATCAATGCATTGTTCAAATTGACCATTTGTTGTTTGTAGTGATTAGTATTCACAGTTTCACTGGTTTTTAGAAGCTCATGATACACCACACCTTTCTAATCCCACCAAACACACAGCATTGTCTTCTTGCCGAATCGATCGGGTTTTGCAGTCGATGTTGATGGTTGTCACGGATTAACCCATGATTTTTCCCATTTAGTATTCTTAAAATAAATCCATTTTTCATCACCAGTAACAATTTAATGCAAAATTGATTTTCTTTCATGTCTTTCAAGCAAAATTTGACATGGTTTTTCGGTTTTCCATCTGTCTTTCATTCAGTTCATGTGGCACCCATTTCCCACACTTTTGGATCTTTCCCATAGCATTCAAACTGTCAGAAATTGTTTGTTGTGCAACGTTTAGCATTACTACCATTTGCTTCTAACTCAAAGTATCATCTTCTTCCAATATTGCTTGCAATTCGGCATCTTCGAACTTTTTGTTGGCCTTCCAGGTTCTTCATTTCTTACATCAAAATCATTATTTCTGAACCATTGAAACCATTTTTTCCATGTTACTTCTGATAGAACATCATCACCATATGCCTCAACAAGCATTCAATGCAACTCTGCTGCACTTTTTTTCAAATGAAAACAAAAAATTAATGCTTCCCACAAATCATCACTTTCTGATACAAAATTCGACATTGTTAAAACGATGAAAACATATGATGTTGTTTGTTCCATGGCTTGATGAATACTAAATTTCTTTGACAGATGTCATACCAACCAAACAAAACAAAAAAAAAGCTTGTTCACAACAAATGTTCCCTATCGACACATTTGTATCTAAATGTTCATTTCATACCTGTACATGTGGTAAGTTGTTTGATTTTGGAGATAGAAGTGAGTCACTTTTGATAGTGGTTATTTTGTGAGGAATCTATTTAAAAATAGTTTTAGGAAAATTATTTTGAACCAATTAGGGAAAAGTAATTTATAATATTTATGACATAAATTTCATTTGTGAACAAACAAGTTACAATCAATATTTATTTCATTGTATCTTCTAGAATGAAATGATGAAATGTGTTTTACTGCCGGCCAATGTGGCCAAGCGGTTCTAGGTAATACAGTCTGGAACCGCGTGACCACTACGGTCGCAGATTCGAATCCTGCCTCGGGCGTGGATGTGTGTGATGTCCTTAGGTTAGTTAGGTTAAAGTAGTTCTAAGTTCTAGGGGACTGATGACCTCAGATGTTAAGTCCCAAAGTGCTCAGAGCCATTTGAACCATTTTGATGCAATGTAGTGAGTGAGCAATGTGATCTGAATGAAAGTTCGTAATTGGTTAAAATTATGAATTAAACTGCAGCTCATATGCAGATCTTTACCAGTAGAGTATTGTCTGTGAAGCACATACAGTTAAATATTCTCAGGAATTCAGCCATTTCAAGTAGCTGAAGATCCATGAGCTTACCATCACATATGTGTTGGCCATTGTCAAGTGGAACAGTGGCTGATAGGTTTCTGGCATGCCTTAATACATTCTAGCTGCGAGCTGCAATATCACTAGCATGCATGGTATCACTGTGTATGGGTATATGTAGCATTTGCATTTGATGGGTCCATTTCAACCTTGCAGTTACTGAATTATACACTATGCTAAATTGCAGTCTCCTGTTGCTATTACGACTGTTGTCTGTGATTTTTATTGTAATGGCCTCATTAATTATAATGTCCCAAAATGCTGTGAACAACAAGTGAAGTGTTGCCAACCTTGAGTCATACCTTGTATGTACAGGTTCACAACTGCGGTGAATTTATTGAAGGAAAATGACTTCCTTCAAGAAATGTGATCCAGTGACTGTTTTCCAGAGAATGTTCAGCTAGAGCGTATTTTTTATGGTGTCATATGTGATAGAATCTCTAACCCTCCTTCTTGCATTGTTCTAAAGTGCACTTTGCCTGATTCACAGGGTGTTAAACTCCAGGCAGCGTGAGACCTACTTCATCTTGTACTAATCTTAGTAATTGGTGGATTGTTGACAAGGTATGAAGGTGAATTTAATTTTCTCTCTTCAGAATGAAGCTTATATCACCCAAGACTGGGCCACAGCTCAGAAAGTCTCTTCATCAGTTTTTCTTATTGCATTTCATACTTGAGATCATGTGGTGTTCAGTGTTGTTGTTTCTGAAGACATGGTGTAAGTGTCTCATCTCATGGGTTAGGTTATTAGCATTGATATTTTTTTTGAACTATGTACTGAATTTTGTATGACACTGTTCTTCTCTATCAAATGATGATGAGTCAAGGTGAACAAGTACCGATTGGTGTGCATTGCTTTTCTGTACTCATTGATGTGAAGATAACCAATGCATTTACTTACAGAGAAGTTTGAGGACATCACTTAATACATGGCGTCATTGAAGCTGAGTTGTTTCTTTTGATATGTTGATGACACTTTCACCATCTATCCCTAACTTGATAAGTTCATGGAAAATCTCAACAACAGTAAAAGTAACATCCAGCTCTCTATGGAAATAGGAAGAGAAGATGCTTTACTATTCCTCAGTGTCATTGTCTGCTGATAGCCTTATGCGTGAGATAATATACTTAGACTATGTCTTCAGAAACTATTATTATAATTATCACCAAATAAATTAAGTGATCTCAAGTATAAATTACAGTAAGAACCACTATGAGCTCTTCTGTGGCTCCATGTCTTATAAAAGGTAAACTCCTCCACCTGCACAGAACTCGGAAGGCCAAGAAGCACTGACTGTCATGTCAGCCTCAGCCAACTGGCATCTTTGGGTGTGGATATTTAGGTGTGTAGGTTCAGCACACCACTCTCCCACCATTGTCAATTTTCATGAACTAGAGCTGCTACTAGGGTAAAGTAACTCCTCAATTAGCTTCACAAGGCTCAGTGCACCCCAATAGGTCAACAGTGGATGGCACCACAGATGGTCACCCATCCATGTGCTAACCATGCCCAGTGGTGCTTAACACTGATGATCTGATGGGAACCAGTGTATCCACCATATCACAGCTGTTGACCGTGTAAGATAAGCCACCTTTTAAAGAGACACAACACCAAATTGATCTTAGGGCCTCCATCAACAATCCTCCAATTACTAAGACCAGTAAAAGATGCAACAGGTCTCACAACAACTCAAGTTGCTAAATACCCTGTGAGTGCAAGAAATCCTTACATTACCCAAATAGTGCACACTGCATAGGGATGCAAAAACGAGTGTGAGGTGTTATCACCTAGTGTACTTAAAAAAAATCTGCTACACCTGAGCATGCTCTGGAAAATGGTCACCAAATGACCATTCTTGACATGTCTATCATACCTCAAACTAATGGCTTTAAGGACAGTGTAATTAGCAACAATACCATTAATAGAGGCAATGGAAAATTCAGGATGGAATAATGATAATATTATGAAAAGGAGTGACACACTTTCAGAGACATTACTGGTCTCATACAGCTATGATTTTGTGTATATAGACTGAAGTGGAGAGAGAAAATTTGTACCAAGGTCAGGAATTGAACCTGGTCTGCTGCTTGCTCTAGGCAGGTGTGCTAACCACTAAGGCACCTTGGCACAATGGTTTGCACAACAGCAGGGATTACCCTGGCATGGCTTCCCCCACAGTCAAAATTCTCACTGCCACCTCAGGCTACTTTAAGTTCCCCCTTGCACACAAACAGAATTGCCAAGGCTCTCCAGGTTCTGAAAAAACCACCTCAACATCAAAAGAAAGTGGGGATCCAGTGTGAAATCCAGCTGCAGGTGCTTGTGCAAATGAAATGTCACAATTTAAGAGACTTTACTGGTGTCTGTTCATGTGTATGGGGAATTTAAAGTAGACTGGGGTGGCAGTGAGAATTTGGATTGAGGAGGAAGACATGCCAGGGTAATCCGTGCAGTTGTGCGAACCACTGAGCCGAGGTGGCTTTGTCGCTAGCACACCTGCCTTGTGGGCAGGAGACATGGATTCAATTCCCAGCCTTGGTACAAATTTTCACATGCCACTTCAGCCAATATACATAAAATCATATCTGTATGAGACCAGTAAAGTCTCTGAAATTGCGTCATTTCATTTGGATAAGTACCTGCACCTGGGTTTCAGGCTGAATCCACATTTACATTTGATGCTGAAATGATATTCCAGATCATGGAGAGTCTCAGCAATACTCTTGGTGTGTAAGGGGGAATTTAAAGTAGACTGGTGCGGGAGTGAGGAAGGTGTACCAGGGTAATCCATGGAGTTGTGTGAACTGATGTGTCAAGGTGGTTTAGTGGCTAGCACACATGCCTAGTAAGCAAGAGACCCACGTTTGATTCTCACTCTCGGTACAAATTTTCACTCACCACTTCAGTCAATATACATAAAATATTATGGGAAGGATAGTTTGCTACTAATCATAGAGTGGAGATGCTGAATCAGAGATGTGCACAACAAAAAGACTGTCAGACCAATGAATTGCCTGCCAAAAAGGCTTCATTGGACTTAGACAAAATACATGCATACACACACTCACACAAATGTAGCTCACACACACACACACACACACACACACACACACACACACACACACACACACACACGACCACAGTCTCTAGCTGGCTTTGGTATCCAGAAACTGTAGTCATGCTAGGATGAGTTGCATTTGCATGAGTGTGTGTGTGTGTGTGTGTGTGTGTGTGTGTGTGTGTGTGTGTGTGTGTGTGTGTGTCTGTCTTATTTAATCCTGACAAAGGCCTTTTCAGCCAACCAAAAGCTTACATGTCTGACAGTCTTTTTGTTCTGCCTACCTATGACTCAACATCTCCACTATATAGTGAGTAGAAAACTAACTGTTGATGGAGACAGCAGTCTGTAGCTTTATGTGGTGTGCAATCCACTGATCATGTGATTGAATGGGCTGCATTTAATGCTAAGGTAATGTATGTCCATATATATGGAGATACCATGAGCATCACTGACATCACAACATGGGTATATAAGGATATACCAACAGCCCATCAGCAGCGTGGCCAAGGAGTAGTTGGCTGAAAGCTTGTGCCATTTTAACCACTTTATGTAGCTGGAAGCCTGAAAATATTTTAGTAAATGTTACCACCTACAAATTATGCATTCTTACATTATGAAAATCTTACATTGTGAAAAGCAAAGTTCCAAATAGTGCAGCAGACACTTTTCACCCATATGGAAGTTTCATTGCAGCACATACTTTACCGCGAAGTGGAAATTAATTTCTATTAGTAACAAGTGGTCAGTATGAAAGCAAGAATTCAATTGTTAAATGAAATATTAACAGCAGTGATTAATAAAGAACATGTACTTAGTGTATTTGTTGACTTTATAAAGCCTTCAATGTTGTTGATTGTCATATCATACTTCAGTGATCATCAACAGACTACAGAAATAAAGTATAAAGGCAGAGTAAAACAAAGATTACTAGTTGTTGAAGTAATGTGGAATGATCATGTATGGAGTCCCTCAAGGATTATTTTGGGAACATGTCCTATTTCTGCTCTATGTAAATGATTTCGTAGAAAGTAAAAACTGATGGAAACACAATACTCTTTGCAGGTGACAAAGATATTTTATTTATAACACACAGTGAGGAAAATCAGTGGGAAACTGGGCCATTGGTAATACAAAGGTAATTGCAATGGTTCAGAACTAATTGTCTCATCACAAATTCTGGTGAGAAAACTCTGCTGCTGAACTACCACGCCACACAATATTTCCACTCTGCAAAGTCTGTCTTTATCTTAATGAGCAAGTCTAGCTCAAATGAGATTGATACAAAATTTTTAGGCATATGTATTTAGGAGTACTTGAAATGGGAGAAGCAACTCTGAAATCTACATAAAAAACTGAATACTCTTAGAAATGCTGTAAGGACCCTTACTCAAAATACAAGGTGATATTCAGTATGACACTGTACCATATATATATAACTGTTTTTAAGAGGAACCCCATCGTGTGCAAAAAAACTTTTAGAATATACAAAAAGATTTTCATAGTGATAAAGTAAGGAGTTCAAGGAGTCCTTAAGATTGTTATTTGAAATCTGAAAATATTGCACCTACCTTGTTTTATAATAAAAAAAACTTCAACGTAAGATTATAAAATGGGAAGAGGAAGTAAATGAAAATGAAGTGAGATATGATACTGTGAGAAAAATTTAACAGAACACTGAAAGAAAAAAGTCAAAGCAAGGCATCTGGAGTAGCCATTAACTCAGTATTACTGAGCTCCATAGGAGAACATGTAATAGCAAAACTATTTCACTTTGTACACAGTTTATATGAAACAGGCAAAATACCTTCTTAATTCAAGAAGAATGTAATAATTCCAACTCCAAAGAGGGCAGCTACTGACAGGTGTGAATACTAATAAGTCATTGCAGTTTTGACACAAATTATATACAGCAGACTGGAAAGATGGCAGGAGCCAACCTTGGAGAAGATAGATCTGTGTTCCAGATAAATGTAGGCTCATGTGATGCAATACTGTCTATCACATAGCCTAGAAGGTAGGTTGAAGAAAGGCAAACCTACATTTATAGCATTTTCAAAATTAGAGAGCTTTTAACAGTGTTGACTGAAAGACACACTTTAAAATTCTGAAGGTAACAGTGATAAAACACATGTATAAAACATTGTCTAAAACTCGTAGATGAACCAGACTGCAGTTATAAGAGTACAAGGACATGAAAAGGACACAGAAGTTGAAAAGGGAATGGGACAGGGCTGTAGCTTATCCCTGATATTACTCAGTCTTTACATTCATCAAGTGGTAAAGGAAACACAGGAGAAATCTGGAAAGGTAATTAAAGTTTAAAAAGAGTTCATATGATGGAAGCAACAAAAGTAAATTACATTAAATCAAGGAATCCTGAGGTAATTAGACAGTAAAAGTAATTAATGAATTTTGCTATTTGAGCAGCAAAATCACTGATGGTGGAAGAATCACAGAAAATGTAAAAGGCCGACTAGCAATATCAAGAAAATAATTTCTGAAAAAGAGAAATTTGTTAAAATCAGATATAAAGTTAAGCATTAGAAAGAATTTTCTGAAGGTGTTTGACTGAATAGTAGCCTCTTACAGAAGCAGCACATGGATGCTACTCAGTTCAGACAAGAAGCGAATAGAAGTTTGAGAAATGTGGTGAAGATTAGATGGTAAAATCATATACCTTATAAGGAGGTATTGAACTGGATTGATGAAAGAAGAAAAGTAAGAAAAAGAAGGGATCAGTTCATATGACACATCCATTGAAATTTGATAATAGAGTGAAGATCGAAGGAAAAAGAGAGTTATAGAGACTACAGTAAGCTTTTTCAAATGATTTGTAGGTTGTAGCAGTTATGTGGAGATTAATAGGCTTGCACAGTATAGATTAGCATGAAACCAGTCTTCAGACTGAAGACCACAGAACAACAACACGAAAAACTAGACTTCACAGAAAGGATCATCTTGAAAGAAGAAAATTCTTCAAAGATATCTATGATTTTCAGTCATAAGGAATTAGGTAGATATTTAACTAGCAGCTAAGTGTAATAAGTACTCAAAAATTGACAAGATGGCATATAATATGGGAGTTGTTATACTGCCACATGCTTTCTTATCTAAAATAAATATCAATGTTATACATATTTTAAGTAAAGTTGAAACTATTCCTTCTTGATCACTGTTTCTGTCCTACCACTTAATTTTAAACCTGCTTTACCAAATATTATCAATGTTATTGTCATCTTATATTATGTTTATATTATTATTTACACTGATGTTGTTGCACTTGTAATTTGGTATTAATTACTATAAATATAAAATAACTGTATTACTGCCACAGTTACAAGTAGTTTTCCATATTACACTCTTATCCAGGGCTGGAGTACTGTCTTTCCCATTGGGCAGAAAGTGCCCAACAGTGTTGAACACACAAAATGTTTTTACATTCCTGGATTTATGTTTTCTGACTACATGCAATGAGACTTTTCGTGTGTATGGAATATTGTCTCAATTATTGCATTCTTGAGTTGGTGGGTTAAGAGCAAAGTACAGATGACCATCTTGGTTACACTGCAATGTGCCTCAGCAGCAGGTCCTGTGGTCAAAATAAGTGGTACCCAAGATGTACCATGTGATGTACCAGATTCTGTTCACTTTACACCCTCAGACAGCAGCTTGAAGATGACTGCCCATGGCCAATTGCATCTTCAGCTGTTCATGAACTGTGGCCAGCACTTCATGCACCCACACACAACATGGAGATATACTGTCCATCCTAGTACTACTAACTTAAGAATTAACTGTGAAAGCACACAGAGAAAGCTATAGATTTAACTTGCTACTCTCTTGGTGTGTCACCAATGGAGACTGGCACCTAGCTGAGCTGTAAAGCCGGCCATTCAAAAGAAATGCACAAATCTACACTTTAGAGTTGCTAAAATTCAAGGCGAAACTTCTCAAATACAGAATTTTGCAAGAAAATAAAAAATTAAATTATGGAAGCTCACAGAAAAAGCTAAACATGTAACTTGCTACGCTTTTGGTGTGTCAGCAACAGGGGCTGGAGCCCGACTGAGTTGTGACCAATGGTCGCTGGCCATTTGAAACAAACAAGTGACAACTGTACCACAGAATGCACAGATCTACACTTTACAGTTACTAAAATGGGAGTCTACACTTCTTATATACAAAAACACACAAGTAATTCTAGATTTAAAATATGAAAACACACAAAAAAGGTGAAGAAGTAACTTGCTACTCTCCTGATGTGTCACCAGTGGAGACTGGATCATGATTCACTAATTAATGCAAGCTACTGTTATGCCTTGAATCTGTGATGGATCATGCTAATTTCGTTTTGCCTTCCTGTGCTCAGAATGGAGTAGTGGAAACTCAGATTTTCAGACAGCCAAATAAAACAGGGAGACTCTGGTGGAAGGCAGGGGTATCAACTTGTCTCTAATGGGTAACTGAAAGAGTTTGGACCAAAATGCAGTGATGTGTAGTGTGTGCAGTATGTGATGAAATGTGAATGACTAGTGAGGTATTCATTTTGGAATTATCAGCTATATTTTTTTCATATTCTTATCCAGAAAAATTCATATGATACCATTTATAAACGCTAGTGTCGTTAGATATATAAGAAATTGTGTATCTTCATTTATGTTTTTTTAAAATATTTATGTTTTATTCTTAAATTTTATCGGTGTTTAATTGTTGTGTTGATATGGCATGTGCAATATCATTGTAAAATTGTGGGACTAACTAATGAACCAATAACTTATTATTGTTGTTCATTTCAGTGACCTTATAAACTCATACTTGTGTTGCTTCATACAAGTTTTTCCTACGTTTGATTATATACTATTTTTGCCATAGTCAAGGAGTTATATTATGTTTCAGCAATACATACAAACAGGACAGTGGAGCTTAAAACAGACTATCAATATCTTGACTCTAAGTTCTGGCAGAAAACCTCTTTGCACCTGACACCAGATGCATGGATCACTTGTGATACTACATTCACCAACAAAACATCTGTAAGTATTGAGTATATTTCATCTACTCTCAATTTCCTGTTGTATGTTACCACATTAAAATCTGTTTTAACTGTGTTTTAGCTCAACAAGGAAGAAGAACACTTTGAAATTAATTTTGCTTATCCTCGAAGGAATTACACAGTCACTGGGCACTATGGTTCAGATAACAATTCCTTGTCCTCGGAGGTAACACTAATGTGGGACAAGCAGGCAGATGTGAAAACTGTCACTGGTATTATTGACTGGAAAAGAATAAGTGAAATTCCAAATGCTCAACATGCCCTTATTGTCATCAAACATCCTTCATTTGAAAAGGTAAGGATAAGTTGATTTTTGAAGCAAAAGTAATGTGTTTGAAAACAAATCCAAAGCTTTCTGCCTCTTAAATATATCCTTATGTAAAATATAATTAATATATTATTGACAGTGAGTAATTGTATCAAAGCAATAAACTGTTTTTTCTCTTGACTTTAATTGCAATTTACCTGCAGCCATTAATATAGTTCAGAGTAATACACCAGCAAATTCTTTTGGTAATTCACGTGTGAAGGGAACAGTAAATGAAGAGAACTTGGATGATGAAGTATGAAGTGTTTGTGAGTACTAATCAGTTAAGTGTTTTTGAGTAATAATCAGTTAAATAGCAGCTTTTTTTCATGCTGTTACAAATTCTACAGGATCTCTGAAGCTACTTGTGCCATTACAGCATGCAAGCAAAATGCTGAGATCCTGCTTAAAACAGAGCAGGCTGGATAAACCTGCAGGGCAGACAACAATTTGAAAAAGGGGTAGATATTAACTTAACAATCAAAAAGAATTCTTGTCAAAAGTACCTGAATAATGCATATACTCACCTATTTGGTGAAAAAAATTAAAATTATATTAGGAAATATAGAAAATTAATGAAACTGAATGGAAATGGTACAAGTTACATTAAGTTATGAGTACACATGCTTACACACAAAAATCACCAGAGATGTCCACAATGTTCTTTTCAGTTATTGCATAAAATTACACTAAAAATACATATCATATATAAGCTGCTTAATTTGGTCTGAAAATAGCTGTAATATCTGCACGATTCATTAAGGTCGCAAGCCTTGATGGTGGATCAGCCAATTTTCCATGCCTCCTACATCAAAGGAACTAATTATACTGCTCTTTCTCTGGAACAGCCTTATAAGGTGCAATCCAAAATTTTCAGGACTTATGCTGCCATCTGGATAGTAGGAGTAGTAGATCTTTGCACCGCTAGGTGGCAAGAGCTGCATATCTTATGAGTCAGTGTGCAGAGTAACATTCGACTGGGAGGAAGTTTTGCATGTCCACAGTGATTTCTGTAATACTCTGTGTTTGCTCTGTAGCAATTTTATGATGGATCTGCGAACAGAAACAGACCTTCGTCAGACCGCATCTGATGATCCAACCTTCTTGTCACATGTTGTAATCAGCGACGAGAGCTGGATTTATGGTTATGACCCAGAGACAAAGCGACAATTGTCCCAGTGGAATAGCCCGTACTCTCGAAGACCCAAAAATACGAGACAGGCGAAGAGCAAAGTGAAGAGTATGATCATCTTTTTCTTTGATACCAAGGGAATTGTGCACAAAGAATTCATCCCACCCAACCAAACAGTGAATTCCGCATGCTACTGTGATGTTTTGTGACACTGTGAAAGTGTGTGGTGATGACGGCCCGACCTTTGGTGCCAAGGGAACTGGCTGCTACATCACGACTATGTGCCCTGTCACACATCCTTCCTCATCAGGACCTTTTTGGCAAAAATAACATGGCGGTTTTACCCCACCCACCATACTCACCAGATTTGGCACCTTGCAACTTCGCGCTACTCCCAAAACTGAAGCTCAAGTTGAAAGGCCAATGATTAGACACTCTAGAGAGGATTCAAGAAGCATTGCTTGTGCTGATAAGCCCCCTCAAAGAACATGACTTCCAGAAAACATTTGACCAGTGGCAGAAGTGCTGGGACTGGTGTATATGTGTGGATGGGAACATCTTCGAGGGTGAGGGTGATGGTGACCATTAGTCCAAAGGTAAGGTTTTCAACAGATGGCAGCACCAGTCCCAAAAATTTTGAATATACTGTAAGTACCTCATATACTGTAAGTACCACTACAACTTTATTATAGGGTTCACGCAACTCTCAAGCATTTATGAATACATAGGATCTGCCCAAGTATTTTTCAAGATGAATCATTCTTTGCTTCCCTACACAAAGCCAGTGTGTTTATAGCATGCTTCCACCAAAGATCACATATGCAATTCCATGGGCTAGACATCTCAGTCATACACCCTCAGATCTCTTGACCATCCACACAATTATTCTCATTTCCTGTTGCTTCTTAACACATTGGAGCCGAAAGACATTATAGATATTTTCACTATGTTTTAACCATAAAATCTGATGGACGTATGTCATATGTTCTTTACTTCTGACTTATTTGTTTGTGATTTAAATATGTGTTTTACATTTGTAAATGGCGAGAATAATTGTTTGGCTTGTTGTAAATGCAATGTTGATGGCTAGCATGTGCCAGTCTCTCGTGAATGGTACCAGTGTCACGTGAACTGTGTGCATGCTCAGAATATTGTTGAAGGTTGTTTTGTTCTATATCTTGTGCGGGGTTGTGATATTATCTGCATTCTTCCCATGTGTAACAACATATAAATAGTGAATATGGATAACAAACATCACTTGTCAGACTTAGATATTGAAGAACTCTTAAACAATGGCAATGAAATTGACAATCTTTCGGGCGACATTAGCGATTTTTCAGAAGACAACGATGACTCATGTGAGCTGGAGAGTGAAATCTGTGTTGCTGATAGAAATGATGTTAGTGAGTATGAAGAAGCTAACACACAAGTTTCTGTTAGTCAGGTTTGTCATTCATTTCAATAGCCTGCCCTTCATAATGAATAGTGTCATTTTGATGCACTCCGTGAATTACCTCTGTTTGAAGAAATGAGTGGAATTCAGGTTCCTGGTCATACATTATCAACAGAACTAGACTGTTTGTTGCAATTTTTAGATCACAGCATGTTTCTAAAATTAAAGTCAGAGACAAATATATATGCTACTGATAATATTTCCGAACTTCACCATCAGAACAGAATTAAACCAAAATCTTTATAGTAGAAGTGGAGAGCAGTGAGGATACATGAAGTATATCAATTTTTTGCAACTGTTTTGCATATGTGTATTGTAAAGAAACCTAAACATAGGGGTACATTGGTCTGAAGACCCTGTGCTTGGTTCATCATTTGCTTCTCAGCTAATGTCACGTGAGAGATTTTTTGCCATATTAAGGATACTGAATGTTAACAATAACGCACTATGGATACCTTAACAACAACCAGGCCATGGTCCTCTGCATAAAATAAGACCTGTTTTGGACCTTTTCACAGAAAGATGCAGAAAAGTGTTTTATCCATCACAAAATCTGACTGTGGATGAAGCACTATGTCCTTTTTGAGGAAGAACTGCATTCCATGTGCATATGAAACACAAACCAGAGAAATATGGGATAAAACTGAATGTTATAAGTGATGCTCAAACAGGCTATATGTGCAATGCTGAAGTTTATACTGGAGGGAAAATTCTGTCAAATCCCTGCTCCTGAGGCTATGTTCCTCTTACTTGGGAAAATGACGTGGTATACATGACCAGGTTTTATACAAGTCCAGCAGTCCTTGAAGAGCCATGGGAAATAAATGCATTGGAAGTTGGAACTGTGATGAAGAACAAGATAGGTTTGCTTAGAGACCTAATAAATCAATAACTAAAGAAAGGAGAAAGGATTTTTTGTCACAAAGGACACCTTTTCTGCTTGAAATGGAAAGACAAACATGATGTTCACATGTTGTCAACACAGCATAAGATGACTGCTTCACAGGTCAGAGTAAAAACCAGGAGTGGATATGTTGAGGCAGTAAAGCCAGACGTTATACTAGACTACAACAGGTGTTGACAGAGGAGACCAGCTGATGAGTTACTATCCTTTCCAGTGAGAGACTGTAAAATGGGGGAAAAAGAATTTCTTCCATATTTTTATGAGGGCAGTGGTGAATGTCACCATTATTCACAATATCAAAATGTCAAAAAAGTGTGCATTATCAGATTTTATCCATAAATCAGCAAAGCAATTGGTTCAACAATGATGAGTGGAGCTAAATAGAGACACACATTCAGCATCTGGAACTGCAAGTGCAAACAGACTCACAGCATGTCATTTTCCTGAGAAACTGCCACCAACAGAAAAGGAAAGAAACCCCTCAAAGTTGCAAGGTCTGTTGGGAACAAGGGAAAGCTATAGGAAAGATAGTGAGGAAAGAGACCAAATGCTTCTGTAGGCCATGTAACACAGGCCTTTTGTGTTCCTGAGTGTTTTGAGAGATTCATTCTCTAATTTGTAAACACGAGGAAAAAAAATATTTCACAATAAAACACTGTACCTATAAATAAAGTATTTAGTATTTCCTGCTGACAAGTGATGTTAAATCAATAGCCTACCATTCCCCCATGACTTATGAAATTTTTTTTTCCACTTTGGGGAAAAATAAAAATGCTGAAAAACAGTATCTTTATGGTAATACCTACAAATCCTTGTATAATTTATTTGTGCTAGACATATACATATTCATAAAGAGGAAGTATGGAAGGTTAAGCTGCTATACTGCCTAAAGAGGATAAGTAGATTAGTAAATTTATTATAAAATTGTAAATTGTAACACATTTCCTCAGGATCTAGGTATTAGCTGGATTGCCGACCCATTAGGCTCCAATGTGGTAAAATGGAACACCTTAAGATTACCACATAATGGAGCTACACTTAACACAGACTATCTATGATGCAGCCTAGTGGCCAGTATGATCAAAATTTAACATAAAAATTTCTTTGTTTTAATACTGTGGAGCAGGCCCTCTTGTAAGTGTAAAATACATAGACATAATTATGTCATATGAGCTGACTGTTTCATTGGACAGCTGATATGAATTAAGTCAAGATTCACCTCTCAAACCCAATGCTTCCTCTTGACAAATTACCTGTGGCACCCACTCAAAAATGTGGCACTTCAGTTGACAAAATCATTAAGAATTAAGAATGGCTGACAGAATGTTGACAGTTTGAAGCAAGTTTAGTTTTGGAGAGAGCCGATTTCTTGCATATTTCATTTACTCCAAACTGGGACACATAAACATTTTTGCTACTTGTCACTACCTGAGAATTCTTGAGATACCGAGCAGGAGAAAGCCTGGTACAGATATCTTTACTTGTTAAGATACTTTTGTGATGTAAAAGATGTTTTATGATCCATAGCCTCTGAGAGATATTTGCAGACTCATGATTTCATAACAAGGTCATGCAATGACTGAGAATTTTAATAGAAAATTCTGACCTCACCTGCTACCGAAAGTGATGTTTTAATATAAATAAGCTGTGAGGACAGCAGATACGCTGGACTTTGCAGCAGGTCTTGATTTTATGAACTTTCAGTATGCTGTATGTAGGTTGTGTCTAGCATAGAATCAATGTGTTTGACCTCAAGAACCCTGTGCTAACTTTTGCGGGCCATGAAAAAATGCTCAAATTGTGCTGCTTTTTTCTCCATATTTTTTTTCCTGTGACAAGAAGCCTTCAGCCCTTTGTTATAGAGCATGGATACTGCATAAATACCAAGATACAGAGCTTCAAAGGAATGACAAAATTCTTGAAAAAGTGTGTGTGTGTGTGTGTGTGTGAGAGTGAGTCAGACACAGACAGACAGACAGACGGAGAGAGAGATAGACAGAGAGACATGTTTCAGCCTTGTAATTTTGATTGTTGTACATTTTTAAAAGTATAATGACATGATGGAAGGTGCCTCTAATGATCAACACTAACCATACTTACCATTGAGAACCCACATCCCCTTCCCTCTCTCTAACCCTGTTCTCAATAGGATGTTCATTTTGCTAAGGCTGCATAAAAATGGCAAGAAACTCTTGTTTCTCATGGTAGGTGCTTCTAAATGTCAAAATTTAGTAACCCCGAAAGCACCCCTCTGCCTCTACTTATATAATTTCATTTCTTACCAGTTAAGTGTACTATATTTAAAAAATGAAAGCTACTGTTAATGGAAAAAGTAAAATATAACACAATACAGATTCACCCAAAGAAGTTAATGCCTTGAGCCCTATGTGGCTAATCAAATTGAGTCTTATAGTGTCACAAGAAGACTTTCCCCTGCTTCAGAAATTTGATGTGCCGTTACACCTGGCTGCTTGAAAATGCAGATGGGGTAAAAGTCAGACAGGGAAGTGTTTTCCATGTAAAGGGTGCTAACATTCTTCTTCAGTTTCCCAAAGGGGACTGAGGTAGTGCCACAGTTGCTTGCTGTGTGAAATGAAAGAACAACCAGAGGATTAAATTTTTATGATGTCGATGCATACAGAATACTGAAAGAATATCCCACCCACTCTTCAGGAAACAGATGTAATTTTGTAAGAGGTTAGTGTTGTCAGCAATATAAGGATACCAATGTCATCTTATGGATCATCTATTGTCTGCTTAATCACAATGCTCTTTGCAGCCATTTCAGCCATCGAAATGAGCTTGCTTTTGGTAGTTTCATCTGATACACATAATTCTTGTGACACTGTAATGGATTAGTGCAGTAAAGCATGCTACTTTGGTTCTTTGAAACAGATGTCACTAGGATATCCATCAGAAACTACTGTGATATTATATCCACAGTGTTTTTGCACACTGATTTGAACATAGCTGTTGAGTCATATACAACAGTATGTAAAAGGTATCCACCAGCAATTATCGCACATTTCGTCCTTGGGCATACTGTTCTCAGTCAACACATACATTGGAGAAGGTGCCATTTCAAATCTCAACAATTCTCTCAGGTTGCCATCAGACTCATTGGAAGAGAGTAAGGGGAAGGACTTCTCTATCTGGAATTTTTAGACACGTCAGAATGAAGTTAGAGCAGGGCCAGTTTAAGAAAATATTTCCACACTCTTGGTAAGACCTTTAAAAATAAATTTCAATCTAGTTTGTGTGTAAATGGATTGATTTTACCACTAATTACGACAAATATTGTTTTTTGCCATAAAGGTGCCTCTAGCACTCCTGTCTGCTTGGCACTCCAAGTGATCACTTATGTAGCTTGGCTCTTAAATTGATCCTGGAATAAAGTATCAACCTTATTATTATGTTTGAACTTCACATCTTCCAAATATTCACATCATTTTCTTCATTCTGTTGATGCCAATTTCTTGTGGTAAATAACAGGTCACCGTTTTGTAATCACTTGTTCCTGTGCTAAGTTACATTACCCCCGTAGTCTCTAGGGACTGTGTATGTTCTGGAAACCCTGGTTGCATATCTACATGTTGTTCAGATGTTCCTGAAAATACCTCAGTGAACATCTCTATTTGTTTGCAGAAATATTGGAGACAGAGTATACCCAAAGTCCATCAAGACATTCACTATCCTTTATGGAGCAGCCATAAGATAGCCCTCTATAGCTCTTCACTGTCATCATTAGGACCTGCTTCTGGTCATGTCTGATCAGATGAAGGACCAGAATTTTTTAGAATGATGTATATTGAAGTAGCCTTCAGTAATGAGTTTGTATAATTCCAAGGTATCTTTGTTGCCCTTCTTCCTTATTATGTCCTGGTAGTACAGTAGTGCAGTCTTAGCATAGATCAAGTGACCTACTGCATGGAAGTATTGTATCATTTCCTTTACACATTCTATATGCAGGTTCCAATCGCACACATACTCAACTTTAATGAAATTGTTCATTAAAGTACACATGCCAAGGTACTGAAACCACATCACAGCAGAAAGACCATAATGCTGTGTGAAGAAATCCTTTTTTTCAACAATAGCTCATGCACAGTGGGGGGTGGTGATGGGATGGTGGAAGGTACCAACTCCTTCAGGTTCTCAAAGACACCACCTCACCTGGCCACCCAACACTCCATATCAATACAGAAACAATTGTCCCATTGATAGGGACAGATGGAGGAT
This sequence comes from Schistocerca gregaria, assembly GCF_023897955.1. Taxonomy (NCBI): domain Eukaryota; kingdom Metazoa; phylum Arthropoda; class Insecta; order Orthoptera; family Acrididae; genus Schistocerca; species Schistocerca gregaria. The sequence goes on from NC_064931.1 coordinate 830,187,545, forward strand.
TTGGGGGATGGGGCGGGGAGGGTGTCAGCTTCTTGGCAGTATTATGTTGACCATTAGGGGACATGTACAATTATGCTTTTAAAATGTTGTAAAATTCAAGTTGTCTATATCTCCACTCCACACGTCACCTTGCAATATCTCGGAGGGTACTTTATGTACCACTGGTACTTTCCCCCTTTCCTGTTCCAGCTGTGAATAGCTGGGAAGAACAGTTGCCAGTTATCCTCAGTGTCAGCTCAAATTTCTCTGATTTTATTCACATGATCTATTCACAAGATATAGCACTTTTAACAATAAATGACAACTGGATTCATAATGCCTCTCTTGCAATGTCTGCCATAGTAGTTGTTTGATCACCTTTGTGATGCTTTTTTCTTTACTACATGATCGTTTAATGAAACACAATGCTCTTCTTTGGATCTCTTCTATGTGGTGTATCAGTCATTCTGGTACAAATCCCATTTTGATAAGCAAAATCCAAGTACATGTCAAATAAGTGTTTTTAAAAGCTGCTTGCTTTCTTGGTGGACTACATTTACTGAGGATTCATCCAATGAATCTCAGTTTGGTACCTGCCTTGCTCACAGTTATTTTTATATGGTCATCCCACTTCAAATCACTCCATATGCATGCACCTAGGTATTTTATGGAAGTAACTGCTTCCAGTGACTTTTCTACAATTGTGTGATGCAATTGGGTTTTCACAATATGTTACATTTCTTTATGTTTAGGCTCAATTGCCACTTGCTGCATCAAGTGTCATTCCTCTGTGGTCTCCTTGCATGTCACTATGATTTTCTGACCGTACAACTCCTCTGCATACAGCAGCATCATCCACAAAAAGCCTTATGGAACTTCTGATGTATGTTTTGTAGTGGAAAGTAATGGTCCTATAATACTCCCCTGTGGCACATTCAAAGTTACCTTTACATATAAAGCCTTATTTTTGTTTATAATGACAGTTCGTTTTCTGTTTGTGAGAAACTCTCCAATCCTGTTACACACTGGATCTGATATTCCATATGCCTGTATTTTATTCATTAGCCAACAGCGCATATCTGTTCAAATACCTTCTGGAAGTCAAGGAACAGGGCACCTATCTGGACAGCTGTTTCTACTGATTTCTGGGTTTTGTGGGTTAACAAAGTGAGTTATGTTTCACATGATCATTGATTCCAGGACACATATTGTTTCCTACAGAGGAGATTTTTGGCCTCCTTTAATGTCATAATATGTGAGTATAAGTCGTGTTCCAAAGTTGTACAGCTGACTGACATCAGAGGTATAGGCTTATAGTTCTGCGTGTCTGTTCGATGACCCTTCTTGAAAATGGGAATGACCTGTTCTTTTTTTTCCAATCGTATGGAGTACTTTATGCCTCCCAAAATCTATGGTACAGTACTACTAGAAGAAGGACAAATTCTTTCACATACTCTAGTAAATTCGTATTAGTATTGTATTATGTCCAGTGGCTTTCCTTCTGTTGAGTGATTTCAGTTGCTTTCCTATTACATGGTCACATATTTTGAAATCATCCATTGTGTCATTTGTGCAATGATTTAAAAGAGGTGCCACAGTGGGATCTTCCGTTGTGAAACAGTTTTGGAAGATGATATTTAGTATTTTTGCTTTTTCTGTGTCATACTCCATTTCATTGCCATTATGGTCACAGAGTGTCTAAACAGATGGCTTTGGTCCTCTTACTGATGTAACACAAGACCAAAGCATCTAAAGATATTCTGTCAAGTCAGTAGGCAGAATTCTTCTTTAAAATCCTCATAATGCTTCATATGTTCCTCTTTTTATGCTAATTATGGCTTCACTTTTGTTTTGTTTGTTTGTTTGTGATGTTTTAGCTAAATTTAAATTTGCAGTGAAGCTCTCTCTCTTTGCTTTTGTAGCAGTTTTCTAACATGGCTGTTGAACCACAGCAGGTTTTTTTCCATCTCTAACAACTTTTCTTGCCACATACCTCTCTAAAGTGTATTGTACAACAGTCTTGAACTTTGTCCATTTATACTCAGCACAGTTACTGTTGTAGATGAAATTTTCATCCTGACAGCTAATACCAAAATGTGCAATTTTGCAAATTATGTGATGTAAAAAGACTTTTCAGCCCTGAAAATTGTGGGAATTTAATATTCTACAAGAAAGGTGTAAGTGCTTTTGTCATACAATGCAGGAGGCATAAGACGTAAACCAAATACTCAAGAAAGTGCCAGCATTTTGAAGTTTTTCTCTTCTTCCCAACTTAGGATGGACTTCTGAGGTTGAGAACTTGGATTCTTCACTACACACAGCCTACCACACAACATACTAAAAGTTCATGAAGTTCAGACCTTTTGTAAAGTATTTGGTTCGAGTACATCCACAAATGGCAAAAAGCATTGTACTGGAATGTTCTGTAGCTTTATATATACCATATTTGTTCTGGCCAGAGGCAGTTCGCTCCATGCTCTTGTATGTGCAAGTGCTGAATAAACCTTTGTTAAGTTAAGTAAGTGTTCATCATTCATCTACTTACACCTTCCTCTATGTGACAAACTGCAACACAGTTTATGACTGTGTTAGCTGAAGCAGTAATGAAGGAATATTTATGGGATCATAATTGTGAAACAACTATGGAACAGTTCAATATAATTTTATTTATGGTTGGCACACTTTGCACATAGACACACACACTTAAGGGTTAACTAAAAATACTCACCTTATAGACTTTTTGGATCATAAGCTGATTAATATTCATGCTTATGGGGTATGATGTCTAGCATCCCATAAAAACTTTCCTTACATTGTGCTTTCTTTAACCTCTTTGTCTCTTTTTGAGTGGCTATAACACCAGGGACAAAGTCTTTCTCTTCAGGTAACATGACACTGTACCATACATCATTGCTGAGTCAGTAATGGAAACAAAAATATGCAGTTACAGGCATTATGGTGAGGTTATGCAGTTATTAGGAATTATTAATTAACACAAGACAAATTAGTTTCCTCATGTGTATTCTCTGTATCATATACAGCCTGACAGTTACTGAACTATATGAAAGAAATCTAAATTAGTTACAAACTACAGTGTTCACACACTTTATTCAACATGTAAACATCACTACAGATATTCTGATTTAGGGTATGACATGTTCAATATGCCATCATTGGCGATGATGTGGTGCAAACAAATAGTGAAATTCTGCCTGACCCACTGAAGTGTCAGAACATCAATGCTGACGATTACCTCCTGAATGGCTGTTTTCAGCTCAGCAATGGTTTTGGGGTTATTGCTGTACACCTTGTGTCTAATATAACACCACAAAAAAGAGTTACAAGTGTTCAGATCTGGAGAATATGGTGGCCAATGTAGGCCCATGCCAGTGGCCTCTGGGTATCTCAGAGCCATAATGCGGTCCCCAAAGTGCTCCACCAGGACAATCAAATACTATCCTGTTTTGGTGGTGTCGAGCTCCATCTTGCATGGAACACATCTTGTAGAAAACAGGGACACTTTTGGAAATGAGTATGAAATCATCTTCCAAAACATTCACGTAACATTTGGTAGTCCCTGTGCCATTCAGGAACACTGCACTGATTATTCCATGACTAGACATTGTACACGACACAGTCAACTGTTGAGGGTAAAGAGACCACTCGATCATGAAATGCAGATTCTCAGTCCACCAAATATGCCAATTTTGCGTATTGATGCAACCATCCAAATGAAGATGGGCTTTGTCGCTAGAGCACGGTATGCATGTGCATACTAATTCGCATCATGCCCCATGGCCAACCATGATGTTTGAACATCCTAACACAAACTGTTCAGAAGCTATGATGATTTTATTTAATAAAGTTCAATAATTGCCACTCTGTACATTAACACACATTCTAGAACAGAAGTACATTGCAGCTGAGATAGCAGTAACAGAGTAGTAGTAGTAATAGTAGTAGTAGTAGTTTTATTCTCACTTAGATCACTTTTCCAAGGATATTGGACATGTTTTGATATTAAAATTTAAGAATAATTAAAATGAAGTAATTCTCATAGACATTTACATACTTACAGATGTAGTATGACAAAGATGGGTAGTCAGTTAGGGAAGCCATGGAAAACATATATCAAGATGGGTGGATGAAGGCTCCAATCTTCATCCTCCTGAATACAAGGCCGCTCTATTTGAAACTGTGATGCCTAATTTGGTTTATCCATAGTGTATTATGCTGTTTTACACAGTTATTTAATAATGTAAAAGACTAATACTGCATTATTCATTCATTTCTCACTCCTTGTCGCTTCACACTCTACACGTACCATACACACATTGTTTCATAACCCTACACATATCATCAGCTGATGCCAGGACCTTTTTGTGGACTGCAACTTATCATTTGCTAGCCTGATGAACTGAGTCAACATCCCTATGTAATGAGTGAAATGTTGAGCTCAGAAGGAGAGTAAGATGTTAGTATTATACTTAGCTATGGTTGTAAATTTTTTCAGAAAAGAAAAAAGGGAGGGAAAAATAGTGAGAAAGTGTTATGAGGAATGTTGGGTATTATTATTATTATTATTATTATTGTTATTGTTATTTATATCTGTTAAATTTTTTAAGGAAACTGCTATACTGTGTTATCTACGTAATCCTTCAATGTATGGCATGTACTGCTTAACAGGTACTTTTTAATTGCCTTTTTAAATACCTTTGTTTTAGAAATTTCTTTTATTAAATGAAACAACAAGTTCACTGTTACCAGACACCGTTTTATTTATTTCCATGATGCGTTTCGAAGGTTTAAACCTCTATCATCAGGTGGATTTACATTAGTAAGTATTATATTTATGTGTGTGTTGTGTTACGATTTTTGGAGGAACTTGTGACACTGCCTAGTGGAGAAACAAGACACTATTTCAGAATATGGTTTAGGATTACTTTTGACAAAAAGATTGAACTGATATCTAATGGTAAACATTAAATAAGTAAACTACAGTACCTTCAGTGGTCACCGGTTCCTTTTGCTGTCGTAACACATCACATGTATACTGCCACATTTGTAAACAAATATGGCATAAGGAATCAGCTGGCTGTAAGGATCGTATAGCAGAAGAGAAGACATAATCGCCAAGTGCAAAGAGTATACATCGTAACAACATTATTACAGAATAATTGCTTTAAGCATTTGGCGGTGTTTGTTTTGAGGTGTCAAATATATGTGTGTACTTCAGGTGGTATATAAATCCAATTCTGACAAGCTAAAACCGCCAAACATTCGTACTTGTTTATACAATCAGGTGAAATGTTAAAATGGCTTAAACTTCATACTTGTTGATAACAATTAGGTGAAATGTTACAGACTTAAATTACAATGATCATATTGGCTACAACAGTAAAGTCATACATACATTACACTCTTTGATTGGGATTAATAAACAGATGTGAAGTGAGGGGCTGGAGGCAGAAGGAGAGGTAGAGAGAGAGAGAGAGAGAGAGAGAGAGAGAGAGAGAGAGAGAGAGAGGGCTGACAAGGGGTACAAGCTGTTGGTGTGATGAATTATCTGTGAATGAGGTCAATCTCTTGTACTCTTGGTAGCTGTCAATATTTATGGTAAATATTAGGTGTTTGTGTGTGTGTGTGTGTGTGTGTGTGTGTGTGTGTGTGTGTGTGTGTGTGTGTGTGTGTGTATGTGTGTGTGTGTGTGTGTGTGTGTGTGTGTGTGTGCATTTTTAAGTGTGTAGGCAGTTGCTGAAAACAATAGCATATTTCAGTTGATCAGGGAAAATGCCCTGTTCCGGAGAGCTATTACACAGGTGGCTTAGAATCTTACTTATCTGTTGAGAACAAGCTTTCAGTATTTCGCTGGAAATGCCATCAATTCCATGTGAGTTTTTGTTTTTAAGCAAGTTTATTATTGTCCTAGTTTCAGAGGGAGAAGTGAGTGAGATTTCAATTGTTTCAAATTGCATAGGTATGGCCTCTTCCATTAACAGCCTAGCATCCTCTAATGAACACCTGGATCCTACTATATCCACAACATTTAGAAAATGATTATTAAAAATATTTTCAGCTTCTGACTTTTTGTTCATAAAGTTTTCATTCAATTTGATGGTAATACTGTCTTCCTGTGCTCTTGGTTGGCCTGTTTCTCTTTTAATAATATTCCAAATTGTTTTAATTTTATTATCAGAGTTGCTGATTTCAGACATGATACACATACTTCTGGATTTTTTAATAACTTTTCTTAATATAGCACAGTGTGTAACTAAATGGCACTGTCCATTAAACACTGATGATAGGAGTCTAAGGGAATAACATTGTGCTTGCAAGTATGTTTGTGTGTTCACACTATTTCAACTGAAGGTCAATATTCATTGCTACAAATTTTGCATTTGTTTATGTAGAGGCACCATCTACGTTTAATTTAACATTGTCATTATTTCTTATCAAACTGGAATTCCTGGTATTAGTTTTGTTTATGTTCAATGTCTCCTTATTGGTTATTGACCAACTGTAAACTTCATTGTGAGTTTCATTTGCTTTCTCTGCAAGGACTTCTCTTGTTTTCTCAGTGACTATAATATTGCTGTTGTCAGAGTTTTTCTGCATGACTAATAGTACCGATACTGAGAAAGTCATTGGTGTATATCACGAACAGCATTAGTCCTTACATGCTACCATGAGGAACTCCTATATTAATTTATTTTGGCTCTTATAAGTGTTTTGCTAAAATTATACTTATGTGAGCTATGTCTTTTCTACTCTTTGTACCATATCTGCAAAACATCATCAGAACCACTCATAAGCTACCCTCTTATTCCTAATGCCTCTAACTTATTTAGTAGAATGTTATGGTCAACAGTATAAAAAGCGTTAGTGAGATCTAAACATATACCTGTGACACACTCATGTGTGTCAAGATTGTCAAGTATCGCCTTTGTGAATTCTACTATGGCTTATTTTGTAATTGTACTGCAGTGGAAACGAAACTATGATTCAGTTAAAAGTCTTATTTACTCAAGTAAATCATTACTCTCTCTTTCATAATTAATTATTTTTGAGGATGGTGGATCCCAAACTCTTTAAAATGAAAGTTCATGCAGGAACTTCTTCCTTTCAGAGTTCAGAAAGATCACAGCTGTTGCCATCATTAACTACAGCATACCATCACAGATATTTTCACTCAAATGAGTCAATAAAATTACCATCAAGTAAATTCTACACTTGGAACACAATGCTATTCGGGCTGTGAAAATTAAATGTATTATTATGATCTACCTGAACAAAAATTTTAGATGTTAACTACTATCACTAATTGATAATGAATTCAGTGGCTGTTAGTCAGATGGGTCTTTGGCAATTCCACTGACACTGAGGTGCATCTACTGCTTCTCCAAATACTTATTGTAGCATATTTCACCTTACTATTCATTTATTTATTTTCAAATGAACTTCTTGTAAACAGTGAATATCCCATTAAACTTACTTTTTCTGGTTAATATTCTGTAAAATATATCTGTAATGTGATCCATGTTCCAGATAGTCTGATTGCAGTATTATGTCAGAAAATTATGTTATAATATTGATATACTATTTTGTAATCAATAATTTAGGTCACATAAGTCATTTATTAAAACTATGTAAAGCACATTGAAATAAAACACAAATGACACAAAGTTTGTAATAGTCACTAATCTTGTAAATTTGCCAGGACTACACCTGAAAACAATTAGTAGTAGCACAACATAAATTATGGTGATGAAAACCACTCATTGGCAAGGCTGAAATTAGTCACTCAGCTGAAATGTCTCACAGTTTGCTGGAGTAGAAATTAATAGCTATAGGTAGACAGCAGTATATTCTGATCCCAAGCAGCCCCAGTCATAAGACAGTTAAGTTCAAACAATAAATGGTGATCCACAGAGTTGTTATTAATACATTAATCGCTAACAAAACAGAAGTGAGCTGGGCCCGCTACCATTTGGTCTTAAAGCGGTTGGTTGATGGGCCCATTTGACTTTCTGGCCAGAGGTGCTGTGTTGTTCACCACTTCACCACTTGTAATTCATTGATAAGTCCACTGGAGTTATAAGATACTTTCTATTAGAACTGTTGTCACTCATGATATATCAAAATAAACTATCAATATATCACTGAAAAAATATCAATGCTTATAAAAATATTGATTGCACATTAAAAAATAACTGCCACTATAAGAGCTGTACATTTAAGTATTGGTTTATTATTAGATAGTCTGTAAACAAGCAGCCTGCTTGTCCCCCCCCCCCCCCCCCCCCCCCCATTAGGGCAAGAATTGAAAGAAACACAATACACATTCACACTTGGCAAAGCCACACATGGTAACTGCATGTAAGCGGCAGAATAAAAGGTGTCCAATGGCTCTGTCATTCACTTTCGTCACTTATCTGATTTGTTCGGAACACTTCATGTTGACTTCTCTATTTTTTACTTCTGCAAACACCAGTGAACTAGCAGTTATACTGTAAAAATTGCATGGTAAAGTTAAATGTTGCAGTTTGTGTTGGTAGTGCTGAGCGCCAATTACGTCAGCATTTGCCCTGACACATCTCCATCCACAGCAAAGACCAATCTTTTCTTTTAGATTTGTGTTCACCATTTTCAGCAACTGTTCTTGAAGGATTCTGATGTGAAGAATTGCACACTGGTTGCATAAAAAATAGTTTTTTTAATGCAACTGGTGTTATATTTCTTCAAGTATTTTTCCTGGAAAAAATATCAATATATTGATATTTTATCAACAGCCCTTCTCTCTATGTGACTGTATCCCAGTTTTCAACACATGAAAATTTCCTGAAGTTTTGTTGGGGACTAAATTAACACCAATACTGTGTCATAATTAATGATATTTATCTTCCACAATTTTCATGTGTCTAGCAGTATTTACTATACATGTTATTATTACTAATCTTTGAAATAAAAGCATTCATAATTTTAAACTTTAACTGTCTAATTATTTGTGTGACACTATATAATCAATTTTTGTTTCTTTTTGTAGGATGTTACTCTGAATGGTCACTACCTGAGTAATGAAATAGACATTATGAATGTTAACATGGACCTTGAATATTCTACAGATCCAGAGAAAAAGTTTTCAGTATCTGGCAGGTTATTAAATAACTCAGACAAGAAAAGAAGGAATTATGGGTTTGAGCTGATGACTAGCCATCCTGATACAAGGTATACCTGTATTTTGTTTGTCTTCTAGATGAAAGTAAACATAGTGGTGATTTGTAGTTTATATATGTTTAACGAAAGCTTTCTTTACATTAGTGCATTTGCATTGAGACATTTTCTGTAAACTAGCTGTAATACTTGCCTTTAATAGGTAGAGTATAACTTCTGCATCTAATATTACTAAATTGGTTGTAGATGGCTTATCCCTTGTAGCACATTAAGTAACTATTAGTTTCTTGCTAAAAATTAATTGGGTTTTTAAGTAAGTTTATAAATAACAAACAAAACACAATTGAATTAAAGTTGACTTATTGGCACATTTATTTTGATTAAATCACATGTGGGTAGTGACCAGTTTGCTTTACACTTATTTTTATATTTCTCAAATACCAGGCCAGCTAATACACTTTGTGAACTTTATTATTGGTAAGATATGCTGTATGAGACATTCTTGCTTCTTACTCGTTAATCTTCCATACATCACAGTTCCTAAGACAATTCATATAGAGAGTCACAAACACATGTAGCATAGGACTGACTTTTGCATTCACTTTGCAAAAGAGATGTTAACTGAGTGGATTCTTACTGTGAACATTTTACACAAACATGTTATAGTGATGATTGCCAACCACAAACCTTCAGACACATTATTACATGATGTAATTGTATTGAATGCTACTGCCAAGTGAGATGATACAGTGGTTAGCTCATTGTACTCACATTTGGGAGGATAAAATTTAAAATCCCCACCCAGACGTGCAGATTGAGGATTTCTGTCACCCCCTTTGTTGCTCTAGACAAATGCTGGGATCGTTAAATTGAAAAAAGTGAGGCCAATTTGCTTCTCAATCTTTACATAATCTGAGCCTGTGCTCCATCTCTAATGACCACAATGATGACAGGACATTAAATAACACTTTCTCTCCATGAACACTTGGACCAGACTACAACATTGAGATGTTAATTGACATGTGGCTAGGTACAGACATTTTACACATAATTGCAGGTACTGACAGAGATACAGTTGCTTGTTGAAAATTAGGATTTCACTGCTTGTGGCAAACCTCTAGGCCATCAAAATCTGTCCTCAGTAAAACACAGATGGAGTGTGTGCATTCCTCATTCTACAGATGGACAGCACACTCACTGTTACTAGATGCACCATGTCTATGTCCGAGTAGCAGTCATTCCTCACCAGGTGGCACTGCTCTTGCCTAAATGATTTTATATCGGTAGTAGGTTGGTGGTCATAGTATTCTGGCTGATCAGTGTAGATAATAGTGTGATAAATGGAATACTTTTTACTGTAGATGAGTGGATGGAATACAGCAGAGTGAATATACTCATTTCTTCAGCATTACTTCCATATAAGAGGTCCTTGACAGCATCCTAGCAGTTTGTGTGGTCATGAAGGCAGTGACCTACTACCTCAGCATAACTACCCTGTGTGCTAGGCTGTGGGTTTCCACTGCAGCAGAATAACAGCAGCTTGTGGGTGGCCTTACTGATGCAAGGATGGCATCAGCCTATCTGTTGGTATGCTTATGCTGGCTTCCTGGCAGCCTCCAACTGTTGGTTAGGAGCACATTCACTTGTTCTAAATCCAGGACCACCAGGGTCAATCTGAGTGTCAGAGGATAAGACCGTGGAGGTGACTAACACTTGATGGTACCAGCTCAAGAGTCGGGACCATCATATGTAACTAGCCACTCATACAACTCATAGTTAGTGGTTAGCTGAAGGTACTGTTAGGCAAATTTGAAGCTTCTCAGCCTCAAATTGCACCATCAGCTGGTGTGGAGACTGTCAAAGTGCCAGCTAAGACAGAAGCCCAGGAACCAATTCAAGTACAAGTGCTGGTAATCACTGAGCAGTGAGCATTTATAGTTGCTCCAGACAAGTATTTCATTACATGAGACCCTCACCTGTCTCATAGTTGGCTACAGATGTGCAACATTGCGCCATGACAGTTGTGTACCAGACGACTGCTGTGGCAGGCTGCTGTATTGCAGTGTACTACACCACTAATATTTTAGCAGTATTATTTCTCAATTGGCCCATCAGCATGCCCTACATGAGAAGTCTGGTCTGTGGTTGATGCCACAATGCTTCATTCCCCTGTAGAAGAATTCAGTGCACTGACTTTCAGACTGCTGCTATGTCTACATTTTTCCCCTGCTACTATGACGATTCTTCTCTAATATCCTTATTTACACTTTCTACATTGACGGTTCTTCTTCCCTGTACACTCTGTTACACAACATATGGCAACTGGCACATCCACATTTATTCAAAACTTAAGAATGACCAACTGGGTTAGTATCTAATTGACTGATGGACATAGGTTTTACAAGCAAGGACAAGGATCAAGATGGTTCCTGAGGATAAAATTCCTATTACCATGATCCATTGCTGGTACCTGCACCAGTTTTATTTAAAATGGTGGAACATCTTTCCTGCACTTGTTTTTTCCATTCTGTGCTGCTATAAGCTCATTGAGAGAACTTTGTATTGTGTTATCTAGGTTATTATTCACTTATGTTAGTTGTCTTCTGGCATTATGAGGTATTATTGGGTAAATACAGAAGATGATATGTTAGGTTCAGAGCTGTAGACCCTACATTGTTCCTGGAAGCCCAAACACTGGTTCTGTCACACTGACAGATATTTCTAGCTCTCTCCACTAACGTCTTGATAACACCCTAATTATGTTGTGGGTGGTGGTTTGAATCCCGGTGCAAATAATGGTCCATGTGCATGGGTTTGCAGTATACTGAGTGGCCCAAACTACCATTTTCGTTTCTAAAAACAAGCACACCGAGGAAATGTGATTTTCCGTCTACCTCCTCGTCCATTGTAAACTGAATTCTCAAGTTTATACTATTCAGATGTTTGTGGAACCAGCTTAGTTACTCCCTGCCATGTCTCCACAGCACAAATGTGTCATCCACCTATCGGTACCATACATTTGGTTTTTTGCTGGCAAAGGCCTGTTCTTTGAATTTCTCCATAAAGAAGTTTGCAATTACGGGACTTAGGGGGCTTCCCATAGCCACACCATCCATTTGCTCTTAAAACTGTTCATTCCACATCATTAAGTGGAACCATGGTAAACAGCGATACCACATCGAAACTGACCAATATGTCCTCCGGCTGGACCACTATGCCATTCAATCTGTTGATGAAATGTGTGGAATTCTTTATATAAGAGCCCGAACGGCCCACATGTGGTTTTAACAGTGTAGTCAAAAACTTGGCTAATGAGTAGGTGGGCGAACCAATGGGACTTAGTATCGGTCTTAATGGCACATTTTCTTTATGAATTTTGGGCAATCCATAAAGCCTCAGTGAAGAAACGTTGGGAATTGACACAGAATTCATCAACCGACCATGCCATAACAGCCCAGGTAATTATAATGGACATGATATTTCCGGCTGTGAAAGTCTACATTTTAGTATAGGCATGGATAATCAAATACGGAGATATATAAATAGGTAGAATACGGCACTGTGGTCAGCAACACTTGCACTGTGGTCAGCAACACTTATATGAGACAGCAAGTGTCTGGTACAGTTGTTAGCTTGGTTACTGCTGCTACAATAGCAGGTTATCAAGATTTAAGTGAGTTTGAACATGGAGTTATAGGCAGTGCATGAGCGATGGGACACAGCATCTCTGAGGTAACAATGATGTGGGGATTTTCCCATATGACAATTTCACAAGTGTACTGTGAATATCAGGAATCTGGTAAAATATCAAATCTTCAAAATTGCTGTGGTCAGAAAAAGATCCTGCAAGAATGGGACCAATAACAGCCAAAGAGAATCGTTCAATATGGCAGAAGTGCAACCTTTCCGCAAATCGCTGCAGATTTCAATGCTGGGCCATAAGCAAGTGTCAGCGTGTGAACCATTCAATGAAATGGTGTGGGGTGTGTGCAGCTGGGGTTATATGGGACCCTTGATACATTTACATGTGACTCTGACAGGTGATATGTTCGTAAGCATTCTGTCTGATCACTTGCATCCATTCATGCCCATTGTACATTCCGACGGACTTGAGCAATTCCAGCAGGACAGTGCGACACCTCACACATCCCCACTCTTCTCAGTTTAAACACTTTCACTGGCCCCCAGACTTCCCAGACATGAAAATTATTGAGCATATCTAGGACGCCTTGCAATGTGCTGTCCAGAAGAGATCCTTACCCGCCCGTACTCTTACAGATTTATGGATCCCTGCAGGATTCCTGGTGTCATTTCCCTCCAGCACTGCATCAGACATTAGTTGAATCCATGCCATGTCATGTTGCAGCACTTCTGCATGCTTGTGCGGCTCTACATGATATTAGGCAGGTGTACCAGTTTCTTTGGTTCTTCAGTGAAATTCTTAAGCTACCACTGGCTGTACACATTAACAGGCATCATAATTCTTTGTCGGTTGTAATCACATTGCTTACAAATTGTAGCATCACCTCAGTTAAAATTACTGATGTTAAAATATTGGAAGAAGACCACATATGAAATAAAATATATTGTATCACTATTTAAAAAGTTTTATGGAAAACTTAGAACATCCTTCAAATTTATAAAATGAATAGTGGATCAGTTTTATAATTATGGTAGTCCTGTATATAAATTAGCAGGCTGTAGTTGTTATTTTGTTTGATGTATGAATTATTTTTCTATAAATGTATTACATGTATTAAAAAAAATTATTTGACTTGCTAATTGTACATTTTAAGTCAATTAACTGCCATACCCACTTCAACAGGATGTTGTTTTATATTGTTCAAATTTTGCACAGCCTTTGTCAGTTCTAATTCATGAAATAACACCATTCATGCTGCTGGTTAAAATTTATGTTTAATGTAGATTATTTTTACCTACCAATTGTGTTCATTATATTCTCAGTGCCATATTTTTATCACTATTGTAATTGAGTATTTAGTATCCAACATTGATTTGGATGCCTCTGCAAGAAGAATTGTAGGAAAAATTGGCTGTGGCCATTATTTTTCAAATATGCCTACTCTGAATTGCCAGTAGGTGATCAGACAAACTAGTTTTAGTGACCAATATGTCATTTGTCATGTACTTTAGTAATAGTCTCACATTTGGAGTCACCAGTGCTCCTGTGTGATTTTAAAGATACGTGAGCAACTCATGCAAGGTATCCTCAACTGTTTTAATCATTTAGATGGCTTGCTTATTACCAGGATCATGCACGGGCAGCACCTACACAATCTGCAGATGTTGTTTAAGTAGCTCCAAGCCCATGGTCTGCAATTTCATATAGACTAATGTACTGTAGTTTATATGGACCAAGTGTAAAGTATATAGGACATACATTAAGTAAAGGAGGACTCATGTCCACACACGGTCATGTGGACAGTCACTAACTTATCAGCTCCTAAAAACATCAAAGGACTACAGTCATCCCTGAGCAAAATCAATTATTATGTGAAACACAACCCAGATTTCCCATCTGCTTAATCTGGTGCACAAAAAAGTGCTAAATTTGTGTGGTCAGAACCATGCCAGAGAGCGTTCTTGCAACTTAAAAGGTGCCTTAGAGCAGCCCCTAGGTTAGCAATGTTCCACCAGGCAACAATTAATGCTTGCGACTGATGTGTCAGATTGTGGGTTTGGTAAAGTGCTGCACCACAAATATTTTGATGCCACATAATAGCCCTCTACATTTGCATTTACAACATTAAATCCAGCACAGAGAAGTATTTGCAAAATAACAAAGAGGCATTGAGAAGTTTCATGTATGTCTTTATGGTACTAATTTTCACCAGATCACCAGTCACAAGCCCCATATTTTGCTATCATTTCCCCATTCAATACTTCCCAATAAGATGATGTAGTGGCTGCAGTAGTATACCTATGAGATCCATTACTGGCCACCATGTGGGACTCAAATGCAGTTGCACTTTCCCACTGGTCTTGCGGTGCAGATGCAGATTTTGACAGGCATACAGCACTATGTTCTGTCTTAGACACAAATTAGTGACACACCCCCAATGAATTACTGATTACAGCACACAAAGTAGAAACAGAAACAGGCCCTGATTGACGTATCTAAAGGGCATTTACTACAGTGTGGCTGGGATGGCTGGAGCACCAGCCTGGCTTGGCACACATATTTTTCATTATGGAACCAGCTTAACGTTACTGATGGTGATTATATGGTTAGCCACAGATGATTTTGAATGGCGGATGGTACTTCCTCCCACACTCCACCCCCACTTACTGAAGCTTCACCACAGTGCACTTTGGGGAATGTGCAGAATGGAGACAATAGCCTTGAGTTGACATTGCATAATAAATACCACCTGGAATTGACTGGCTTTCGTCCAAAATCAATCTGCCCCAGTACTGTGTTTCAACACTTGGCCACTCACTGACCACCTGTGGCAAAGAGTGCATGTTGATTTCACAAGACCAGTTTTGGGAGCAATTTGGTAGCTAGATATACATGCTCTCCCTAATGTTCCATGTATGTTTCAGAAGGGTACCACCACAGCAGCCACTGTTGGTGCCCTGTCCATCATACTTACAATAGAGGGGGTTCCTTCCACCCTGGTTTCTGGCAATGGCACTCAATTTAGGCATCTTCATTTTGGGAGTTTTTTAAATCCAACAACACTGATCACCTGGCCATCAGATCTTTCCTTCCTGCATCCCTTTCACAAGCCAAATGAATGGTCATGATATTTAAAATGCAGATGCTCAACACAATGATGATAGTCAACTCTGGGAAAGCACTCACCAGCTCCTTGCCACCTACCAGTCCACCCCTGTAAATGGATTTAGTCCAGCCTAACTTTTACATGGGAACAGACAGTGCACCCTCATCAACCTACTGTGCACAACTCAGCGGGTCCACATCCCATGTCAATGGGTATGTTACCACATGGGTTCCCAAGTCTGGGCTTGCACATTTGGCTGGCACTCCAGTTGGACATAAAGCATCAGTATTAGCAATAGGAGGTGGCAAATGTTTGAGGTTTCAGTCAGCCAGGAGCATCTGGTCAGATTTTGTAATCAGCTCTAAATGCAACAAGCCATAATCCCCCCCCCCCCCCCCCCCCGATGCCTGCCCCCCGACCCTCCCCACCCCACCGTCCATCACCCTTTTCCATCAGCCATCAACTGGGCATGACCTACCATACCAAAGACAAATCGCCTTCTAGAACTTTGACCCTCATGTTAGGCATTGACAGGGGGTTGACAATGGCCAGTTATGGGAGCCTGTGATGTCAGAACTGCATCCACCCTCTGGACCACTTCTGGCTCCCACCAACATTGGGAAACACCTAACGCACAATTGATAGAAGATGGGGCTTTTTAGACTATGGTGCCCATAGAGGCCAAACCATTGTCCCAATCTCTGCCACAGGAGCACTCTGTCTTCTGCAGACAGGACCAAACTGTGCCCTAGAACCCATTGATTGGATGTGACTGCTACAGAGAAGTCCAGTGCCCACTCCAGCTCATCATTTGGGGTAACTACCACAAAAGCCTTCAGTGGGGTTTCCAATACCTCTCCCACCATTACTTGATGAAGTATGGCACAGGTGAAGCAATTTTCTGCCCAATGTGCCAGTGGAAGTGGAGAGGGATTTAGTATCCAACTATGATATGCATTCACCACCCAGCCTCGGTATTGACATGGAAGACAGCTCAGATATACTCAGGCTCCATAATCTGGTAATAGCTTGCTCCTGCATGGCGTACCAATGCAGGTGCAACATGCTGCAACCACTGACATGAGTGTGGAGTAAATATCACATGGCTGCAGTTTGCTCCTGCATGGGATGCCACCATAGCCACATCAATACCATGGTCTAACACTTGCCAGTTAGCCTTACAATTTCTGTGATTTATGCCATTGATTAGATGAGTGATTGACATTATTATGTTTTGATCTGGATTGCTCCCTGACACTTACAATGACTTCACTAAACTATGGGCTTTGTTTTTGGGTAACTGTTAACTTCATAAACCATGCTGTCATTGACCTCAGGAACCCCCTGTTCGTTCCACTGGTCTCTGCGTTGCCACCAGCATGAGTGACCATAAATTTTGTTCTACTTATGCAGAACAGGATAGAAAGAGAACACATCTGGATTAGACTTTGTAATGAAACCAGAAGTTTTGACCAATATTTCTTCAATTTTTTAAATATTTATTATTGAAAACATCCAGATAAACTGACCTCATCATCGTACAAGTTGTGATTACACTTCAAAGAAATCCAATTGCTGGTATTTATTGTCCTATAAATAGGAAAATAACTGCCTAAACAAGGCTTCCAAGAGACAGGGTATAAAAGGTATGACATTTAGTGTATTATTAACTTTATATTTATTACTATCATAACTATTAGTACTGTGACCACAGAGTATTTCATGATGGCATGCCTGAATCGTATCTTCTCAGTTTATGAGTCATGTTTCTTCAAGTTGATGAAGTGGTGTGGCTTGAAAACTGAGGATATTTTATTGAACTATTGCTACGTATTTTCTATTATTTTCACTGTAAATTGTTTCATGTTTTATGTGTGATGCAGCCTCGATCTGAAGATGAAAGGTGGGATGTGGACTGGCGACTCCATATACAGCACTAATAATATTGTAAGTTATAGAAGATCTTACCTCCCGCTCCAGACTGGAGAACTGAAGGCAATGTACAACTCAGCCAAGAAAGAAATTCACTTAGAGGTAATTTAATACATCTTTTATTGCAAATTGAGCTCTTATTGACACTGGTTGCACTAATTTAAAGCTCAGAAGTTGTCATATGTCAAATGTAGCCTACCACATTATTAGATATTACATAACTCGCTTACTGTAAATGATGGGACTTCCAAAATTTGTGCTATACTTGGCAGTTTATTTAACCAATTACATCAGAAATTTGCTTGATTAATAATTTTTTTCTGAGACATTTTGTTGTTTGATTACAAGTAACCTGCATTTTCAGAAACACAAACAATATCAAAAGTAAGAGGTCAATCAAATACAGTAATTTTATAGCAGTCAGTGGCAAATGACTTGTCAGTGAGGAAAGTGATGAGTGTAGCCTATTACATTAAGTGAGGAAACAAACTTTTTGCTTAAATTGTGTTAATATAATACATAATTTTAAAATTAAAAAAATGAAGTAATAAATGTTAAAGGAAGATATGGTTAATGATATATGGCAAGTAAAATAAAGTAAGACACATATATGGAAACATATATTACAGCAGGGAGCATGTCCATGCCATGTAATGAAGCTTCTAATGCAAGTAGATAGTAAAACATCACAGGTGTCTGTTGACATTTTTATCAGTCATTTAGAATATTTTGTATGCACCAGACCAGGATATCACACAATCTAGTCTACAAAAAGCTTCATATGGATGATATTCTTTTGCTGCTTCAGGGCTTCCAGAAAGATATTAAGCATTCTGTGTAGAGATTCAATAAACACACACTGCCCATTCGCATTAATGGGACTATCACCTATGTTCGACATCTAAATGCAGTACCCACTCATAGAGAGCAGGTGGCAGCACTACCAGCAGAGGGTATATAGAGCATCCTGAAGGACACTGAAAACAGTGCAGTTGTCATTATAATGCGGAATCAGAATGATTTATCTGGCATCCAAAAGTGCATGATCATTGGCTTTCAGGTCAAGGGTGGAAGCATTTCTGAAACACATGAATTTGTAAACTGTTTGCATGCCACTGTATATAAAAATACTGTGCATGGCAAAATGTTACTATCCAAAACTAGGCCATAGATGACCAGTGCATGATGGCTGCGGAGATGTGCATAGATGAACAGATGTGCAATTGTTGAATAACTGACAATCCAAATGAACCAAGGGCTACCAACAGCATCTCATCAATGACCACTCAATGAATTGTGCTTTGTGTGGATGTCTGCAGCAGGTGCCTGGTTCATGCACCCATGCTGACTGCTGTTCAGTGGCAATGAATGCTGAAATTTTCTTGCCAATACCACGACTCTATGGCCTTTTCATATGAATCATGTTTGTGCTCCATCAGACACATGACCATTAGCAGGTATGTCCCTGCAACAATCGCTGAAAGTGACCAGGCCAGAGAATGGATTGTTATTAACTAGGTGATGTTTTGTGTTGCATTCCCTGGTTAATCTATCATGCTGGGTAGTGCAGTAGATCAAAATAAGTATGCATCTACCCTTGGGGATGAAGTTCACTCTGGACTCAGATTCGGGAGGACAATGGTTCAATCCCGCATCCAGCCATCCTAAATCGATCCGGGCAAATGCCGGGATGATTCCTTTGAAAGGGCATGGCCGACTTCCTTCCTCTTCCTTTGCTACTCTGATGAGACCGATGACCTCACTGTCTGGTCTCATCCCCCCCAAAAAACACAACAACAACCCAACCAAGTCCACTCCTACATGCATTTGTTTTTTTCTTGTCACAGTGGCAGGATAATGCAACATTCACACAGCTATCTGTGTACTTGTGTGGTTGCAAGAGCACCAGAAAGAGTTTACCATACTCCCTCTCCACCAAACTCCCCAAATTTAAATCCAATTGAAAATCTCTGGGACCACTTTGACCAGACAGTTCATGCTGTGGATCCTCAACCAACAATAATCCTAGCACAGCTGGCCATGGCACTGGAGTGACATGGCTCCACACCCCTGTCAGTACCTTCCAGAAGCTGACTGATACTCGTCTTTCACATCTGTGCTGCTAAAGTTTGTTATTTAAACTTTTGGTAGGTGATCACATTAACGTAACTGGATTGTGGACTAACACTTTTAGTCCCAAGCCAGAGTGCTGTGAGCATCCCATGCCCAAGCTCCACTCATCTTCCTCCGTTTGCTTTGTTTTTGTTGTGCTCACATCTAGTATTCGGGCTCAGTGTGCTGTGATCTGCCCACTGTATGGCGTTGCCATCATGTGGATATTTCTGAAACTATTCCGGCATTGTTAAGGACAATCCTCAGTTGTTCAAAACCACTTTACTGACACGTGGTGCCATAGTTTTCATGTATTTCTTGTTGCACTTGCAGTGCATTTTGATATAAATATGTCAAAGTTTTTGACTAATACTGAGATTGAGAAGCTTTTGAATGAGGCATTGAAGATTTCAGTTCCGAAGGGGACATTTCTGAAAGTGAATACAGTGATTTTGCTTCTGAAGTAGACTCAGGTACAAAAGCAACATTATTTTTACTTTCCATCGTTATACATTGTTTTGTGTAATAAGTCTGCTATTTAGGTTACATGTCCATTGCATTTTCAGACGAAATATCACCTCCGTCAGTATATAATGCAGTGCCTAATACTGAAGGCAGTACTTCAAATGTAGTGCCATCTAGAGAGTCACCACGCAAGAGAAGGCGTTCTAGTGTTCCAAAATCTTCAG
Organism: Schistocerca gregaria; assembly: GCF_023897955.1. NCBI lineage: Eukaryota > Metazoa > Arthropoda > Insecta > Orthoptera > Acrididae > Schistocerca > Schistocerca gregaria. The sequence goes on from NC_064931.1 coordinate 830,208,177, forward strand.
ATGCAGAATTAGGGTGAACTATATTGGACGTGCAACCTTCATTGCGTGAATTCAAAGAGGAAAGTGGATGTGTGGCAGAAGTGGATGACAGCAACAGTCCTTTCGATATTTTTTTTTCATTTTTTATCCCTAAATCAATGGTAAAACACATCAATGCAGAAACTAACAGGTATGCAAAATCTATTGGAGATAAAATGAAAAGATTAGGCAAAATGAAACCCAATAGCATGTGGAGCTCATTGACTGGGTTACAGCTTCATGAAATGTATGTGTTCTTTGCTGTCACAATCCACATAAGCGGGGTGAAGGAAAATAGGTTGCGTGATTACTGGTCTACAAACAGCTTTGTTTCCATGCTTTTCCAGGTTCAGTTATAGCTATAAATGGATTTTTTGCTATTATTTCTTGCCTACATATAAACAACAATGCCTCATACATTCCAAGAAATGAACCTGGCCATGATCCCATGCACAAAATCAGACTATTCCTGAATCATTTACTCACACAGTTTCCAGCATCGTTTTCACCTGAGGAAAACCTCACTATAGATGAAGGTGTCTGTGGATTCAGGGGAAGAGATATTTTTCATGTCTGTATAAAAAACAAACCTGACAAGTATGGTATCAAACTGTTTACCTTGTGTGATGCAAAGACAGGATATGTTTTATGCACTGAAGTTTACACAGGTAAAGGGCAGGAAGACAATTCAGTCACTGACCTTTTTCAGAGACTTCTGTCTGGCTACCTCAAAAAGGGACATACTGTTTATATGGACAGATATTACACTTCACCTGCTGTTTTTGATTTCCTGTGGGAGAATAAGGTGAAAGCAGTGGGGATGTGCATGCCTAATCATAGAAGACTGCTTAAGCAAGGTGTAATCATCAAAAAACTGAAAAATGGTGACTGTGTATTTATGAGGAAGGAACATTTGTTGTCCCTGCAGTGGAGGGACCCAAGAGATGTTCTGTGTTTGTCAAGTCTTCACAAGATGACCAAAACAGGAGTAGAAGTACGTAGCAAAATGGGGCTGACAAAGAAAATGAAACCTGATGCCATTCTAGACTACAACCTCAACAAGACAGGTTTAGACAGAAATGACCAACTTATATCTTACTACGTTTCTGAGAGACGACAAATGAAATGGTGGAAGAAACTGTTTTTCCATCTTTTTATAATGGCAGCAGTGAATGCTTTCATCTTGCATCGTAAAACAAGAAACAGTTAGAACAAAGACAGCCATTTGGCAAATTTTCTTCTGCAATAGGTAAAGAATTTTCAAAGAAAGGTGCTGTACATCTACATACTGCTACTCCCCAAAATGTCTGTAGCATCAGACTTCTAGGAAGTCATTTTGCAGACAGGTTTCCTTCCACTGGAAAGAAGGCACATCCCACAAGAGTGTGCAAAGTCTGTGCAGAAAAACAAAACTGTCCAATTCAAAGTCTTCAAGAAAAGAAACAGTATGGTGGATGGTGGTGTCCTGACTGTAAAATTCCACTGTGCATGCCAAAGTGTTTCAAATTGCACCATACAAGGGCAAATTACTGTTAAATGTACAGATAAGAATCTGCACAGAATTTTTTTTCACTAAATATGTACTGAAATGTAAATAAAATTTGTGTCCTAAATTTGTATTTAAGTGTGCTTTATTTTACAAATGGATCAAATAGGAACCTTTCCCTCTAAAACAATGTTTCCATATCTTTAAATAAGCTTATAAGAATGAAATGGTAGTTAATTAAAGAGATGCCAAAAATGCCGGGGATTCTGTTACATGCATGCTCCAAAGGGCTTGGGACTCAAAGTGTTAAATTTTAGTTGAAGGTCAGAATAACAATAGTACTATTTGTGTGGTTTGTTACTCACCAATATGCAGTAAAAGAAAGTGTTGGACATTTTTCATTAGCCAGCAACAACAGATGCTGTTATACTAGGAAGCCATAAAAACAGGTTTTTCTTCTTTTTTTAATTTTTTTTTAAATCCATAAGCAGGCTACTGAGATGGACAGAGAATTGTTCTGGTTGTATACTAATAAATAATGGATGTCATGGATCAGTAGCTGGCAAGGTTTTCAAAGCCTTAAAATCTACAAGTTTGCTATCCAAATCACTGTCAAATGCATGACAGAGAGTAATTCCCATTGAACCACTTATTATGATTTCTTCTCAGTCCATTTTCATCTGAAGCATGGGAAGTATGATTGCTTAAATGTCTCTTTGTGTACCATAATTATCACAATCCTGTCTTCAAAGTCCCTTTGAGTGTGATACATAAAGTGTTGTAGAATATTCCTAGATTTTGCACTATTCCTTGAAACATGGTTAACAGACTCTCATGGGTGAATTGGTGACTATCTTCAAGCATCTGCCAATTCAGGCTTTTCAGCATCTCCATAATGCTTTGTCGGTGGTGAAACAAACCTATGACCATTTGTGCTCGCCTTCTTTGTATAATTGAATGTCTCCTGTTAGTTATATTTGTTAAGGTTCCACAAGTTTGAGCAATATTCAATGATGAGTCACATGAATCTTTTGTAAGCAATTTCCTTTCAAGGTGGCATTCTTCAAGTATCCTACCAGTGAACCAAAGACTGCCATGAATTTTAATTTGGCTTAGCCTATGTGGCCATTCCATTTCATATCTCCACAACTTGTTACACATAGGTATTTTTATGATCTGACATTCCAATTCTGACTCATTTTGTGCTGTATCCTGGTACTAGTGTGTGTGTGAGTGTGAGTGCACCAAGTATAGTGTTGCTTCGTGTGTGTACTTAAATCAACAGCCACCTATACAAGCACAGGCCAGCCCCTAGAGGCTGCCTGTTTGAAGTGTAACATAGCATAGTCTCCACTCCACCATCTTCCAGTGACTCGCACCTATATACACACTATTTTCTTTTAGTGTGTACTGCTCATGTCACTTCTTCTGCATATCACTTATTTTGCCCCTTCTCTATTATTCTTATGCCTTGTTACATGTGGAGTCATGAGAGACTTATTTCTGTTATTGTCCAGAGATTTATAAATAAAGCCATTTTTATGTTAGTTGGATTGGTCTCATGTGTTACTAGGTTATTACATTTTGCTATTGTAGTCTTAGGTTACTTTCTTTATTCATTTTGTGGAGTGCAAAATTGTATGTTGCGGAACATTTGAAGCAATTTACCAATGTTTGCACAAGTTGTGTTTGTCTGTAAATTTGTGCAGTTTTTTTGAGATAAGGCTTCATTATACACAACTGCATCATCTGCATAATGTTTGAGGTTATGATTGACATTATCTGACAGGTCATTTATATACAACATAAACAGTAAGGATCCCAAAATACTTTCCCGGTGTGCTCATGATATAACTTCAACATCTGTTGATGACTCTCCATCCAAAATCACATGCTGCATCCTCATTATCAAGAAATCCTCAAAACTGTCACTATTATTGTAATTTCATTAATAGGCAATGGCGTGATACTGAGTCAAATGCTTTTTGGTAGTTGGGATATACTGCAACTACCTAATTGCCTTCATCCATGTCACATGAAGAAATCATGAGTGGTCTGACCAGCAATTCTTTTGCTGGTCACACTTTTTTTTGTTTTTAGGAAGTGTGTTGCGGTATTTTTTCAGTAGTTTCTCAGTGCTACCAGTATTAAACTGTGACAGTACTTACAGAATTTCCTTTGCAAAAGAACATTTGAAAACAGAGATGTGCATTTCTGATTTTAGTTTGATACATTTAGTTTTACTACATGTGTCATCCATGAGTGTCTGGACACTACCTTTGGTGTTACTGACAGTCTTTAGCTAAGACAATAATTTCTGTTTTGTTTTCTGAGAGCTTTTTCAATACGTTTCTGCCGTGGTAGTCATAGAAGACTTCACCTATTGACCTTTTGATAGTGAAGTGGACTTTACATTAGCATCTTTCTATCTATACTCACATGGTTTGTTTTACACCTGTAATGCAATAGTCTTTATTGTTTAAAAAGTTACCTGAGAGATGCTATATATCAAGAAGTGTAACTCCCCTGACATGCTCTATTGGGTTCGTGTACATCTATATCAAACAACTGTACAGCATAATACCAATGTTGTCACTTTCCTGTATTACTTCATGTGTGTACTGAGGGAGGGAATAATTAATATCCACATGCCTCAGTATACACTCTAATCTATCTTATCTTATTCTCATGATTTCTGCTTAAGATATTTAATGACAGTATAATGGTTGCCCAATCTTCTTCAGGTACACAATAGGGCTTTTGAAAACTGCATTGTTTTTCTTCCAGAGATTCCTGTTTAAGTTCCCTAAGCACATCTGCCACACTTTTCTATTCGGTTATAGTGACATGTTGTGATCCTAGCTGCATATCTCTGAATTAAATAATAATGCTCAAAAAAAAAAAAAAAAAAAAACCACCCCTAGATAAACCATTACAAGCGCACTTAAAACAATGGAGTTCTGCCCCTGGACTTGATAACCACCTAAATTTTGTTAGGAAGTGAGTCTTCCAAGTTGTACAGGTATGACACATCCAGTTTAAGCCACTCACTAAAGACTTCATCACACAATTCTACCAAATTGTGGAGATACTGATGTCAGCATTTTACCTGCTGTTCTGACATGTCCCTCAAATTTTCTATGGGGTCAAAGTCAAATGATTTTGTAGGCCAATTGAGATGTAATAGAATGGGGGCTTGTAAAATGTAAACTTTCATGGCCAGAATTGTCATAGTTAATAAAATATTCCATGCTATTATGCCATTGTCGAAGGGATTTCACTTTAAAACTTGGTGATTCATTCCCATCTGCTGAGTACTTTTTCAAGGGAGATCGTAGCTTTGTTGAATGTCTAGTTTGCACCCTGGATTGCTACTGACTACAGCAAAATTCTGCTGCCACGAGCTTCTGTGCAGGGGTGTGACATTGCTTGTTTTCAATATGTGAGTGCAATTGGCCATTGTCGACTGCTGTCATCTGCTGTTGCTATCATCCCATGGTGGAAGACTGCTACACATCATCTTCAGCACTGGAATTGAAATTTCATTCAATTTCATGCCCTCCTCCATCCTATTGAAATTCCTGGGATGTTTCCCAGTGTCTACGGCCTCTCTGTATAGCCTTTAGTGGTATCCACTTGCGGCTGCCAGTACTTGAGTCCTATCAAAATGAATTCAGTGGTCTCCTGGCTGTAAAGCATGTTCCACAACAGCTGATGTGTCAATCTTCCCTCTTCTGCAATTTCCCTTATGCTCTTAGAGTAGTTTTTTCACAGTTCTTGTTATAGAACCCACATGCACTTCTCCACAACCACGTGGAATCCTATAAATTCCAGGTTTTTCTAGCAGTTAGCGAGTATCCTTGGCTGATATTAGGTGATATTGTATCTTAAATTTTCTTGATGTGCTAGTGTTGGTAGCTTGGGCCACACAGTTCATTGAAAACACACGCACAAAGACCATTATCTACATTGGGATTTGAATCACCACCCACAACAAATGTGAAGCATCATTAAAATGTTGGAGGATAGACCAATTAAAATCTGCGAACCAGAGCTGCTTGATGCAGAATTAAAATATCTCACTAGTGCATTGCTCAAGAATTATTACTCATTCGCTGATGTGGAAAGAGCATGAAGACCACCACATAGAAAGCATAGTGATGCTCAAGTGCCAGTGGAATCAAAAGTTGTCCTGCCATTCATTAAGGATGTGACTGACCACATAGGAAGAATTGTGAAAAAGCAAAACATCATGGTAATTTACACACCCACACAGAAGATACAAGATCATCTGAAATCAGCCAAGGGTGCTCACCAACCACTGGAAAAAGCTGGAATTTATAGGATTCCATGTATTTGTGGGGAGGTGTATGTGTGTACTACAAAAAGAACTGTGGAAAAAGACTCATAGAGCACAAGAGCAAGTGCAGAAGAGGAGAGATTGACAGATCAGCTGTTGCAAAACGTGCTTTACAGCCAGGAGACCACGACATTCATTTTCATGGGACTCATAGAGACTGTGAAACACCCCAGGAATTTCAATAGGATGGAGGAGGGTGTGAAATTGAATGAAATTTGTATTCCATTGCTTAAGAAGACGTGTAGCAGACTTCAACCATGGAATGGTAGTAACAGCAGATGATGGCAGTCCACAATGGCTAATTGAAGTCACATGTGAGGTCATGCCACTGTATGGAAGCTAACAGCAGCAGAATTTTGCTGTAGTCAGTAGCAAGCCAGGGGTTGAACTGGACATTCAACAATGCTGTAATCCTCCTTGAAAATGTCCTCTACAGATGGGGACAAATTGTCAGGTTTTAAAGTAAAATCCCTTTGACCATGAGATAATAGCCCAGAATATTTCATTAATTGTGAAGGTGGTGTTGAGGAAACCAGTGAAATATTCTTCCAGCCCATTGAACTTTGATGTTGTTGTCTTTATGTGGCTGTAGTAAGGAAATAGGTGGTGTTCACCCATGATTGTAATGTAGGTACCTCTTCTAAGAATTAGGCATTTTAGCTGCATTATCACAACACATGTATTCGCTAATGAAATTCATCATAAATAATCAATCCAAAAACAATTATGTCCATATCACAACAATATAGGAGAGAATGATCTTTATTAAAGCTTTATTAAAGCTCCATCCATGATCTTTATTAAAGCTCCATCAGTAAACACTTCCGGGCTAAATTGCCGTGGTCGATCTGTAGAACTTCTTCTGCCTGACGTTTTGTTCTCAGGGAGAAGAAGTTCTACAGATTGACCACGGCAGTTTAGCCTGGAAGTGTTTACTGATAAAGACGCCGGCCATGAAAGCCTACATGGGATGATTCTTATTAAAGCTGTCAGTAGCTTAGAAAGGAGTTCAGTATGCAACAACAAAAACTTTTCATTATTTGACCAATAACATAAAATATCCTGACAGGTAACAAAGCAAGTTATAAACCTAACCTAAAATATTTTTGCCTGGACAAATCCTCCCATGGTCAAATTTTAATTTAAAAATTGTTGCTTGCAAACAATAATAATAATAAACTACTATATAAAAAATTAATTTGTAAGTTTAGCTGCATAAGTAAGACCAAAAAATTAATATGTTCATTAATGTTAATCATATATTTATATCCTTTAAACTGACTTGTTCAAATAATCTATGGAACATTTAATTAACATAATATCACATTATTCAATATTATTACTAATGTATAACAATAAGTTTGTCCTGCAAAGAAATTCATCAGTGGAATAGAAGAAGTTGGCCACCAATAGTCTCTAGGCTCCTCTTAAATTGAACTTAAAATTAGCAGTTAAATTTGTTATGCCTACTACCAATTTATTGAAACTGTGTGTTCCTGAATTATGGACATCTTTCTGGATGAAGGTAAGTAACTTTTAAAACATTGTGAAAATAATTTTTATTTCCGATACTGATTCTATGAACTGAGTTGTTGGTTTCAAAAGGATATATATTTTTTATGACAAATTTCTTTAAGGAATAAATCTATTGGAAGCAGTAGTTAGTATGAATAGTTCCTTATACTGACCTATGGTGAACATTCCTGAATTTATGCCACAAATAATTTATGATATATGTTTCTGGGCTAGGAAAACTTTAGTTTGGCTTGTTGAATTACCCCAAAAAACAATCATGTGGAACATTATGGAATGAAAGCAAGTGAAGATGTTAGTTTTTTATTATTATAGCACATATGTCTGACAACATTTGAATCAAAAATAATAATTTGTTTAGCACTTCAGCAGTTTTGCAGTATCCTCCACCCAGTTCAGTTTATTAGCAAGCTATAATCCCAAGAATTTAACACTGTTAACTTCCTCAATCTGATTGTTGTCATATTTTAGACATACACTGGTGGGAAACCTCTGACAAGTTCTTAACTGCATATTTAGTAACAAAGAATGGGCTAGAAACCATTTATTAAAGTCATGAAAATTTCATTCTTTCTAAAACTATGCTTTATTTGTTATTTATTTCACTGTTTTTAACATATCTGAAGAAATCAAACTTAACAACCAGTAATTTTACTGATGAAAGATCATTAATATACACAAGAAGTAGTAAGGGCACCAAAAATGGGACTGCACCTACTCATCATCACTGATTTTGTCCAAATCTGTTGGGTATGCAGGGCTTGGTGAGAAGTGAAAGTGACAGAAGTGCAAGCTCCAGATGGCTAAGCATTTAGGAAAAAATAATATTTTTGGTGTGGACTGGCTGAGGCATGAGCCATTGACTTTAGTCTGGTCTCCAGATAGTGGTTAGCATAGCAGAAATGGTACAGAATGGTATCCCAAGGGTTTGAGTTCGAGTCCCTATGCAGAAACCTTTTTCTTTATTTCTTTTCAGTTTTTACATTACTTGCTATGCAAAGACATCAAAGTAATACTCTGTATAATGTACTTGTGAAGATTTTCATGAAAGACGTGAAAACAAAAGCAAAGGGAAATTTGGAATTGCAAGTAAATCTCCAAGATAGGTTTCCACTCAAATGCACTCCATTAGTGCAATCGTGCAATGCCTATTTTAATCATCAGGTAAGGAATTTAATCAAAAAGATTCAAGACTGCTCTTATCTTATAAAGAGGAAAAAATAAGTCATATCCTGAGATGATTCCATCAAAATACATTTAATTGTACATCACCAGCTATCCTCACAAATATTTGGCAAAATTATGCACTGTGCGTGGTTCAATGCCAAACTGTTTGATAAGAGACAACCTTTTTTGTATGCGAATTTTTTTTTCCACAGTAACTTTAAAACAACCATATAACTGTAAAAGTTCTGCATTTATAACGTTTGAGAGATGGTGAGAAATTTACAGCTTCCCGTGTTTTTTCAGTGAATATCACCACAGCACATGTATATCATCAACTGTAAAATAATAAATATAAAAAATTCCCACGTATGCCATACAATCCCTCCCTGGAAATTTATTTGCAATCCTAAATTTTACCTTGCCATTCCTTTCAAAGCCTTTCATGAAAATCATGCTAAATGCAATATATTTACCATTATTTTGTTTTATTCACAATGCAGATAACATAAAAATTGAAAATAATAAAATAAATATTTTTCTGCATAGGGGCTCATGCCCCAATTATTGGATTACTGTTCTGTACTCTTTCCTCTGTGCTAACCACTGCTGGGTTCTAGGCTGCAATACATGGTAAGTGTCTTGCTCATCCCACACCAAAAATGCTATTTTATTGTTTTAATCACTGTTCATTTGGAGCTCTCCCTTCTGCCACTTTCATTTCTAACCAAACCTTGCATATACCATACATTTAGATGAAATCAGTTATTACGAGTAAGTGCTGTCCCCTCATAAGATGGAACCATATGCAACACCACATATAATTACGTTCCAGTTGGATGATGCCTCATAGTTTTATAGACGTCTCTTTCCTATTGACACCTTTTGTTTCCTGTCAGAGCTGTAGGATTTGAACTGTTTTCCAGCATTTCATGTTACACAATAACATTCTAATTTCCATCAAAGGATACTGTAATTTATAAAACTCAAAGGCCCTTGACTGATCACAAAATGTACTTCCCCTGTTGAGAGCCCTTCCTGGCACAAAGTAACAATGCGAACATGATCGAACCATGGTACTGACCATCTAGGCATAGTTGGACTACAAACAGTATGAGCCCCATACCTTCTTCCTGGTGGAATGACTGGAACTGATCGGCTATTGGATCCTCTTCGCCTAATAGGTGCTGCTCATGGGTGATTGCTTACATCTTTGGTCAGGTTTAGTGATATCTCTGAACAGTCAAAGGGACTGTGTCTGTGATACAATATCCACAGTAAACGTCTATCTTCAGGAGTTCTGGGATCCGGGGTGATGAAAAACTTTTTTTGATGCGTATATATTCTCCTTTGCATCTGTAAGTCTCATAAGATTTATGTGCTTCATTCATTATATGAGAATTTTGATAAACAGCAATTTACACAACCCTGTTTATACTTTCTGTTTTTGTTTACATACTCCATACGATAAACTTTAACATAGACGTAACTAAAAGTTAAGTGACTAGCAAAGAAACAGAAAATATGATTATTTGCAGTGCTTAGCTTGTTTCCATTTGCTGTTTAGCGTATACAGATCTTCCTTGTGTCAGTACACAAAGATTCTCATATGTTCATGTTTCCTTTCTTGACAGTGAAATGGAATGTATCATAAAATAAGCAGCCCTACTTCCTGTAATTTTTGCAATGTCAAAGGGTTCAATGTAAATGTAGCTCACCATCAATTGTGTGATGTTTCTGAACTGTGAGAAATAAGTGAAGGGAAAGAAATTCAATGGTTTTCTTAATTTGTGGACTTTGTTTGATTTCATGGGCTTGGAACATCAATAGCACATTTGCACTATCAAAACTGAGGCATGCTTTTTTTCTCAAAGTCTTTTGCTGACAGCTGGGTAATTTTTGTCTTGTGTTTTGCAAATCAAATAAACCTGTAAATAGTAGTCTTGCTTAGATAGTTTAATTTAGAATAATATTAATAAAAAATTGTGTATTGAATTGGATTGTAAAGACTCAAAAATCTTTCATTTATGGTACAAATTTTATTTTCCTGTGAATTTTCTATTTTTCACTATAAATTTAACTAGTGAATCTAATTGTTCTTCTAACCTTATTTCAGAAAAGAGCACAGGATGAACTGTCTTTCCTGAAGGGTAAATATTTTGGGAAATATCCAGAATACAAAGTAAATGGGTCAGTATTAAAAGATAAAGAAATGAATGCTACTGGACACTTCTACCTGAACTTCGATGAGAAACTTGTGGCTGTTACTGTTCTAAACCAGAGGCCAGGTAAATAGAAATATTCATCAAATTGATTATGACAACTTGCAGCTTGATATTATTTTATACATTATTTACAGTATTCATTATGTTGTCCAACGGAGTTTGTTGTTCAAACACTACTGGATTTCTAGTGAACATACTGAAATTATTTTCTTCACAATAAATTATGCAGTTGTTAAAAGCTGTGTTTATTATGGCAATTACAATAATTCAGTCATATTTGAAAACACTTATAAAAAACAGAGATAGAAGAGGAATTCAAAAGTCCAATCTTCAGGGTTTTGTGAGTCAGTCCACTACTGTGGATTTAATGAATTTAATAAGTATACTAAATATGTCTGAGAGCTCCCAAATTCACTGCCTGACAAAAAAAAAGTGAAGCACCCAAAAGACCTTGAAGGATGTTGATGTAACTTTGTATGAGATTAATCCCAAAATTAAGGTCTTCTATTTTTTTTGTAAGTGCATAGACCTGTTTATTTCTACAATGGTTTACATCAGTTTACAGCTTGAACATTTATCTATTTTTCGACATAATCACCATTTCTGTCGATGCATTTTTGTAGACGCTGTGGCAGTTTTTGTGTGCCCATGTCATACCAGCTCACCACCATGCTGTTCAGAAAGTTATGAACCTCTTCTTTCACCTCGTCATCTGAGCTGTTTCACTGGGACCATAATTAACACTGACAGGTACTGTGAGACTCTGTAAAAGCTCAAACAGGAAATTCAGAAATGGAGAAGAAAAATGTTGAGCAAGGGTATACACATTCTCCATGACAACAATTGCCCACACATTGCACGGCAAACCGTTGCTCTCCTGCAACAGTTTCAGTGGAACTTAATCACCCACCCACCCTATAGTCCTGACTTGGTGCCCAGTAACTATCACCTGTTCCCTAGGTTAAAAGAACATTTGGCCAGAAAGCGATTCAGCTCCAATGATGAGGTGAAAGCAGAGCTTCATAACTTTCTCAACATCATGGCAGCGAGTTAGTATGACATGGGCATACAAAAACTGCAACAACATCTACAAAAATGCATCAACAGAAATGGTGATTATGTCGAAAAATAGATAAATGTTCAAGCTGTAAACTGATGCAAACCATTGTAGAAATAAACAGGTCTATGTGCTTATAAAAAAATAGGAGACCTTACCTTTGGGATTACCCTCATACATCTATACAACATTGGCAGGTATGTAAAAGATTAGTTGTCCTCATCTGTCCCAGATAGAGCATGTGTGGGACCACCTTTAATGTCAACACTGTACCAGAGCCAGTATCAAGGATATCAAGGACCAGTTACAATAGCTATGGCCCAGCTTGCCTCAGGAGAGGACACAATGGCTTAATGACTCCCTTATCACCTGAATCAGTGCTTGCATCCATGCCAAGGGCATTTATACTGATAAGTGTGCTCATACTGCTGAGTTCTTCATAAATTTGGCCTGACTTTGCAATCAGGAAAATAACATCACATACTCTCTCAGCCCATGAAGTTACATTTTATTTCCTCCTCCCCTTCTAGATGTTCAATATTTTTGTCAGACAGTGTATATTGTAGGAGATATTTTCCATGTTGTCAACTTTTTTGCCTCCAGAATCTATAAAAATACACGTAACAGTGTGGTTCATAGTTAGAAATGATTCTTTTGGCCAAAAATAAAAGACATGTAGTTTTCCTGTATCTTGTTTCTTAAACAGAGCTGTGGTTAATGTACTTTTGAAGTACTGTCTGCCAGGTCATGGTACCTCTTGCACGTTCACCAGATATTTCTTAGTTGTTGATCTGTTCAGCATGCTGCCTTAGAAACTGGTGAGATAAATTACTGTGAAGAAGGGGACAGAGCATACAGTAGCATCTTTGTCCAAAAACAAGCATTCCTTGTCTGGCTCCCCAGCTGCTGAACACTGGTCATGCCAAGAATAGGTGGGATTCATGATACTTATGTATACTGCACCGTTCCATTGAGAATCACTTGAACTAACTTTGTTATTGTAGATTGTAACTACCCACACCATGATGAATGGAATCAGTCCAGTATGATACTGCCTGATACACTCCACTCCTGCAAGGATCCAGGAGAACTTCCATGAAGTTTGGAAGGGAGGAGGTAAGGTACTGGTGAAGGAAAGCTGTGAGGGCAGGTTGAGAGTCATGTGAGGATAGCTCAGTTGATAGAGTAGTTCCCCAATAAAGGCAAAGGTCCAAGTTTCAAGTACTGGTCTGAAACACAGTTTTAAACTTCCAGGAAGTTTGAAATCATCATTCACTCCACTGCAGACTGCAAATTCAATGTGGAAACAATCCGTCTGGCTGTAGCTAAGAAACTGTCTCTGAAGTGTCCTTCCTTCCAAGAATGCAAGTCCCACAATGTTGTAGATGAATTGCTGTGAAGATTGGAAGGTGGGAAATGAGATACTGATGGAAATAAAGCTGTGGTTGTGGAATGTGAGTCATGTTTGGCAAGCCCAGATCTACTATATTTCCAAACCAGGGCAAAAACTTTATAGTGCCCCCCCCCCCCCCCCCAATTTTTTAGTGTTTTAGATAGGATGTCAAAACTTTTTCAAAAAATATGCTTATTTTGTGGTGCACATATTTCTGAAGAGTTTGATATACAAAACATATATGTTCAAGGAAATATAAGACATGTTTGGTTTTATGTGTGCCAAAGTGCAAAGCCATGCCTCTTCACACAGCATTTTTGCATTGCATGTCACTGTATTTTGCTCTGTGGAATTGAAACATGTAAATTTTGTAATGGAAGCCATCAAACCCATATTCAGGACAGTGGAAATGAAAGTGTCCCATGGTGCCTCTGCTGCTCCCAGTCAGCTGGTTTAACATCCTACCCCCTTAAAAAAAACTCACAATTAATGTGGGGTGGGATTATTTGTAATTGGGAGAATAAGATCTCTTCAGAAAATTTGTACACTTTATTGCCTATTAGCTAATAACTTTCTCTTGTGTGTGACACAAAATTAAATACAGAAATCATAAAATCAGAAAAGGCAAGAGACAAGCAAGACAGTACACATTTCTTCAATCCTTAGGTTGCAGCGTAGCTTTACACAGTGTGCTTTCCTTTCTGTGAAAGTATCTATTACCTCAACGAAGTTTGCCAGAAGATTTGCTACATGAAAAATAGAAATGTCATCATCTAATACTGAAAAAGCTGTTAATGTGAATAGTACCCAAATCTGGTGTTGTTCTTGATTTGATTACATCTATTTAATCACTGTTTGCTTGATAAAACGAAATAAGCCTTTCTAATATTGCAGCAGTTGTTATACATGCAAAATAAATGAGACTGTTTTGGCACAAATGATCATTTTTATCTACTTCATGTACATAAATAACACGATAGAACATAATTCATGAAGTACCAATGTATATTAGGCCTACTACAGGCAACAAGTTTTATGTTGGGATACAGTTTCACATTTTGTTTATACACTCCAATTTCCCAAGCTTGAAATCAAAAAGTAATAGTATGAAATTTTTATATAAGTTTAGAATCATCATAATTTTCTACATAATTTGTGCATGTCTAGATTTTTTCTCAACAAACAATCTTGTCAACACTAATTCTGTAACAATTCCTGACATTCTCAAAACTTGTTTCCTTGCTAACTTCACTGACCCTGCCAGAAATACCAGTTTAGTTACCCTGCATTTATTTTCCAGTTTGGTGTTGTTATGTGTTCATAAAACAAATTTGCCATGCTATTCCAAAAATAGAACTTAAGCAGTTGCTAACCAGGGACTGTAGATGCAGCCCTTGGTAGTAGTGTAACAATCTGGCAAAATTTTCTGTTAAAACACTTGGAATTTCATTTTGTTGGATACACCAAGAAGATTAATATGTACCTGTTATACTGGTTAGTCATTTGTTTCCATTCTATTAGTCTGAATATATGGATTTTACTAATAATTATAACAACATTGATCATTTGCACACCCAATCAACCACATAAACAAACAGTGATTGGCATTCACCCATTCAGGTTTATTTGTCTAAGCTCATATGACCTGTCCCCTTGTGTGTGGGAAAGTTTTTTATTTCTAGATGCAAGAGGGATTCCCCTGGCAGAAACATTACACACACTATGCGCTCATTCAAAAATGAACTTGTGATTCATTCAGAAATCAACTTAAAATGTGTTCAAAGATGTTCAAAAACTAATTGGGATGTGCTTCAAAATTGTGTGAGTAATCTATACACCAACTATGAGCTAGATACAAGGCACTTTGTAAAACAAAGTTTTTCTCTTCATGAATATGAATTTGGTGTCCCCTGAAATTGCCGCCCAGGGCAGATACCCACTGTTGTGTCACATGTGTCATGTTATTGACAGGCTGTGTTCTTTGCTGTATCCATGTTATGGAGAGAACCAGTGGATGCACAACAGTTTCCTATTTCTGTCACACCAAAAATAGCTGGAATCACAAAAAAGTGCAATATACTAGTTCCCGATACTCTTTAAGGCATATTCATGACAGTGCATAATTACCAGTATCAGTACCTCCTGAGAATGTGACAGTGAATGATAATAAGTACAGTGATAAACATACAAAATACAGTAGGATGTATCTTGCTGACCCAACATTTCAAAGCCCCAAAACCATGACTGTAGGTAAGAAATGGCCTGCTGGCAATGAACTGATGCCTATACAGAAGAATTAGTGTTAACTGTGGCACAAAATGAAGAAATGAAGTTGGATGGACACATTTCTGTCTGTGATGATTCAGCTTGGCATGGCACACCTCCACTATTTAAAATCTAGTTAGTCATGACTGGAAATAAATATGACATTTCTTTCAGCTATAAAAGTAATTTTGATATGAAACTTCCTGGCAGATTAAAACTGTGTGCCCGACCGAGACTCGAACTCGGGACCTTTGCCTTTCGTGGGCAAGTGCTCTACCAACTGAGCTACCGAAGCACGACTCACGTCCGGTACCCACAGCTTTACTTCTGCCAGTACCTCGTCTCCTACCATCCAAACTTTACAGAAGCTCTCCTGCGAACCATGCAGAACTAGCACTCCTGAAAGAAAGGATATTGCGGAGACATGGCTTAGCCACAGCCTGGGGGATGTTTCCAGAATGAGATTTTCACTCTGCAGCGGAGTGTGCGCTGATATGAAACTTCCTGGCAGATTAAAACTGTGTGCCCGACCGAGACTCGATCTCGGGACCTTTGCCCGCGAAAGGCAAAGGTCCCGAGTTCGAGTCTTATATAAGACTGGGTTTATTATGTGGGACAAAATCTTTAGTACTCTATTGGAAACCTCATCAAAACCAGATGAGCTTCTGTTTATGAATGTGACATACTGCTGTGGTTTTTCTTTTGATTTTTTGCCCCTATACTTTCTACAATATTTAAGAGATTATTACTAATTATATTTGCTACCTGTTACTCATCATTTATAGCCTTTCCATTCAGTTCAACATCAAAGTTATTCTATTCTGTGGCCATTTGTCCTGTTTCCCATTTAACTAAATTCCATAGAGCCTCAAATCTGTTGTCAGAATTATTGATTTCGGACTTTATGTGCATGACGACAATGATGATGATGATGATAGTAATTATAATTATAGAAAGTAAGATATTTGTGAAAGTATGTATACATGTGTGTATTATCATAGACGAGAATGTTTAGAACTGCTCTAGGAAATTTCTGCACAGTAGAGAGCTCACTAATGAAAGGATTAGTTTAATTTCAAACAATAATTTTGTCACTAATCCTTTTGAAGTCCCATAACTTTAGAACTAGTTGCCTTCAATGCTTTTCACAGCATAAACTGTTTGAATTTCACCCAGTGATTTTTTGTGTCTTAAAACAGTATTGATAAATAATATATTGTCTTTATAGTACTTCTTCTATCATAAATCATACACTGCATAGCTGAGAATAATTAAATATTTATTTCTATATCTTACATTAGAGTAGCAATTAATAACAGTACTCTATTGAAATATTTTTCATAAATAATTATTTCAGATGTCTTAGAAAGTTTTTATGTGGATGGAAAGATACCAGATTCTCGCAACACACTTCTAAATGTATGGAGAGAGTATGATGATGTCCATGTGTCTGACATATCATTCTATCTCCGATTAAACCACTCAAGATTAATTACATCGAAACTGCTTTGGAGACCTGATCTTCAAACTGATGTTCAGGTAAGTGAACATCTGTTATAAAGTTTTCTTTGTTAGGTGCTGTCTTCGTATTATTGTGTTGGACTAGATGTCAGATTGCTGTAAGTCTGTGTGCTAAACTTCTTACTCTTTTCAAAGCCACACCTGGCAGTAGCTTATCTGTACTCAAGAGTAAACTCATGGGGTGGCCATAGACTACCTCAAAAGAGGTATGTCCTGTGGATTTGTGCACTCAGCTGTTGTATGCAAAAACGAACATAGTGACCCTATTCTGTGTGTGCCCTGTTTATATAGTAGGATAGCATCCATTTAATCACCTTATGAACTCATTCAACATGGTCATTCACTTTAGGATGAAAAAGTGTGATTGACCATTTTTTTATTCTGTGTAGTTTAGACACTTGTGCAAATAATGAGGACATAAAGTTTGTGCCTTGATCAGTTAACATAGTGTCAGCACTGCCAAATGGAATGCCAGGTGATTTACAGATGCTCTAGCCACAGTCTCAATCCCCTGACTGGTAACTGGTTCTGATATTTGGTATCTGGAGGATGAAATTATTGGCAGTATGTACATGTTTCCTTACTGGATTTGACAGAAAGGTCCCATTATGTCAAGAGCCACAGTTTTGAATGCTGCAGAAGCATCTGTTAAGGTTTGCAAAGGAATTTATGACCAATTTAGCTGTGATTTCTCACCTCTTGGTGAACATTTGGACATACAATGTCATGGAACTGACCAAGGCACCAATTTCATGTAGCAATAATAGTGTTTTTAGCCTGTCTACCACCATAACAGGCTTGTATACTATCATGGCATTGAGAAATAGTTTGGGATTGGAGTGACTTCGATATCACCAACTAATTTTCAACAACTGGAATCCTTTCCGTGGGGATCTCTTAATTTTGGTATTAATACCTCATAAGCTTGTACTTCTCAGACTTTCTACCAAGGCTATAAGAATTTTGGTGCAGTCCTCCAGGCTTGTGGCATACCTCATAGTCAAATTTGACTAGTTTTAAAGCCCAGTGTGTCAGGTGGCTATAGGGGTCTTTTAAATTTGTCATCCATAACAAAGCAGCTTGGTCAGTTACTGTGGTAAATTTAAAGTAGTTTACGCAAAACATTAAGGCCAACAAGTATTTTTCTGTGGTACTGTAATTCATTTCGGCTTTATTGGACTGCTATAAGCATAAACAATAGGTTTTTGTTCACTGTCATCCTCTTGACATAAGAAAGCACCAGCAGCATACTTCAATGCAATGTATGACAGTATAAATGTTTTTTTTTTAAGTCCCGATATATCAATAGAGCTGAACTCATCAGAACTCCTTTAACAATTTGCATGGTGGTTTCATAGTCTATGGTTCACTCAAATGTTACTCTTTTCTTTAATGCTTGGTTAAGGGTTTAATCACAGATCTCTTAACAATGACTCAGCTAATCTCTGAAATGTTTTGAGTGTGTTCCTTTAGCCAAAATGCATTTGTAAAAACTCACACAACCCAGAGGTTACAACAGAAGCTGTTTTAGGTTGGTCCTGAGGAGCTGTCAGAATCTGATGATAGAGTAGTGAAAGACTTGCAGTTTCCTAATCTATCCAATGCTCGCATGTCCATGCACACACTGTAGGATTTCTCTCCATTAATAGACTTCTTCAGGACAATGGCAATCATACTCATCCAAGGGCTATCAGATGAGTGAATGATTCTGAGACCAAGTTGTTGTTGGAGTGTTTCTTTCACAATGGACTGTAATTGATACAGAATTCTATATGGTCTCTGGGCAGATGGCCTTGCATTTCCAGTGGGAATCTCATGATATACTAGATCAGCAGATGGAAAGTATTGTCTATCTTTGAATTGTCACAAAAATTCCTGCAAAACTGGTTATAAAAAGGCCTCCTCAGAGTCTTATTCTGCAGTTGTTGCGACAAAAGTGGTGTGATTGTATACACTTCTTTGGCTGCTAACGGTTCTCTTCACTTTCTTTTCAGAAACAGTTATTTTTCACTCTTGGCTGCCTCTTGCGTACTGGCCAGTATGGTTCCTCTGGGTATTTCTACATCTCAGATTCCAAAATTATCCACACACAGGAATTCACACTTTACTCTCCCGTGGATTCTACTCGGCATAGGCTTCATTCAATATGAACTTGCAGTTTGTTTATGATGTCATTTCAAGATAGCAGGTCAATCAAAAGGAAGTTCCCCATAGGATTCTGCATTAGAAGCCTTCCAGTACGACCATCTGTTTTTACAGAGGTGGTTGCTTTCAACACCAGGCTACCAGTGTGTTGGAATTTCAGGGAATGAGTCCCTTCCCCAGATTTCCTTGCATCTTTATGGTGCTGCCACTGCCAAATTGGTGAATTGCTTCATTGAATTTGACAGTATGTACTGAAAATCAGTCATGCCCTTGTATTGGTATAAGAAATAATTTCCCAGTATGATATGAAAATCAGACCTTCTCTACCTTATCATCTCCATCTCAAATTGATAGGTAGTGTCATCAATATTCAGCTTAAATAAACGTGCACCTGCAGGGTTCACTAAACAAACAACTGATACAACATCAGGATGGTTTCAAGGACAATTTGTCACTAGGTAGACAGCACCTGGCAGTGAGCTGCGAAGGGTCTGGGTGGTGAAGGGGTGATGGCTGGCCAGGATTCTACATGGCCAAAGGCAGTGGCAGAAACAGCACCTGCAGAATGGCTTACACACAGCAAGATAGTACACTCATGCTCATTTGTGCACCAGGCATTCCATGGTGAAGGAGATCTGCAGCATAGTGGTGACGAAGTCTAACTGCTCTACTGCACTGTCTAAACTGTGCCTCCTACTCATTCATCATTAACACACAAAGTTACCAGCAGCAACTCACAGCCATACCACTGCAAAAGGACCACTACTCTGGATCAGATGGTGGGAATTATCTTTTAGCACTGACATCTTAATGTACATGATTCACTTGATGCCTTCCTAAGAGAAAGTCTCCATTCCTTCCAAGCTAATTATGTAAGTGTAGACCAGATATGGCTCAAATTCAAAGATACAGTATCAACAGCAATAGATAGATTCATACCACATGAGTTAATAAGAGACGGGACTGATACATCGTGGTACACAAAACACATCAGAACATTGTTGCACAAGCAATGAAAAAAGTATGCCAAATTCAGAAGAAAACAAAATCCCCAAGACTGCATAAATTTCACGGAAGCTGAAAATTTAGTGTGGACATCAATGTGAGATGCTTTTAATAGTTTCCACAATGGAACATTGTCTCAGAATATGGTAGAAAACCCAAAGAGATTCTGGTCATATGTAAAGTACACCAGTGGCAAAAAACAGTCAATACCATCACTGCACAATAGTGATGGAAATGTTACCAATGATCGTGCCACTAAAGTGGAGTTACTAAATACTTGTTTCCATAATTCCTTCATGAAAGAAGATGAAGTAACTTTCCAGAATTTGAAACCAGAACAGCTGTTAGCATGAGTTACATAAAAGTAGATATCTTAGGTGTTGGGAAACAACTCAAATCACTTAAGAAAGGAAAGTCTTCTGGTCCAGATGGTATACCAATCGGGCTCCTTTCAGAGTATACAGACACAATAGCGCCTTTCTTAGCAATCATATACAACCGCTCACTTGAAGAAATGTCTCTTCCTAAATACTGGAAAGTAGCACAGGTCACAACAATATTCAAGAAAGGAAATAAGAGTAACCCATTGAATTACAGACCCATATCACTGACCTCAATTTGCAGTAGGATTTTGGAGAATATACTGTACTCGAACGTTATGAATCACCTTGAAGAAAATGACTTATTGATACATAACCAACACAGATTCAGAAAATATCATTCTTGTGCAATGCAGCTCTTTATTCCCATGAAGTAATGAGTGCTGTCAACAAGGGATCTCAGATCGATTCCATATTCCTAGATTTCCAGAAGGCTTTTGATACCATTCCTCACAAGTGACTGTTAAGCAAATTGCGTGCATATGGAGTATCGTCTCAGTTGTGTGACTGGATTCATGATTTTCTTTCAGAGAAGTCACAGTTCATAGTGATAGACAGTAAATCATCGAGTAGAACAGAAGTGATGTCTGGTGTTCTGCAAGGTAGTGTAATAGGCCCTCTGCTGTTCCTGATTTACGTAAATGATCTAGCTGATAATCAGAGCAGCCCCCTTAGATTGTTTGCAGATGACACTGTAATTTACCGTCTAGTAAAATCATCAGATGATCAATTCCAATTACAAAATGATCAAGAGAGAATTTCTTAATGGTGCGAAAAGTGGCAATTGGCACTAAACAAAGAAAAGTGCGAGGTCACCCTCATGGGTTCTAAAAGAAATCCGATAAATTTTGGGTATAGGATAAATTGCACAAATCTAATGGCTGCCAATTTGACTAAATACCTAGGAATTACACATACAAACAACATAAATTGGAAAGACCACATAGATAATATTGTGGGGAAGGTGAAACAAAGACTGCGCTTTGTTGGCAGAACACTTAGAAGATGCAACAAACCCACTAGAGAGACAGCTTACATTACACTTGCCCGTCCTCTGCTGGAATATTGATGTGTGGTGTGGGATCCTTACCTGGTAGGATTGACGTTGTCGACAACATGGCGGATAACGCAGTGCGCCTGTGCAAAATACGTGATAAAAAGTGTTTGTGTTGTTGCAAAAAAGAAGAAAAGCCAGGAGAAAACAAGGAGAGGAGAATGCCTGCTGCAGCATCCAAACTTCTCTCGAGATTGTGCTACTGTAGTAACTGAAGATCCATGTAATTTGCCAGCTGAAGATGGGTGCAAACCTTAAATGCATATTGGCGTAAATAAAAAAAACGCATTAAAAAGTGGCTGGTTGCCATATTTTTTCAGTGAAATATCTATTTACCAAATTTCAATCACCAACTTTCTCTCCCGAATGCAAAAATATTTTGTTGACACCCACCTACTTAGGGAAAAAATGATAATCATAATAAAATTAGAGAAATCAGAGCTCAAATGGAAAGATTTTGGTGTTTCTTTTTCCCATGTGGCATCTGAGAGTGGAATGATAGAGAAGGAGTATGAAAATAGTTCAATGAGCCCTTTGCCAGGCACTTAAGAGTGAATTGCAGAGTAACGATGTAGATGTAGATGAGCAATAGAGAGAGAGATAGAGATAGACAGAGAGAGAGAGAAAGAGAGAGAGCGAGCGAGCGGGGGGGGGGGGGGGGGGGGGCGGCGAGGATAAATAATGACATAATGCAATTTTATGATAGGAGAGGACAGGGTAGAAAATGTGACAACAAAGGAGAGGGAAGAGGTCATCAAGGATGTGGAGTGGTTTTGAGTTAGGAGAGAAAAAGTATGGAAATTGAGAATATTTCGATGAAATGATTGTCTCATGCATAGTTCAAAAGGGCTGGTGCGGTACGAGGAAGTATCCCAATACAATTGGCATAGAAACAGTTGTTGAAGTAATCAGCATTGTGATGTGGTGCATTATTAATAACAAAATTAGTAAACAATTGTCTCCATACACTTATGTGAGTAAAAGTGGTAGTCAGTATAAGAATGGGAACAGTACTTAATTTATAAAATTTTAGGAGCAGGATGTAGCAGGGAAAGACAGGAAGATCTTGAGTGTCACAGACAATTTGACATGAGGGGAAGGAAGTTTATATATCAGCCCAAAAGTCTGCCAACTTTTAACTATACATGCACTGTGCACACAGTTGATCAATAACTATGCTAAAAATTATGACATAATGTTAGTGGTACAGTGTACCCTCTGCCATACACGGTACAGTAGCTTGTGGATTGTATATATAGATGTAGAAGTGGAACATTGCAGAAACATATCAGTTGGATGGTGATGTGAAGAGAGAGCATTATACACAGCTGTTTAGCACATACACTACTTAGAGTATCAGAGACCTTCATTAATTGAAAAATGTTCAAGTTATATTACGTTTTTGTTTCAAATGTGTGTCTACAGCTACAAAATTCTTACAATTATGTATTGTGGTCAAGATGTGTGCCAAAAATCTAAAGATTAAACTTACTGTTGTTCTATAACACTTGCAACATATATTTTCTGAAAATATGCTATCATTAATATAACTTATTGTCACTAAAGTAAGTTTGTTTACATATGATTGAGACTAGACCTAATCTTTTGTAAACATGTTTTCTTTTTTGTCAGTAATTTAATTAGACTTATTCTCGCTGAAGTAAGATTTTTACCATGAGTGAAAAGTGCATGATGTACCATAGAATTGTTAGCTCTGAGGTTTGGTGTGATGGCTGCAGTAGGTTTTTCCATTGGAGTGACTGTAGTGGTGTGGGAAATGGGGAAGTGGATCAGACTCATCAATGGTTCTGTAGGATATGCAGTAATGATAGGAAAATAGTGGAACAGGAGGGGAAAATTGCTGCCCTACAGACACAGTTAGAGCAGACTAGGGAAGATCTGAACAGGTTGAGGAGGGAGAAGGGTAAAGGGAGGTGGGGAGTGGCAACAGGTAGAACAGACCTAGAACTTTGTCAGACAGCTTTGTGGTGATGTGAAGAATAAGTTTGACCTGTTGCTTCAGTTAGAAACTGATGAGCCTCAGGCAGAGGTAGGTGCAGAGAAGGCACAACAAACTTTCAGTAGAAAATTGAATAAGAATGTAGGGAAGTCAGCAAAGAGAAAGAAAGTTTTGTTGTTAGGTAGTTCACATGCCAGAGGTGTATGCCAACTTTTGCAAGACCAGTTAGGATCAGAATACCAGGTCAAAAAAATTTTTAAACCTAGTGCTGGTCTGGGTCAGGTGACAGAGGATTTAAGTTCACTGTGTAAGGATTTTACCAAGGAAGACACCATGGTTATTGTGGTTGGGCTGGGTAATAGTATTGACCGAGATCCTGGGTACAATATAGAGTGTGACCTGGCAAAGATTGCATCACCAAAGAGACATACCAGTGTTGAGTTTGTGTCTGTTCTGAGACGCCTTAACCGACCTCATTTAAACTCTTTCTGTTGGGAGAGTTAATTTGGAGTTGAATGGCTACTTAGGTCTGGTGCGGGGTCACATTTTGGTTTGGCTCCTGTTGATTCACTCAGTGGATGGGATTATACTAGGCATGGCCTACACCTCAACAGGAAAGGGAAGGGTAAACTGGCTGGGCTAATAGCAGGAAATGTAAGGGGAGAGGCACTGCCATGAGTGGTAATATACCAGTGGTCATAGGTGTTGGAGCGCCACCTTTTTTAGGATAGGTAGGACAGATTGAACTCAAGTTCTGATAGAAGTAAAGATTGAAACAAACCTTCAGTTTGAGAAAGAAATCAAACAGCATAATCCTGGCCAATTGCTTCAGAAAACACAGCTGTTGTGAAAAAATTTACAGCAATCAGCAGGAATTTTATTCCCGCCCAATTTCATCTCGGTACATGTGACAGGCCAACTATCTTTAGTGCATCACAATATTCAAGGGCTTAGAACTAAATTTAGTGAACTACTTATGTGCATTTATGAATTAGTCATCAAACCCAGTTGATATAATCTGTCTCTCTGAACATCATGTGACCATTGGTATAGATATGTTAAACTGTACAGAATTTAAGCTAGCCTCTTACTTCTATAGACAAAATATGGAGAAAGGAGGAGTTGCCACATTTGCTAAAAACAGTTTTAAATTTAAGAATACTGACATTGATAAATTTTGCTTAGAGCAGCACTTAGAAGCATGTGCAACAGAGAAATAACTTCATAATAGGTCCTTTATAATAGTAGCCATATACAGAGCACCTTGAGGAAATTTCAACCTGTTTATAAATAGCCTTGAAGCTTTATTATCTCATCTAAAATTTAAAAAAAAGAACTAGTGGTTGCTGGTGATTTTAATATAAATGTCCTGAAAAACACTGTCAATGAACAGTTATTGAAATTAGTTACATTGTCATCCAATTTAATTTCTACTGTAAATTTCCCATCTAGGGTATACAAATGTTCTAAGACTGCCATTGATAATAACTTTATAGACAATTCTAGGCAGCTAAACCACATTACAAAACTAGTAGTAAATTGGCTCTCTGACGATGACATGCAACACCTAACATTAAATTTTGAAAATTGTCAGGGTAAAACTTCTATCAGAAATGAGTACAGAAGGCCAATAAAACAGTCAAAAATTGAATAATTTAGGAGATTGCTCAAAGAAATTAATTGGATGGATCTTTACAGCATCCAAGACACAAATGAAAAATATAAAACATTTATTAATAATGTTAGCACCTTATTTGAAAATTGTTTTCCCCTGAAGGTAACTAAAACCAATCAGAAGTCTAATAAGAAACCATGGATCACACAAGGGATGAAGATATCATGTGAGACAAAAAGAAATCTCTATCTGATATGTAGTGACACCTTTGATATTAGCATTATAGCTCATTACAAAAATTACTGCAAAATATTGAAGAAGGTTATCCAGAAATCAAAACACCTGCATTATGAGAAGAAGATAAATACATCTGGCAACAGAAAGGAATGAAGCATTGTGCTATAAAAACCTTGGACATCTATCCAGTTATATAAAGAATTTGTTAGATAATATTAACTTCAAACAAAAATTGAAAATATATCCGTTTGAAAACTCCTTCTCTTTTGTAGAATTACGTATTAAGAAAAAAAGATAGATTAAGGCAATCATCTAAAGAATCAGGAGATAGTGACTTTTTTTCTCTGAGAAAGTGTATTGTAATTGTAAAGCTGACTAACTTCATATCATGGGGAGAGATTGTAATCATGATCTGTGGATCTGGTAAATAACTGAAATTAAACTATTTAGGTTTTTTACAACATACTGCATGGAAATTCACATAGAATAAAGTGTATTAATTCAGGAGAGCAGAATACAATTTGTGCAAATGTGGAATTATGTCTCAGTGTTACTTAAGGCCTGACATCAATAAAGATAGTACCCACCAGGAAACAAAGAACTGGCAGTGCCAGCAGCTAATGCTATGACCAAAATTGGATACCTGTATATGGCAGTGAGGTGATTGTCTATGGTATCATTTTAATTGACTGCTTTCTAGTGAAGCACAAGCACATAAGCACATATAATTCTTCACATAAGTGACAACAGACTTAGTAACATCAGTAACTGAATGCTGGATGCACAGTGCATTTCCAAAATATTTTACATGTTCTGCTGTTTGCAACCTCGTCAGTAAGGAGTTAGCATTGTTTAAGTATGTTTACTACAACCAAATAAAATTGGATCAAATTGCTTTAGTTCCTTGTTTTGTTTGCAGATGTTGAGTATACAGCAACACTGGAAAGTATAACAAACATATTGTTATATAATCATAAAGTCATACACACTACAGTTTCCAACTATTTTTCCATTTCAGAAAGGTGTTGAATACTGCTTCCGAACCTTTCATGAAGGTATAAATGAAACAATTGATTACTGGAGAAAATATATAAGATCTGAGACTCATGAAGCACTAAAAGGTGTTTGGGATAGTGCCGAACCATATTTAGAAAACTTCATATATGATTTAAGGTATGTACTCAACACATTTTCATTTGTACTTTGAATTCACATAGTTGCATTGTGTTTATTGGGAACATTACTATCTTGTAATTTATAGGAAAGAATATCAGAATTACACAATAATTACTTTTGTGCCTTCACTCACTTTTTCTATAGAAAAATGAATAACTAAGGTGTCTTATAACAAATAGGTTGTAATTTAGTTAGTGCCTTAAAATGCCTTCATAATCTTTTCTCACTTCTCCAGTAAACTTCTGTACAAAAGTAAATACAAATTACTGTACACTCACACTAACAACCAGTTGAATTTGGGATAGATGCTGCATTGGAGTGAGAGTGTTTCTATCATCATGACAAAAGGAATATTTCAGCACATCACATAGGAACACTCCATT
The DNA here is from genome assembly GCF_023897955.1 of Schistocerca gregaria. Lineage (NCBI taxonomy): Eukaryota > Metazoa > Arthropoda > Insecta > Orthoptera > Acrididae > Schistocerca > Schistocerca gregaria. The sequence continues at coordinate 830,235,154 of NC_064931.1, forward strand.
CCCTTGCAAAAACTGGCGTTTCAATGTGATGTCATGTCAAAGGTGTGGCACAAGTATTTCAACTCTGGGAAAACCACTTCCACCAGAGTCAACAAAAATGTGTTGATGACAAATCAACTATGGATAAACCATAATGCTTATCATTACTCACCATTTTGATTCCAGATAACTACAATCAGTGAACTGCCATGGCATCCAGAATCACCTACTTCCTGTTGGATACAGAATCCACCCCCTCCCCCCTCCCTGCTTGTACTGCTGCTCACTGAGCATCCCATGTAAGTAAGGTCACACATACATACAGGAAAAATACTACTGGATGCTCAAAGTAGGGAAAAGGTTATCTCAAGGATAAGTTACAATGATGAGGTACAGGTATAGTAAAAACTGTATGGGACAGTGCATACTGCTTATCAACAAGACACTGTTTGTGAAGTTGGTAGAGGTATTTTAATGTTTAATGACGTTTGTAGGGTTGTAATGTGGCCTTTGATATATCTGCCACAATATTTCACCAGTGAACAGTGGAGGGACCTACTGATCGGTACAGTCATGTGCAGTCATTTAACTATAGCATCCTACACCTACAACTTGAGCAAGATATTGCACCAGTCCATCTCTCTCATAATCTGTCAAAACGACTTGAGAAATATTTACAGAGATGAGGATGCTGTGTGTCATTGACAACAGTCTTACCCATTGTATGTGAGACTCCATCAAGTGAGGTGTGTGGGACTTGTGACCATCTCCAACCAATGCCCGTAAACTGTGGAGGCTGTTGAGCAGCCATGGACCAGGATCGCTTTCTAATGCTGTTGCTGTCTTGTGGAGTCTATGCAGTGACATATCATTGTCATCATTAGTGTAAACAGGGGTACTATATGCTATTAGAACTGTGTCTCAAATTCCGTTGCCTATGCGTATACAGGACGTATAAAAATTAACAGCAAAATATGACATGGATGTAAGTATGTGATAATAAACGCAAATGATAATTTCATATGTGTGGTTATGAGGCACCACTGACTTAGTACACAATATTGCCCATGTTAGTAGAAATGTATACCTTTTTATATCTCCGTATAATTGGGATAAAATTTCATCCATGGCCCATGATTGGGGAAAGTGGGTCATGTGTGATTGGGCACTGTCACATTTTGCTACTGATGTAAGAAGATATCTGATGCCCCAGTGTGATCCAACATGGACAGTTCAAGCAAAAACTTTACCTTGTCTTCTAAGATCACATAAACACAATCACCTGGATTTTTTTCCTGCCCCATCTCATAAAGTGAAGTGTGTAGCACTCTTTTGATATAGTTGGAGAACCAGGGCAGTGAGCTGTACAATCTTGTCAAGATTTATAAGAAGATGTAGGGAGTTCTGAAAAAAAACTGTATTAAATTTCTTGTTAAGATAGATTATGGTTGATATCTGAGCCAATTTAGATGGGGACATGGGCAGAAACTTTAAATTTCAAATGCATTTGTATTAAAAATGGCAATACTTCATACTGAAGTTAATGGTAGTTCATAGCCACATGTACACAATTATCACATACATGGCTTGTTTGTGGACCTATATTTACTGGAACTTTTGTAGTTCTGTTATGATATAATTTCATGTGTGCCACTTTAGACTATTAGCTGATTTTGATGGGGTTAAAGGTACTTCTCTCATACACTCTAACAAAAATACTTCTGTAATAATGCACCAGGTAATGACCTTGTTGATTCACGATCAGTAAAGATGTCCTGTGTTTTTAAGTGGTTACTGGTGGAGACATTTGTAAAAAGCTTTATTTAATCCCTTTGATGTGTTAGAATGATGACCTGCATGTTTGTATCAGCATCTGAGACTGAGATAAACAGTTATTTATTCATAAAAAATGAATAGATTTTGGAACAAGGCTAAGAATGAAACTCAAATGATTTAACTGATTTCTTTATTTCAGTGTAATCAGCCTGTGGTTGATAGCAATTAAAAACAAAGTTCATTAAAGTAATTCACTCTCAGTTGTTTTGTGGGGTGATACGTATGTGAAGTATCCATGGTGATGAGTATAAGAGGTTGTGAATTGTTGACAGAAAGTGATATGGTCAACATGTTATCACCAAAGTTGACTCATGACTGTTGATGAATGGCTACAGACAAAAGCAATAAATAATGTATTCAAACTGTAGCTACAAGCAATTTAAATCATTGAAATTCTCAAAACAATTATTTTGGGAGACAGGATTTTAATTTCCACTTATGATGCTGAAAGAAATAACCAAACGATCTGGGCATATGTACACACTCTTTGTATACCATAATAGTATTCACTATGACCATGTAGGTGCACAGTAATTCAAAGACAGTAATGATAATAAAATAAATAAAATGTATTTAGATTGTAATGGAAATGGCATTGCACAAATATAAAGATCCTCCAAAATAAGTGAAGAGTCAAAGATGATTTTCTAAATCACCTGGGGGAAAATGTTAAGAAATAGAGAAATGGAAAAATAAGATGTGTGTTTTATCTCAATAATACACCAATCTATGCTTTCAACAAATTTATGGTTTTTTATCATAAGGTTGTGCTGTTCTAGTTGTTAAAGAATGCTCTCTTAATTTGTCCATTGTGATCAGTTTTTCTTGTTGAAAACAGAAACTAATGTTTGACTAAGGTCAGTTATAAATATTACTTAACAGTTTTGTGTTTTACTACTTCATTTCTGAAGAGTAAAATTCCTTAATCTGTTGACCACTCAGAATTGTTTTTTCTTTGTCTTTTCCTGCTCCTTTGTAACAGCTGCATTAAAGTCACATCTCTAGACTAAACTGCATAACTCTTCATTGAACTCCCTTCAGGAGCAGTGGTCATAGTAGTAGTAGTATTGGTAGTAGTAGCTCTTGTTGCTGTGGTGTTCAGTCTGTAGACTGGTTTGATGCAGCTCTTCATGCTAGCCTATCCTGCACAAGCCTCTTCATCTCTTAAATAACTGCTGAAAGTGACACCCATTTGGACTTGCCTACTCTATTCATGCCTGTGTCACATTCTAGAATTTTTACATCCCACACATCCATTCATTACCAAATTGACTATTACTTGATGCCTTAAGTTGTGTCCTATCAATTGTTTCTTTCTTTAAGTCAAAATGTGCCATGAATGTATTTCTTCTTTAGTTTGATTCAGTACTTCCTCATTAGTTATTTGACTTACCCATCTAATTTTCAACATTCTTCTATGGCACTACATTTCAAAAGCTCCTATTCTCTTCTTGTCTGAAATGATAGACATCTACCTTTCATTTATGTTCAAAGCTACACTCCAGACAAATACCTTCAGAAAAAAGGCCCAATATTCACATTTATATTAGATGCTATAAAATTCCTCTTTTGCATAAATGACATTCTTGCTATTCTCTGTCTGCATTTTATATTTTGTCTTCTTCAGCCATCAGTTATTTTACTGCCCAAATATCTAACAATTTACTCTTTTTAGTTTCTCACTTCCTAATCTAATTACATTGTCATCAGCTGATATAATGTGATTAAACTTCATCTTTTAATCTCTTTTCAAGGCATTATCCATTCTGTTCAACTGTTTTTCCAAAGTATTTGCTGGCTCTTACAGAATTGCAATGTTGTCAGCAACACTACTAATCCTTGTCTTTCTACTTATTTTATCCCCTGCTGCCTTCGGATTAGGTTCAAGTGTCAATAAATAGTATATGTTCCAATAAGATACTGTAATACTGTAGATTATATTGTAGGTAAATTGATTTTTAATGGCTCTGTTACAGCATGCACTCATTGAGGGCACACCACACTGATTTTATTTACACTTATTCATTACATTATTATAGGACACATAAAGGGTGCAAAGTAATCCACTATTTTCACACACAAATTGACAGAAATAAACAGTGGTGCTAAATATTTTTCAATAAGCTTATCTGTTTCAGGTCACTGAGAGCTGTAAATGACGATTTTGAAGAGTTTAAAGTGTTCCTTAACAACTCCTACAATGCAAATGAATTCTACATTAAAGATATTTTCAATTATTTTCAGTACATAATTGATAAATTGTCCATTAGGTAAGTTGTTACAAATCTCACAATAAACTAAGAGAATGCATGTAACTGCTGTAAGTTGAATTTGAAATGTAAACAACTCAGTTATTTGCAGCTGTTGAATAATCACACTCATTTTGATTTTTGTTTCCTAAGTGAGGCTTCTCATTAGTTACTGTTCACAAAAGAGTAATCAGAAAAAAGTTTTATGATTATGATTGTGAGAAAGTAATTCTGGAAAGTTTAATAAGTTCCCTGGATTCCAGTGTGTATAAACATAAAAATGGAATTGATATTTCATTTGGCAAATCTCCTGCTATTTGCAAGTCATGAACTGCATAGGATACAGTTGGTGTTTCATGAATTTAATCAAGGGTGAGCAGGGCCACATTAGTGCAGACTATCAAAGAGAATGTAACATACCTGTAATTAGAATAAATGACAGTTGTCAACAACTAAAACCAGACATAACTGTAGATATTTTTATGGCATCACTGTGGTGCCCACTTAATCCCCATGGTGTTTCCTCTAAGAGCCAGGTTACACACACATCTAGCTAACACCCCTTCTTTGCTGTTTGTGAAGTTATGCTGCAATTTAATCCAAACTGATTCCCTCAAGACATTGTCTTAGTAACATGAGGACAAGGAATGAGGCAGTTCTCTGCTATTACAAACCTGCTTGGCTGTTGTAAACAAGGGCATAATTTATGTTCACTACAGTCATATTTTGCAGTCTTGGTGGTTAAAACTATATATTACAAGCTACAGTTTCATGGAACACAGTAAACATAGCCTTGTGGAGGCCTCTGTCATCAATAATACAACTGAGTGTGGAACTGTTCTTCAAGAAAAACACCTTTTTAATAGTATTCTCACTAAGCAGAACCAATTTCAACTGAACAGTTCCCTTTATAGGCCAAAAAAATTATTTTATAGGGAGCATCTCCCCTTGTCCTTTCAGTTTCTGGAATTTTTATGTATTCACATCACAGAGTGCATCTAATTTTCTGCTGATTGTAAACATTCTGGTGAAATATGTTCTTTACATAGTGCACTTCAAATGAGAAGCTTACAGGTATATGACCCATAAAACAAAATTTGGAACACCCTCTATCATTGTGTTGAACTGGCAGTTGCTGATGTAAATGTGTGTGGTTCCTATAAATACCATGAGCCAACTTATCAGCAGCTTTTCTCCTCAACAGCATGTGAAAGAGGGGAAGCAACCATACTTTTGGATCTCCATAGCAAATGCAATATTGGGGGCAGAGAGTTTAGGTGGAGCAAAATGTGCACAAAGTCTCTCTGCATCTCAGTATTATGATATCATACGGCAAAGATGTTTTCACAAGTATGAATCAGTTCCACAGACCCCAGGTCTCCTCCGTCCAAATCTTCTATAACAATGTTGGTGACAAAGGGGGGCAATAGACTGTCCATAGCTACACAATAAGTCTGTTTAAATACCTGATCATTGAATAATAATTATGTGTAGGCTGACAAATGCCAGTTGTTAAAAAAAATGTGATTGAAAAATTAAAAAGAGAAGCTACATATAAAGTTAATAAAATATTGGTGTTACCAGAACAGAGCTCTTGTTAGTTTCATAAGATACCTGTTTAACTTTCAGTATAGCTACTTCCTTAGCCCCCTAGACCAGAGTGCTCAACATTGTTGTGAGTTGCTGAGATATGTGACATATTGTAGTCCACATGTCACTTGTAATAGGCCAATTTATGAATTTTTGATAGAATAAATCTTGTTGGGAAATGGAGGATGGGCAGACTTCATAACAAAAATGAAATGTTTTTTGTGTGATTTCCCATGTAAATAATCTGCTGTTGAGTACAGTAGTGATTTTCATTTTCATTGTCTTCCTTGGTAAAGCAGTGGATCTTTTGTGGCATCATCTTACTGATGAAGTCCTGTAGATCTAGCAACACCACAGCACAGCCTTCATCCTGGGCATCAGCAAATTCAGTTGTTTCTCTTCGAATAAAGTGCCTTTGTTAACAACTGCTGTGGTTTGCTTTCGAACTTAGAATTACCCAAACAATGTTATTTTATCCATGTTGGATATTGTGAAGTCCACACCTGTTAATGATAGTTGGTGAATGACACAGACAGCCACAAATACTTTTAAATCTTGTATTTTAGCGATACAACCAGTTTCGGGCTACCATGCCCATCTTCTGATGGCTAATAATTTTCATTACACAGATGTTTTGATCAATAGTATGTCATCTGCTCCACACTGCACAAGAATATTTGAGTGCTTAGTGCCACTGTATCAATTGTTTCATTAATAAAGATATGCTGAAGTGCTTGCATTTTTTATATACATGCTGCAAAACATGTTTTCACTTACATACATTCCAGTAGAAGACAAACCAAATTGCCATCTAATGGAACATATACTTGTGCAGTCTGAAGCAGATGACTGCTGTTGATCAAAACATCTGTGTAGTGAAAATTATTAGCCATCTGAAGATGGGAATGGTGGTCCAAAACTGGTTATGACAGTAAAAGAAAGCTTTCCAAAATTTTTGTGGCTTGTTGCGTCATTCAGCAACCAGCATCCAAATAATGTTTAAAGAGTTACTAGCTCAACTTTACTGATGAAGTGAATGACAGAAACATGCTTGGTAATCAGGAAAAAATCCAGACACTTTTTCCTGATGTAGTTAATCCTCAGACATTGAGGAATGCTTCTTAGTGTATCATATCAAGGAACTAGTCAAAAGACATAGTTGTGGAAGACACATTTTCTGTATATCAAGATATAATACAATTTTAGTTGACACAATCATCAATCAAATGAATTTTCTTTCATCCATTCATTCTGATCACAGGTATTCGTAGTGACTCGTAAAACGAAATGTAACATAGAACATCCAATTCTTGGTACAAATTTTATCCTTTCTACATTTCTTTGCAATTAAAAGCTAAGTTAGTTGAAATATGTAACTTATTAATTTTATTTTTCAGTGTCACTATGTAATTAAAGTTTCTTGATGTATAATTACATGTGTAAGCAGACTAATTATGGCAGTAATTAATTAGCAGTCCATTTATTAAAACATAATTTTCTTGGTTAAAGTAAAATTTGACTTATTCAACATCAATCATGATGGAATCAACAGAATGCAATGAATGAGTGAATGTGTCAGAGATAATATCATACCACTCATGACAAAATAAATGTCATTAATGAAAGAGATAAGGAACCAAAATTATGCTTGTTGTCTTGTGCCAGTGATACTGAAATGAATTTGGAAACCTAAAAATTAAACTGTGTTAGAGCGAAGAATTTGCTCTGAGGGAGATGATGTTTCTCTTTTATCATATATGTATTTCTCATTTGACACCATATTCAAACATATGCTTTAGAAGAGGATTTCCATTCATATTATTAGGTAATTATTCAGCTAATTAGTTATTTACATGTTACAGGGATCATAATATGTGACTGCAGTTAACTTTATTATCCATTTCATTCTTTATATCAGTGAGTTGGTGGTGAAATGTTTTGATGGCTGGATCTCTCACTCCTTTCTGTGCCACACTAAGGCTGAGTGGTGGATAGTATAAATTATTTATCCTCCTTGTGTTATATTTATGAATGTTACTGATGATTTCAAACTGTGATTGTGTGTTGGAAACCAACTTCATGATTGAGTAAATGTACTTTGTGGCTGTTGTCAGTATGTTGAACTCTTCAGAAAGCTGGTTATAAGAGGTTTGAGAGTAGACACTAAACATTATCCTTATTAAAAGCTCTGTGCAAGAAACACTTCTTTCTTCAGTGGTGAGTTGGAAAATAGAAAAGAAAGTAAAGTTTTTTCCCATTTTTATCTCCAAAATGTGGTGTTACATGTCATGCAAAAGTTGCAGAAATAAGATGTCTAAGAAGATCTGTAACATGTCACTTCTAGTTCAGGTTCTTATCAATATAAACACCTATCAAGTGAGGTGGCACAGTGGTTAGCACACTAGACTCTCATTCAGGAGGATGATGGTTCAAACCTGCATCCGGCCATCCTGATTTAGGTTTTCCGTGATATCCCTAAATCGCTTCAAGCAAATGGTTGGATGTTTCTTTTAAAAGGGCATGGCTAGCTTCCTTCCCCATTTTTCCCTAATCCGATGGGACTAATGACCTCACTGTTTCGTCCCCTTCTCCTAGATCAATGAACCCACCTATATAAACACCTAAGAATTTAGAATATTGTATTTCATTTATTAATTTACCCCTGTGCATTATTGCTAATAGTATGGCAAGACCTTATTCATTACTGAGTTGCAAGTATTGTGTTTTATCTTTATTGTTTGCCGTCAGTAATTTGAGTGTACAGTCTCAAACTTGAAGACTACATGACAAATGCAAGTTTCTGAAGTCATCCTCTGTAATCTGTCTATTTAAAAGTGTTTAAAGCACATAATTATGACCAAAAAAGAACCCAGTACAATGATGAAGATGATCATTGCAAGTATTATACTGAGCAGGAGCAGGGATTCAAATACATTTTGGTGTTGCCCTAAAGTGAAACAGCTATTTTCTGTCTACATCATTTTTAATGTCTCTTCACATGCTGTAGTTTTGATCTTCTGTCCAAAGTCTGGTTTGATACAGCTATCTATGCTAGTCTGTCCTTCACAAGCCATTTCATTTTTGTATAACAACAATGAGTCTACATCCCTGGTTACTATAGTCAAACACTGGCGTCCCTCTCCCTACACACTTCCTTCAGTTGCCAAATTGATGATTGCTTTATACCGTAAGATGTATTCTATCAACTAACCCTGTCTTTTAGTTAAGTTGTGACATAAATTCCATTTTTTTCCAAATTTTATTCTGTGGCTGCTTATTAGTTAGCCAGTCTACCCATCTAACCCTCAGCATTCCCCTATAGCATGGCATCATCTATTCTTTTCTTGCATGAAGCGTTTAACAACCACTTTCCATTTCCAAACAGTGCTACATTCCAGACAAATACCTTTGGAAAAGACTTGCAAACATTTATATTAATATATATAATTTTAGAATATTATAATAGTAAGTGTGTTTTTCTTTTCAAATGTTGGCTTGATAACAGATGGGGATGTCATGCTTGCAAGCTCTTGTGCCTCAGTTTAATTCTCTTATGTAGCAATATATTCAGTGAAATTAAGATTTTTTGACACTTTTCTTTATATGACTCTCACTTTTACAGTGTCATTCATATTTAGTCAGCATACTTGTATGTTATCAGGACAATCACATATATATCAGTCTTGGTTGTGCCATTACTCAGTTTCTTTAGTATGTCTTAGAGATGAAGTTATATTGTATTTTCTTCCTACATTAATAGTACATGTTAATAATGGACTTGTATTGTGCCCTACACAAATTGGAAGGGGGGGGGGGGGGGGGCAGATTGTCGAGAAGCAAGCATTAGCTAATTTCTTGTAAGGTCGTCCATCTTCCATTTCATTTATTATCATTGATTTCAATATTTACATGATATAGGAATTGTCACAATACTGTCCAGAATATGCACAGTAGAATATTAGAAAATTCTATCAAACATTTTATAGCTGAGGTATAGGTTAATTCATGCTGCAGTTCAGTGTAGATGCAGAGTGCATCTGCTCAAGATAGTCAATGTGTGGCTGTCTTTAGGGGATGTTAAACACAAGACATAGATTTTTATGAATAAAAAGTAAGTTTATTCTATATACAGAGTACAACTGTGTGCACCCCGGTTGGTTTGCAAGTTCCCAGCTACTCATGGTAGGGCAGAGAGATATTGCCTTAAAACTGAAAGTTAATCATTATGGAATTAGAGTCCAGAAAATATTAGGAGGGAAACGTGTCCTAGCTAGCTTTAAGCCAGTGCAAAGAGAGCTTGTGGCTTTGAGGTAATGCTTTTGCGCAATGGCCAACAGTCAATACGAACCCTATTGTCAGCATAAATGGAGTGCATTGTGGGCAGATTTTTCAACATTTATGTTCCATGGGAACAAGCAATCTTTGCTGAAGCAACAGATTTACTTGGCACATAGACCACAATGGATTATACTTGAACATTACAAGAAAATATTTGAGTGAAAATTTTGAAATAAATATTGGACTGGTTGGGCGATATGTAGAGCTCAATAGAGGTTGAGATCAATTCAGGAAGCACCTTGAGCTACACACTGTTTACTGGTTCTACAGTAGAGACCACTGACAGAGTATTTATTTAAATTTTAATGATATCTTTTTGGTAATATAAAAGCCTAAAACATGAAGTAGTTTCTGTCAACACTGTGACTACAATTACTTATAAATTACACAATAAATGAAGTGATTTATCAGTGCTATTGCCTTTATAATTCTGATAAAGTTTTTTCCATTGTCTTTTGTTTATAACTTAGTGTTTCATTTTTAATTTGAAGGTGATTCCCCCACCCCACCCCCTCTCCCCCAACCCAGCTAACGATAGATATAAACTAGTGCACCACTCATTTTTGCAATTAATAAGAATTATTATCCCACCTTTATTACAGTTATGAAGTTTTTAGTTAGTTTTATCAAATTTTTAGCTATTATAAGAAGTGATGTCCACTCCAGTTTATAAAATGAAATATGGATGTGGTACAGATGCCATAGAGTGAATATAAGTTGAAATCATATTTAATTATTGGTGGAAAAAAACCTCTATTCTTTTTTCTATTTCTTTTCACAGGGAACATATTGAATCACTTCCAAAAATTGTAAATGAAATATGGGAAATGATGGGTGAATCAGGAGAAGCTGTTAGGGAATCAATTTTATGGATAGTTGATACTGTAAGTACATAATCTAAACTGAAGACATTTTAGAAATATCTACTAGTTATGTTATACATATCTGCCAACAAGCAACAATAATACATGAAAAATTTCACTGCATTTTCAATAGAAAGCACCAAACATATGTGAACATAGAATGTTTGGTCAAGAAGATTCTATACTTGGCTTGTTAACTTATGTGAAGCTGCTGTGCTTGCTACTGCCCTATGTTGTCAGGCCGATAGTCTCAATGATAAATATGACAGAAATAACTGAAACAAAATTTTGTTAGGTGTGATAAATGTGAAATGCTGTGAATATTGAATGAATCTATTGCAGTTACATTTACATTTTACATTTACATTAGTTGTATTCCACTGATCCCATGGATAGTGGGATGTGGAAAGAAATTTAAAAAAAAAAACATATATTTAATTTAAATGCAGTTTTAACAGAATTCTAAAAGACTACTCTATTAATGTTCTAATTCTAAGTAGCCTAAAATTTTTAATTTCTTAGTTTCTGTAAAGGTGCTCTTCAATGGAGTAGGAGGAATAACCCAACAGAAAGGTCTTTAATTTCATCTTTAACTTCATCACATTCTCTATGTGACATTTAATGTGTTCTGACAAGCTGTTGAATACATGTGTACTCTTGTATCTGAGTCTGTACTCGTATTCATGCTTTTCACTATTTTTTGATAAAAAATAAATATTTGTATTGACAGGGGATGTCAACGAAAACTGTGAACTATTTGTCAAAATATGATGCATTTTAATAGGGCATTGCAAGATGTTTTAGTATTAACACCAGATATACTTATTATAACAGACTTCCTTATAAAGAAGATACTATCACTATAAGTTGAGTGTCTCCAAAAAAGATTTCTCAACTCATTAATGATGGAAATACACATAATAAACTAGTTTCATCATTTTTAAACCACATACAACAATCATTATACACACAGCAAACATAACTGTTCAAAGATGCTTGATAAATTTTATACAGCGCGTTTTCCAATTAAAACTGTGAACTTTCTGTAGTCCCAAAAACTTAGCACTTTCTAATTCTTGTAACCCATTATTTGAGAAACCAGTACTGAGAGTGGTACTATGTTCTATTCCTATGCTAGTAGCACCTTTGAAAAGGGCAAAATTTACGTCTTCTGAAATGGCAAGTGGAAGATCGTTTATGTATATCAGAAACAATAGAGGCCACAAGACAGAACCTTGTGCAGCACCATGTATGATTGCTTTCAATTCTGAGTGCCTACTGCTATGAGAATGTATGAAACTGATACACTTCAAATTCAATAAGAATCAAAAGACAGAACTGAGACAGAATTCTCTGGTACAGAGAAGTCACAAGCACATGCAGTAAAGCAAACAAACTCAACTGCAGAAACTTGTGAAGTGACAAAACCCAGGTTTCAGGTTTCAACAAACATGTATGTAGCAGATGCATATGTAAAATTAACTGTAAAACCTAAATCACAAACAATATAAAAGATAAATGTCATGTGCAATAAAAACAGAAATAGGTGAAACAGTAGTGAAACTTCAATCTCCCATTATAGGTATCTCCTTACTAAAGAATATTGATGTGTCTAACTCAAGTACTGATGACTGTTCAGAAAATGGATTTAATGAATTTAGTAAACATTTAAACATGTTAACTTCAAATAAGGATCTTCAGATGAATCTTGCAGGAAATGTACAGGTGTTTCCATACATGTGGGTGCCAGTTATTTGACAAAGATTTTGTCAGTAAAGCAATGAACATATTTCAAATGGTCTGAAACTTTTACATGAGTTAGAACTTTAATTAGTGACATAATATACTGTAGATGAGAAACTATGGCTTGGTGGTGGCTCAATAGGTGAAGTGCCAGCCTGTGGATCAAAAGTTCTTTGGTTCAATCCTAGGTCATCTTAGGATTTTTGTCTGTCACTTACCATTTCTTTCACCTCTGGCAATGTTGTTGATGTGAAAAATGCTGCCTTGCATCATGGTCCAGAGTCTGATATAAACTGCAGGTCCTCCAATAACTAACTGGGAAAGTCTGTTTGATGGTTGGAGAAAGACAACAGCATACCATCTACAACAGCACCATTCGTAGTAAAGCATCGTGGTGCACAAACCAGTCTCTGGATGGATGACAACTTCAGTGTAGGCAAAAAATACATAGCGATAGTAAATTGTAATATTAGAGAGCAATATGACTATCTAGGAACTGTATTCAAGAGATCCTAAGAAGTTTTTTCGTGGCAAATGTTCATGGAAAAATGGCTTCCACCTGAATAGATTAGGTTGCAAGATGTTAAGCAAAATGTTAATTGTGACTAGTTACAGTCACTGCCTTTGCTTTTAAAATATAGAGTTATCTCATTTTAATGTCATTTTCATTGTCAATCATATTTAGTGAATAATTGTACATGAAAACTTCTACAGCATTTTCTGCCAACTTAACTGTGAAACAAACTATAGCATGGCATCCTCTGGTAGCAACTGGGATGGGTGTGATAATTCTGAGGTGACCCAGCTAGCTGAGGGTGAGGCTGAGTGGTGGACCGGTGTGTCCAGTCATATATTGATGGTCAAGAAAAGCACTTTATTACTTTTCAGTTACACATTCCTCCAACATCAGTCTGAGGCAGACATACTCCACTCTGGCATGGGAAGCCAGCAATGGTCATTGGGTGGCTGGCTCCCTTGACTGTGACTGTCTTATGGTTCAGTATTGGCACCATTTTGATATAATCAGAGAAATGGTCTGTAATAGTGAACACAAAATGATTCCTTGCTGGTGTTCAGCTAAATGGTCCTAACACATCCACCCCAATAAACCTAAATGGTTTCATTACTTGGAGCAATCTCTGCCACGGTACTCATTTTCCATTCATATCTGGATGTTGAGCTCAATTCACACAATGCTCGATATACTGACTCACATCACCTTTTCTTCTTTCCCACCAGAACGTCTCGGTCACCAGCCAATTTGTTGCTCTGCACCCTCCATGGCCAAACAAAATGTGATCATTCATCTCTCTTAGCACATTATCCCTCAGCTTCACTGATGCTGCCACTGGTGGTCTCAGTGTTGTCTCCTTACATAACAACCCATCACACATGTTGAAATGCTGCTGCTTACTGATCTGCTTACATTCTGTTTCAGCACTCTGCTCTGCTTGCCACTCAGCGAGGTCTCAACCTAGTGCTGGTGCACCCTCCTTCCTTCATAGCGTGTCCACATTCCAGTGTTTCTTCCCCAGTTTGTGGATTTATTCATATCCAAATTCACTGAGTTTTAGTGCTCATCTCACCAGTCTACTGGAAGTATCCTTCAAACTAAGTAACCACTTCAAAGCCGCATGATCCATCACTTTTTTTACAACTTTCTCATGTAAAAATAAAACTGGAAGTACAGCTAAGCATCTCTTTCTCTGTAGTAGAATAATTTCTTTCAGGTCTATTCAGTCATCACAATGCAAAAGCAATTGAATGTTCTTCTCCATTGAACTCCTGACTCAAAACTTGCCCCAGAGCATGGGTCAACCTATCGCATAATAATATAAATTTCTTCTCAAAATTCAGGAATGCCAACATTGGACTCAGTGTCAATACTTCCATTAATCTATCAAATACTTTCTGATGCTCTTCAGACCACAGAATTCTGATACCCTTTCTTAACTGTTGTATAAGCAGTCACACTATACCTGTAGACCCTCTCACGAATTTCCTATAATAATTTGTGACACCCAGAATAGACCCTGGTACTGGAGAATCCTGTACTACCTGTATCAATCTTGGATCAGTACTCACACCACCTGTACTAATTACATATCCAAATTAAATGTGCAGACTGTAACCTCCTGTTCTTCTCTCAGTCACTGCCTATGTTCTTGCAGCTCTTTGAGAAAGAAATTATCGAAATTCACTAAACATTGACAAGGATTTAACCCCTTCAACACACCGTCTAACCAATGCTGAAATGTTGCTGATGAATTTTCAAACCAAACAGCATTCTTCTATACTTATAATTTCCCCAAGGTAATGAAAATGCAGTCTTTGGTCTGTCTTCTGGAATCACCTCCAACTGATGGTACCCTCTCTGCAAATCCATCATCAAGAAATACTGGCACTGTCCAAGTTTATCAATTGTTTCCATGATGTTTGCAAATGGGTAAGCATCTGCAGTCATCTTATTGTTCAAATGGTGGTAATCACAGCAGAATCAATAATTCCTTGAACCAACCACACACTTTTCAGGTACAATTATAATTCCTGCCCTCACTGGGCTACTACTACAGTCAGCTAACTGCTAAGTGATAAAGTCTCCTAAAATTGACTGCAGGGCTCATGATATTCTGTACATCTTCCAGTACACCAGCACTTCATTCCCCTAGGAATCCTGTGTTGCATCACATGTTGCAGGCAAGGGCCTTCATGGAAAAAACAAATCTTGGAACTCTAACAACAGTTCTTCATTTGTGATCTCTCTGTTCCCCTCAAATCCTTAACCTTCCATGCAGTGTGTTCTTAGTGACACCCCATGCTTGTTCATCCTGTACACCTTTTGCACAGCAATCTTCCTCTTCCAGAATTTCTAACATTGCCGCTAATAATCAAAATATCTACGGGTGTACTGCAGGTCTATAGTGTCCAACGGGCACAATATTTCGGCGATCATACATGTCGCAATCATCAGGTGAACTGATGGACTGAGCTCCTGTGAATGTGCCAGCACGGAGATCCATACGCTATGGCTGCTCTGGGGGAACTGGGTTCGGTCGCGGCGGCGGCCAATTTAAATACACTCCACCTGTGGCACACTCCCTGCGCCACGGTCGTGCGGCGGAACAGATTGCGAAGCCGTCTGAGATGACGTTGGTGTGATGGCTCTGTCCGCCGTGGTAATCACAACTATATGTTGGCTTGATTTCCTCTTAATTAACCCAATCGCTGGTTCCCAAGCCTTGCTAAGATTATATCCACAGTCACGGTTTATGATGTCGTAATTTGGTGTGAATTTCGATGGCCTCTCTAACAACACTGTCCCAGTATCTCGACATTTGTACCAGAATCCTCGTGTGTTCATACTCCATAATGCGATTTTCCAACAGTCAATGTTCAGCGACCGCCAACTTGCTCAGATACATCAGTCGAGTGTGCCTCTGGTGTTCTCGGCATCGATCCTCGATGGTACACATCATCTGACCAATATACGACTTGCCACATTGACACAGAATCTGGTACACGCCAGCCTTCCTCAAACCGAGGTCATCTTTGGCGCTCCACACCAGTGCATGAGTTTTATTAGGAGGGCAAAACACAGTTCCGACCCGGTGTTTCTTCAAAATGCGGGCGATTTTCCCCAAGAGTGTGCCTGTATATGGAATAACGCAGTGCCTACATCCTCCCTCGTGATTTCATCCAACTCCACAGGTTGTGCTGTAGTGGTTGGGTGGAGAGCGAGATGAACCTGCCACTCTGAGTACCCATTTTTTTCAAAATACAGTTCTCAGATGTTCCAATTCCTGGGGTAGACTCTCTGCATCAGAGATAGTGCGCGCCCTATGTACTATAGTTTTAAGTACCCTATTCCTCTGTGAAGGGTGGTGGCAGTTGTCTGCGTGCAACGCACACTGATCTGTATTTGCTCGCAGACAGCTGCCACCACCCTTCACAGAGGAGTGGGGTACTTAAAACTCGGGTCGGAACTGTGTTTTGTCCTCCTAATAAAACTCATGCACTGGTGCGGAGCACTAAAGATGACCTTGGTTTGAGGTAAGCCGGTGTGTACCAGATTCCATGTCAATGTGGCAAGTCGTATATTGGTCAGACGTTGCATACCGTCAAGAACCGATTCCGTGAACACCAGAGGCACACTCGACTGATGTATCCGAGCAAGTCGGCGGTCACTGAACTTTGTTTGTCAGAAAATCATGCAATGGAGTATGAACGCACGAGGATTCTGGTACAGATGTCGAGAGACTGGGGCAGAGTTCTTAGAGAGGCCATCGAAATTCGCACCAATGACGACCTCATAAACCATGACTGTGGCTATAATCTTAGCAAGGCTTGGGAACCTGCTATTGGGTTAATCAAGAGGAAATCGAGCAAACGTATAGTTGTGACGACCACGGAGGACAGAGCCATCACACCGACATAATCTTAAACGCCGTCAAAATCTGTTAACCGCGCGACCGTGGTGAGGGGCGCTGACGGAGGAGTGAGCGCGCCATGGGCGGAGAGGATTTAAATCGGCCTAAGCCGCGACCAAACCCAGTTCCCCCTGAGCAGCCATAGTGTACACATCTCCGTGCCAGCACATTCACAGGAGCTCAGTCCGTCAGTTCACCTGATGATTGCGACATGTATGATCGCCGAAATATTGTGCTCGTTGGACACTATAGACTGGCAGTACACCCGTGGATATTTTGATTATCAAATACGCTGGGAGAAACTCAAGAATCATTGCCACTAATGTTCCTTTCAACAACTTAATCTCCTCATTGCCAAAATTATCAAGATTGATGTATACTACCTTGCCTTTGTCGTTCTCCCGTAAGTGTTCACTACTTTGTCTTGGTGTATCCAGTAAGTTACTATCCACCAGCAGTTTCACTATACATAAAGTACCAACTGTAAGTCAGGCTCCGTATCCATTTACAGTCACTTCCTAGTGTCACTCAACTTACAGTCATGCAAATTAAGCATCAATGGCAATGTCCATGGTTAACAGGATTAACTACTACAACAGAAACTCCTCATGATTGATCAACATTGACAACAGCTTCCTCTACTGAGAATGTTTTCCCAGTAAGTTACATCACATGGTGTTGAAGGCCAGTTATGACATGATGCTGATGGAGAAAGTGTAGCCTTTGGACCACGCTGTAGCCCTCGCTTACACAAGACACTACTTCAACACATGGCCTAAACCTGGTTGCCTCTAATTCAAAACTCACCATTAGTGACCCCAGGGACTATATATCACTATCCCCATCCCATACATGGGCCCCAGTAAGTTTCCCATTGTCTCCTGCCTACTAAATCTCCCAAGACCACTGACATATGCACCCCTGTGTCTAATGGAACCTTATAACTTCGTACACCAAGTTTACCATGTATGGTGCATTCTATCTCAGCATTCGTATTTCCTGCATTCAGTTTTACTGGGAACACATTTTGGTGATTCTGAGGTTGCCTTTTGAGTTTAAATATATGGTTAGTACCAACCAGATCATGCCTATTGTTATTCCCATAATTCTCTACACACAACACCTTGGTTGCCTCATCATGATGCCATAATTCTTATATCCTAATACCCTCTGAAAAATCCCCTATGCCTTCTTTAGATGTCTTAGCAATTGCTTGTGGGAAAATCTTGCACTAATCTGCTTCTTATATCTTGGCAACAATTCTTGTTTTAGCTGCCAGAATTCTCTGCCATTTTTAGTGACCCCATGCATCATACAAAGGACTACACTTCTCCTCAAAGGGGCAATCTTGCTATTTACAACAACTGTGTGTTCAGCTAACCCTCTATTTCAGCAAATGACAAGAGATCCTCCACAAATGATAATACAACCTCAGATGATCTACCAGAAAGTTGAGTAACAAGCTTTGCAACAACTATATCTATTCTTAGATTCTATGATTTTAATAATTCCAATGCCTCCTTCCTTACTGTTAACTCATTATTTGCTAATGTGTTTTCTGCTCTTAATCACCCCTCTTCATTATCTAACGGTTGTACTGCTTTTTGGGCCAGTGACATCTTGTGTCTCTGATTCTGCCACTGTGCTACCCTTACTCATATTTGAAAAACCCAACAGTAACAACAACAGAACAATCTTTAGTCAACAACTCTATCATAGTTGCTCCATATGCCTATTTGTGAACTATCTGGCCTTCCTCCATTATCTCAGGTTCCACCATTATTTGACTGTACAGCAAGACACGCAAATCAAACAACTGCCACAGATTCTGCTCGAGGATTAGAATGCCCTAGTGAATTACACTGTGCATATCATGTGGGTTCCAACCAATGATTCTTACATTTACCCCTAAATTTGGAGGCCCCCATCAGTACTTTTGGTCTCACAAAAGTAACTTTGCAATTATGATGAACTTTAATTTGTGATCCCACGTCTATTACAAACTAAGAGCAACTGTTTCATTCACCCCACAATGAAGATACCATAGGCTGCAGCTCAAATGTTGCACTGTGTGGGATGGCACACCCTCCACTGTCAACAGGTGGCATTGTCAGCGCTTCTGACACATAGTGTAGCAGCCTCTGGTACCACCCATGAGGTGTGGGACCACTCTTGAGGTGACCTGGCTGGCCAAGGGTGGGACTGAGAGGCAGGCTAGTGGGGCCCAGTGATAGACTGGTGGTCAAGGAAAACACTTTATTATTTTTCAGTTGCACATTTCTCCATCATCAGTATGAGGCAGACCCATGCCACTCCAGTGCAGCAATCTGGAAATATTCAGCAGACAACTTTCCCCATTGGGATGGTACTTGCTTTTCACACTATGATGCTGATGTCAAGCCCAAAAGCAAGCTGGTGGTCTGTCAGTAGGCAAAGGCCCTAACATCAATGGCGTGCTTCTTCTTCTTGCTGTGTACATCTTCTGTTGTTGAATGCCCAGGCCCAGGAGCCCCAGGACCAGCTTGTGTTTTCTATAGTGACAAGGGAAGACTGCCATTCACAAGGCACAATGTGCTGCCTCCAGGCAGGAGTGTGACAGTGGCAGGTGCAGAGGGCAGGTCTGTTGCACTGATGCACCAAGTCTCACAGGGTGAACTTAATGCAAGAGCTGGCTTCTCCACCCCTTATTTCTTCTTGAAATTTTGGCAGCAACTGGTAGCACCCAGTCGTCACATCATTTAGCATTGCCCTGGTGTCATGGTAGTACTACTGATCTCCAAATGAATCTGTCTCAAAATTTACAGTTATTTATAATGCTATGGGGTGCATTTTTGCAGTAATGCCAGGCACTTGGTCACATAGCTCATAACATGGTCCTCGCCCTGATGTGATGACAACATTCTGCCCACTCTGGCTATTCTTACTGTACGGTGCAGGTTTCACAGAGCATGGCTAGTTCATCTTGCATTCCATTTGTACACATCTTGGTAAATAAACTACATACTGCTGCACTGTGTTTACTGGCCAGTGGTAGTTAACCTAATGCCGCACAACAGTTTCCTACAAATTTTTACAAGTTTCACCCAATACTAGGTAGTGATGCTACAAAACTTAACAAGTTCATTGTGCATTTAAACCAGATGCTCATCCATTGTCTCCTTGCAAAGGCTAATACCATTAATAAATAAAGACTAGCTTAAATCAGAACTGGCTGAATTACATTAATGAGCATTACTGAACACATGAAGTGATGTGACTGAGCAACAGCTATTGTTTTACCACCTCATGGACTGCAGATTACAGACCTATCACAAACCAGAAAGTGATTTGGAAAATGTGGCAGCCACTATCCAAAAACACAAGTCCAATCCAGTCCATGCAGATGGCAGCAGTGGTATTAATTCACCTTGTAGAAGCAGAGTTGGATTATAGCAGCTATAAAAGGAAAAACTGAGGGCAAGCCAGCTGTCAGGTCACCTTATATTGGCTGATATGGAATTTCATGTGAACAGCCTGCAATATCCCTTCAGTATATACTTATATTGGTGAAAAGTTTATAATATGACCAAAAACAAAACAGTACTTGTCATATTTGACACTTATGACAAAATCTCTCAGACAAAAGTACAAATGTTACAATCCTGGTGATAAATACTCTGAAGAGCTTTACCATTATCAGATTCATTATTAACCAGTAAACAAATATATGGCTGTAGATGCCCTAACTAGGCTCCCAGTGGAACCCAATAACATCTTGCATTGCCAAGAAATTGTTTGATCTCAAATGCTTACCGATTTATGTATTTGTGGCCACTGCTCTAGCACAAGCTACTGTTAGTGAACCAGTGGTAGACAATGTTTAGCATGGCCTACTAAGATTTTACACTTCTCTATTCTTTGTGTATTTTATGAGTAATTACATGTTTTGTTGTTAAATTGTTCAGTTCTTCTTATTCTTGCCAACCAAATATGTCTGGCTGACATTGTATGGCTTATTTGTGAGTGTACACTGTGAGTTAAAAATTAAATTGTATCATGCAGTATTTTAAAGATGTGGCCTACACACTCCCCTATGTAAGATTGGCACATGGGCCTTGTGGACACTTTGTTCGACAGAATTTCATTATCATGATTAATATTATATAAAAATTCTGTACTTAGTCACTATGAATAGCATCACCACAGCTGAGATTGCAGTCACAGTTCTGTCCTGAATCTTTGCCATAAAATAACTTCCATGTGTAGTGATTACTAGAAATTGTCCTCAATTCAAAGCAAACAAAAATTTATTCTTTTTATTGGTGAGATGACACTGAGCATCAGCAGTCACCTCCATTTCACTCACCAAATAACAGCAACGTATAACAACCTCTTCATGCATTCATACATGAAATTAATATTCAGAATCCAGATCAGCAGATGTTGATGTTACACTCATTTTCAACCCTTGCCATGCTGCCTCTAATCTGTATGGTGTTTACCTGGCAGAGGCTCTTTGTGGTTGACAACCTATGAACACATTGTCACTGCTGTTTCCTGAAGCTTCACTCTGCCAGTGGAGTAAATAATGTTAGACCTTTCTATTTTTTAATGAATGTAAATTTTGATTTCATGCCTATGTCTGTTGGCAACCTATTAAAAACTTTTTTAACAGAGTACCCTCCCCATGAACCATGGACCTTGCCGTTGGTGGAGAGGCTTGCATGCCTCAACTATACAGATGGCCATACCGTAGGTGCAACCACAACGGAGGTCAGACAAACGTGTGGTTCATGAAGAGGGGCAACAGCCTTTTCAGTAGTTGCAGGGGCAACAGTCTGGATGATTGACTGATCTGGCCTTGTAACACTAACCAAAACATCCTTGCTGTGCTGGTGCTGCGAATGGCTGAAAGCAAGGGGAAACTACAGCCATCATTTTTCCCGAGGGTATGCAGCTTTACTTTATGATTAAATGATGATGGCATACTCTTGGGTAAAATATTCCAGAGGTAAAATAGTCCCCCATTTGGATCTCCAGGTGGGGACTACTCAAGAGGACGCTGTTATCAGGAGAAAGAAAACTGGCATTCTACAGATCAGAGCATGGAATGTCAGATCCCTTAATCGGGCAGGTAGGTTAGAAAATTTTCAAAGGGAAATGGATAGGTTAAAGTTAGATACAGTGGGAATTAGTGAAGTTTGGTGGCAGGAGGAACAAGACTTTTGGTCAGGTGAGTACAGGGTTATAAATAGAGAATCAAATAGGGGTAGTGCACGAGTAGCATTAATAATGAATAAAAAAAATAGGAGTGCGGGTAAGCTACTACAAACAGCATAGTGGATGCATTATTGTGGCCAAAATAGATGCAAAGCCCATGCCTACTACAGTAGTACATGTTTATATGCCAACTAGCTCTGCAGATGATGAAGACATTGAGGAAATATATTATGAGATAAAAGAAATTATTCAAATAGTGAAGGGAGACGAAAATTTAATAGTCATGGGTGACTGGAATTAGATAGTAGGAAAAGGGAGAGAAGGAAATGTAGTAGGTGAATAAGGATTGGGGGTAAGAAATGAAAGAGGAAGCTGCCTGATTTGCACAGAGCACAACTTAATCATAGCTAACACTTGGATCAAGAATCATAAAAGAAGGTTGTATACATGGAAGAAGCCTGGAGATACTGACAGGTTTCAGATAAATTATATAATGGTAAGACAGAGATTTAGGAACCAGGTTTTAAATTGTAAGACATTTCCAGGTGCAGATGTGGACTCTGACCACAATCTATTGGTTATGAACTGTAGAGTAAAACAGAAGAAACTGCAAAAAGGTGGGAATTTAAGGAGATGGGACCTGGATAAACTGACTAAACCAAAGGTTGTACAGAGTTTCAGGGCGAGTATAAGGGAAAATTGACAGGAATAGGGGAAATAAATACAGTAGGAGATGAAGGGGTAGCTTTGAGGGATGAAATAGTGAAGGCAACAGAGGATCAAGTAGGTAAAAAGATGAGGGCTAGTAGAAATCCTTAGGTAACAGAAGAAATTTGGAATTTCATTGATGAAAGGAGAAAATATAAAAATGCAATAAATGAAGCAGACAAAAAGGAATACACACATCTCAAAAATGAGATCAACAGGAAGTGCAAAATGGCTAAGCAGGGATGGCTAGAGGACAAATGTAAGGATTTAGAGGCTTATCACACTAGGGGTAAGATAGATACAGCCTACAGGAAAATTAAAGAGACCTTTGGAGAAAAGAGAGCCACTTGTATGAATATCAAGAGCTCAGATGGAAACCCAGATATGAGCAAAGAAAGGAAAGCAGAAACTTGGAAGGAGTGTATAGAGCATCTATTCAAGTGTGATGTACTTGAGGACAATATTATGGAAATGGAAGAGGATGTAGATGAAGATGAAATGGGAGATACGATACTGCTTGAAGACAATGACAAATCACTGAAAGACCTGAGTCGAAACAAGGCCCCGAGAGTAGACAACATTCCATTAGAACTACTGACAGCCTTGGGAGAGCCAGTCCTGACAAAACCCTACCATCTGGCGAGTAAGATGTATGACACAGGCAAAATACCCACAGACTTCAAGAAGAATATAATAATTCCAATCCCAAAGAAAGCAGGCGTTGACAGATGTGAAAATTACTGAACTATCAGTTTAATAAGTCACAACTGCAAAATACTAATTCGAATTCTTTACAGACAAATGCAAAAATTGGTAGAAGTGGACCTCAGGGAAGATCAGTTTGGATTCCCTAGAAATATTGGAACCCATGAGTCAATACTGACCTTACAACTCACCTTAGAAGAAAGATTAAGGAAAGACAAACCTACTCTCTTTCAAATTCTAAAGGTGGCAGGGGTAAAATACAGAGAGCAAAAGGCTATTTACGATATGTGCAGAAACCAGATGGCAGCTATAAGGGTCGAGGGGCATGAATGGGAAGCAGCCTCTCCCTGATGTTATTCAATCTGTATATTGAGCAAGCAGTAAAGGAAACAAAAGAAAAATTCTGAGTAGGTACTAAAATCCATGGAGAAGAAATGAAAACTTTGAGGTTTTCCAGTGACATTGTAAATCTGTCAGTGACAGCAAAGGACTTGGAAGGGCAGTTGAATGGATTGGACAGTGTGTTGAAAGGAGGATATAAGATGAACATCAACAAAAGCAAAACAAGGATAATGGAATGTAGTCAAATCAAGTCTGGTGATGCTGAGGGAATTAGATTAGGAAATGAGAAACTAAAAGTAGTAAAGGAGTTTTGCTATTTGGGGAGCAAAATAAATGATGATGGTTGAGGTAGAGAGGATATAAAATGGAGATTAGCAATGGCAAGGAAAGCATTTCTGAAGAAGAGGAATTTGTTAACATCGAATATAGATTTAAGTGTCAGGAAGTCATTTCTGAAAGTATTTGTATGGAGTGTAGCCATGTATGGAAGTGAAACATGGACAATAAATAGTTTGAACAAGAAGAGAATAGAAGCTTTTGAAATGTGTTGCTACAGAAGAATCCCGAAGATTAGATGGGTAGATCACATATCTAAAGAGGAGGTATAGAATAGGATTGGGGAGAAGAGCAGTTTGTGGCACAACTTGACTTGAAGAAGGGATCAGTTGGTAGTACATGTTCTGAGGCATCAAGGAATCACCAATTTAGCTTTGGAGGCAGCGTGGAGGGAAAAAATCGTAGAGGGAGACCAAGAGATGAACACACTAAGCAGATTCAGAAGGATGTAGGTTGCATTAGGTACTGGAAGATGAAGAAGCTTGCAAAGGATAGAGTAGCATGGAGAGCTGCATCAAACCAATCTCAGGACTGAAGACCACTACAACAACAATCAGAGTGTTCTGTCTTCTGTCTGAATCCAGGACTGGAACACATAGTCTGCATGGAAAATGCTTGACTCTTAGTAGTATGGTTGTGAAATTTGAAGTTCATGCTAAATGCACTGTTATTAAAATCCAAATTCACAATATCTTATCTATAGCAGTCCCAAGTGAAAATATGCAAGCAACACTATGTATACCATCTGCAGATCATCATAGGAAGAGACAAATGAATTTGTCGTTATCCAAGTACTGGTGCTACTCATTTTGTTATTTACATAGATCTTAAAGTGAGAGTCCACAGATATTTGTCCAACAGGGGGCAAGACTTCAGAAGCGGCATTTTTTAAAAAATAATCATTAGTTTTGTCAGCCTAGGACTGGACCAAAATGGGCCTCGTTTCCACCTGGTTTGCACATAGTGTGTAGCCGTTATAACTAGAATCCAGAACTCATAAGTCTGTAGCTGTATGTCGCACTGGGTTGCATCCTATATAATTTAAGAAGAGCCAAACATCTTTTTAACCTTGATGTTTCACCATTTCTTCCTCCCTTCGAGTGCACAAATTGATATTTCTTCTGCATTTTGGTCCATATGTGAAGTATAGCAGAATACACCTACAGTGTAGCATGCTTGTTTTCTTCATAGTCCACTACAGTCACTGTACCATGTGACATGGAATGAAGTCTCACAAGCCTTGATGGATCAAGTGTAATTTGATTGTTGAAATTAAGATGTGCAACAAGCAGAGCTCATCATGTGGTAACTGGGGACAGGTGTCAGGCAGGCACACTGCTGTCATGTTTCTGCTGAACTAGACATTGAGTTGGGTCGATTTGCAGGAGAAGACTGAACAGCGAGGTCATCAGTCTCATCGGATTAGGGAAGGATAGGGAAGGAATCTGGCTGTGATCCTTCAAAGGAGTCATCCTGGCATTTGCCTGAAGTGATTTAAGGAAATCACAGAAAACCTAAATCATGATAGCTGGCCACGGGATTGAATTGTTGTCCTTCCGAATGTGAGTCCAGTGTGCTCTAGATGTTGAACTGTTCCTTTCTGTTGCTTGTAAAGTGCTATAGACAGAGGTGAGACACAGAAGATTGGGTACTCTATTTCAGTAATGTCGTGCGAAGATTCACACCCCCAAGATTGCAAAACAATGTGTAAACTATGACAATGACAAGAAAGTGTTGTAGTTTTCGTATGAATAACCTGATAACCTAGCAATGTAGTGTTTACTTGAGACACAACATTTCTCCTTGCAGTTGGTAATGCGTAACCTGCTGCTGAGTAGAATAAGAAATAATCATTTCTAGAAAGATGTGAAATTTTGAAATTAATAAAAAATGTAGCCACCACCCTCCAGCCCTTGCATACCCCTATGCCCAACAAGGAATTTAGCATGTGGTGTTACATTTAGAGTTTGTCCAATGGTGCTTCTTGCATGTAAAAGTAATTATTATTTGTTTGTGATGGACTGTGACTCAAACCCGAATCTTACCTTTTGTGAGCAATGCTCTTATGCATAACTCACAATCTGTTCTCACAGTTTCAATTCTGCCAGTACCACACCCATACTTTCCAAACTGGCCACATGCTCTCCTGCATATTTTGCATGAGTAGCTGTCCTGGAAGGACTATTACAGAGAAATGACCTAGACATGCCTAAGAGACTGGTTCTGTTATATATATTTCTGTTTGCAGTGTAGTATGTTTTATATATAAACTTTCTGACAGATTAAAACTGTATGCTGGACTGAGAGGCAAACATGAAATCTTGTCCTCACTGAGAATGCTACTACTGAATGAACTGTCCAGGCACAACTCATTACCAATCCTCACAGATTCAATTCTGTCAGTACCACTCTCCTGTTTTCCAAAATACACAGAAGCTTTCCAGCATATCTTGTGACTACCATTTTTGAAAGAAAGGATCTTGTGAAGAAATTGTTTAGCCACAGCTTATGGAACTTTATCCAGAATAAACCTTCTACTCTACAGAGAGGGTACACTGTTTTGAAACTTCTTTACAGTCTATAACTCTGTGTCAGAGCAAAATTCAACCTTCAACCTTGGCTTTCATGGACAATGCTCTCAACAACTGAACTATGCAGGTACAGCTAACAACCTATACTGACAGCTTGAGTTCTGCTGATCATTAAGAAGCTGTTGTCAGAAAATTGGTTCAATATTCTGTTATAAGCTACCTTTAAAAAAGTTTGAAAATGTCGAAAAGAGGGAGATGGTCCATAATTAGAGATCACCTTTATGCACTTTGCCATTGACAGCCCTATCATAGGATCTATACACGAAAGAGATCAATAAGTTAGAAGAAGTAAGTAACTGTCAGAAACAGCTTCTGTTGACTGTACTAACAAATAACTATAATAAATTTGTTTTTCTAGGAAGGCTATATGTGAACATACTACAACTGTCAGAACAGGCAGTGCTTTAAAAACTGATACACTTTTCCAGTTATTCATGGTAGTTGCTGTTAATCCATTACTGCTGACTACATATTTTCTTTAAGAAAAGAAAAAAAAAGCTTTATGAATGGAAAATACCATATGGATCATTATTTTATCATTAATGATGATCATTTTTAATCTGAATGACAGATAATCTTCAGACCTAACTTGGTAAAGAAAGAATGAGGTGTAATTATATAAAAATTACATGAATGTAACACTGTAAAAAATACCAACAATGGTACACCAGATAACCTAAGAGCACCATGATCTTATTCATATCTAGTGCAGCAATGTGCAGTTTGTGAGTTGTGGTAAGAATGTAACATAAAACTACATAAAAAAGTACAGATAGTGAAATAGTGAAGACATGTATTCAGTCATATGACAAATGCACAAGTCATCCATACATCATTAAGCAGTTCCTTGAATAGTGTAAATGAGATTCCTCCATCAGAAAATAAAGAGAATAATTAGAATAAAAAGTATGTTAACTTAGTACATTTAATTTTATACAAGGTGTACAACTTAGCTTGGACCTTGGTCAACATAACCTCATTCAGGCATTAGTCAGTTTGTGTCTGCATCATAAAGTTCTACTTGATTGAAAATGTCATTTTACGAGCCTAATTCTCATCATTTGAAGGAGGTGTTACTGTTTTATCTCAGTATGAAGAAAACAGTGGTTGAGTCTCATCGAATGCTCTCAAGTACATATGGTAAGGACGCTACTAGTGAAAGAATGTGTCATGAGTGGTTTCAATTCTTCAAGAACGGTGATTTTAATGTCGTAGACCACCATAGTGGTGGAAGAGAGAATGTTTTCAAAAATGCAGAATTGGAGACATTGCTGAGTGAAGATTCATGCCAAACTCAAGAAGAATTGGCATGGTTAGTGGGAGTGACACAGCAAGCCATTTCAAAGTGTCTGAAGGCTGTGGGCATGATTCAGAAAGAAGGAACTTGGGTCCTGTGTGAGCTGAAACCGAGACGTGTTGAACGATATTTGTGTGTTTGTGAACAGTTGCTTCAGAGGCAAAAATGGAAGGGATTTCTGCATTGCATTGTGACTGGTGATGAAAAATGGATTCATTATGATAACCCTAAATGCAAAAAAACATCGGGATATCCTAGCCATGCTTCCACATCGACGGCAAAACTGAATATTCACGGCTCCTAGATCATGCTTTGCATTTGGTGGTACCAGCTCAGCGTCATGTACTATGAGTGTTAAAACCAAGTGAAACAATCACAGGTGCTTGTTATTGAATGTAATTAATGCATTTGAGCAGAGCATTAAAAGACAAACGGCCACAATACAGTGAAGGGCACAATAAAATATTTTTGCAGCACAAGACTGCTCGACTCCACATTGCAAAAGAGGTCAAAACGTACTTGGAAATGTTAAAATGGGATCTCATGAAGAAGTCACAAATTGGATTGATTTTTGGACCGCTTCAAAAGATGAACAATTTTTCGTACACTGCCCGAAAGATGGGAGAAAGTAGTGGCCAGCAATGGAAAATGATACATGTGTAACCAATTTGTTTCATTAAAGCCTCAAATGTTGGTGAAAAAATGGCGGAAGCAAAGTTGTACACCTTGTATGTTGTATTACAAGATAAAAGTATAAAATACAAACACAGGAAAAAAAGTTACAGTAAATTGTACATTGTACATTTTTGTGTGTCTTTATGCATCAGTTAGCACAAGGTTTGATGCAGGTTTTAATCTTGCTTCAAGCCTACATAAATGGCCCTTTCATTGACTTTAACAGATTGTTCAGAATTTATAATGCTTGTGATGAAAGTGTAAGGGATCTTAATTAAACATTAATGATAACTCAAAAAACAATAAACAATTTAAATATTTATTTCACATCTAATGCCTGTGTGAAAAACACACATTGATGGTCATACATTAAATGATAGATTATATCAGAAGGTCATTGATGTCCAACTGAATAATGAGCTATAATAATGGCAACATGTGAATAACATAATATAAATGCTCATTCTAGCATGTTTTATTCTTAGTAGTAGTTCTTATTCTGCTCATGTTAGACAATAGTGCTGGCTTTTTAATATACTTTTATTCCCTGTTGCATTACGGAATTTTCTTCTGAGATGTTCTTGCCACCCAAATGAGGTATTTATTCAGCAAATTGAGCAGTACAAAACTTTGTAAGGTAGATAACTGCAAATCTTCCAAGACTCCATTAAAAATTTCCCATTGCATCTCCATAATGACTCTTGTTGCTGATAATTAAAAGAATGGAATTCCCTACAAATTCTGACTTAAATTAAAGCCATAACATATTAGTTACCATTCCTACAAATTATATAATTACATTGTTGTTGTTGTAGTCTTCAGTCCTGAGACTGGTTTGATGCAGCTCTCCATGCTAATCTATCCTGTGCAAGCTTCTTCATCTCTGGATGATAAATAGTTTAGACAAGAAGAGAATAGAAGCTTTCTAAATGTGGTGCTACAGACGAATGCTGAAGATTAGATGTGTAGATCACGTAACTAATGAGGAAGTATTGAATAGGATTGGGGATAAGAGAAGTTTGTGGCACAACTTGACCAGAAGGAAGGATCAGTTGGTAGGACATATTCTGAGGCATCAAGGGATCACCAATTTAGTATTGGAGGGCAGCGTGGAGGGTAAAAATCGTAGAGGGAGACCAAGAAATGAATACACTAAGCAGATTCAGAAGGATGTAGGTTGCAGTAGGTACTGGGAGATGAAGCAGCTTGCACATTACATAGATTCAGTGAATGTAAATTGTTCTTAGCTTCATGACAAGCAGCATTGTTCATCGTAAGTGGGCCTCTGAACTTCATATTCTGTGAGACATATTCATATGGTAATTATATGATTACATCACCTCAGTGATTGTAAATTGCTCTTAGAATCATGACAAGCAGCAATTTTCATTGTAAATAGGCCTCTAAAATTCCTATTCTGTGCTAAATATTTTTGTGGTCATGTTAATGTGTGTACCATTAACTATTTTCACATCCCTGAATGTTCTCCTTCATGATGGGATCTATGGAACACAATGAGTGAATGAAAGGATTTGAGGGTGATAAGAGGGGAGGGGGGTGTAGATTATTTAAAAACTTTTATAGTAGAGTGTATAATGCATAATTAATTTTCCTCTTTTATATAGTTTGCAAAGTTCATTACAGTTGATCTCAAAACAGACATAATATATGGTACACTAAACAGCTGACAGATCTAAAGAACAAGTTTTGTTACTGTACAACATATACAATAGTGTGAAGTCTGAATATACCAAATCAGCTTATGTGGAATGCAGGAATGAATACAAAAAAGCCATCCTGCAAGCCAAAAATACCTACGATGCCAATAGCATACATAATTCCACCAATAAATGCAAAACCGCTTGGAAAGCAATTAACAATGCTGCCACAGATACTAAAAAAGACAAAATTAATATCCCACCTCAAACACTCAATCAGTTTTTTATTAATTCAGCTGCTCGTGTTAACAAAATGGTAAGCGCCAAAATCACAGTTTCGAGATACAGCGCATCTAAAGTTTCAATTGATCTGCAAATCTGAATAATTTTTTTCAGCAGTTGTTTTATTTTGTTGTGATTCTAACATCTATCTTCTGCTATACAGACATAAATGAAACTCAAAACTGACTAAACCAAATGAAATATACAAAAATTATTACATTACCATACACCATACACATACACATACACCATACACATAGTGACAGAACATTACATATTAAATTTTACAGTAAATCTTCAACACTTTACTGAAACTGCTAAATCATTCATCACTCTTGTTACTAATGTCTTTTTCATCCAAAACTGTTGGCTTTAGTGACAGGAAAAATCCATGGTGGACAGGAAGTATGTAATTTAGGAGCAACAGGACGTCAGCAACTTTCTTCTTTTCAAAAAGACTTGGATCCCTGTATTTAAGTCGAAGCATGGGAACTGGTCCTTGCCTCCCACATTTTCTGAAGTTTGTTTCATACCAAATGTCATGACAAAATATCTTCCTGATGAATAAAGATGTTGGATATTCGGAGGTCACCTTCCACCTACATACTTTCCTTAGGTTGACAACTCGACTATCAACTGTCTTCTTTCTGAAGACAAATGCTTCTTTAAAGTGTCGTACTTGATAGAAATCCTCTCTTTTCATATTATATAGAAGCAATGGATTCTTCTTAGCTGACTTCTTGATGATCTCACACCACTTATCTGGACTGTGCACATCAAGGCCTTTGACTGTTTTGAGCACACGCCACTACTAGAGAGACTAGAATTCTACGGTATCAAAGGAAACAGTCTCAGACTATTAAAAGCTTATCTCAACAACCGTAAACAGGTAGTTTGTGTTGGTAAGGAAATATCAAACATAGAAAATGTTAAAGTAGGTGTGCCTTAGGGATCTGTATTGGGCCCCTTCCTGTTTCTGATAATGGTCAGTGACCTCCCATCGTTTATTAGATGCACCACTGTATTGTATGCAGATGATATGACTTTCCTTCATAGCAGTAACAAACTTAATGATCTTAGAACCTGTGCTGAAAATACACTCACGCAGCATATTGGTTCATAGCAAATGGTTTCCTGATAAATGAAAATAAAAACTTAGCAGATAATCTTCGCTCTAAGAGACAAGCCACTATCTGATGACCCTAGTTCTGTTAAATTCCTGGGAGTTTATTTAAATGAAAAGTTATCCTGGGGCCAACATGTAAACTATATTGGTAGTAAGCTATCTAGATTAAATTATTTATTAAGACAACTCGGAAACTGTGTGCCTGAAATGTACATCAGATCATCTTATTTTGCATTATTCCAAATTATAATATCCTATGGCATTATCTTGTGGGGTAACTGCAGTCATATACATGAGATCCTATTATTGCAGAAGAAAGCCTTTAGGATAATTACAAATTCTTCACATAAGGCTCACTGCAAATCCTTATTAACTAAACAAGAAATTATGACAGTAATAAACCTCTATATATAGAATTTTTTCATCTTTACGAAGAAGAACCTACAAGATGTGAAAGGTAGAGAAAATGTACATTGTTACAATACAAGCAGCATCAAACACATATACACGCCATACCACAGATTATCAAAATCAACAAATAGCTATGAAGTCACAGGGCACAAACTATTTAATAAGCTGCGACATGCTAAACAGGATCTTTCTGAACATACATTAAAAGAAAGACTGCATGAATGGTTTATTGCCCACCTGTTCTATGATATCAATGAATTCTTCAACTGTAAAATGCAGTAATCCAACAGATGACCCACTGTACATTTATTGTAATATGAGCTAAAATAATTCGGTAGTCAATACCTTACCACACTGTATTATAAATTGTATCTTCATTTGACATTGTCAATTGCTGTAATGGCCCAAAGACAATAAAATCTTTATTATTATTATTATTATTATTATTATTATTATTATTGTTCCTTTTTATCTGTACTGTGTTATTTACAACAAACTGTCTGTCTGCTTAGCTGTGTGGTAAAGTACTCACCTCCTATGCAAGCAGGCCTGGGTTTGATTCCCAAGCTGGGTTGGAGATTTTCTCCGCCTGTTGGGTGTTGTATTGTCGTCATCATTATTTCATCCTCATTACTGGCACGAAAGTCGCCCAATGTGGAGTCGAATGAAATCTGACTTGTACTTGGCGGCCGAACTTCCCTGAATAGGATCCTCCTGGCCAACAATTCCATACAAACTTCATGAGGGAACACACATACTGCGAAGCAGTAGTCAAAACACGTAACCCCTTAAACAGGTCTCTACAAGATGATAGAGTGTGAGTGCCATTCATTTTACTTACAGTAATGAAAGCTTCCTTTCTTAAAGATGAATTATCCCAGAGTATTATAGCATATGACATTATTGAATGAAAATACACAAAATATGTTAACAGGGTTACTCATCTCTCCCCAACATTTATAGAGATTGTAAGTGAAAATGTGGGTAAAAGGAATTGTTTTAGAAATTAAAAATGTGTCTTTTCTAGTTTAAAACTTTGAAACTTCCAACCTAGTTATTATTTCCTCACTGTGTGTTGCATTTATCATTGATTAAGTACAGATAGAAGTGAGGAAGTGAATATGTTATGTATTTTTAAAACTGAGAGTGAGACTATTGTCAGGAAACAACTCAATAATACTTTTATGAATATTGTTTACCACTTCTTCTTTTGTTGTATGTGTTTTTGTATTGATTAAAATACTAGTGTATCTACAAAAAGAACTTATGCTGTTTTTTTATATTAGACATATGGTCATTAACATATATAAGAAACAATACTAGATGTTGCTGTTGTGTATATGCC
The DNA here is from genome assembly GCF_023897955.1 of Schistocerca gregaria. NCBI lineage: Eukaryota > Metazoa > Arthropoda > Insecta > Orthoptera > Acrididae > Schistocerca > Schistocerca gregaria. The sequence continues at coordinate 830,268,854 of NC_064931.1, forward strand.
ATTGTTCTATAACTTGGCATATCATTAAAATACAAAAAAAAAAAAATTAATATGATATGATTCTTGAGAAAGGTTGGAGTTCTCTCAGGTCTGGTCTGTGAATTTGTATAATGGCCACATTTTGAGCTGTAACTATTCTGAAATCAATATAAGTTCTAAAATTAAAACATTGCTGTGGAATCTGTGAACAGTGCAGTGTTTCATTTTGCAGATTAAAAATTCATATATGAAGATAATGGATTTTATAAACTCTTTCCTGAAAGGAGAATCAACAGCCCAAATTGCAGAAATGCTTGAAAACTTTGCTGAGAAATATGACAAGGTAATCAATATTTTATTAATATGTAAGACAGTTTATTCCAGGTGTGCAATGGAAATATTGTTGAGTTATTAAAACACTAATAATTTTCTTTCTTCGCAGTTTATGAAAGATTTAAATGTGGCAATCAGGAAGCATATTGTAGACTTGTGGGATAAGACCACTGTATTTCTTTTTGAATGTTGGAACAAGTTCCTTCGAACATTTGAACCTAGTTTCGTAACATTTGCTCATTATGTGGAGACAGCTGCGTTGGAAGTAAGCAATGAAATTTTAGGTAATGTTGATTATCCATAACAATCTACTTTCTTGAATTGGTAAATGTTACTGCATTTAATTTTTAGTGCATACTTTACCTATAACTGATGTGTAAATGTGGTGCATGAACACACGAATCTTAAATTTCATTTAGATAATGATTTTTCACTTGCATGCACAAAACAGTAATGAATGGTGTGTCATATGGCTCCAAATTATTGCACTCTTTTCGGTAATGTCTTATGGATTTATGATGGCTTGTGTGTGTGTGTGTGTGTGTGTGTGTGTGTGTGTGTGTGTGTGTGTGTGTGTGGGTGGGTGGGTGGGTGGGTGGGTGGGTGGGTGGGTGGGTGGGGGTGGGTGGGTGGTGGCTTGTGTGTGTGTGTGTGTGTGTGTGTGTGTGTGTGGGTGTGTGTGTGTGTGTGGGTGTGTGGGTGGGTGGGTGGGTGGGAGGGTGGGTGTGTCTAATGGAGCTAAAAAAAGGACAAAATGTTCGCACTGATTTTCTCAACAGCTTCACATATAATTAATTAGTGTATTCTGACATCCTTTTTTTAATTGTGAGATGTTCCCTGCTGGTACACATCATGCTACAAATTTCATTTCAGTAGATGTCTTTCATAATGTTTTGTACATATGTGTATTAGTGTCTCTAATCAAGTCATTTGTAGTTGGATTTTAATCTCTGTGAGAGCTTAACTGAATTTTTAACTTCATTCTGTTTCTCACATCACACAGCTTTCATTACTGAACCACTCTCTGTTTAAAGAAAACTTGCTACTGTGCAGTAATCTATTTTGTAGAGGCTGGTGAAGTGTCATAAGCCAAACCCTATTGACACTTTCATAATGATAATAACTACACCTACATATATATACTCTGCATGCCACTGTAGAATGCAGGGCAGATGAAAGACCCTCCCTCCAAACCTGACAGTTCATTCGTGAAACAAGGAAGACTGTATGCACTAGAGTCATGCAGGGGATTTTTTCCTTGAAGTCTTTATACAGTTCCATACTGTCATCTAGCAAACATAATGTATGTCTACCAAATAATGGGATAAATCTAGAAATGTATTGAAGTCTTCCAGTCACACAGATATCAGTAGGCCAGTTTTACTGTGAAAACATCAGAAGTGAAAATAAAATAGGGCACAGACCAGGTAAGTGTGATGGTACTATTATTTTTCTTTATGAATGAGTTGGCAGATATTTGCAGCCATCTGAGGCTATTCACAGATGGCACAGTTTTGCATGGTAAGATAATACCATTTCCAGTTTGTTACTGGATGTGGGAAGAGCATTTATTTCTTCTTAATAGATGAAAAGAACTGGTATCATTGGATTAAACATTTGGAATCACTCACAGGACTTAGCCAAAGCCATCTAATGTCTATGGATAACTGACCAGAATGAATCAAAATGAAAATAATGCTTAAATATAGCTGTGAGAATGGCAAATTTCCTTCTGAGATTAATAGAAAGTATGCAAACAAAGTGTAATTCACACTCAAAGGACGACACTGACAAAACTTTTGTTAAACCAGTTGTTGAATACTTTTTTGCCATCTGGGGCATTTACGAAGTTTAACGAAAAACCTTACAGAAAAACTCAGTTCACTTGTCAATAATGAATGTCAAATCCAACACCTGGAAGCCCTCTAATTTCCAAACTGTTATTTTATTGGGCTACCAGTTTCAGTAATATATTACGCCATCTTCAGGTCCGCTGACCGATGTGTAGGAAGATTCCAACCTTGGTTTCAGCCAAAATAGGGGCAAACATTCGAAGACTGGTATCTGTAGATTTCTGATTGATACAGCAATCACTTCAAACAGCATCTGCTGACTGTTAAACTGTTAGTTGGTTGCATAAGCTTTAAATGTAAGTCAGTCATAGAATACATACCACTTGTTTATGCACATATTCCCATCTGGCCTACTCATGTCAGAGGCTGAGTTCACACTGAGTCCACTATTTACAGCTACAACACAGCTGACTTCAGTACCCTCCTTTCATCTATGATGGATTGAAAAAATACATTAACATTATTGTACAGTTCATACAGGGTGTTTCAAAAATGACCGGTATATTTGAAACGGCAATACAAACTAAACGAACAGCGATAGAAATACACCGTTTGTTGCAATATGCTTGGGACAACAGTACATTTTCAGGCAGACAAACTTTCGAAATTACAGTAGTTACAATTGTCAACAACAGATGGCGCTGCCGTCTGGGAAACTCTATAGTACGATATTTTCCACATATCCACCATGCGTAGCAATAATATGGCGTAGTCTCTGAATGAAATTACCCGAAATCTTTGACAACGTGTCTGGCGGAATGGCTTCACATGCAGATGAGATGTACTGCTTTAGCTGTTCAATTGTTTCTGGATTCTGGTGGTACACCTGGTCTTTCAAGTGTCCCCATAGAAAGAAGTCACAGGGGTTCATGTCTGGCGAATAGGGAGGCCAACCCACGCCACCTCCTGTATGTTTCGGATAGCCCAAAGCAATCACACGATCACCGAAATATTCATTCACGAAATTAAAGACTTCGCCCATGCGATGTGGCTGGGCACCATCTTGCATAAACCACGAGGTGTTCGCAGTGTCATCTAAGGCAGTTTTTACCACCACAAATTCATGAAGAATGTCCAGATAGCGTGATGCAGTAATCGTTTCGGATCTGAAAAATGGGCCAATGATTCCTTTGGAAGAAATGGCGGCCCAGACCAGTACTTTTTGAGGATGTAGGGACGATGGGACTGCAACATGGGGCTTTTCAGTTCCCCGTATGCGCCAGTTCTGTTTATTGACGAAGCCGTCCAGGTAAAAATAAGCTTAGTCAGTAAACCAAATGCTGCCCACATGCATATCGCCATCATCAATCCTGTGCACTATATCGTTATCGAATGTCTCTCGTGCAGCAATGGTAGCGGCGCTGAGGGGTTGCCGCATTTGAATTTTGTATGGATAGAGGTGTAAACTCTGGCGCATGAGACGATACATGGACGTTGGCGTCATTTGGACCGCAGCTGCAACACGACGAACGGAAACCCGAGGCCGCTGTTGGATCACCTGCTGCACTAGCTGCGTGTTGCCCTCTGTGGTTGCCTTACGTGGTCGCCCTACCTTTCCAGCAAGTTCATCCATCACGTTCCCAGTCCATTGATATTTTTCAAACAGATCCTTTATTGTATCGCTTTTCGGTCCTTTGGTTACATTAAACCTCCGCTCTTCTTGTTGCAACAACACTGTGTTCTACGCGGTGGAATTCCAACACCAGAAAAATCCTTTGTTCTAAGGAATAAACCATGTTGTCCACAGCACACTTGCACGTTGTGAACAGCACACGCTTACAGCAGAAAGACGACGTACAGAATGGGGCACCCACAGACTGCGTTGTCTTCTATATCTTTCGCATCACTTGCAGCGCCATCTTTTGTTGAAAATGGTAACTACTGTAATTTCGAAAGTTTGTCCGCACGAAAATGTACTGATGTCCCAAGCATATTGCAACAAACGGTGTATTTCTATCTCTGCTCGTTTAGTTTTTATTGCGGTTTAAAATATACCGGTCATTTTTGAAACACCCTGTATGTTTTATAATTTTGTTTATTATTTTATACCTTCTAAAATCTTATAAACATGAAACCAAAAAACTTATGTTCATAAAGCAAATAAGGTGATTGTAATTAAAACCAGTTACTAATTTTTTACCATTATACATAGTGGTTACTGAGTGAACTAGCCAGTGGAACTAGTTAGTGCTGCACATTTTACAACTGAAAATGGTTTAAAAATACAAAGCATGATGTTCAAATACCCCAGTTAATAACATTTTTATTAAAACCATGCTAAATACTAAGTAAAGTTAAAGGAAAGGAGCAGACAAGCATGGTGCTATAAGTTATTGTTCCAGCAATAGTATGTCAAAAGGCCAGGAATGTTGCTGCTTTTAAACGTCCTCTCTTACGAGTTTCAGTAACAAATCCATTATAATGTATACAGTTTCATGTTAAAACTAATAGACTGTCAACTAAATCATGTATTACTGTGGAAAATACATTACATTTGTCTCCAGAAACTTTGTACTCATATGTGATCTAGGAGTGTAATAATATTTAGGTCATTATTGTCAGCTCACTGAAGCTGTTGTACTTGATGTTGAGTAGCCAAATCCCACATTATTGCATGACAGAGTTGACAGTTTATTTGTTGTAATACCAAACTGTGTAAAATCTAATGGATTTATATATGAAGCTCATAGAAGAGGGCATTTTAAACCAGAAAAATTCCTGCCCTTTTGACATACAGCTGATGGTATGATGACTTATAACACCACTCTTATCTGTTCAAATTCCTTTAACTGCACTTACTATGTAACACAGTTTTAATAAAACATTTATTACAGTATGTATTTGAGCAAGATGTTTGTATTTTTTAAATTATGTTTAGTTGTAAAATTTGCAGGAGTAACTGACACCACTGGCTAATTCACTAAGTTACCACCACTGATAACTATAAAACATTAGTCATTGGTTTTAGTTATAGGTATCTTATTTGATTTATGTACATTTATTTATTCCATGTTGTCTGATGGTACACAGTGTGTTACAGATGTCAGAAAATATCAGTTACATTGTTAACATATATTGACATATAATATCCTGATATATTATATTGCAAAGATTGGTTAATTTTATTTCACTCCATTTCTCAATGTTTTCAATTTAACATAAATAGCAAGATTACTATTCTAGGTATTCATTTATGGAGTAAAAACAATGGCACAACAAATATGACTTCAAACCTCAGCTAAATTTTATGTTGTCTTCCATGGACTTTATACTTGTGTTGAACAGTTGGCGGCCCATGTGGAAAGCTCCCTTTTTTGTACAGTTGAGTGTTTGTATGTATAACATGCAGATTTGAATTTTCCTGGTGTTGTGTTCATGTATTTCATTATTTTTTATGACTCTGGAGTCAGTTGGCACTATGTGGTTTCTAAACAATTTTAGAGTCTCAAGAATGTATAGGCAAGGCAGTGTAAGGGTTTTCAACTTTTTGAAGATGGGTTTGGAGGAGTCTCTGGGTTTGCTCCCAGTAATGATCCTCATTGCTCTCTTCTGGATTTTGAATGTGCTCAGGGCAGTTGGAGAATTTCCCCAGAATATCACACCATATTTTACGTGGGCTTGTATGTAAGCATAGTATGTGCTGGTTAATGTTTTCAGGCTAGCACATCATTTCAGTACACTCAATGTATAACAGCTAGTACTAATTTTGGCATTTACATTTCCTGTATGTGTATTACATTTCAGGTTATCTTGAACCCACAGACCCAGAAATTTGAAAATGGTGTCAGTATCTATTGGTAGTGACAAGTGGCTCACAGGAATTTGTATTTTGTGTTGTGTGAATGTTCATGGAAGTTGTCTTTTTGGTGTTGATAGTTAATCTGTTGAGTTTAGCCCAGTTTCTGAGTGGTTCAGTGGCCAAGTTCACTGCATTTTGCACAGCCTCTGTATTCTCCCCTGTGAGGATTACAGTTGTGTCATCAGCAAATATTATTGTTTTGTGTGCATCTACATTGAGGCTCCAGTTATTAACATACAGGAGGAAAAGTACAGGTCCCAATACTGAGCCCTGTACTACACCTTGCTTTAGTTACATAAGTTTTTAAGAAGTGTAAAAATAATAAATCAAATGATGAATCATACAAATTGTGATATAAATGTTGTCAAGACATCATTCATGTCAGGAGGGTGCTGTAGATTGGTGTAATGAACACTGAAGCCAGTTGTGTAACAGCAGACTCATTGTGAACTTAAACTCTCACATGAATAGCCCAGTTGGGACTAGATGTATGTAAATGTGATTTTGATGGTTTAACTTACATTTATTGGTATGTATTTTATGACTGGCTTACATTTAAAGCTTATGCAACTGTATCTTAATAAGGCATGCATGTTATCTTATTGTAACTGGTTTTTTACATTTATTTAGCACTGATGATGGCCACACAGTGACCAAAATCTAGATATGCAATGAACATTATTTGTGACTGATTGCTGCAGCCTTTACTACTTGTTTTCATAACTGCTAAATGATGTGTATAAACCCATCAAAGAATACTCTGCTAACCGCCTTACAGTGTGTGACAGGCAGTATTACGTTTGACAACAAGGCTTTATTTGCATTAAAATATATGATGAAGCTATCTGTGCCTTTGTAGCAGCTTTCTAATATGGCTGTTGATTCACAGCAGTTCTTTCCCACTCCTCAAAGAAATGCTCAGCATATCCCACAGTCTGGAAAGTTTTGTAGGGTAAATCAACAAAACAAAACTATATTTCTAAACCATATTAAATATTATGGTATAAGTGGATTAGCTGGCTCATGGATTAAATCCTACCAAACGAGGAGAAAGCACAAGGTCATGTCGAATTACTCTGAGGGACACTATGTGTCATATAGCTGGGGTTCTATTGGCTGCGGCGTTCCTCTGGGCTCTGCATTTGGCCCCTTTCTCTTCCTCATGTTTATCAATGAACTTTTGTTGTGTACTAGCTTTAAAACTCATTTTATTCTCTTTGCTGATGACACTTCCATCCTCATCAACAAACCCCCCAAAAACCATCGTGAGGATTCCACCAGTATTGTCTTTAATTAAGTACTTCATTGGTTTGAAAATAATGGGTTATCACTAAATGTTAACTAGACCCAGTTGTTTCATTTCTAAGTAAGTAAGAAAGTGGAGGATCAGTTAAGTATTAAATGTAATGGTAGGGAGTTTACTACAAGTTGAGTCATCCAAATCCATAGGTGTAGACATTGACATCAATCTAAAATGATGTGAACATATTTTATAACTTCTCAAAAACTCAGCTCAGCAACATTTGCAATTCACTGTCTGTGACTCAGACACCATAAAAACTGCTTATTTCCATGCACTATTGTTGTATGCCATAGTTTTCGGGGATAATCAGCCACTTTCCAAAAAAGTACTCATTCCCCAAAAAAGAGTTATTTGGATAATGAGCAGAGTCTGACTAGTCATTCTTGTAGAAAACTTTTTAGAAAATTAGGGATACTGACAACTTTATTTTAATGTATCTACTCCCTGTTATGTTTTATTGGTAAAAATGAGCAACTATATGAAACCAATGATTCATGCCATACCCACAATACCAGGAGGAAGATGGACCTCCATTATGAATAAAAAAATCTTAGTATTGTGTAAAAAGGAGTCCATTACATGAGCTGCAAAGTGTTCAATGCTCTCTTTCCATCACTGAAATCACTTGTCCATGATCTTCCCAAATTTAAACAACAGCTCAAATGGTATTTAATAGATAATTCCTTTTATTAGTTGAAGAATATTTTGATTCTGTTAACACTAACTGATTTTTTCTTTTAAATAAATCTGATGTGTTCTTATGCATTATGATAGTTGGAATCATTTTTAACATTACTATGTCTTCTATGTGCCTATTAAGATCTACCTATATTTTAACTTTTTTAAATGTAATTTTGTCTATACCTATTAATGTGTGTATTTTGTCTTATACTTATATCTCTTCTTGCTAGAGAGTTTTTTATTTGTTCCTTTTGCATAGTTTGTAATAATCTGAAATATCCTTCATCTATGCGAATGTATTGCTGTATTAGATTTATGGGATCTAAATAAATAAATAAAACAATACCCTCGAATTTTATCCACAAGTATTCCATATCTTCCTACTCAGATAAGATAGTTTGATGCTGTTTAATCATATAATCTGAAGTCTGTTTCCTGTCGCAATTCTAAGCAGAAATATTATTCTAAATATCTTAACATTCCTTTTAACACCTATTATCATTGATGCTACATTAGTAACAAACCTTTAAAACAAATTGGTTAAATTCTTAGGTCTGGGACTGTGAATGAGCACATGAAACCTCTAGTAGGAAATGTGAATAGAAAGCTTGGATTTGTCATAGGTTATCAGGAAAAGTGCCATGTATGTGTTAAGCAAGCCATGTAAAAGACTAATATGGCTTCCTTTTACTGACACTTCAGTGTCCAACCTCATTATCAAGTAAATCCCATGGAAGACATTGCAGGAACTCAGTGATGCACTGGTATGAGGAACTCAGTGATGCATTGCTTTGATTGTAACCTGTTACAAATCTCAGATTTCATTTTAATTGGAAATTAAGTGAGAATTGTTGGAAGGAAAAAAACCTTGTTCTTGAGTAACCCTGTTCGCTAAATGTCAAGAACTCTTATTTGATGTAGACTGTGCAACAGATCTGCCTCCATTGTACATCTTGTGTACAGAAAATGAAGAAAAAAGGGAGTAAGGCACATGTGGAAGCATATGAGGTCAGTTTTCTGTCACTATATTCACAAAATGAGCAGCACCAAGCATGTGTAATACTGGTATGATGTACTGTCTGATCTGCCCTGTATTTATACATGAGCAGTACATGTGTAAACATTGATAAAAAATCATACTGTATGACAGTGTAGGCAAAAAAGTATTTTAGATAAAACTGTAAAAAGTATTGAAAATTCATGATATTGGTTCATAATATGACACTGCTGTTCTTTTATCCCAGTTATTGTTATTGTCTTCAGTCCAGCAACTGGCCTGATGCAGCCCTCCATCTTACTCTATCCTGTGCAAGCCTCTTCATCTCTAAATAACTGCTGGGACCTACATCCGTCTGAACCTGCTTGCTTCATTTGTCTCTTGGTGTTCCTTTTCAGTTTTCACAACCCCTCTCCACCACTCTCCCGCCACACATACTGCCCTCCACTACTAAACTGGTGATCCTTTTATGTCTCAGAATGTGCTCTATCAACCAATCCCTTTTTACACTCAAGTTGTGCCACACATTTCTTTTCTCCTCATTTCTATTCATTACCTCCTCATTAGTTACAAGATCTGCCCATCTAATCTTTAGTGTTCTTCTGCAGCAACACATTTCAAAAGATTCTATTCTCTTCTAGTCTGAACTGTTTAGCTTCCACATTTCACTTCCATACAGGGCTACACTCAAGACAATACCTTCAGGAAAGGCTTCCTAACACTTAAATCTATATTTGGTGACAACAAATTTCTCTTCTTCAGAAATACTTTCGCCATTGCTAACATACAGTTTGTAGCCTCCCTATTTTGGCCATCATCAGTTGTTTCATAGCCCAAATGGCAGAACTGAATCTATATTGCTTCCTAAATCTAATTCCCCAAGCAGCAGCTGATTTAATTCAACTATGTGCCATTACTTTTGTTTTGCTTTTGTTAGTGTTCATCTTATCTTTCCAAGATATTGTCCATTTCATTCAACTGCTCTTGCAAGTCCTTTGCTGTCTCTGACAATATTACAATCTCAACATCTACATTTACCTACATACATACACTACTGGCCATTAAAATTGCTACACCATGAATATGACGTGCTACAGATGCGTAATTTAACTGACAGGAAGAAGATGCTGTGATATGCAAATGATTAGCTTTTCAGAGCATTCACACAAGGTTGGCACTGATGGCAATGCCTACAACATGACATGACATGAGGAAACTTTCCAAGCGATTTCTCATACACTAACAGCAGTTGACTGTTCAGGATCTTGTTCAAAGACTTAATGGTGCTATTTTTACTATTCAAACGGTATCTGAAGTAAGTGATTGTTCGACATGATAATTAGTCTTCTTTGCTTATTTTCATTTGTTTATGCCATATGGGTACTATATTTTGGGGTAACTCTTCCTATTCTAAAAGGGTAACTTTGACTCGGAAATGGGCAGTTCGGGTAATAAGTGGTGAAGGTTCACGAACCTCTTATGGTCCCTATTCACTTGTCTGAGTATTTTGACATTGGCATCTCAATGTACATATTCTTTACTGTCATTTCTTGTTAACAATATCAACTTATTCCCAAGAATAAGCTTTCACTCAGTTAATACTCGGCAGAAATTCAACCTGCATTTATATCAGACTTCCTTAACTCTTGTGCAGAAAGGTGTGTGGTATACTGCTGCTTTCATTTTCAATAAGCTACCACAAGAATTAAAAAATCTCAGCAGTAATACACACGCTTTCAAATCAAAACTGAAGAGTTTCCTCATGGGTCACCCCTTCTATTCTGTTGAGGAGTTCTTTAAAAAATAAGCTAATTCTTATGTTATAGTGTTGACTGCATTTACTGAAACTTGCAGCTTGGATTTTTTTTTTTGGTACACAATCATTTCATATTTATCTGTTATTACTTTTGTAGTGTAATTTCATGTAATGACACGTTCCATGACCTTGGAGATTTGGTCCTGTGGAACTTAATAAGTAAATAAATAAATAACTTAAATCCATGTTTGATGATAACAAATTTCTCTTCTTCAGAAAGTCTTTTTTCCATTGCCAACCTACATTTTATAGCCTCTTTATTTTGGCCATCATCACTTATTTTACTTCTCACATGGGAAAACTCATGTACTGCATTTTGTTATTGCTTCGTAATCTACTCCTAATCCTCTCGGCATTGCATGATTTAATTCAACTACATCCCCTTACCCTTGATTGGCTTTTGTTGGCATTAGATTAGATTAGACATTAGATTAGATTAATACTTGTTCCATAGATCATGAATACGACACTTCGTAATGATGTGGAACGTGTCAGGTTAATGAAAGATGTCTGTACAAGATATTACATTACACAAAATATTGCATGACACTAATGCTTAAGTTAGTTTTTTTCCCTCCCTTAATTTATATCTAAAAATTCAGCCAATGAGTAGAAGGAGTTGTCATCTAGAAATTCTTTTAATTTATTTTTAAATGTTGGTTGACTATCTGTCAGGCTTTTGATGCTGTTTGGTAGGTGACCAAAGACTTTTGTGGCAGCATAATTTACCCCCTTCTGTGCCAAAGTCAGATTTAACCCTGCATAGTGAAGATCATCCTTTCTCCTGGTTTTATAGCTATGCACACTGCTATTACTTTTGAACTGGGCTGGATTATTAACAACAAATTTCATAAGTGAATATATATACTGTGAGGTTACTGTGAGGATCCATAGATCCTTAAATAGATGTCTGCAAGATGACCGTGGGTGGGCTCCAGCAATTATTCTGATTACACGTTGTTGAGCAATGAATACTTTTCTACTCAATGATGAATTACACCAGAATATGATACCATACGAAAGCAGCGAATGAAAGTAGGCATAGTAAGCTAATTTACTGAGATTCTTATCACCAAAATTTGCAATATCCCTAATAGCATATGTAGCCGAACTCAGACGTTTCAGCAGACCATCAATGTGTTGCTTCCAGTTAAACCTCTCATCAATGGACACACCTAAAAATTTTGAAAATTTTACCTTAGCTACAGACTTCTGTTCAAAGTCTATATTTATTACTGGAGTTGTGCCATTTACTGTGCGGAACTGTATATACTGTGTTTTATCAAAATTTAAAGAGAGTCCGTTTGCTGAGAACCACTTAATAATTTTGTGAAAAACATCATTTACCATTACATGACTTAGTTATTGGTTTTTGGATGTTATTACTATACTTGTATCATCAGCAAAAAGAACTAACTTTGCATCCTCATCAATATGGAATGGTAAGTCATTAATGTATATCATGAACGGTAAAGGACCTAAGACCGAACCCTGTGGGACCCCGTGCTTGATAGCCCCCCAGTTTGAGGAATCAGCTGTTGTATTAACATTACATGAACCACTTATTTCAACTTTCTGCATTCTTCCAGTTAAGTATGAATTAAACCATTTGTGCACTGCCCCCCTCAAACCATAATGATTTAGCTTATCTAAAAGAATTCCATGATTTACACAGTCAAAGGCCTTTGAGAGATCACAAAAAATACCAATAGGTGATGTCCAGTTATTCAGAGCATTTAATATTTGATCAGTGAAAGCGTATATAGCATTTTCTGTTGAAAAGCCTTTCTGAAAACCAAACTGACATTTTGTTCGTACTTTATTTTTACATATATGGGAGGCTACTCTTGAATACATTACTTTCTCAAAAATTTTTGATAGAGCTGTTAGAAGAGAGATTGGGCGATAGTTGTTGACATCCAATGTATCCCCCTTTTTATGCAATGGTTTTACAATGGCATATTTCAGTCTATCGGGGAAAACACCCTGCTCCAAAGAGGTATTACATACATGGCTAAGAATCCTACTTATCTGTGGGGTACAAGCTTGTAGTATCTTGCTGGAAATTCCATCAATTCTGTAAGAGCTTTTACTTTTCAGTGAGTTTATTATTTTACTGATTTCAGAGGGAGAGGTTAGTGGAAATACAGTTGTTTCAAACTGCACAGGTATGGCCTCTTCTATTAGAAGCCTTGCCTCTTCTAGTGAAGATCTAGATCCTACTTTCTTCACAACATTTAAAAAATGATTATTGAAAATATTTCCAATTTCAGATTTGTTTGTTAGTACACTTGTCATTCAGTTTTATGGCACTAAAGTCTTTCTGTGCTCTTGGTTGCCCTGTTTCCCTTTCAATAATATTCCAAATTGCTTTAATTTTATTATCAGAGTTACTGATTTCAGACATGATACACATGCTTCTGGAATTTGTAATAACTTTTCTTAGTACGGCACAATAGTTTTTATAATATTGAACAAATTCGGGGTCAGTACTCCCTCTTGCTGTTAGATACAGTTCTCTTTTACGGTTGCAAGATATTCTTATTCCTTTAGTTAGCCAAGGTTTTTTATATGTTTTCTTGGAATTATGTTTCACTGTTTTCTTGGGAAAACAATTTTCAAATAGCCTTAAAAATGTATCGTGAAATAAGTTATATTTCAAGTTTGCATCGGGTTCCATATACACTTCATCCCAGTCTAGCTCCTTTAGTCTTTCCCTAAAGTTTGCAGTATTTATATTGTTAATTGAATGCACTGCTTTGAAATTCTGATTTGATATACTGCATGGAGCTATGCCATGTACTGTAACCGGCTGTGCACCATGATCTGAAAGACCATTCTCAACAGGATAAGCATTTATGTCCTTAAACTTATCTTGGTCTATAAAAAAGTTATCTATCAATGTCCTGCTGTTCTTTGTTATCCGAGTAGGAAAAGCAATGACGGAGCTCAAATTGAAAGAACTGAGTAATAATACAAGGTCATTCTTCCTATCACACTCTTTCAGGGAATCAACATTGAAATCCCCACAAATGATAATTTGCTTCCCCCTGTCTGACAGATAGCACAACAAAGCATCCAAGTTTTCTAGAAATATCTGAAAATTCCCTGAGGGGGACCTATACACTGTTACAATTATGAAAGTGCCATCATTTAGTTTTAGTTCAGTGGCACATGCTTCCATATGTTGCTCTACACAAAATTTTTTAGTTTCTAAATGTTTTGCACTGTGGAAGCTTTTGACATATATGGCAACTCCTCCTCTCATCATATTATCTCTACTTACATGTGCAGCTAATTTGCTGTGCTAACCTTTTGCATATCAGTGACAATGTGATGCTCCGACAGGCATAGTACATCTATTACTTTCTCAGTTTCTATATCTTCTAAACAAAGCAGAAGCTCATCAATTTTATTCTTCAATCTCCCAATATTTTGATGAAATATGCTAACATTTTTCATTTTACTTTTGTGGGTATCTTGAACTTTTTTAACAGCTTTAGTACTTGCCTGGCTGAGTTTCCCACTGGACACTGATCTTACACTAAAAAAGAGTTACCACCATGAGATGTAGTTCCTCCCCCCTTTAAATTTCCTGCTATCAGCCCAGCCAGTTTACCCTTCCCCTTCTTGTTGAGGTGTAGGCCATGTCTAGTATAGTCCCATCTCATATCTTCTTTTCAAGACATTGTCCATTCCATTCAGCTGCTATTCCTAGTCCTTTGCTGTCTCTTACAGAATTACAGTGCCTATATCTATATATGTACATTACAAGCCACCATACAGTGCATGGCAGAGGGTATCTGCACCACTACTAGTCATTTTCTTTCCTGTTACAGCAAATAGTGCCGTGGAAAAATGGCTGTTTGTCTGCCTCTGTACAATCCCTAATTGCTCTTATGTTTCTTTCATGGTGCTTACAAAAAACTTATGTTGGCAGCAGCAGAATCATTCAGCAGTCAGCTTAAAATGCCAGTTCTCTAAATTTTCTCAATAAAGTTCCTCCGAAATAATCTCGCTTTCCCTGCAAGGATTCCCATTTGAGTGCCCAAAGCATCTCTGTGTGTTGTTTGTACCTGCTGGAAACATATCTAGCAGCCCACCTCTGAATTGCTTTGACATATTCCTTTAATCTGACCTGGTGGGGCTCCCTAACATTTGAAAATGGGTCACACTAGTGTCCCATATGTGGTCTCCTTTATGGATGAACCACGCTTTTCCAAAACTCTTCCAATAAACTGAAACTGACCTTTCACCTTTCCTACTACAACCCTTACATACTCATTCCATTTCCTATCACTTTGCAGTGTTGTGTCTAGATATTTCATTGACATGGCTGCCATTATATGTTTGTTTTTCCTATTTATTTGCATAAACTTATATTTTTCTACATTTTGAGCTAGTTGCCATTCAATACATCAATTAGAAATTTCGTTTAGGTCATGTTGTATACTCCTACAGCCACTCAACAACAATACTTTCCTGTATACCACTGCATCATCAGCAAACAGCTGCTCACACCATCTGCCTGATCATTCTTTTACATTGAAAATAATAGTAGTCCTATCACACTTCCCTGGGGCACTCCAGACAATACCCTTGTATCTGATGAACACTCATTATTGAGTATAACATAATTGTACTGAAATGCAGGAGGATCTGCAGCGAATTGACGCATGGTGCATGGAATGGCAATTGAATCTCAATGTAGCGAAGTGTAATGTGATGCGAATACATAGAAAGATAGGTCCCTTATCATTTAGCTACAAAATAGCAGGTCAGCAACTGGAAGCTGTTAATTCCATAAATTATGTGGGAGTACGCATTAGGAGTGATTTAAAATGGAATGATCATATAAAGTTGATCGTCGGTAAAGCAGATGCCAGACTGAGATTCATTGGAAGAATCCTAAGGAAATGCAATCCGACAACAAAGGAAGTAGGTTACAGTACGCTTGTTCGCCCAATGCTTGAATACTGCTCAGCAGTGTGGGATCCGCACCAGGTAGGATTGATAGAAGAGAGAGAGAAGATCCAACAGAGAGCAGCACGCTTCGTTATAGGATCATTTAGTAATTGCGAAAGCGTTACGGAGATGATAGATAAACTCCAGTGGAAGACTCTGCAGGAGAGATGCTCAGTAGCTCGGTACGGGCTTTTGTTAAAGTTTCGAGAACATACCTTCACCGAAGAGTCAAGCAGTATATTGCTCCCTCCTACGTATATCTCGCGAAGAGACCATGAGGATAAAATCAGAGAGATTAGAGCCCACACAGAAGCATACCGACAGTCCTTCTTTCCACGTACAATACGAGACTGGAATAGAAGGGAGAACCGATAGAGGTACTCAGGGTACCCTCCGCCACACACCGTCAGGTGGCTTGCGGAGTACGGATGTAGATGTAGATGTAGATGTAGATGGGTTCTTTGAGTCACTCCCATATCTGGGAACCCTTTTCCATGTATTCATACCTTTGTTAACAATCTACTTTGGAACACTGTATCAAATGCTTTTTGGAAATCTAGGAATATGGAGTCTGACTGTTGTCCTTCATCAATAGTTCACAGGCTACATGTGAGAAAATTGCAAGCAAAGTTTTACTTTACTGATGACTCCTGAAACCCTGCTAAATTGTGGATAAAAGCCTTTCTGTCCCAAGGAAATTTATTATACTTGTAATCAGAATGTGTTACAGAATTCTACAACAAACCAATGTTAAGGATATTCATCTGTAAGGTACATTCTTTGCCCCTCTTATATATAGTAGTCACCTGTGCTTTTGTCCTGTTGTTTGAGACCTGGCACGGGGTGAGGTGTTTGTGATAAATGCAAGTTACGTAAGTGACCAATGCCATAGTGTACTCTTTGTAAAACCAAACAGTGATTCTGTCTGGACCTGGTGACTTATTTGAATTCAACTCTTTCAGATGTTTCTCTACACAAGGGATGCTTATTTCTATCCTGTATACGGTAATCAATGCAATGCTCAAACAATAATATGTCATCAAGAGACTTCAAAGTTTTATTTCTTCTCCCTGAGCTTTAATTTCTTCACCAAATTTGTCTTTGGTTTCATTTATTGCTTGCTCAGTTTACAGATTGAATATCATCAGGGGTAGGCTACAACCTTGTCTCAGTTGCTTCTCAACCATTGCTTCCTCTTCACGCCGTTTAACTCCTATAACTGCCATCTGGTTTCTGTAAAAGTTGTAAATAGCCTTTAGTTCCCTTTATTTTACCCCTGCTACCTTCAGAAATTCAAAGAGTGCGTTCTAGTCAACATCACTAAAAGTTTTCTATAAGTCTTTGCTGTAAATGTACACTGAAGCACCAAAGAAACTGGTAAAGGGATGCTTATTCAAATACAGAGATATGTAAACAGGCAGAATATGGGGCTGTGGTCAGCAACACCTTTGTATTTGGTGCAGTTGTTAGGACAATTGTTGCTGCTACAATGGCAAGTTGTTAAGGTTTAAGAGAGCTTAAACATGGTGTTATAGTCAGTGCATGAGTGATGGGACACAGCATCTCTAGGGTAGTAATGAAGTGGGGATTTTCCCATACGACCATTTCACAAGTGTACCGAGAATGTAGGGAATCCAGTAAAACATAAAATTTCTGATATCGCTGCAGCCGGAAGAAAGACCCTGCAAGAACAGGACCAACAACGACTGAAGAGAATCATTCACTGTGACAGAAATGCAACCCTTTTGCAAATTGCTGCAGATTTCAACACTGGACCATCAACAAGTGACAGTGTGTGAACCATTCAACAAAACATCATCGATATAAGCTTTTGGAACCAAAGGGCCACTCATGTACCCTTGATGACTGCATGACACAAAGCTTTATGCCTTACCTGGGCCCGTCAACACAGACATTGAGCAGTTGATGACTGGAAACATGTTGCCTGGTCAGACGAGTCTCATTACAAATTGTATCAAGCAGATGGACGTGTACCGGTATGGAGACAACCTCATGAATCCATGGACTGTGCATATAAGCAGGGGACTGTTCAAGCTGGTGGAGACCCTGTAGTGGTGTGGGGCGTGTGCTGTTGGAGTGATATGGGACTCCTAATATGTCTAGACAGGAGGCAGCTACTTGTCAGGTGCTGAAGGCCCAAGAGATGTCTTCCAGCCGCTGTGTCATACTCTGCCTTGCGGCATCATGCAGATGTGATATGGAGGGGCATTTGGCCAGCACACCACTCTCCCAGCTATTTTACAGCTTTTTCAGTCTGTGGGGCCAATACTACTCAGTTGAGTAGATCATCAATTGGCATGAGGAAGATGAGGATACACTGAACCAGTCCTCCCACCAAGGAAAAATCCTTGGCAGTACCAGGAATCGAGCCCATGCCCTCTGCACATCAGTCATGACTATGATCACTCAGCTATGTGGTTGGGTGGAAACAGCACAGTAGATTAACATAAACTGATGTGCTTGAACTGGTGAGACATAGCTGTGGCCTGGAGAGGAAGATCATGAATGCACTCCATGTCTAAAAATTCACATTATGAATTTCTTTTAGTTTTACCACTTGCCTAAACCTTTCTCAACATCTTGCTCACGTCATGCATGTTCTGATACTTTCACTAGGAATTCAAATTTTTATTACCATTCTGTGTTTCATTTTGCTTTTCTTCTACTCACTCACAACTTCTTGTATTTTACCTTTATTTCTTTTCTAGGTTTTACTTTCCGTTCATTCAAGTTTCTACCACTCCCAAATACCACTGCTTTATTGTCTCTGGTGTTCAACCTCATTTTCTGCTTTCTCTCTCTTTTATTCCTATATCACCTGTGTCTCTCTGGATATGAAAACAATGTAGCTTTGATCACTTAATGTTTTACAACTTACTTTCTGCCCATCTGCTTTGCTCTCATATCCAATTTCAAGCCAATATAGGGATCGGTTGGTAGGACATGTCTGAGACATCGAGGGATCACCAATTTAGTATTGGAGGGCAGCATGAAGGGTTAAAATCATAGAGGGAGACCAAGAGATGAATACACTAAGCAGATTCAGAAGGATGTAGGCTGCAGCTGGGAGATGAAGAAGCTTGCACAGGATAGAGTAGCATGGAGAGCTGCATCAAACCAATCTCAGGACTGAAGACCACAACAACAACAACATAATTATAATAACCCATCTACTGTTTGACATAGGCTTAGTCTGTTGAGCCATTATAGAGAGTTTATTCATCTACATATTTGTGTGTGTGTGTGGTGTGTGTGTGTGTGTGTGTGTGTGTGTGTGTGTGTGTGTGTGTGAGAGAGAGAGAGAGAGAGAGAGAGAGAGAGAGAGAGAGAGAGAGAGAGAGAGAGTGACAGACAGAGGGGGGGGTGGGGGGGGAGAGAGAGAGTGGGAGTGGGTATGGGAGTGGGAGTAGGATTGGGAATATGGCTGCAGATGCACTTGCATATAATTTGTGTTGGTACAACTTCTTACCTCTTGATTATGTTTTCTTTCACTTTCAGATTTCTTGTATCAGAGACGAAGTGAGATTGTAGAATCCCCCTATTTCTCCAAATTTGCCAACTTCACACAAGATCTGGACAAAATTTATAAAGACTTGCTGAAAAATGATGCACTTACAAACATAAAAAAGTATTCTTACATAATTTATCAATTCCTGGAAGATAAATATTTTGCTCTGGTTCCATTTGGTAAGTTAATACCAGATTTTCTAAATTGTTCCAAGAAATTTGATATGTGCTGTGTCTTTCGTATTTCTTAATTTTTATTTATTATTTTTTGGTGGCAATGACTTTTCAGTGAGGGCTTAATGAATGTTCCTGGCAGATTAATACTGTATGCCAGAGCACAACTCTAACCTGAGACCTTTGCCTTCTGTGAATGACTGTAGGCATTGAAATATAATTTATTTTTAATGAAAATTTTCATATTGTCATGTTAACTGTTAAAAATTTTCATTATACAAAATTCAGAGAGACTGGTCTTTCCAAAAATATGGATGTGAAATATGTCTATGTTTTCTGCTGAATATACTGCAACACATAATTAACTCTGTGCAAGCTTTTCATCATTGTAAACGACATAAAATATAATTATAATAATACTGCAAATACCACAAATTATTTATTTACCAGGTTGTTGTTAATGTAAGTTGGTAAGCAGGTAGTTCAGGCTATAATACAGTTGAAGCCAGTTGTCAGGATTGAATAAATGAAGAAAATTATAGGAATATCTGTGTTGGAGTGTTTAGTTCAATAAGTAACAATAGGAGAATTGCTAAAAAATGAACCATAATCCAAAACTACAATGGACCTAGGACCTCTGTAGTGAATAAGCATGAACAGTAATGTGCATCACCTTCAAAACCTTCAAGTTAAGTATTCATTATGAAGTACAATTTCCTGCTCTAAGACTTTTCTGATTTGCAAAACTCCTCATTTTGTTGTTGAGGAAAATGCAATGTAAAATTAAATCCTTGAACTAATTTACTTCATGACATAGAGCAAGAATCTTACAACATCCTGAACTCATTCATAATTCTGAGAGAATTGGTTGCAAATTGTGTTAATCTGTGTCATTCCTCATAGATCTAATCTATAACTTTCTTTACTACAAGGAGTTATTATACATGTATTGTGACAGCTGTGTAAAAGGAGAAAAGTACTTCAGCATCAAGTGCTTGAATTTGAAGGCATTACATATAGAAATTTAAATTATATGGCATTGGAGCTTGCCATATACTCCTAGCCATCAACACAAGTTGGGAAATTATGTCTACGTGTTTGTTGATTGCTGACAATATAATGCTATTATGATTTTAGTATTTTTCTAGAATTAGGTATGGGAGGAAAACTGATTTTACTCCTTTTAAATGTAACTGCATTAATCCTGAATATTGATATTTTTCTGATCATAGACTGCATTTTTTCCTCAGTATAATAACAATGCAAATGATAAGACTTCATGCAGAGATTAATATGTCTCTAGTCCTTAACTGTTCAATACATTCGAAGATATTTATTTTGGAAACATATGATAATCATGGATTACCATAGCTTGATTACTTGGTATGTATTTACAGATGGAAAGTTGTGCCTTCTTTTCAGGTAAAGAACTTAAACAAGTATTCACTGAAATTATAAATGAATTCAAGGAACTAAGGAAGCTTCAGTCTGTTAACTTTGTGATAGAGAAGACAAATGAACTAACTGAAAAGGTAAGTACATCTGAATAAACTTTATGCACTTTATGCACAGTTCACTATCATATATTATCACAAGATTTATTTTTTAGTATCAATCTAATTTACAAGTTTATTCTAGTTTTACACATGCAGTTTATATTTACTCCATAAGCATCAGTTCACTTTCTTGTACAGTCATGTTTTTGGAGTACAGACTGTTTCTGAGTTAAAATAAAAGTATTTGAAGTGTTCACTCAAATTCTTTTACTCTTTTATGATGAAGCTGCAGTAGAAATTCGTCAGGCTACTGATAGGTTATTACTGATTTCACTATGCTGCAGTTGGCTAATAAGCTCCTTGGAACCAATACCTAACTAAAAGGGACAATGTGAGATGTCCACGTTCTAAATTTTAGTGATAAATTTGGTAACCATTGAGTAATAAATTCTGTTTTTGTGCTTTTATTGTAGTAATTGTATTATTCATCATAGCAGCCACACTGTTTTCTGGAATATACAGATATTTGGTTACACTGGTATCTCTGTGAATCAATCTGTGCAAAAATTTCCTTTGTTGAAACATGTATATTGAATAATATAGGCCCTCTGCTATTCTTGATCCACATAAATGGTATAGAAGATGATATGAACAGCCCTCTTTAATTTTTTTCAGATGATGCTGTCATTTACCACCTTGTAAAGTCATCCAATGATCAAAACCAATTGCAAAACAATTTAGACAAGATATCTTTATGGTGCAAAAAGTGACAATTTATTCTAAATAATGAAAAGGGTGAAGTCATTGACATGAGTGCTAAAAGAAATCTGCTAAGTTTCAGTTACATCTTAGATCACACATGTCTAAAGGCTGTATGTAAATTCAACTAAATACTTAGGGATTACAGTTACAAATAACTTAAACTGGAATGACCATTTAGATAAAATTGTAGAGACGCTAAATAACGCTAAATAACAAAAAGTGTGAGATGATCCACATGAGTTCCAAAAGAAAACCGTTGGAATTCGATTACTCGATAAATAGTACAATTCTCAAGACTGTCAATTCAACTAAGTACCTGGGTGTTAAAATTACGAACAACTTCAGTTGGAAGGACCACATAGATAATATTGTCGGGAAGGCGAGCCAAAGGTTGCATTTCATTGGCAGGACACTTAGAAGATGCAACAAGTCCACTAAAGAGACAGCTTACACTACACTCGTTCGTCCTCTGTTAGAATATTGCTGTGCGGTGTGGGATCCTTACCAGGTGGGATTGACAGAGGACATTGAAAGGGTGCAAAAAAGGGCAGCTTGTTTTGTATTATCACGTTATAGGGGAGAGAGTGTGGCAGATATGATACACGAGTTGGGATGGAAGCCATTACAGCATAGACGTTTTCCGTCGCGGCGAGACCTTTTTACGAAATTTCAGTCACCAACTTTCTCTTCCGAATGTGAAAATATTTTGTTGAGCCCAACCTACATAGGTAGGAATGATCATCAGAATAAAATAAGAGAAATCAGAGCTCTAACAGAAAGGTTTAGGTGTTCGTTTTTCCCGCTCGCTATTCGGGAGTGGAATAGTAGAGAGATAGTATGATTGCCAAGCACTTAAATGTGAATTGCAGAGTAGTCATGTAGATGTAGATGTAAAAGCAAATAAAAAACTACAGATTATTGGCAGAACTCTTTGAATGTGGAACAGGTCTACTAAAGAGACTGCTTACGCCATGCTTGTCTGCCATCTTCTAGAGTGTTGCTGTGCAGGGTGGGATCTGCTCCAGATAGAACTGATGGAGGACACTGAAAAAGTTCAATGAAGAGCACCTCATTTTGTGTTATTCAAAATAAGGGAGACACTGCTATGGACATAATATGTGAATTGGGGTGGTATTCATTAAGACAAAGGCATTTTTCAATTAGCAGGATCTTCTTGTGGAATTTCAATCACTAGCTTTCTTCTCTGATTGAAAAATATTCTGCTGATGCCCACCTACACAGGGAGACATAATCATCATGTTAAAATAAGAGAAATTAGAGCTCAGACAGAAAAATTAAAATGCTCATTTTTCCTGTGAGCTCTCTGAGAGTAGAATGGTATAGAAAAAGCTTAAAGGTGTTTCAATGAAGTCTCTACCAGGCACTTAAATGTGAGTTGCAGAGTAACAGCATATGTAGAGGTGTGAACAGTCATAGCAATAAGCATTTGATCCTGTCGCCCAATCAACACTCTGTATGCCAGGATGACTAATTATTTTTATAAAATGCACAAAACATTTCTTTTTTGGTAACTAAAACTATAGTTAACAGCGATTTATGTATCAAAACAAATAATTTAAAAATGTGTCTTATTTGCAATGTGCTCAAGAATATGTCCTCAGAATGAAATAAAGTTATTGGAGTCCGTACATGAAATACTGCTTTACGTAATGGCTACAGGCTGGGAGACTCTTGCGATTAGGGTAGGTTTTGTTGACAGAGAATCATGTGAAATTGTTCTAAGTGTGTTATCCAAAAAGTACCTTGACCAGTTAATCCAAAAACAAACTCATTAAAATAACATCTCACACCTGATGGTGACAAATAAACCCAAACATTTTAACTCATTTAGCATAGAACAGGGAATAAGTCCATGAGTCAGTTAAAGTCCATACAGTAGCGTAGTAGCAGAGGCTGCATGTTGAGGCACCAGGATCACTGGATACTGCTTAAATAGGATCACAAAGGCAGGAAGATCTTTATGTTTAGCAAGAGCAACAAGAGACAGATATCAGATTACCTGACAAATCATCATGAAAATTTCATCTCCAGCACTGACAGTGTTGAGCATCAATGGACAATATTCAAGACCATTGTACAACAGGCTTTAGATAAGTCTGTACTGAGCAGAATCGTGATGGATGGAAAACTATTAGTCATCCCATGATAGATGATAAGGAGTCATAGGATAATATGACACAGAGCACAAGTATTGTTTAATCCTCTAACTGCTGTGGACAAGCTAACTCATCTTGTCATGCTCTTCTGTTCCTCAGGTGCTAAGTACATGTTTAAATGTGGCCTCTGGGTTTTTCTGAACCATTATTGGCTTGTTTACAAGTCCCATTCCACTAACCTCTCACTGTTTGGATGACTTATTGCCATATCTCACCAAATGAAAGAGTTTCAAGTATTTATCATACTACATATATGCCTCTTTGCATGCTGTCATTTGTGAAAAATCTTGTTTTGATGTCTTGAACGAGTTATGAAATAGGATTGTAATGACCACATAATTGCCGATGTGCAAGGATGAGAACTGGTGTGCCGTGAGTGACTGTCAAACGGGTACAAAAATCAATAATTCAAGAACAAAGTGAGATATCATACTGAGTTCAATTTTAAATAAAATTTTGATATCTCATCTGCATTTCATACACTGCAATGAATGAGCTAAAATCAACCATCCTCTATGTTTATGCAATACATTTTTATCTCTGCAAACTGTTAAATATGGCATACAGTGTTTTATTTAATTTGATGCAGCAAAGTAACTATGGCAAATAACAAAAAGGAATTCAATCCTTTATCAAGTGAAGACGTCAGATAGTAAGATGTTCAAAAATCCCATTTTTTAAAGGTGTAGTTCTGTTAAAATCATGTGGTAAGTATTTCATTGTGGCCAGAAAACCATCTTTCAGCCCAGGCTGCAACATTCAGCAAACAGATGCAACAAAGCTGTGCTTGGCACAGAATGCAGATAGCATGTCTGTAGCAGCAAAAGGGTTAAAAACTTTATTTTACATAAAGTGGTTTCTACTGATAAGTCCAAATTACTAACCTGTACAAGTCCATGAGTCAGTTAAAGGTTAGTAGCAAAGCTGTATGTCAAGGCTCCATGATCAGACCTCAAGCTAGACCAGGGAGGTGTGATGTGCAGCATCCTTAATTTGCTTCCAGAAGTGGCATGGTGCTGGCTGTAAGGGTTGCTGAGGACACATCTCAGATATGGCCACAGACTGGCAGTGCAATCACATGGTTCCTGGTGACTTCAGATTGTGGACTGACTTGGCATTGGATTGGTGGTGAATGACACCACATTACTCCCTCCCAAACCTGCTCACTGTAGATGTGTACTTGTTGTTCCAGAAATGAAGATGGGGGTGGGGGAGTTATGGACACAGGTGTCACTGAGGAGACAGGAGCTGGGACTTCAGCATATGACAAGTTCCTGCCTGCACCCTAACATTCATCTTGCAAATGGCTGAGAACACCAGCTGAAAAACCAGCCATAGGGTGCTCACCCATGCCCAGGAACAGGCATCTTGTACTATTGATGGAAGCACAATGGTGATGAGAGGGTCCACAGTAGTCCACCAGAAGGTGGCAGTGTGCAGGAGGCCAACCTCCTACAGCTGGGACTGCAGTGAAAGTGATGGCACTGTGTCGACATCCATGACCTCCATGTCTGGTGCTGGCAGTGCAGAATCCAATGGAGGTAAAGGCAGTGTGATCCTCATGGCAGTGCGGTCCTCATGGGTAATGTCTGTGCAAATGAAAAACCTGTGGCAAAATCTGCAGTCAAGAAAAGAGAGTTGGCTATGATGGCATGTTTCCAGCCTAGTGGGACCCTGTACAACAAATATTGAGCAGCCTAATACTGTGGTGATAACACACTATTCCTTGCATCTGTGGCTGCTCCAGTCTCTGAGTAACAGCAGATCATGCATTGGGTGAATGATTTTTTAAATGTGAAATTTATGAGTTCAGATCTCCTTTTACTGTTTACTATTGCCACACCAGATTGATCAACAAGCGACTGGAGAGAAGCAATCAATCTGCTCAGTGATTTTATGTAGGACTAGAATTTTCTTTGGTTCTTTGCAAGAACTTTTACAAAGGTGTGATGGTGAAAGTTGTTGTATGATTCATGCAATAATCATTTATAGATGCACAAATTTGTATTAATTTTTGCCTGTTGGTATTTCTACACTCTTTTTTGAACCAAGAATGGAATGGTCTCTACTTCTTCAGTGTTCTTCAAATTGTATTATTAAATCACAGTGGATCTTTTCTCTCCTTCATCCACATACTTGACACTTATTTTTTATTTATTATTTATTTATTTTATCATGTTCATGACATGGGATACAAGTTACAGCAATGAATCGTTGAAGCATAATACTTTTTCTTACATTGACTATGTGATAGAATACATAAAAAACATATCTACATAAAGCCATTCAAGACTGACATATTAGACTAAATTAAAGCTACACATGACATAAATTGGTCTCCATAAATTCAGCAACAGAATAAAAACAATGCTGGAGCAATATACTGTTAACTTTCTTCCTGGAAGAGTTTTTATTATTCTTGACTGAGCAAGGTAATTTATTATAAAGTATGCTAACTATGTGCCTCACACCATCATGGCATTTACTGAGTCTGATTATCTAGATGAAAGTTGCTTACACCATGGGTGTCATGATCATGAATGTCATTATTTATTTTGAAGAGATGAAGATTCTTACTGACATATGAAACAGTCTCTAGGATGTATATACATGGTACATGTAATATTCAGAGTTCTTTTAAGATTGGTTTGGTAGGTGTGTGACCTTGACAATTTGCTTTTGCATAACGAATATTTTCCTATTCATTGCCCCCCAGAATGGAATGCCATATGAGAGGACTGAGTTCACTAGTGCAAAGTATACAGTTTTAATGGTGGCCACATTACAGCTTTGGCTAAGAATTCTGAAGGCATAGGACAGGCTACTCAATTTCCACAGTAGTTTCTCTCTGTGGATATTCCACTGCAGTGTGTTATCTATCGAGAGACCTAAGTATTTAGTCCACTGAGTTGTTCAATAACTTTCTTGTCCATAATTAGTGCTTCCATATGTGTTGTATGGTTGTTTGATGGGCAGAAGACCATATGAGTCATTTTTTCCATATTAAGTAGGAGTTTGTTCTCATAGAGCCAGTATAGGAGCCTTTCACTGCTGTCAACTAGGTCAGCTCTCATCTGGTGTGGAGAAATGTTGCACGAGAGGAGATTTGTATCATCAGCGAATAACACAGGTACTGTTGAGTGTAGGTGTTCTGGGAGGTCATTAATGAAGATAAGAAAGAGGAGGGGGCCTAAGGTTGAACCCTGCGGGACCCCTGATTTGACTGGTATTATATCTGAATGGGTTGTTCTTCCATCATTTGTTGCTATTTCTACCAGCTGCCCTCTGTTTGATAGATATGACTAGAACCAGTCATTACAGACTCCTCTTATACCATATGCATCCTGTTTGCAGAGTAGTAGTGTGTGGTTGACTAGATCAAATGCTTTTGTCAGATCAGTAAAAAGTGCAGAAACATAATGTTTTTCATTAAATGCTTCTATTATCTCATCAGTAAACGAAAAGAGAGACTCACTAAATAATTTATTTTTACGAAAACCAAACTGTTGTGCTGTTAGTAGGGGGTTGTTTACAAGAAAGGACATTATATGGGTATATATTCAATTATTTTGGACACATTTGGGAGCAGCAATATGGGTCGGTAGTTGTTGACTTCATGTTTGTCCCCTTTCTTGTGTAACGGAACTATCTTGGAGGTTTTGAGAGTTTGAGAGAAACTGCCAGTATTCATTGAGCAGTTGATAATGTTGCAGAATGGTTGTATTATTTCATTGGCAACCTGTTTTATTAAATAGGCAGGTAGACCATCAAGGCCAGATGAGAGGGAACTTTTCATATTCCTGATAGTTAGCAGTACCTCTTTCGAAGTTGCAGCTATTAGAAAAATTGATTTGTCAGATCTTGTACATTTTGGAGGATAGGATTTTGTTGGTGAAGAGCGACCAAATGATAGGCTGTTAGCTATTCCTGAAAAGTGTTTGTTAAATGTATCACAGATATGTTTGATGTCCATTATTTGTTGGCCATTGTGCTGAAGATATTCTGGTGTTTTTTGTTTAATGTCAGTTCGTAAAGTTTTTCTGACAATATCCCACATTGATTTACATTTGGTATTAGACTCATTTATGTATGCTTTATTTGCTAGTCATTTTGCTTCAGATATTACTTTACAAAGTATCTTCTTGTAATATTTGAAATAATTGTGGAAATTTGTATCATCTGTTTTAATGCTCTGCTCATAGAGTGATCTCATAGTCTTACATGATATTCTTATACCCTTCGTGATCCACTTGTTATCAGTTTTTCTGGCTGAATGTTGTACTATAATTTGTTTTAATGGAAATGCCATATTGAAATGATGACCCAGTATCTCAAGGAATACTGAATTTTTCTTATCTACATTATCTTCCTTGTAAACAATGTCACATGACTGAGACTGAAGTAGATAATTAAACATTCTAATGTTGCTAGGGTCTTTGATGTACCATCTTAAGATGAAAGTAGATGATGCCTTGTCTTTAATTTGCCCTAAATTAAGCCATAAGAAGATACCTTGATGGTCAGAGAGTCCATTGTCCCAGTTCAAGCCATTAGTAAATGGAAGAGATTCACAGTTCAGGAAATTGCATCTATACAGCTGCTTGAATTACGTGTTATTCTGGTTGGATTATTTACAATGTTTTGGACATTGAAAGTTGCTAAGATGTTTATGACATCACTCATTGTACACGAAATGTTAGCTAAATTTATGTTAATATCACCACACAATATAATTTCCTTTCCTTTGGATTTGTAATAGTACACGATACTTTCAAGCCTGTTCAGAAACTGGCTTATGTTGCCATCAGGAGAACGGTAAATACAGATTATTATTACAATAGGCTGCTTAATTTCTATTGCACAGTTTTCAAAATGTTTTTCAATATTTAAGTGATTAGTATTGTTGCACATGGAGAATACTGTACCCTTCCTGACAAGTAGTACACAGCCACCCCCCCCCCCCCCCCCCCCCCTCCCTCCTGTCCTGGCTGTTTGAACTGCTGAAACTGCCAAGTGCAATCTGAAATGCAGACTTCAACTTCTAACTGTTTGTTACTTATTGACTGTATATTTTGATAATATATAAAGAAAGCTGACTCTGAGTTTTGGGGAGACTGTGTTCCTATATTGCATTTTGGCGATATTTTGTTATTTTTGGACCAAATTCAAATTCCATGGGAATTGGTCCAATCTATTAGTTTCCCCGAGGAGGAGCACCTAGGATGATGATAGACTTATTTTTCCTTTCATTAATGATAGCTATCTCATCGAGGCCCCTACTTATATCAGATGCAAGCACCCTTTTGCCACATTTTTTAAGATGCATACAGTGCCTTGTAAAACAGTTCCTTTTGTAATTGCTAACGTCTAACAACTTAACATTTGCAAATTTTGAACATAGGCTTTTTAGTTTCAAATTAGTATGCCTAATTTTGTTGTTTATGCATGACCAGTATGGTAATTCATGTTGTAGCGACAGCATCATTACAATTACATTGGTGAAATGCAGGATCCGCAGTACTGTGATCAATTTTTTAATGAAAGCACTAGCTTCGTTTCTGTAGATGTTATTTGCACCTCCTATAAGAACAACACAATCATGTGTTGTGAGATCAGAACATTCTGTGTTAGCACTTGCAGTTACGTAGTCAAAATTTGCTCCAGATTTTACAGTACTAGAAACACAAACACTGTCATTTACATTGTTTATCAATAATTCCCTTACATTGTGTGCATGGCTATCACCAAAGAAGTTCACCTTTTTCACTAATCGTCTTTCCGTCGGTGAGAAGTTGTTTGTTGTACAAATAGCATTTTTCTTTTAATAACCTGATATTGCATGGAATTGAAATGTCTTTTTTTGATTCCTTGTGATTGCGAATGTCTTCTTTTGTTGAGATGCACTTGGTAGACGTAATCACCATCTCCATTTTGTTTACATCGTATGTATTATTAACCTCTGGTGATGGAGAGACACGCATTTTCTGTTCCAAGAGAATATATTTGTCCTTCAGAGCAGTATATTTTTTACTTAGATCAAACATATTACTTTGAAGTACTCTGATTATTTTGTCCTTTTCTTTGATAACATCTCTAAATTTGCTTTCACACGCGTTAGTAGCACATGTAGGACAAGACCATGAATATTCATCTGTTACAGATTTTATGCTTGTTTTCGAGCATTTCTCATGGAACCAACGCAGACAGTTACTACATTTGTCTTGTTTCTAAGTATAAATTTAGTGCAATGGCTTTCCTGGAGAGCAGAAAATTCAGGAACTTTGTTACAAATGCTTTTACAATTTACTATTAAAATTTTGATATTTGAAATGTCTTTACTTTGTACCCTGGCTGCTTTCACTCTCTGCATTTCAGCTGGCAGTGTTCATAAGACGACCTCAAACTACTAAATAGATTAAAGAAAAACAGCTATGTGCACTCCACAAGTACTCTGCTACCTAAGCAGTGGTTTCCCCTTTGTAGTTCATCACTGACCTTTCAAGGGGAATCCAACAGTTGACAATACCTAATGTACATCCATAGATCTGCAGCCAAGATTGTCTGAGTATCGACAGAGCCTTTGTTGAGATGTTCCACTTGGCTCCAAACCAGAGGACACTGATAAGTTCTGGGTGGGATACTCTAAATTGTAAGCAGCACATATATCCCAGGAGCAAAGTTAGTAGCCTTCATCATTTCCACCAGCTGCCCATAGGATGACCTCAGAACCTAAGCTACAGGTGTAATTTGTACTGACATGAACCACAACTTGAAGATGACTGCATACTGCACTATTGATAGTTACAGGCAGGGCCTTCACCACAACTTGGATGAGCTCCCACCCTCAGCAGACCTACTGAGTTCACATTGGACTTCTTTCCAGCCCTGCACACTATTTCCCTAAGGAGCTCCATCCATAATGAGGCTATCATTCAAGCACCTGGTAACTAGCAAACCCCTTCTTCCATGTGCGTGCTCATATTCTGTTGAAGGAGCGGCCACTTGTCCACTCACAGATTGAATGAGCAATGCCAGACTGCCAGTTCCCACAATAACTTGTCACCTCAAGTGTCACAAATGCATTGTAATGTGCCACTCACTCTCCGGTTAGCACAGTTCCTAACATCAGGTATGCTGGGTGGTTTGTTGTTAGCAGAGTCCATGGCCAAAACAAGTGACACAAGGAGTGTCTCAGTCAGCATGCCTCCTTCTCTGTTGCATCTAAACCTCAAGGGTGCATCCTCAAGATGGATGACCGTGGCCAACAGCATCTACAGCTATTCAGAAACTGTGGCCAGCTCCTTCTGAGCTATCCTTCCTACTACTAAAACTCAAATGAAAAAAAAGGTAAAACATATAGATGAGTTCCACTGTCTTTTAGAAAAGGATTTGCACTTCCAAACTTTTTAAAAACATAAAAACAACCTATTATAAATCACTAAGCCTGTCACTGTCACTAGTTCACTACACACTGGCAGAGACAAACTAATTATCCATTCTCCTTATAGTGTAGAAACAGAGGCTGGCAGCTGACATACTTGTCTACAGTGGTTACCAGCTGTTCAAAACCAACAGGTGTGACACATGCAGCACAAATCTATGTTGTTACTAAAATGTGAGATTATGCCTCTTAAATTTACAAACATGCAAGGAATTTAAGAATTAAACTAAGAAACACACAGAAGAAGCTAAATAACTCACTTCTACTTAGAAATCTGAGTATGATACACAAACATTCTACTGTCCTGGTGGTTCATGAATGGTGGCTGGTACCTGATTTATGCATATGGTGTGTTTGGACAAGGGTGGGGACAAAAATTGGGTCTGTTGTGCTCAAGGGAAACATACCAGCAGACATCTTAATATTCATTTTTAGAAATATGGAGAACCTAATCTGAATATGAATTTGAATTCTAGTCCTCCTGAATATTTAGGATATAAAGTCTGTAACTATATAATTAAATGCTGGAGGACAGGTTATTGGTAACTTATCTACATAGTCAGCTCCATATTCAATCCTTGGATTTGTAGGCATGGAAGGAATTCCATAGCTGTTCTTGGTGTGGTCCCAGTACATGGTGCAGATATTGGCAGTAGAATATCAGCAGAATCAAATATAATGTAACACACATAAACAAATGAAAATGTGTTGTATTGTTTGGCTGGAACATGTGCAATGAGTCGTTAGCCAGTCACAACAGTCAAATAGTTTCGATTAACATCTGTGTTGACTTACAGGGGAATCACCATATTAATGTAGGTGTCAGTGAGGCAGATGCCATACCTATAACAATTCTTAGAAGGATGTTTGCAAAACTATTATTTAATGCATTCTTTAGTGCTGTTCCATTATCTGTGAACTTTACAGATCACAATCAACAGAAGAGATAATGTTTAAAGACTGTGATATTGATTACAGATTTGTTCATTCATGGCAAATATATCATGTATATGCTCAATTAAAATGGGTGATGCAAAAACAAAGATTATGTGCATCATTAGAAAGCAAAATTTTAAATTCTGAGAACCTATCTTCTGTAGAGAAATCAAGGAAATTTGTTGCATGTACATATCATGTGTAATGGCTTCATTGAGCTAATACACAGGACTGTAGGCAGTCATTAGCCCTGTGCAACTTCTGTGAATAAAATCACTCAGAAACCAGAAGATCTGGTGGCTGACTGTTGGATTTTACAAATGATCCTTTAGATGTGTCTGATCTCTGATAATTTCGGTGTTTGTGAATAATTTTAAATCATACTATGATTATTATTAAAGATAAAAATATGGGATCAATTTAGTACAAGTGACATCAATGCCTCACTACTCAATGCAAAAGTATCCACATTTCACTTAGTTCAGATTAAGTGCAGTCTTAATAGTAGATTATAACTTATATACTTTATTTAATTGCTTTGGCCCCTTTGGGGATGTAGGGCATCCAGGGGAATCCACCTTCTATCTTTGTCTTTGGCTTTTTGCCTCAATTCTGACAACGTCTTGCCATCTCTCCTTGCTGCCTCTTCCACCATTCTTCTCCATGTTCCTCTGGGCATGCCTCTCCTCCTTGTTCCCTGAGAATTTTATTCCAATGCCTTTTTTGCAATAGCCTCATCTGGCTTTCTTAATGTGTGCCCCAACTATCCTCAATTTCTATCACATAGCTCATCTTCTAAATATATCTGGTTTATTGTCTTCCAGAGCTCGTCATTGCTTATTTTTTTCCTGGCCTCCACCGAGTGAGGTGGTGCGGTTGTTGGCATACTGGACTCACATTCAGAAGGATGACAGTTCAAATCTGCAGACATTTATCCAGATTTAGGTTTTCTGTGATGTCCCTTAATTGCTCCGAGCAAATGGTGGGTGGTTGAAAGAACACTGCTGATTTCCTTCCCCATCCTATAAACATACTTGGCTTGTGCTCCCCTTCTATTGACCTTGATTTTTAAAGATCATTAAGCCCAAGTCT
The DNA here is from genome assembly GCF_023897955.1 of Schistocerca gregaria. NCBI lineage: Eukaryota > Metazoa > Arthropoda > Insecta > Orthoptera > Acrididae > Schistocerca > Schistocerca gregaria. The sequence continues at coordinate 830,302,186 of NC_064931.1, forward strand.
TCCTTTCCTTATTTTCTTGCCACTAGATATTCATTATGTGCTGGCAACTTCTGTTTATGAAGTCATGTAACTGTAACATTATATTGTTGTCTCCTTTCCAACTTTCAATGGTGTACACAAGGACAGCCTTCACATCTGTATAAAAAATAAGATTTATTTCCTTATTTATTTTCATGTTATGTTTCTGTTTCATCACATTAGATACAGTTGTATAAAGGCATCATTTGCCATCCTAATGCAGTTACTCACATGTTCTCCAGCTCTACCATCTTCTCTCACCACACTACCTAGGTATAAGTATGAATTAACACTCTCTCCTTGCTGGTCACCCCCCCCCCCCCCCCCCCCCCCAACAAGGTTTATCTGGTGTTCCCAGAATTTTCTCTCATTTCCTTTGTTTTACTTGTATTGGTTTTGAGGGCAGAAATCTCTGCTTCTTGTTTCAGGGAGACTGATTTATATTTCCAGAGGGAAGCAGGGGGAGGGGTGAATTCTAAGAGTAATTTTTATTCATGGAGATGTGCTCCGTCTATGCAGATAAATGAAAGGCAGTTAGTTTTTGGCAAAAAATAAACTGCCTTTTATTTACTGGCAAAGATGGGCATACCTGCATGCATTTTGAAGCAACTAACTAATGACAGAAAATGGAAAAAAATGATGATAACTTTTATTGTTTGATAAAGGGATGCTAAATGTTATTCCACTTAAATGCAAAGAGTAAATAACTATATGTCGTTCAACTCTTGCCACTAACTACACACCTTATTGGCCCAAAAACCAAGGTATAAACTAAATTCATGTTTCATATTAATGTTGCAGTTGATTCATGGTCAATAAGCTGTGATTGTTCTTGGCATCTGGGTAACAGTAAACTGTGGTTGTATGCAGCAACATCTGAATACTGGATCATACAATGTGATCATAGCATGGGATGACATGCCATATATTTCACATGTTCATAAAGGCCTGTACAGTTTCATTTACAGTGGACCTGTCTTTGCATTCACATTATTGTATCAGCTCCCACTGTCCATAAACCACAAATTACTAGACTGCAGTTGGCTTCTGAATGCTGCTGCTGGTGTGCTCAATTCTTCCTCACACTAATATGACAACAACAATTTGCCCAACTGAATTGCTGTATTGCTTCTTGGACAAACAGTAACTATATTTATTTGGATCTCTGGTTGGTACAGTATGTGGGATCAGCTCTTTTCTATTGAAGGAACTGCTGTTGAGCAAGTTTTAGAACCTGAGATTCTGCCCATCTTTAAGCCAACTGCATGCCCCATGTTTTAGTTTAACAATGTCTGGCCACATATGATGAGAAACATTCAAGCCCTCTTTGAAGGGTTGTGAGTATTACTCCTTCCCAGACTTGCGTGTTCACCTTATACACACATCAAAAAACGTTTTGCATCACCCCAGTTCTCAGAACTCCTGAAAATAGTCGTTGACTGTGGAAATTGTATCACAGACACCGTCCCTTTAACTATCTATGGATTATGGCTTGGAGGAACCCTAACAGCCACTATGTAGAATAAGAGGTTTTTGTGCAGCCACAGTCGCTTTCAGACACCCGACCAGTCAGTCGGCAAGACTCAGTGGAGCAGCGCCTCTGAAGAAGTCCAGCGCAGTCCTGGACAAAACGTAAGGAGCAGAAAAGTTCTTGGACCACGACCTCACATCCCGGAAAGTATATCAACAGCCTTGTGGATAGTATGTCACAATGAATACAGGCTTGCATCAATGCAAGAGGAGATGCTACTAGTTATTGGAGGTACCAGCGTGTACAGAAATCTGGACCACCAGCTCTGAAGGTCTCACAGTATGGTGGTACGACATGCAATGTGTGGATTTCATGAGCAATAAAAATGGTGGAAATGATGTTTATGTTGCTCTCTGATCCAATTTTCTGAACAGGTTCCGGAACTCTTGGAGCTGAGGTGATGCAAAACCTTTTTTGGTGTGTGTATATTGCCTACCAAACACAGTTATGATTTATAAGTGTCTTGTTCATCATGGCTCTTCTCCAAGCACTGACTGTGCTTTGTGGACTCCCATAGCAACCACATGGCGGGAGATTCCCCATGAATATATCCAGCCCCCTTTTATTACAGATGATGATATTTGGAGGTGATTGCATCTTGTGGGAACTTCACACCATTCCGAGATAATAATGTCAGGAGATCTATATCTACCTACATGCTATGCAAACCACTGTGAAGTGTATGGCAGAGGGAAGTTCCTATTGTATGACATGTTATGGCTTCTCACCATTCCTGTCACATTCAATGTGTGGGAGAATGTCTGCATAAATGCTTCTGTGGATGCTGTAATTACTCTGATTTTGTTTTCATGATTTCTAAAAGAATGATATGTAGAGGACCGAAGAAAGTTTATCATTTCTTACACTTAATACAAGTTCTTGTAACTTTCTAAGTAGTCTTTCTTGGGATAATTGGCATCTATCTTTGAGTTTGTGCAAACTGAAGGCTTTCAATCTTTCTATGACACTTTTGTGTGAGTCCAACAATCCTGTGACCAGTCACAATTCACTTCATTGTATTTGGTTGATAAAACCTTGTTTACAAACAAGTAACATTTTCCCAGTATCCTGCTACTGAACGAATTTTTGCCACTTGGTTACCTACAACTGAGTGTATGTAATCACTCTATTTCATACCTTCATCCAGTTTTTTGTATGAGTTGGCTGATTGTAATAGTTACTCACTGCTAATGCAGCCGCAGTGCACTATACTTTTCCATTATATGAAGAGCACAATTTTACATTCTTGAACATTTAAAGCAGTTTTCCAGTCCTTGCACCACTTTGAAATTTTATCCATATTTGAATGGGAATTTATGCAGCTTTTTCCAGATGGAGCTCCATTATAGATAGCTACATCCTCTGCATTAAGTCAGAGATGAAAACCCATTGTCATGTAATCATAATAAATTGTGCATTGAAATTTATGTAATCTTTTGTATAAAGTTCAGTTCAGTCAAATGTCTTTTTTATAATATCCAGAAACATTATTTTATACATTTTTATGGAATTGAGTGATTGACAAATGTAATGCAGAAGATTGCATTAGAGTGATACTTTAGAAACAGACACTACTGATGAGCAAAATTTTTTGTCTTGCACTTTTAAATGTTATGTACTGTGCAGAGTTGTCCATGTGCTTATAAAAATTCAGTTTGCTTTTTTATATGCATTTTTAACATACTTTTTATGTTGATAGTATCTCTCTGGTGACAACATTCTGTTACCTTATTCACTTTGTAGCTTTTTTTATTTCTCTTTGTATCTTTATGCCACAAATAAAATTCTTCTCATTATGTGCTTACTTTTTAAACATTCTTTGATAATTTAGTACCTTGCATGCCATTTCAAATGTTAATTTATTGATTTACTTAGAAACATGAGAAAAGTAACTCAATCATAGGGAAGACCCATTTAATCTGATATACTCACAATTTTTCCAGGTGATTTGGTTTTACAATTATTTTGATTTAGGCACAAAAATACAGAAGACTGTGATTTTGATACATTCAAAACTTACTGACATGACACAAACAGCACTACAGGCAGAAAATCGGTAAGTTTATTTCCTTCAATTATACCAGCATAATGAAATGAACCTTTCATAGCATGAAAATAGTTCAGATATTTTTGTGAGGTTTTATATTTAAGATGGAACAGAAAGTAGCATAATTATGATTCTGCCCCTTTACATACTCACCCAAATATCAATGTTATTAGCATTAAACTGTAAGTTAGAAAATATGGAGTATTTAAATTAGAAACTGTTGTGGCCTAAAAATTGTAGTTTTTTTCTTGGAATATTGCTGAACATTTACAAGATACATGATGATAATATGGTGCTGTAATTCCATATGTGCTTATAGTTGTTAGCATAAGCCACAACGTTTTCATCCCACAGTACTGTAGTATGCAAAGCTTTAAAGTTGGAAGTTTTCCTTTGGGATCCTGTAGTCACTAGTTGGAAGTCTCTTGGGCATGCAGCTGAATTGATTGGTAAGTGTAGAATGAATTTTTGATGGCATAATGTACCATCATCAACAGGTTACTTCAGCTGACTGACATCCTGGACCAATAGGTGTGGTATATATATATATATATATATATATATATATATATATATATATATATATATATATATATATATATATCCACCTTCAACATTCTTTGTATTCCATTTCCAATGTGGAGAATGTGCAGAATTTTTTTATCCTCATATATCATTTTGTTCTTGGTTTCAAGGCAATGTTCAGGAATGGCTGTCAGATGTAGGTGTGCCATTAGTGTTCCATGCACCTTTCTCTAACTGTGTGAATAGTTTGTGTGGCATATGCATTCCCACACTCGCACAGTATATCATACGCTCCAGATTTCCAGAGTACCAGGTCAACTCTTACTGCCCCTAAAAGGGATTTGGCCTTTGCCAGTGGGCAGTATGGTATACATATTTGATACTTTGTCATCGTAAAATTCTACCAATTTTTCCAGATAATGGTTCCTGCATATGGAATGTAGGTTATCTTTTTTTGGGTTGTTCTTCATTGGGTGTTGGGTGTGATGTGGTCTTTTGCTTGAAGGTGTGATTGAACTTGGTGGAAAAAGGCATATGCATTCTCTAATTGATGATCCTGACATTGTCTTCCTCCCACTGCATAAGGGGAACATAACCGTCTTACTAGGTGCGGAATACAAAGCATAAATGTACAAATCCCTACAATATGGTGATGATGACAGATCCAATTAGCCGACTGCAGTACAGACACTTGAACTTCTCTTCCTTTATGGAAGAGACAGCAAAGAAACTTCAGCCATGTGTTTTTCTTGAACAGGTCTCTGAGATGGTCCAGTTCCAGTTTCAGGCTTTCTTCATCAAAGTCCACACAAACTCTGTGGACAAGAATGTTAACACTCCTTTCATTTATGATGGGTGAACACAGCTGCATGTGTTAAGGTACTGGTCTGTGTGTGTTCTCTTCTGGTAGATGATGTGTCCCAGTGTTCCATCTGATTTTCTTCATACCAAAATATCCAAGAATGGCAGCTGATCATGGGGAATTAAATTTGGTTGTGGATAGCATTCAGGTGTTGCAATCCTATGAGGCCAAAAGATGAATGTATCATCAATATATCTGTGAAAGACTTTTGGTTTTAGTGGTGCTGACTCTAGTGCCTTGTCCTCAAAGTCTTCTACGCACGTATTGGCCACCACAGGTGACAGAAGACTACCCACAGGCACACCATCAGTCTTTCGTAGTAATGTCTGTCAAAAAGATAATATGTGAATGTGAGCACAAAATTGAAAAGGTTTGTGAATGAAGGCTCAAATTTCTTTTCAATAAGTTCCAGCAGCTCATTGAGTGAAACTTTGGTGAAAAGTGAATCAATATCAAAACTGACCATGAGATCTGAGCTGACCAATCTGGGTTTTTGTAGGTGTTCCATGAACATGCTGAGTTCTTGATGTAGTGTTCACTTTTGCCAACCAACTGTCTCAAAACTAACATAAAGAGTTTCACTAGTTTTTATATTATCACTCCCATTGTACTCACTATTAGTCTCAGAGGTGTGCCCTCTTTTTGTATCTTCAGAAGCCCATAGAAGCTAGATGGTACAGCAGCACATGGCTAAAGTCTCTTTGCTGTCTCTTCTATAAAGGAAGAGAAGTTCAGGTGTCAGTACTACAGCTGGCTAGTTGGATCTGTCGTCATCACCATCTTGTAGGAATTTGTATATTTACTCATTGTATTCTGCACCTAGTAAGACGGTTATGTTCCCCTTGTGCAGTGGGAGGAATACAATGTCAGGATAATCACTTAGAGAATGCACATGCCTTTTTCCCATCTGGAGATGTTATGCACTGCTGGTGAGAGCATGGCACATTTTCCTCTGTATCTCCCACCATATCATGTGGTGGAGTGAGGCAACTTGTTTCATTCTGCTAGTGATTTCTGCTACAGGTAGTGCTGCTGTTGTTGGGGAAAAGTTTAAGCCTTTGTGAAGGATAGACAAAGCACTGCCATTGATGGTTGTAACTGTAGAATTCATGATGGTTTGTCTAGCCTTTCATTTGGCTCTTTTGATGCTATTTGATTGAAGTTCTTTGTACCTGCTCTGCTTGCGCCCAGGATGAACAGTCCACACACTCCTAGGTAATGGGGGAGAGCAAAGACATAAATTCTGGATGTAGGGCAAAGAGTTTGCATCCTATAGAGTCAAGTTGATGGCATGTGTCTCTGATCTGTTTGCTCATCAAGCTTCTTGATTTGCTGCGCTGTTCTCTCCCTAGAGCAGCAAGTAATCTGTGTTTGTAGGGTTTTCCCAGCAACTATACTACTTGAAAGGATCAAATACACATGATGCCAGGATTCAAACTCTTTGGCCTACATCTAAAATTGGCATCTTCTCTGCAGATATGGGGAACATGACCATCTTACAAACACAAAGAGAAAATGTACAAACTCCTAGACAACAAGGCTTACAAGATGATGACAACAGATCAAACCAAAATGATGCAGAGCAAGGCAATTGAACTTCTCTGAAGTACCTTTATAGAAGAGACAGTGAAGAAACCTCAGCCACATACTGCCCCACCACCTAGGTTCTATGGGCTTCCAAAGGTACACAAAGAGAGCACACCTCTGAGACCAATGGTAAGTATAACAGGAGTGCCAATGTACCTGCTTGCAAAACACATTACACCAGTTTTGAGTCCATTGGCTGGTGAATGTGATCACCAAATCAAAAACTCAGCTCAGTTCATGGAACATCTATAGAAATTCAAACTGCCCAACTCAGGATATCATGGTCAGTTACGATGTTGTGTTTTTTCACGAGAGTTTTACTCAGTGAGCCGCTGGAACTTACTGAAAATAATTCATGTACACATATTTTCTTTTTGATGGACATTACAATGAACAGAGTGATAGCATGCCTATTGGTAGTCCTCTTTCACCTGTGGTGGCCAATTTCTCCATCGAAGACTTTGAGGACAAGGCACTAGACTCAGCACCACTAAAACCAACAGTCTTTTACAGATATGTTGATGATACATTCATCATCTGGCCTCAGGAGCTAGATGAGCTTCATGTTTTCTTGCAACACCTAAATGCTATCCACAACCAAATGTAATTCCTCGCTGGCCGTGGTGGTCGTGCGGTTCTAGGCCCTCCAGCCCGGAGCTGCGCTGCTGCTACTGTCGCAGGTTCGAATCCTGCCTCGGGCATGGGTGTGTGTGATGTCCTTAGGTTAGTAAGGTTTAATTAGTTCTAAGTTCTAGGAGACTGAGTCCCATAGTGCTTAGAGCCATTTGAACCATTTTGTAATTCCCCATGGAGGGGGAGAAAAAGGTCAGCTGCCATTCTTGGATGTTCTTGTATGGAGGAACCAGCAGAGCACAGGAATATAGCATCTGTGAGAACACCATACAGACCAGTACCTTCACACCTCTAGCTGTCATCACCAATCACAAAGGGAAGAAGTGCTAAATATGCTGGCCCTCAGGGCTCATGTCATCTCGGATGGAGAAAGCCTAGAACTGGAGCTGAACCACTTCAGGAACACATTTCAAAAAACCAGCTATAGCAACGACAAAATTTGATATGTCTTCAAACAAAGACCATACCACAGTCAACACCTAATGAAGACCAACTGAAAAAGATAGCATACATTCCATATGCAGGCAATGTATTGGGAAAAATCAGTAGGGTTTTATGACCACAAAATATCAAATGTGTATACTGCCCACTGGCAAAGACCAAATTCCTTTCAGGGACAGTAAACAATGTCTGTGACTCTGCGAATCTGGAGTGTGTTACATACCATCCCACTGTAAGAGTGTGTATGTTGGACAAATCACACATGTAATTGTAGATATGTGCATGGAACACAAATGACACACCAGATTTCGGCAGCCCACAAAATCAGAAATTGCTGAACATTGCATGAAACCAATCACAAAATGAAATATGAAGATACAAGTCTCCTGCACAATACATCCCACTACTTGTACTGTGCATACAAGGAGGCTATCGAAATGTGGCTACACGAGAATGTCATCAACAAGGACATTGGTTTTCATCTTAGTCAAGCATGGGCTTCAGCACTGAAAATTCTCCAGACACAGCAGAAATGAAACACTGAGCATTGTGAAGGCAGATTGCAAACTGAGAACTGCCACTCGGTTCCCGATTGTGAGCTACCACCACCACCACCACCACCACCACCACCACCACCATGCCCTGCACATCACATGGGCCATACATGGAGTCAGAGCAGGGGAGAGACTACTGGTATGGTCCAGGATATCAGTCAGCAAGAGTAAATGGATGATGATGGCATGTTAAACCATCAAAATTAAGTTCTACAATGATCTATCATTCTGGCTGCATGCCAAAGAGACTTTCAAGCAGCATATATGCCAGGAAAACTTATGAACACATCCTGTGACCACTTACATTATTTTCACAATGGGAATGAAATGCAGAATCATGTCTTTGAAAATGTAAATGTTGTGCAGGGACCCAAATAATTTACCGTCTTTCAGGATGTTTTTGTATGCAGAGAGGTAGATTTTACAGTGTAAAGGCATGTGACTACATCTACAAAGATGAAGGTAGAATAAATTAAGACTTTGTTTCTGGGAAACTGAGTAGTGGCAAGAATGGCAATTCAGTTGTAAATAAGGAAGAAGGTAATGTAGTGTAGGATATAACATTATAAGAAACAGTGATGAGTAGCGGTGATGATAGAATTAATTGTAGGTCTCTATTCATGTGTACCTGTTTATATTAATAAAGTACAAAAATGTCTCCTTCATGTTGTGTGTGTGGGGGTTGTGGTGGAAAGGGGGGGGGGGGGGGCGGCACATGATCACCCAAGCAAGATCACTGCGCTTATTGCTATCAAAGCAGTACCTCTTTTAAGTACAATGTTTTGAAAGAAGTCAAAATAATAGAAGAGCCCCAAAAATGCTTAAGAATGCACAGTAAAGTAAGATTAGTTTATTTCATCAAAATGTTTGAGGATTGGGCAATATGGTAGAAGAGATTCTGGTCTGTTTAGAGTGCTCTGGAAAGATAGACAGCCTATGCCTATCTGAGCACAAAATAACCACAAGGTTAGAGGAGTTACATATAAAAGATTACACTCTGGTATTCTATTCATGTAGAACTAACAGGGGAAAAGGAGCAGTTTTTACATATTTTAAGACAGAATAGAATTCCAAAAACATTGTGACAAACAGATTTTGTAGTGATCAGCGCATAGAAGTGTGTGCTTGTGAATTAATAATAAAAAATAGTCCACTTTTAACTGTATATACATCTCCATTGCATAATTATAAACAGTTTATTAGGAATTTGTATCTCTTACTATGCTATCTGTCAGAAGGCAACAAGCAGTCTATAGTCTGTGGTGACTTAAGTGTAGATTTTCTAAAGGATTCTGATAGGAAAAATCCTCTGAAAACCTTATTTGGATCCTACAATTTCATTTCAGTTATTAATTTTCCAACACTATTCAATAAAGACTGTAGGACCAATTTGATAATGTTTTCTTTGGTGAAGCTCAGACCAATAAAACAACTGTTTACCCAGTAACAAATGCTCTCTCTGACCATGATGCACAGTTAGTTAGGATAAATAAGATAGAGACTTAAAGTATTGACTCTCCTACGTGGAAATCAGTTAGAACAATTAATTACTGATAAACAAATGTTTTTAAGACTAGTTTACAAAAAATCACATGCGGTAAAATTTATAAGAGCTGTTGTAAATGATGAACCACAGGTAAAAATATATTTAATAATCATTTCTTAAATATAGTAGAAAACAGGGACAAACAGTTCAAGAGAGAAAATCACAGAAATATGCTGGAACAGCAACTCTCATAAAATTCAATCATATGAATATATGACCAACTTCTCATCCTGAAATTAAGAAAATTTCTCATTCTCTAAAAAATATTCATCTGCTTTTGATATTGTTTCCAGTAGACTACTAAAGATTTGTTCCCATATAATAACCCCTGTCTTATCTGAAATACGTAATACATCACTAACTTGAGGCATTTTTCCAGAGAAACTGAAATATGCCATTGTTAAACATCTCTTTAAGAAAAGTAATAGGATAGATATCAATGACTACTAACCTGTTTAACTGCTGACATCGTTTTCCAAAAATTTTGAGAAGGTACTGTATTCTAAAACAGTATCTCAACTGAGCAACAGTAATATTCTCAGTAAATCACAGTTTGAATTTCAGAAGACATGCTCTACTAAGAATGATATTTAGTTGTTCACTCACTAGATTTTACAAGCATTAAATAACAAACTAGCACTGGTACTTACTATTGGTACAAATGAAAGTATTCTGTAATGTTGAAATGGATTCTTAACTATATAAAAATAATTATTGGCAAGAAACTCAATCAAGGCTTGTTTCAAAGAAATTTCCATTAAAGGATTTCAAATTCTTTGGAAGTTAAAATTTAATTATCTCACTCTAAGGTAGGATGCTGTCTGTACCTTTTATGTTATCCCTCACTGCATGATAATCAGAGTAATATTGTAAATATATACAGCTCTATTTAGACTGTTGTACTTTTTTGAATTTTGAGAGTTGTTAAAAAGCTTATGTATGAGTGCACCTTGCCCTTGTGTGGCAGCAGCCCACCCACATACTTCAGTTCCATATGTGAGGTATCCGTACAGTGGAACATAGCAGGTAATACTCTTGTGCTCATAATTCAGAACTTGTTACGTTGTTCTTATTGCAGAAATTGATTGTCTTAATTTGTGACAAGAGAGATCAATGTTTTGTTCCCAAGAGAGGTAACTGTCTAACATTACACCAAGGAATGCAGTTGTATCATCCAGTTTTATTTCCATACCATAATGAGAGTAACATTCTACTGCAATCCATCTGGTTGATGGTGTATTTTAGTCTTTAAGACTTTTTATTGAAATTTAAACTTGTGCAGTTATATTGGAAGTAACATTCCAAGCCAAGTAAGGCACCAGAACAATTAAAAGTCAGATAATTATTTTTGGGTTTGTCATTATAATTCAGTACATTGCTATTGTGCACTGTGTGTGCCATATCAACAATAGGATGCAAAATTGACCCTTGGGGCACACCACACTTTATTATAGTTGGACTGGTGCTGTACTTTGTAATAACATTACTGATTATGTGTGTAACAGCTTACATTCCTACATCTGTCTTGCAGGTACTATTGTAAGAGACTTATTGCTATTCCTCAGACACCATATGTTTCCATTTTATCAACTAGCACCTCATGTGATACTGAGTCAAATGCATGTGATACATCTAGTAAGAACCATGTCACCCTTTCTTTCTCATCTATTTTCATTGATAGTGTTTGCACCAGATTGCTTAAGTAAGATGCCACTGAGTTGCCTTCCCTAAAACCAGGTTGGATTTCTCATGAATATGGACATCAAAAACTTTCTTGTTTATATAAAAACTTTCATAAAGTTTTTATATAAACAAGAAAGTTTTTGATGCCCATGCAAACATTTCTTTAATAGTTTATTTAGGACTGGAATTTAACTGATTGGTAGTAGTTTTTGACTTTATCAGTACTATCTTTTGAAGAAGTGGTTTGACTATTGTAAATTTTAAATCAGACAGAAATACACCTTTCTTTAAACATTCATTGAATTGGTGAACTAGAACAGTACCGAGAGAGCATTCACATCTTTTAGAGATTAACGCAAAAATTTCATTCCATCTAATAGAGACTTCATTCTCAGTATTAACTGTATGTGTTTCATAAATATACAGAGATTTTTTTTACATTAATAGGAGCTCTATAATCACCTGAACCAGCATTCTCATGTATGTTACCTGCATTAATAAAACAGGGAATTAAAAGCATTATTGAACATGTAAAGCTCTAAAATGTTCACACTGTCACTCCTTAGTTGGATACTGCTGATGCTACACTTTGGTTTTCTGTTAAGTCTCTCATTTACAAAGTTGCATACTGATTTGCTAATGTTATTTCAGTTAGTAACTTTTTGGTTTAAAATTTTCTTATGTGTACACTCAAGGCTTGTTTATAGACTCTCTGAGAAGGTTGGCAGTTATCTCTTCCAGATGTCCATGGGAACACTGAAGGTTTTTTTATAATAATAAACTTTCTCTCCTTCAGTTGTTTCACTTTTTCTGTACAATGTACATCATCCCATTTGAACAACAGAAATAAGTACTTTAGGTTCTCTAAAGATTTTTCATTTGCATGTCTGCTTTTCCTTTTCTCATGCATACTTCATTAATTGTGTTGATTCGGTATTTCAGTGGTCTACTGAAGGTGATTATAGAGGTGGAGGTTTTTACATCAACTCTACAGTCAATTAAATCGGTGTAAACATGATTTTTCATAAGTGTCTTTAGTTACTATGGTTGGCCCATCAATTCTGTCTGACAAATTGTAACTAAATAGAATATCATTTTTCTTGTTGTGATGTCTAGTGTACGTTAACAAATCTACAGTTACGGGGAAAAAATTTCAACATCGGGAAGCAGTTGTGTCACATAATTAAAAGTTGGTAGGTATGTTTCTACATCTGAGAAATGATGTCTACTTAAATTTCTCATCATTCGCATAAGAGTGGGACTAGCAGCACCACTACAAGGATGCAAATCAGGTTGGCTTTAAATACATGCTGTACCAACTGTGAGCATTAGTTACCTTTGAGATTGGTCATGGTGGATTGATGTTAGTCAAGAATGCCCGTAAGTCAACAAAGACACTCACTGGGTTTCAATGAGGTTGTGTAATATACTGGATGTTTCTTCTGCAATATTGCTTGGCAGGGATGTAGCCACTCTGCATGATTGTTGGCAGTGGTGGTCACGAGAGTGTACAGTCACAAGAAGGCCGGGCTCCAGATGGCCCCATGGCACTATTGAGAGGGATGGCCATCATGTTCAGTGTTTGGCTCTGACACATCATATTCCATCTGCAGCAGCAATTTGAGCAGCATCTGGCACCAAAATGACACAACAAACCGATAAAAATTGGTTGCTTCAAGGACAGTTCCAAGCCAGATGCCCTGCAGTGTGCATTCCACTGACCCTGAACCACTGCCATTTTTGACTCCTGTGGTGTCAAGCGAGAGCTCATTGCAGAACAGGATGGAGGTCTGTTACGTTTTCTGATAACAGGTGGTTGCCTCAGTGTCAGTGATGGTTGTGTGTTGGTTAGAAGAAGGCCAGGTGGGCACCTGCAACCATCCTGTCTGCATGCTAGACTCACTGGACCTACACCTGAAGTTGTGGTCATTGGTGCAATTTCGTATGATAGCAGAAACACTCTGGTGCTTATCTCATGCATGCTGGCTGCAAATTTGTTTGTTAGTCTGGTGATGCAACCTGTTGTGCTGTCATTCATGAACAGGTGGTGATTCCCAAAAAAATAATGCTCACCCACATACCGATTTTGTAACCCAACATGCTCTACAGAGTGTTGACAAGTTGCCTTGGACTGCTCGATCACCAGATTTATCTCCAATCAAACACATACAGGACATTATTGGACAACAACTCCAGCATCATTCACAAACAGAATTATCCATCCCTGAATTGACCAACCAAGTGCAACAGGCATGGAACTCCATCCCAAAAACTGACATCTGGCACCTGTGAAACACAATGCATGCACCAGAATGAGATTTTCACTCTGCAGCAGTGTGTGTGCTGATATGAAACTTCTTGGCAGATTAAAAGTGTGCGCCAGGAAGTTTTACAATGCATGCACATTTGTATGCTTGCATTCAACATTCTGATGGTTGCACCTGTTATTAATATACCAACATTTCACATTTGAAATTGTGTATCTCATGCTTACAGGAACCTGTGATCTTGCAGTGTTAATCACTTAAATATGTTACCTAGACAAATGTATTCCCAAAATTTCATTACTCTATATTAATTATTTTTTGGTGTTGCTTTTTTCCATCAGTGTATCCCTAATTAAGAGAATATCTGTGTTCTTATATTTGCCACATATAATGTCAATTTTTAAAAATTTTTTGGCTATGCTTTTAGGAGTATTATACAGCCCTATAACAATTAAGGGCATTTTCTTTACCACTAGCTTTTTTGATGGAATTTCATATGTCATTTTGAAACTTCATTTGCTGATGGAATCCAGTTTTTTGAACAGTGTATGACATGCCCTAACTTTTGTGCTCTGATTGACTGAAATTATTTGACAAAGTGACAGTTAAATAATTAAATTATTGGACAAACAATTGTTCTGTAAGAAGGATCTGACATGGTTTTCGTCAATCAGTGTCTGCTATAATTGTATTTTTTTGCTTAGATACTGAATATTTTGATGTGGCACTTTGAAACATGTTTTGGTTTATTGTTTCTTCATACATTCCTCCCATCACAATTTTACTGTGATGTGTAAGTCTCAGATGCTGTAGAATTGTGGACCTTTAGTTTACTAAATTAGTTTCCCTCAAATATGGTCTTTTAGATATCCATCTATGTTTTACTTAAAAGCTGCAAATACCATGCTGAAAATTGCACAAAAACATGACTCCCAACAAGCACAGTCATCACAGAAATTAGAAAATACATACCTTTGTGAACCTCACAAAAAGGAAATGAAAAAAGGGTAAATGCATTTCTCCCTCAGTTCTGTAAGATAAAGTGCAATCATGTTTGTGGTGCATGGAGGATCAGCTAAATATCATGTTCAAGTTAACCTACTGACCTTCACGAGACTATTGTGCATACAGTGTCTAGTTTAACAATTTCTATTTTCCTATGTAGTTACTGCTACAGTCCCATTAGTGGGTGATGGGTAGTAGAAATACGAGATAGTTCCATTTGGAGAACTTAATCTTTCTGTGGTGGCCATTGAGTAGAACCGTAATTTCTTTCATGGGAAAATTGCATTAATATTTCAAGCACCAGACTATTCTACCAGACAGTTGTCCACTATCAATGCCATGATGTGTAAACTGACTTTTGAGTGTTTTCATTTTATAAAATGGTTTCCACTATTGTTTACCTGTTCTGAAAGACGCCTTATACATGTCTAATTTAATTTGTAACATATATATTTCAGTAGAAATGCATCAGTTCATAAATTAATGTCTCAACTCCCTCTGACCACATCTGTTATAATATCTGGTTACTTTTCAATTTGAAAAAATGTGGCTCAGTGGTACAGTGGTAGATTATAGACAGAAATGTCTCAGGTTATACCAGTCCAAGAATTTTTATCTACCACTTTCAGTTTTTCCACCTCTGGCAAGGTTGTTAATGTGAAAAATTCTAAGTTACACTGTGGTTTGGAATCCACGTTAAACTGTAGGCCCCCTTATAATTGGCTGTGTAAATCAGTTCAGAGGTTGGCGAAAGGCACTAGCACACCAACTCTAACAGCACCGTGCCTGGTTAAGCGCTGTGGTGTTTAAACAAGCCTTCAGGTTGGTGACAGTAAACACGATCACGAAACAACTTAGTAACTGGGCACAGAGTAATCAGCTTGTAATAAACAGTAAGAAAACCGTTGCTCTAAAATTTCACAATGTTCCTAACAAGGACATGTTTATCCCATCAGTCTCTATCAATGATGAGCCAGTTGGTAACAGTACTGAAAGCAAATTCTTAGGACTTAGGCTGCAGAGTAACATCAGATGGAATAAGCATATTGAATATCTCAATTCTGAACTGGGCAAAACATGTTATCTTCTTTGTTCATTAAAATCATGCTGTAGTGAGAAAACAGTATTGAATGCATATCATGCGTACTTCCATTCTCGTCTTAGATATGGGGTCACCTTCTGGGGAAACTCTAAAACAGCTAATAGCACTTTTAAACTACAAAAAAGGGCCATTAGAATCTTGTTTGGGTGCAAGCCTAGAGACTCTTGTAAACCCCTGTTTAAGGAATCTGGTATTCCCCCATTACCATGTGTATACATTATGGAAACCCTTTTGTTCTTTAAATTAAATGTAATAGGCAAGGACCGGAGACTACAAAAAAACTGTGATATACATGAGCACTTTACCAGACAAAACAGAAACTTACATATGACTCAAATCAGCACAGCACTGTGCCAAAAAGGTACTTTTCACATGGGAGTTAAGCTTTATAACAAACTTCCTGAAAACATAAAAGCTATCACTGATGGTCAATACATTTGGAAAATCTCTAAAGTCATATTTACAGCATCACTGCTTTTACTCCATTGAAGAATATTTAAATTTATGAAATGTGTTATATAAATACTTATTTACGTGTAAAGTGTATTATTGTAAGCTTACATATGTATGCCTTGAAATTACTTTCAGCCTGTATATTTATAACTTGACTTGTCCAATGTCTTATGCATAAGCTGCTATGTAGACAACAGGACCAATAAAATACAATCTACAATGTACTTGGAGGAAAGTTTAAAAAATGTAACTAAATGCATCACAATTTGCAAATGCAGTTTTGCAGTGATTTTAACTAATCTTCTATAATCTGCTCCTACAGATACCGAGAGGCAAAAACTAAATTTATCTTTGAGCCTGAAAATGGTGATGTGGAATTAGAACAAAAGCTTCCAATGTCTTGGCATGCCTTTAATGAAACCCCAAGGTTTGAGGTAAGTATCAGTTTACACATTCTAGGGCCTATTACAAGCCATTATTCCCACTAATTCTTACTTGGATACTAGTATCACTAATACGACTATATTTAACCTGGAATTTCATTAACATGAAATACTTTCTTTGGTTTCAAAAGGATATTGTTGTTGCTGTTGTTGTTGTGGTCTTCAGTCCTGAGACTGGTTTGATGCAGCTCTCCATGTTACTCTATCCTGTGCAAGCTTCTTCATCTCCCAGTACCTACTGCAAGCTACATCCTTCTGAATTTGCTTAATGTATTCATCTCTTGGTCTCCCTCTACGATTTTTACCCTCCAAACTGCCCTCCAGTACTAAATTGGTGATCCCTTGATGCCTCAACACATGTCCTACCAACCGATCCCTTCTTCTAGTCAAGTTGTGCCATAAACTTCTCTTCTCCCGAATCCTATTCAATATTTCCTCATTAGTTATGTGATCTACTAATCTAATCTTCAGCATTCCTCTGTAGCACCACATTTCAAAAGCTTCTATTCTCTTCTTGTCCAAACTAATTATGGTCCATGTTCCACTTCCATACTTTCAGAAATGACTTCCTGACACTTAAATCTATACTCAATGTTAACAAATTTCTCTTCTTCAGAAACACTTTCCTTCCCATTGCCAGTCTACATTTTATGTCCTCTCTACTTCGACTATCATCAGTTATTTTGCTCCCCAAATAGCAAACCTCCTTTACTACTTTAAGTGTCTCATTACCTAATCTAATTCCCTCATCATCACCTGACTTAATTCGACTACATTCCATTATCCTTGTTTTGCTTTTGTTGATATTCATCTTATACCCTCCTTTCAAGACACTATTCATTCCATTCAACTGCTCTTCCAAGTCCTTTGCTGTCTCTGACAGAATTACAATGTCATCGGCGAACGTCAAAGTTTTTATTTCTTCTCCATGGATTTTAATACCTACTCCAAATTTTCCTTTTGTTTCCTTCACTGCTTGCTCAATATACAGATTGAATAACATCGGGGAGAGACTACAACCCTGTCTCACCCCCTTCCCAACCATTGCTTCTCTTTCATGTCCCTTGACTCTTGTAACTGCAATCTGATTTCTGTACATATTCTAAATAGCCTTTCGCTCCCTGTATTTAACACCTGCCACTTTTAGAATTTAAAAGAGAGTATTCCAGTCAACATTTCTCTAAGTCTACAAATTTTAGGAACGTAGGTTTGCCTTTGCTTAATCTTTCTTATAAGGTGAGTCGTAAGGTCAGTATTGCCCGATGTGTTCCAATATTTCTATGGAATCCAAACTGATCTTCTCCGAGGTCTACTTCTACCAGTTTTTCCATTCGTCTGTAAAGAATTCGTGTTAGTATTTTGCAGCCGTGACTTATTAAACTGATAGTTTGGTAATTTTCACATTTGTCAACACCTGCTTTCTTTGGGATTGGAATTATTATATTCTTCTTGAAGTCTGAGGGTATTTTTCCTGTTTCATACATCTTGCTCACCAGATGGTAGAATTTTGTCAGGACTGGCTCTCCCAAGGCTGTCAGTAGTTCTAATGGAATGTTGTCTACTCCCGGTGCCTTGTTTTGACTCAGGTCTTTCAACGTTCTGTCAAACTCTCCACACAGTACTATATCTCCCATTTCATCTTCATCTACATCCTCTTCCATTTCCATAATATTGTCCTTAAGTGCATCACCCTTGTATAGACCCTCTATATACTCCTTCCACCTTCCTGCTTTCCCTTCTTTGTTTAGAACTGGGTTTCCATCTGAGCTTTTGATATTCATACAAGTGGCTCTCTTTTCTCCAAAGGTCTCTTTAATTTTCCTGTAGGCTGTATCTATCTTACCCCTACTGAGATAAGCCTCTACATCCTTACATTTGTCCTCTAGCCATGCCTGCTTAGCTATTTTGCACTTCCTGTCGATCTCATTTTGAGACGTTTGTATTCCTTCTTGCCTGCTTCATTTACTGCATTTTTATGTTTTCTCCTTTCATCAATTAAATTCAGTATTTCTTCTGTCACCCAAGGATTTCTACTAGCCCTCATCTTTTTACCTACTTGATCCTCTGCTGCCTTCACTACTTTATCCCTCAAAGTACCCATTCATCTTCTATTGTATTTCTTTCCCCTATTCCTGTCAATTTTCCCTTATGCTCTCCCTGAAATTCTGTACAACCTCTGGTTTAGTCAGTTTATCCAGGTCCCATCTCCTTAAATTCCCACCTTTTTGCAGTTTCTTCAATTTTAATCTACATGTCATAACCAATAGATTGTGGCCAGAATCCACATCTGCCCTTGGAAATGTCTTAGAATTTAAAACCTGGTTCCTAAATCTCTGTCTTACCATTATATAATCTATCTGAAACCTGTCAGTATATCCAGGCTTCTTCCATGTATACAACCTTCTTTTATGATTCCTGAACCAGGTGTTAGCTATTATTAAGTTGTGCTGTGTGCAAAATTCTACCAGGCGGCTTCCTCTTTCATTTCTCACCCCCAATCCATATTCACCTACTATGTTTCCTTCTCTCCCTTTTCCTACTGACAAATTCCAGTCACCCATGACTATTATATTTTCGTCTCCCTTCTGTATCTGATTAATTTCTTTGGTTTCATCATACATTTCTTCAATTTCTTCATCATCTGCAGAGCTAGTTGGCATATAAACTTGTACTACTGTAGTAGGCGTGGGCTTCGTATCTATCTTGGTAACAATAATGCGTTCACTATGCTGTTTGTAGTAGCTTACCCGCATTCCTATTTTCCTATGCATTATTAAACCTACTCCTGCATTACCCCTATTTGATTTTGTGTTTATAACCCTGTAGTCACCTGACCAGAAGTCTTGTTCCTCCTGCCACCAAACTTCACTAATTCCCACTATATCTAACTTTAACCTATCCATTTTCCCTCTTTAAACTTTCTAACCTACATGCCCGATTAAGTGATGTGACATTCCACGTTCCGATCTGTAGAACGCCAGTTTTCTTTCTCCTGATAATGACGTCCTCTTGAGTAGTCCCTGCCTGGAGATCTGAATGGGGGACTATTTTCCCTCTGGAATATTTTACCCAAGAGGACGCCATCATCATTTAACCATATAGTAAAGCTGCATGCCCTCGGGAAAAATTATGGCCGTAGTTTCCCCTTGCATTCAGCCGTTCACAGTACCAGCAGAGCAAGGCCGTTTTGGTTGGTGTTAAAAGGCCAGATCAGTCAATCATCCAGACTGTTGCCCCTGCAAATTCTGAAAAGGCTGCTGCCCCTCTTCAGGAACCACACATTTGTCTGGCCTCTCAACAGGTACCTCTCCGTTGTGGCTGCACCTACGGTACAGCTATCTGTATCGCTGAGGCACACAAGCCTCCCCACCAACGGGAAGGCCCATGGTTAATGGGGGTGGGGGGAAGGATATTATTACTATTAAAAACTGTTATTACAAATATGTATAACATTAGACCTTGGGATTCATCACAATTCAGGTACCTAAGTATTTTAACTATTCCCTGTATAAATATGGTAAGGAAAGTTCTGTAGAACTTAAATAATTTAGTGGTAAAGGAAACAACTTACTAAATAGTGGTAATGTTGAGTTGTGTACAGGCACACATAAAACAATGAATCTTCACCAGCCATCGGATGAATAATTTTTTGAGCTAGGACACACATACTTAAATGCGTATCTTGATGCACTCTCTCTCTCTCTCTCTCTCACACACACACACACACACACACACACACACACACACACACACACACACACACACACACACACACACAGATATATATATATATATATATATGTGTGTGTGTGTGTGTGTTTGTGTACAGTTACTTTATGTCAGGTGAATACACTAGCTCAAAAAGGATTCGTGCAAAAACTAGTGAAGTTTCATTCTGTTATATGTGCCTATCGAAGACTCAAGTATTCCATGTACTTGTATTTATGAACTGTTTATCTCCACATAACAATCCAGAATTATTTGTAGGAAACTATTTTCATAACACATATGATAGAAACAAAGTTAATTTAATGTTACCATATTATAGATTAAAGCTGTACTCTTAGACTCTACAATACATGGATATGAAAGTTTATAATAAATTAAAATTAAAAGACTTTCACAATTAGGTTTGCTGAAAGGAAAATTAGATGCCATCTTTGTGCAAAGCGTCATTATTAAAACACAGAACTTTTAAATAATAATAATAAATCTTTACTTGTGCAATGCATCATTATTAAAACACAGAACTTTTAAATAATAAATATAAAGCTTTACCTGTAGAGTAAAGTAATAAACATATCTGATGATCTTATGGGGAACAAAAATTAGATGACATCCTTGTACAAAAACACGTGATTTTTAAATGGCAGTAAAACTTCTGAGAATGATGTAATATACTTGTACTGATTGTTGCAAATTAATTTATGGTTTTGTGATGCTTTCTTCGTATCACAGTTACATTATTTATAAGTAAAGGAGACTACTCACTGAATATTAGAAGTGCTGAGTCAGTGACAGGCACACATGATAGAGAAAGATTGCTTTTGTTTGCGTAAGGTGTCTATTCTTTTGTACATGTCCAAAAGAATGAACTCCACACAAATACAAATATAAGCACTTTGATGACAATCAATAATCATTCACAATTCACTGCAAATTTACTCTTCACCTGAACTCCTGCAGGAGTCAGAGTGAGGCTGTGAAGAATGAGGGTAATGGACAGGGGACACTATGGCTGTAAGTTGCGAAAAGCTGAGAATATGGGTTGGACAGAAAGTGTGCTTTGGTAGCCAGACTTGTTAAGGTGACTGCTTGCATACAGTGGGAAATCCAGATTTTAGTCCTGGTGCACCACTAATTTTCACCGGTGACCACTGAATGCCTGATTACAGCTAAGATAGGAATTTCAATTTCATCAGAAAGACACACACACACACACACACACACACACACACACACACACACACACACACACACACACAAATTCCTCTACATAGTGCTGGCTGGACACACAATGTCGTGTGTGTGTGTGTGTGTGTGTGTGTGTGTGTGTGTGTGTGTGTGTGTCCTCTAGCTCTGGACAAGATTTTTCTGAAAGCTAGCAAATTTTGTTTCTCTTTTGTGTGTAGCTGTATATGATTGTAATGCTTGCACTATTCAGTGTGTGGTCTCCTTTCTCATCGATACAAACAGGCCTTGGAAGGCCCAATGGTACAAACCAAACACTATGTCATCCTCAACTGATAGGCATCATTGGATGTGAATCTGGAGGGGCATGTGGTCAGCACACCGTTGTCCCAGCCATTGTCACTTTTTAAGGCCAGTGCTGCTACTTCTCAATCAAGTAACTCATCAGTTGGCCCATTAGGGTTGAGTGCACCCCACTTTCCAACAGAGCTTGGCAGACCCGGATGGACACCCATTCTAGTGTAAGCCAAAGCCTGACAATGATCTGACGGGACCTGGTGTTATCACTGCAGCAAGGCCACTGGTGGTCCCCTTTACTCCTAAACAATTTACACTCTTTCAGAACTTTGCCACTATATTTTCCTCATTTATATTACATACATTGACCAGTCTCCTGTACATTAAATCCAGGACTTATATATTTATGCAATGAGAGAATAAAGTTCTGATTTTGATATTGTGTCTCTGTATTAGTTTATGATGCATCCTTTGTTGAGAATAATTAATTTATAACAATGTTTTGGCATTTAAGATTTTAATGCTTATGCTGAAGTTATGTTTACTACAATTAACAGTCGTGTTTGTTAGTAGGATATCATATTATTTAATGATAGCTCTCTCGCATAACAAAAATTTGACTTGTATGGCTAGTGAACTTTTCATCTGTAACACAGGATACAAAAACATTGCTCATAAATTAGTTTATCTACATCCAGAATTCAAAGTGAAATCCTGTGTTCTGACAACAAAATCTTTTTGACGTTCTCTCAGTGGATATAGACATTGAAACTGGAAGCTATACGCACTGAGTAACCACTAACACTATCTTCTATCAAGTTACTGGAATCATATTATCTGTTAGTGTACCTTTTTTAAGTGCAAAAATTCATTTATCCTGTTGAAAACTGTCATGCCATTATTCATAAGCTTCATTGATGCAACCAAGAAGCAAAAGATGTACCTCTGTGAGAAAAGTTTCTGTCACCATTATTGCATACAAAAGTAAACTACTAACGTAATGAATACTATCTAATAGAGAAATATGGCAAAACTTATTTGAAATCTTGGTGTTACTGAGCAGAAAACCAGTTTTGTAAACAACTTTATGACACTTCTCACATTTTTGAAGGCGTTCATCCATACTTGGTCTTATTTCTTCTTTTTTATTCCTTTGTTTTCTGAATTTATGAGTTGCAAAAGATAAAAATTATGAATATACAGTTTATTCAGGAAAGATTCTTACTGATTCTGTAGTCTCACATTATGAAGTTCTTTCTGATCCATCACAAATAATCTTCATTTCTGAACTATTGGTTTAGTACACACACAAACCCAGGAGTGAAATTTGGACAGACCCCTACAGGCATGTAAGTGAATGTCAACTGATTTCCAATCTATACCATGCAAACACAACACAGAAACAGTTAAAACATCCAAATACACACAACATGGTTAACGTAATTCATAGTTGAATGGCCTACATGATTTCTGCAGATATCTTATGATAATGCATGTCATGGTGACAGTTAAGGTATTGCACCACAGAAATAAAGCAAGTGGAAAATCAAGGATGGTGATTACAGTAAAATTAAAACAACAGAAAGTCTAAAATGGTACTTAAAATATTATATTTTAAGAGAGATTTATCTATATTACTAAATGGCTCTCCTAGAACCTGAAACTTGGTACTAGTTGCAGGTTTCCAGGGACAAAAAATTTGATTTTGAATATTTTGTATAATTATTGACCAAATTTAAAAATTTAAAATGCTGTCATAATCTACTCATTAAGAGGTATAATCTTATGTTGAACATTTTACACACACACATGTTTTACAAGAGAAGTATCACAGTTAGAAACTGTGTGTTTGTCTCAAAGCAACATAATTGAAACCACACAAATATCTGGACTTTATTCATTCAGTATTTGAGAACTGGAGCACTTGGTGACATCCAAAATTCATTACACATTATTTCAAACCTTTCCAAAACTCTTTCTCACAGGTGAAAGGAAAAACGTTTTCCACTTAATACATTTTCTCTTTTCATGCAGTAAAATGGTCACATTAAGCATGACATTTTAATTTATTACTTCTTTACTAATACTTCTATTTGCAACACAATTTGCATGCAGTAACCACATATACCAATAAATGTACTTACAAGAATATAACAGGTGTATGACAAATAGTTCAAGAGAAATGATGTCATAAATACTTAGATGTATGAAAAACTACAATTTGCTTAAAATGGTGTTCAGTAAGACTTCAGCATCAAACATAATGTTTTAATTTATTATATCTTCACTGCTAATTATATTTGCAACACTCTTTGCACACAGAATCTACATGTGTTACTGAACACACATGTAAAATTATATCACTGTATGAGACATTGTTCAGGAGATATGACACCATAAATATTAAGATGCTTGAAAAACTATCTTCTGCTTAAAATGAAATAAAAGTTCTTCGGCAGCATTCATCCAGTGTTTCATAATAAGAGCACTTAGTGACTTACAGTCAACTTAAAACATAATTTCAAACATTTCCTAAACTTGTTCTCGCTTACATGTTTAAAGTCAAATATTTAACACATCAACTCATTTAGAAAGTTATCAGTTATTTAAAGCTGTTTTATACATCGGAGTTTGATTCTGTAAACAATTGGGGGTTTACTCGTTTCTTGCTGGGAAGTGTTTACTGATAAAGAAAAAAGTCAGTTTGGGATTTATGTAGATAGTAATATAACTGTGGTGTGTAAAACTATTCCATTGGATTGGTAGTAACAGATTGTTATCTTATTTTGGAATTTTCATTGTATTTGTGTATCATATTGATAAATTTATGTCAATAAAATTATACTTCAAATGTTTCTATAATAAACTGCTTTAACATCTATCATTTATGAACTCTACATTTCAGGAGATTCCAGAGTATAAGAAGTTAAGCGATATGCAAAACTATTTCTCAACATCAAACACTACTTTCTGGACACTCTATTATGAATACAAGTCACTTATTGACCCATCAAACTGGCTGCCTCCATTCAAAGGCAAGTGCTAATATGTAATAAATTTTCCATCAGGTTTGAAAAATAATGAGTACAGAAAGAAGATTGTTTGACACATGTAAAAGAGCCAAATTTCCATAATTTAAAATTAATTAGTTTTCAAGAATATTAGAAATGAGAGGTAAACCTAATATCTTTCAAATACTACTAATAAACAGTACTCAATGGGGAACTCCACTAATATTCTTAAAGTCCCCTTCACATCGTGTCCTTAAAATCTGGTGGGGGAAGGTTGGGGGATTAACAAATAACAGCTTATGCAGAGGTATATGAGCAATCATTCTCCTTACCTGTCATCAATGAGTAAAATGGGAATATGTTTTAGATATGGTGTAAAAAAAAAATTAACATCTGGTGTGTATATTATAGTGTTTAGGTGTAGATGTACCAGTCAAAGCTAAGTCTTTCTCAAGACAATTCTTTTCAGTTTATAAGGAAGTTGCCAGTTATGCAGTGGGTGATTAGGTTTTTATTTACTGGGAGCTTTCCAATTACTATTGCAGTCAGTTGGCACAAGAGAGGTAAGGACATCAGTTAGTGGCCTGATAATTTAAGAGATTTAGTTTTTTATTTAAATTGATTATAGTGTAATCAAAACAATGGGAGCCTGTTCAGTACAATGTATATAACTTTATTGGTGAACGACAATGAACAAGACTGTTAACTATCAGTAGTAGCATCATTTTACATCGCACGGTTCTTATTCAAGCAATATTATGTCCCACAGAAGTACATAAAGACTGGCACTATATAACTGGCAAAAAAAAAAAAAAAAGCTCCTCCCGAACAGGCCATGAAGGCCCAAATGCATTGACTGGTCGCTATGTCATCCTCAGCCCATAGGCGTCGCTGGATGTAGATATGAAGGGGCATGTGGTCAACACACCACTCTCCCAGCCATATGTCAGTTTTTGACACTGGAGATGCTACTTCTCAATCAAGTAGTGTCTCAGTTTTGTCTCACAAAGGTGGAGGGCACCCCACTTGACAGTGCTTAACTTCGGTGATCTGATGGGAACCGTTGTTACCACTGGGGCAAGGCTGTTGGCAAGGTCTTGACAACTTCCTTTTAACAAGTGCAATGTGCCTACAAGCAAATTTATACACAATGCTTTTATTTAGAACCTTGATGTCTCATCACCATGGTAAACACAAAAACTATGTGAATGTGTGCAGTCCACCCATAGTCGATGCAAGATTATAAATTATTTATGTCATTGTATGTGTTTACTACATTGTCTATACAGTTTGTTTTACAACTCTCAATAAGTATGCTGATTCTGTAAATTGAAATTCCCTAGTTGTGCTAATCATAATACAGGATCAGCCAGGAGGAAAGGTACATGTCTTGAAGGTAATGGTATTGGCAGTTGTGAAAAAAAACTTCATATAGACATATGGTTTCTGTGATAGAACACATTTAATATAACATTGCTAAGTTTTTCTTGAATAACGTTTTGGATGTTTTTCTTGGGTAGCTTGAAAACGTTCCCTCTGGTGAAAATTGTTGCAGTGCAAAATTAAAGTACATTACATTTCATACAAAAAAGGCCCTATTCATTTCTTCTCTATGACTAATAGTTTATGTGAAGACAGCATGAGAATACTGAAAATCTTCAGTGACACCTCATACACTACTGTGGTACATTGTAAACAATGACAATATTTGAATAATACAGAAACCATTTGGAATTTGGCATTTGCCTGTCTAAAGTTTTTTGTTCAGAATCACAAATACAATCACCCCTCAAATCATGTGCATTTCCCCCTTATAAAATTATGTCCTTACAGTGTCTAATTTCAAATACAAAGCTTGAATAGACAAGGTATACTATATTTAGGAACTGTAGCATAAATTTTTGGTAAAATTCGCACCTATGTTTTGCAAAATTCGTGTCTATTTTTGTCAAAATTTGCATCTATACCATATAAAAAATAAATGATTGATTAGGGGCACAAATTTAAAAGATTGTCATGCTATGTGGATGAAAGCAAGTGAAGATTTAGTTATTTGAAATTTACTGTTAAAAAAGTGCTGATTGTGAACTTTATGACTCGAAAGATTGCTTTTTCAAAAACTTAAACAGCTTTTTTCCAAAGTGGCCTCTCTTTTCTTCCTTTGGCTTATTTAAGCTTTCAAAACATTATTGTTCAGTTGAAAAACAGCATCACTTTACCATCAGTGAAGTGAATGTGTTTCTGATTTAAGGTGTTTCTGGACGTTATTTGCCTTTTCCCACCCAATTCGATGATTTCAGAATCTGCAGAATAGTAATTTTGACCTTTCATGGGCATCCACAGCCATGTGGCCCATGCTTGACAACACTACAGATAGAACTACCAATTGACGTAGTGTAGAACTAGGACCAAAAGTAACTATTTGAACATTGAGAAAAGAATTTCAGCACAGTTGTAAAACATGGCAGATTTTGTATAGTGTGTGCAGTGGCTGATAGTGAGATATGAGTGAACGGTGGGGCATTACATTATTTAATAAGTTATTTGCACAAGAAAATTGTATACCATGAGTAAATCTAATGATTGTCTCTAACTATAAGTCTGCAAATATATGTGTATACAAATTAACTTATTTTAAATTGATCTAAACTTGTAAATGCTTTGACATGTCCTATATCCTTGTAAAAAGAAATCTATGGATGAATAAAGCTACTATTACTACTACTACTCACAAAGAACTCAGCTTAATTGTGGAATGTTATTTTGCTGAATAATGCAAAATTTGCTCCTGTGAATGTGTACACATTATGCAGGTCTTGGAGTCACTTACGTCCATCTAGAAAGTATTTACTGAGGTTAACAAAGATAATGTTGGCCTGATGTACTCAACAATGCCCTTTAGCTACACTGTCTAAAGGATCGTCCTAAGAAATACCAAATTAAGGTCAGCCTGAAGATGCCTAAATAAGGTGAAACACGTAGTTGATAAATAAAAAAAACTAAAATTGCAACCAAGACTGTTTTCAATGTATACAAGTTGCCAGTCTTTGCCCAACTTTGAAATCTTATGAAGAGCTCACTGAATATATCTACATCTACATTTATA